>NC_046336.1:34451999-35051999 GCF_000738735.6 Corvus cornix cornix | reverse complement strand
TGGCGAGGGCAGGGATGGTGATTTTGTAGAGGAAGAGCTGTCTTTGATCCTGACCGATGGCAGAGTGCAGCTGGTACACAGGCTGTCCCCAGTTGTTTTTCTGGCAGATTTCTTCTAAGATCTAGAAGGGGAAAAAAAAAAAGGGATTTGTGCTGGGGTTAGTTGCTGTGCAGAAGCCTCCTCACCCAGCTCCAGCTCCTGTGCCGAGCAGCTGCCTTCCCTCAGAGGGCTTTCAGGGAGTCCTGGCAGGTTCCTCAAAGCTTAGCAAAAAATACAAAATGAGTGGTGGACAGGATACTGCATCCACCTTGAAGTGTAAGACTCATCTAAACACTTCATACTTCAAGATCCATCTAATTCCTGAAATTATTCCCTGTTCAATAGGGCATCTGTGTCCTTTTGCTGGCTGGATTATTTCAGTGTGGTTTTCTTTGAATCCTCCTCAGGAACTCTGTCTCACGGACTTCTGTTTCAGAGGACTAAAGAAACTCGGGTTGCATTCATCTTCTCTGCTCTGCTGCCTCCCTGGCTTAGTGGGTTACAGAGCACGACAAGTCCAAATAGGCTTCTTTTGAAGAAGAAAAAAGGGTGTGTTTCCATCCAATTAATTCCAGGGGCTTCAACAGGCGATTGCAGCTTTTGAAAGGCTGAACCACGTTGCCCTCAGCCTTAGCACAGCTGATCCTCTGGTAATTGGGAATTGCTGTACAGAAACACTCCTGCTTTGGCTTTGGATCCCAGGGTTTTTAACCCACTGCCTTTGTGCTGTCCCAGCTGGGTTTGGACACCTTCCATTAAACCAGGTTGCTCTGACCTGGCCTTGGACACTGCCAGGGATCCAGGGGCAGCCACAGCTTCTCTGAAAAACCCGTGCCAGGGCCTTCCCACCCTCACAGTCAAGAATTCCTTCCCAATATCCCATCTATCCCTGCCCTCTGGCACTGGGAAGCCATTCCCTGTGTCCTGTCACTCCAGGCCCTTGCAAAGTCTCTCTCCATAAGTCTCTCTCCATCTTTCTTGCAGCCCCTTCAGGCACTGGAAGGCCACAATGAGGTCACCCTGAAGTCTTGCTGTGGTCTACCTCATTTACAGCTTAGGCTTCAATGGATTTAAAATTAAAATGTAAAATCGAAACCTCAGGGCTGCTTTTAATTTTGCCACCACAGCTGCAGCTGCAGCTCAGTGTCTTGCAGTGTGAAATGCTTCATCATGTAGTTCAGTTCTCAATTACGATAGTTCATTTTCTCACTGTGCCAACACTCGTTCCCTGCTGCCCCAACTCCTTTATAGCTCCATTTTATAAAAATGAATTTCACCTGCCCTAAGGCCCTGCAGAACCATTCCAGGGATTTCACACCTCTAGTGGAAGGTGTCCCAGCTCATGGCATGAGCTGGAACTGGGTGAGCTTTAAGGTCCCTTCCAACCCAAACCATTCAGTGATTCTGTGATTCTCTGACAAAATAGAGTAAGGGGACTTCTGCAGGAGGGAAAAAAATCCCTCTATCCAGTTTTCTGGGAGAAAACATGGATGTTTTCATAAACTTTGGCAAACTGGATGCTGTGGCAATTGAAATGTTAAGAGGCTCCAAAAGTCAGTGTGGAGTTGGTTTCTCGTGTTGCTCTGGACAATATAAGGGGAAAAGAGCTACTGTCAGAGCTGGACATTCAGAAACTCAGGGAATTTATTCTGGATTTCCCCTCAGCCCTCATCCATCCATCTGCATCAACATGCACAACCAAATGCAAAGCCCCCCTGAGCCAGCAGAGTCTCTGCGCTAGGCTGGGTTATGTCAACACCTCTTTCCCCATAAACGATTTGCAAATGTGCATTATTTTTCCATACTGTCCCTTGGTGAAGCCCCAGGTGATGCATTTTTTGTATCAAACCCATCGTGGGTGGGAATTCCTTTACCCGCGGTGCTTTTATGGCGCAACGGCCAGAACTGGATTAAGGCGTTTATGACAACTCTCCTCCGAGGCCAGTGATGACCCTAAAGGTCTCCTCCGACCCCAACCATTCCCTGATCCCATGAGAGTGGGCAAGGCAGCTGGATATTGCAAGATGCAACCGCTACTGCTCATTTTTTCATGTCCTTTGAGACACAAGGATGGATTTATTTACCAGGCCCTGGCGCAGATTCAACGAGGGGCCCGTTTTCCCAACACAACCCTTGGGCCATGGACGCTCTTTCTGGGGCACGTACCTGAGGGGCGAGTTTGATCCCTTGGGGCTTTAGCGTGACGTGGTTCATGGGGGTGAGCTCCATCCCTGGCAGGAGGTCGTAGAGCTTTTCCTCTCCCCTCTTGTCTCCCTTGAGGTGGTATCCGCGCCCCAGGCCCGGGTACGCCAGGTAGCCGCGGCCTCCCAGGCCTCGGACGCCCGCAGCCCCTACAGGTACATTCATGTAAATTTCTAGGAATGTAAGAAGGCATTAAACTGAATCAAATCACAGGAAGAAGGACCCTGATTCTTGCTGAAATGGAAAAGTTAGCCCCGCTTGCTGGGATTGGGAAGCAGGCGGGCAGGAGGCCCCACAGCCTGGTGGTGGAATAACACAGGTTCGACACTGACACCCGCCCTTGGATAGGTGAGGGGTTTTGGGGAGAAACTGCTTCTTTCTGCCCATTTTCCATCTTCTCTGGGCAGTTTTGATTTCAGGACAGCTTTTTACCCAGCTTTGTAGCTGGAAGGCAGAGAGGGACAGCTGGCATCTTTTGTTACCCACCAGTGTAATTTCACCTTCTTGAATTCGTGGCTTACACAATTTCATCCCTATATGAACAAAAATCCTTTTTGGTTGTCCCCCATTACGCTTCCATTTTTTCCTCAGGGAACCCTACTTGGGAGTCTGGGGGAGAAAATGAGGCAAGAGACGGGTGGGGGGTTATCACATCCTCTCCTTTCCTAATGCAACCTTCAGAAGAGCTGGTTCACCTGTGTGGGGAAAAACTTGAGCAACAAGGGATATTCCTGCTGCCTTGTCTCCTTCCTGGTGAAGGGAGAAAAATTGGCCACCATGATCCTTGCCAGGCCTACCAGGGTGCCACACAGGGTCCCAGCCTGCTGTGGGACTGGGCCTGGGGACACAAGGCATCATCTTTGTAAGGAAGATCATATGACAAAGTTATTTCTTTGCTAGCCCCAAACTTACGTCTGCATGTACCAAATGATGTCTGCATTGACGTTTAATTTGGGGGTGCCTGAGTGTGGGGATTTGATTTGGCCCCAGGCACGGTGACCCAAGAGTTTCCAGAAATACTCTTTTATTCATAGATTGAATTAATTGAATTAATTATTATTAAAGTTAACAATCCCCCAAAACAGGCCTCCACCTCCCAGAGCACACAATGGCTTGCTTAGTTTCAGCGCTGCTTCCCTACACCGCAGCAGGTCAAGGTGCCCTCCTTGGGAAACTCCATAGCTTTGGGTCAGAAAACACCAGGACTGGTAAAATTTTCCCTGCAACCTTCAAAGCAAAGAGGAAACAGAGTGGTGGTGGTGACAGCTGGTTGTGGGAGCTGGCTCTGAAGGGGGGAAAGGAAAAGTGTTTTATTTGGTCTTCCCTGCTGGGGCAAAACCAGAAGGATTCGTGGGTTATTTACACTGGACTGAGAGCAATCTGGAAGTTCTCTCCAGGACAACGGTTATTTTTTTTCAGCTGGAATATTGCCTTTGGGAAAGACAGAGCCTAAACCCTGTGTTTCCCATCCCTTTCCGAGAGGGATCCAGGAGCTGGGGCAAAACCAATGTCACCGGCACACGCCTGGGAGCAGCCACTGGCTCCCTGGAGGGGATGCTTGGCCGAGCGTGGGCGCGAGGGGAATTACCTCGGATGGAGGGGGGCCGGAGGATGCTCCTGGTGCCGAGCCCCTTGGCGGTGGGGAAGTGCAGGTTGGGGATGGCCGCGTAGGCCTGGGGTGCGTAGAAGACCGGGGCGCCCAGGTAGGCGGCGGCGGGGTCGTACAGATGGCCCAGGGTGTAGGTGTAGTCCCCCTGCAGCACCGGCGCCCTGCCGCCCGTGCCGCGCGTGTACCTCACGTAGCTGTCCTTGTCCACCGGCTTGGCCAGCGTCACCTCGATCGGGGACCCGTCCAGCACCTTCGCGGCGGGGAGAGAGCACGGCACAAGCACAGGGGTAAGTGGCCAAAGCGCTCCATGGAAATCCCACCTGTGGAGCAACTGCCCCCACGCCCTGATGGGATGGGAAGATGGAGGAAACCACCCCAAGAAAGCCCCAAATCTCCCTCACACGGGTGGAAGGTGGCACTGGCTGGGTGAAAGTTTAGCCTGAGAGCGCCCAGCCCTGGCCCCAGCTGGGAGAGGCTCCTTCAGCAAAGCCTTCAAAAGGCTTCGCTTCCCCTCGAAGCAGCTTGTAAGCCGGCGAGATTCCGCGTGCTCCCAAGAACAGCAGCGGCACTAAAAATAGGAGTGGGGTTAACACCTCTTTGGGAACAGCTCTGGCTCTACAGTGAATTACATGCAGTGCGAGAAGGGCTAAATTCAGCCGCCTCCTCGCAAATCCTCATCTCAGTTTGGAGCAGATGTTTGGGCTGACCTCGTTTGTCCCAGTTTGCTATTCACACGCTGCCCTGCCAGTGTTTTTGTTGGCAGTCTGGAACAAGGATGTGAGTGTGAGCCAGGGGGGATGGCAACCCCTCCTTTCCTAGCTCTTCTTTCAGCTTTTCCTGCTTTTTTTCTGTCTGAGCAGTGAGCTAGAGCCAGGCAAACACTTAGCACGAATACAAGGAGCCAAAATAAATCGTTTGTGTACAACAGAGCTGCTGAAAAACAAATTCAGGAGCATAAAAGCAACCAGCAAAGAGAAAATCGGGATAACACCTCTGGGAGGGTATGGAGCTAATAAAGCAGGTGGCTTTGTATAAAATACTGCACCCAAGCCCCAGAAATTAACATTTACAGCAGCGTTACCTTCCCATTCAAGGCTTTCATGGCCTCCACTGCGTGTTCTCTTTTATTAAAGTGCACAAAGGCGTAATCTCTGATTTTCTTTACTCTCTCCACTGCACCTGTGGAAAACATTGGAATATTAGTGGGAAATGGGGATTAGTCAGAAAACAGAGACCTGAAAGAGCAGTTCTGTCAGGTTGTGAGCCCCTGGAGAGCAAAGGCTGAGCAAGAGTAGAAGAAAAAGAGGTCAGTGTCCCCTTACCTCTTTGGATGTATATTCCACAGGAAAATCAATATAGAGAGGTTGTAGCATTTCAAGGCAAACTAGAAGGTTTTGGGATCAGACACCAGTAAGTTTCCCATTAAAGTGGAGAGGTTTTCTCCTGTCCAAACCTTTATTTTGGTCTTGCATCTCTGTTCTGTGACAGACCATGCACCAGCTGTGGGAACATCCCCATGTGATCCCCATCTCCCTGCTTTCGTACATGCATTGGAGGCAGCTGCAGGGATGCTGATGCTTCTGCCATACCATGAGGAGGCTTTTATCGTAAACACCAGCTCAGGATGCTCAGGAGGAATGAACAGCCAGCCCTGCCCAGGACAGAGCAGCCCAGGGCACTGGGATGGGCTGGGACTGATGGGGCAGCAGCTCTCTCCCCAAGAAGCAGGCTCTCCCTAGGAAACAGCCTTTCCCATGTCAGCAGGGCTTCCCTGGATGCCCCAATTCACCTGGAAATGGCCCCAGTCAGACTCTGCACCTGAGGGTTGGCCCTGCTGGGAGCGGGCTTGGGCTGGAGAATCTTTCTTCCGGCCTGAATCTTTCCTACACCAAATTTACCCGAAGAAATTCAAATGTAAATGGCTTCTTGTTCTTCTTTTCTAAGTCCATCCTCCACGGTTTTCCCTCTCCCTTGCCAGCTGCTCTGCTGCCAGGAACTCTGCACTGAGGAGTCTGTCCCCAGAATAACCCCACCAGTCCTGTTCCCTATGGCCCAGCCTTCAGCCATTTCTTTAATTCTTCATCTTCTCTGCTCCTGTGGCTTGGGAAGCACAACATCAGCCAGCCCAGCCTCCTGTAAAATCCCCAAAATATCCTTTGGAAATGCGGCTAAGGGATGCTGAACAACCCTTCTGTTGGCTTCTTACCTCCTAAAGCTGAACAGGTGCACAGGGAAATGTCATGTTGCCACAAAAAGCACTTACTTAGGAAAAATGCAGAAGAAAATGAATTTCTTTGGTGTTCGGGGGGAGTCATTAGGAGCTGCAGAGGGCGAAATGAGCCTGTCCCAGCCTATAACCCGAGCAGGCTGCACGTCTTGGAACGACACAGGGATGGTAAAGCAGCACTTTGTGTCCTTCAGGGACAGAGGGTGATTTTCCAAGCCTGAAGTTCTGGGAGTTACATGCTGATGCTTTGTGGAAGCTTTAACCAACTTGCTGCACTTTGAATATCCCCCTTCTGCCTCCTGGAGAGCATTCCAGGACACCAATCCTGAGCCAAAAATTCTGCTCTTCCCTGCTTCTGCCTCTGCTGGGCAAAGCGATGTGGTACCCAGCCGTGGGTCGGCTCCAAGGAGAGCCCATCCATGGGATATCACAGAGGGAGCACTGTCCCTCCAGCACACCAGGAGAGCACAGTCTTCCTGCAGGGAGCTCTACCAGGCAGGAGGAATTTTGTTGGGATCCCCAGGGAGCAAGGGCAGGGCTTTCCAGTGAGACAGCTCTACAGAAGTCATCAGGCTGGGAATTTGGCACAGATTTAAGGGCTGATACTCGTACTAGAGCCCAGCTTGAGGAGCCCAAGCAGCATTCCTGGTCCTGTCTGTGGAACCCTCAGGGATGTGGCAATTGCTGTGGCATGGAGACCTCTGGATCATTTTTTATTGGATGACTTGTTGATGTCAAAACAGCTTCTTAATGCCCTGGATCCACGGTAATCTCAGGAAAGTGGCGCTGAAATGTGGCTCGATGAGTGAGGCAGAGAACCAAGGCAGGGCAATAAATCATTTCAGATCCTTGCTGCCTTTTTTGGTCTCAATGAAACTTTAACTGCATTCTCTCTCCCCAAAGCTGAAAGTTTTGCTGCTCTAATGCACCCATTCCTGATTTCAGCCACCAAAATAAAAGCTGTCCATTAAAAAAAAAAAAAAAATTAAAAAATTCCAACAGGAACACTGAAATGATAAAGGGAAAACGAAAGATGATGCAGAACTTCTGTTGTTCTAGTGGAAAACTTCTCAGGAGCAAAACAGATGACTGTTACCAAAGTGTCAAAAGGCCGCAAATGTGTTTCTGGGGAGTGTGAGCTTGTTCAAAGCTCGGGAGCAAAACTGGGTAAATAAAAGAAGGAAACAGTTCAGAGAGTGGGATAACATAAATTTAACTTAGGGGTAAAATGGGGTTTGCAACAACTCAATGGTGGCTAAAAGTATGAGCCAGAAATGCCGGAAGGACACAAGGAAACCTCGTGAAGACCTTTGCATTGCAGCCTAGTCCAGAAAAAGGCACGTGCAGGGCAGAAATGAGAAGTTAGTGGAAGAAAAATGAAGCTCTGCAGTGTATTTTAAAAAATTAATAGAAGGAAGTTAACAGGAATGAGATGAAAGGAGATTTCACATTGCCAAGCATCAGTCCCTAATGCCTAATGGACTGCGTGGCTTGCAGAGCTGCAGAAACGGGTTATTTTTACTTTGTTGGTTTTGGGTGGAATTTCCTAAAGCTGGAGCAACTCAGAAGTAAAATCTCCTTTGAAAGCCAGCAAGATTTTTATTCCCAACTAATCCCCTTGCTTTTTTTGAAAAATCTCACCCTAAGTGCATGTAAGATATGCCACAAAGGAATATTGAATTAAATGTAAAGCACTAATTATTCACCAATTTACACGAGGACTGGGGGGGATGTATGAAAATGCATTCAGAATTTAGATAGATCAGATAAAAAGGATTTGTGTTAAAGCACTCCACTTTTATCACCATCCCTTGCCACAGAAGAATGCTGAAGTCACCCAGCTGCTTCACCAACTCTTTTTAAGAAAGACTGAATGAGTCCAAAGCATTTGGATGGCACAGGGCATCCCCATGCAGCACTTTGGGTCTCTTCCAGCTGCCAGCCATCCTCCTTCATAGTGGCTGTAGCTGGGAATTAAGCAGCCCTTAAGGGGATGGCATTTTGGGTGGGAGCCTTCAGCCTGATGACAGTTTTTGTGGCGTTTCACAGCAGACAAACAGCTATTTTCATCTCTTTTGGCGTTTCAGGAATGCAGAAATATTTCCATTTGCAGCACCTATTTCGGAGGCACGGCACCCATGGGCTCCTACCTGGTTTGATGTTGTTGAACTCCTTCTCTATGGTCTCCTCGGTGGTGGAGAGCATGAGGTTCCTCACGTAGAGGATTTTCACTGAGGACATGGTGTCCTCATCCACCTCCACCTCCGGCTCTGCCCAGTCCACGGCGATGGGGTGTCCCCACAGCTGGATCCTTCCTGCAAGGGAACGGGCAGGGTCAGTGCTGGGGGCTCTGCTTCCTCTCCTCCTGCTCGTGCTCTATTGCACAGCACAACAGGCCCAATTCTACAAATGAGACCAAAAAAAAAAGCCTTCCTAGCCCAAAGCACTGCTGCTGCATCAGCTCCCTCCCAAAAGCAGATGGTCACACTCGGAATGTCCTCCTGCAAATACCTGGGGAGCCTCCAGAACTGAAAGAAGTGAAAATATGGAGTAATTCACTTAAAGCCTGCATTCCCTGGAGTGCTCCCTAAAGGGAGCTGTTTTAATGCACTTATAAAAATCCCTTCTGGCCCCCAAAGTTTCATTCCCTCGATACCAGAACAGGGATCCTGAAGTGCCAGCGGGATGAAATAAAGTAGCAAAAGCAAGGATGTCTCTGTGTGTGCTTGAATTCGTTCAGCTGAAGCTGCAGCAGGAGAAAGGAGGGACACAAAAAGTCCTGGGGCATAAACCAGGGTGTGGGTGTGGAGGGTAAACCCAGGGGCTGTGTGTGCACTGGCCTGAGCTGCTGAGGGGCAGGGAAGGAAAAGAGCAAGTAAATCACATTGCTGAATGCTGGTGATGGAGTTGGGCTGGCGTCCCCACTCCTTGAGGCTCAGCTCCAGATTCAAAGGCACCTGATGGGAGACTTTCCCTGAACTCCAGGGGAATTTTCACAGGTCCATATTTCCTCCTGTCTGCAGGTGTGTGTATTACCGAGGCTGCCATTTTAGACGTGTCATGGAGCTAAATTTTGGTTAAGTCAGATTTATGGTTCTGTTGCGCTTATAGAAAATTCTACTGAATCGCTTTAGAGGTGTCAGATTAGTCAGTTTATTAAGAGCTGCTAGTGTTGAGTTGATTAGATATTGTTATGAATGATAAAGCATGATTAGATATTGTTAGGAATAATAAACTATTTAGACCTAAACTGTTGAGCCAGTCTGAGGCTGAGTTTGGTGAGGGGATTTATTCTATCGGGACTCAACCCTTTGAGTCCCTTATTTTTTCCCTCCTCACCCTTTTGCCTCCCTGGCCTCCATGTGAATCATTCTAAATTGCTTTAATCTGATTTTTCTTTGTCTGCTTTATCTGTGTAGTGGGTATTAGAGTGACCCTTGCCATCAAACCCTTTTGTGCCCTCACAAATTTATATTAAACCTGCTTTTGCTCAGGGCTTGCTGGTGATTCTTTAAGTGACCTAAACCACTCATTTGCAGCTGAGGAGACAAAGAAAATCCTGCAAAACATCTAAAAAGGCATCTCTGCTTGGACAACCCATTCAAGAAGGGGTCGAGCTCCAAAACGAGAGGCTGAGGATAGAATTTGGAGGCTTACTGGAAGTGTAAATGATCAAACTAAATGGAAAGGTGCTGCTCCCTCGGAATCCCTCATGAATGAGCTGGGATTTGTGGAGTGAGGCTGAGCTGCTGTTCAGCTCTCAGCACTGCACAGATCTGAGCTGTCAGTGACAGAGATAAAGGCAGGGCTGCTCACGGGTCTGTGCCCCTTTCTCAATTGCTGTTCTCATTCCAAGGGTGTACATAATGACCTGGCTGACCTGCAGCAAAGAGCTAAGCTTGGTGCCTCTTGCTGAGACCCAGGCTATCTCCACCCTGTTGTTTAGCCAGGAGACAGGACAAAATTGAATTTTTTATAAAAACTCTCCATTTTTGAGCATTTCCTCTACAGAGCTCCGTCGAAGAGCAGCGAGGTTCAGTTTAAAGGAAGCATCTTGATAATGATATTCAATCTCTCATCAGCTGGAGACACATTTGGCTCTGCCTTGGAAATTTTTTCCGGTTCCTGCCATATGCTTGAGACATCAGAAGACCCTGGCTCCTGCTCACACCTTTGGAATTCCTTAAATTGCTTACTGAGATGTCCCTAACTTGGAAGTCCCTCACGCATTACACATCCGCTCAGGGCTCTGAGTTCCTTCCATCTGTCTCGCTGTCTTTGCTCAGGATTTTAAGTGCTCTGCCTGTTCCCGCCTTCCTTTTCCTCATAAAATCCATGGAAAAGTCATGCTGAAGCACAGAATGTGCTCCCACCATCAGGGAGATGCTTAAACTGAAGCAGAAAATGCAGAATAAAAGGAAAAGTTGTCAGCGTGAGAGATCTCCCAATAGCAAAGTGAATTCGTTGCTCAAAATCATGTTTCCTTTTTTTCACCGTGAGAAAAAAGAAAAAAAGCATTTCAATTGTGCAGGATATTTCATGGGCTGTTGTAGAAAACAGGTTAAAGAAGGTTGGTGGTTATGAACAAATCTCAAACCCTGAAGTTTGCTGGATGCTTTCACCAGCAAGTGAGCTGTGCTCAACAAGGCAGTGCAGGAGCATAAGAAAACAAGAGAAAATTGGTGAAATCCCTGCAAATGCACTTCAAGGTAAGTGACTTCCTCACCTAATACCAGCTAAACCCCTCTCTCCCTCACAACGCTCTTTGGCTGTCCCCCAGTGCTGAATTTCAGAGATTTCCTCTAAAGCAATTCCTCACTCCAAGCTCTTTTTGTCAAAATATCCATTTTCAGTCCATTCTCCAGCCTGAATTGGCTCTCAGATGCCTTCCTGAGTGATTCTCCCCGAGGGGCCATAACTGAGGCTGTGTTTTGTGTTTAACCCAAGACAAGCACGGGACAAAGCACTCCCCACAGCAGAGCTGAATGGATACACGCAGCTAAATCCATCTGGCTGGATTTTCAATAAAAAAATTTA
This sequence comes from Corvus cornix cornix, assembly GCF_000738735.6. Lineage (NCBI taxonomy): Eukaryota > Metazoa > Chordata > Aves > Passeriformes > Corvidae > Corvus > Corvus cornix. Next base: position 35,040,885 of record NC_046336.1, on the reverse strand, counting down.
TAAAAAGCTCTCCTGATGACGAGCATGGATCATCAGCGTGGTGCTGCAGCAGGAGCTGCAGCGAATCCCACCCCCTGCACCCCGTGCTGTGTTGGGGAACCTCCTGGCTCTGGGTGTCTCTGGCAGAAAACTGCTCTCTGAGGGCAGAAAACTCAGCCACGTTCACTTCCTTGGATTCCTGGCTCCCCTGGAGACGTTGTCACCACAGCACGAGGTGACCCCTGCGTTGAAGCCACCCCTCCCCACATCTGCTGACCTGGGAGCAGCTTCCTCCTGGCCATGGCTGCTGCCCGGTGGCTCTCGTACTCCACGAAAGCAAACCCCCTGTTCTTGGTTTTGTCGGCTGCGCTGGGGTAGACGATGACGTCCACGACGCCGTCCGTGACCTTCTTCATCTCTGCCAGGATTTCCTCCCTCTTCTTGGTTTTGGGGATGCCCCCCACAAACAGGCGGCAGTTGTCCACGCTGGCACACACCCCCAGGAGCCTCCCGTTCCTGGAACAACAGAGCTGCTTTGTCCGGAGCCAAGAGAGGGGAAGGTTAAGGCAAAGCCCCTCCTCTGGCCCAAAACACAAGGCCAAACACAAGGCTTCAGTGCCAGCCGTTCTTTGGGATATTCCAGTGCCCTTGCTCGGCGCAAAAGCTGCCACTCTGCTAAATCTGGTATCAAAGCCAGGCAGCACAGCTGAAATGAAGGGTTTGAGGGAGAAACCAAAGCCAAATTTTGCTTTTCCTTCCAGGGATTCTCCCTTTTGCTGCCACCAGGCAACTGCACCCACCACCCCAGGTCCCTGTGTTGTCACCAGTGTAAGCCAGGACTTCTTGTGTTCACCAGCGGCTTGTGGCTTCCCACTCACCTCCTGACTGAGGTTCTGGGGAAAGAAAACCCCTTGTCATGGAGAGGCACCATCTGGGGACTTGCTGATGGCAGCTGTTGTGAAGACCCCAAAGCAAAAACTTCCTTTATTCACCACTATGGGGTCAAACTATCTCTTACAGGTCTGGAGAAGTGCAAAACTTCTTTAGAGGAGTCTTTGGAACCAGGGAAGGAAGTGGAGGAGCTGGAGGTGGATGAAGCCTGATCCCTAAGACCTTCCAACCTCTGCTGCAAATGACATCTCCAAGCCCTCTGTGTGCCCTGTGAGCTGCTCAAAGCAGTTCACCACCCATCTATTTTTCTTAAAAGCAAAAATGAAAGCTGTGCAATTGCCAGAATGCTTAAAAACCTTTTGGGATAAACCAAAGGCATCAACTCATCCCACTTTGAACTGGCAAAAAACATTTCGTGTGGTTGAAATCCAACCAACACATACTGATGGGCCCATCTGTTGTTGATTGCTGGGTGTTTTGTTCCCAATTTTTAGTCACTAACATGAGGGCTTTTTCTGTTCCTTTCTATTAGGAAATGGCTCTGTTTTGCCAGTTGGTTTCCATCCTATTTCACCATCTTTTGCAATTGCTCCATCTCCCAGAACATATCTACAGAATCTGTCACGAGGGAGACTGTGAATAGAATAAATCAACAACAAACAACCTGGGGGGAACATAATAAACAGCACTGGTTAGGGGAAAGTTAATTTGATCCAAAGCAGAATATTTTTTCCCAGTGTTCTGATAGATTTTTTTTGCTGTTTTCTTGTGAGGAAGAAATTTCCTGTGAAAGATGTTGACTTTATTGAGCAGTGCCTGCACAGGGAGACTGGAGGAGACTTCCCCTCAAAACTCAAGGATCTCAATAACCTTGCTCTGGGCTGCCAGGAAAAATACCCTTACATGCCAAAACAGAGAGATACATGTGATTTAAAGCTGCTGTGAGGGTGTTTGCCATGCTTACCTGATTTCATAATTATTGAGTGTCTTTATTGCATTCTTGGCCTCCTGTTTATTGGAGAAGGTCACAAAGGCGTAGCCCCTGTTGTTGCCATTGAAGTCCATCATCATCCTCATCTCATAGATTTTGCCAATCTGCCAAGTGAGAGCGATTTGTCAGCAAGGCGGCAGTGGTTAGAGAGGACTGGGACCCTAAAGCACACCCAGTTCCAGTTGCATGGGCAGGGACGCCTTCCACTGACCAGATTGCTCCAAGCCCTGCCCAGCCTGGCCCTGGAATCAGCTCAGGTCAGCCCTGAAATGCAGCTCTGACCATCACTAACTCAGCAGCTGCCACCAAGTCCCACCTTTTCACAGAGAGGGATAAGCTCATCCTCAAAGAGGTCTCGGGGCAGCTTTCCGATGAAGATCTCACAGCCCCTCTCTGGTGGAGGGCCATCCCAGCCTGGTGGTGGTCCCCCGTATTTCCTCTGCCCATTTTCCTGCCATGGAGGAAGAGAAAAGAAAGGTTCAACTGTCGGTTTTTAAACGTGGATCAAACCAACCCCTTCTCTGGGAATGACCCTTGAGGCAAACACCCTCCTTCCCCATCAGCTCCTCAGGGATTCACCGGGATAACGCAGTGTCCCGCTGCCAAGGCTGGCATACTTCCAAAGTCCAAGTGCAGACAGGTAACTCCCTGGAAAATGGAAATCCTCCTGGCTCTGGGAGGGGCATCTCTGTGGGCTGTGTGTCAGCTGTGGGCTGGGTAATGGAATGTTTGCCAAATTGATCATTTGTCTTGATTTTCATCCAGTCCAAGGATGACACGGGCCCACACAGGAGTTCCTTCTGGCACAGAGCAAATCTTGGCCCCAAATAATAGCCAAAGATGTGAAGACCAGTCAGTATTTCCTCTTCAGTATGTCTCTCTGTTCTCCTCTCCTATTTTTAACCCTATTTCCTGTATTTCTTGGTTTCCTTCCTTCCTTCCTTCCTTCCTTCCTTCCTTCCTGCCTTCCTTCCCTCCCTCCCTTATCTCTCCTTCCCTCTCCCTACAGTGATTCCCTGCTCCCAGAGGAGCCGTGGCTCCATTAATTTTTCCATTTTTGGCTCCCTGACCATTTCTTTAGTCACTTCCCACTCTGGGATTATTCCAGGCAAGCGAATGCCTTGTACAGCTGATTTAAGAGGAACGTAAACAAACAGGGATCCTTATGGGAAAATAGGAATATACCAGAAACCCTTTTCGTTTTCTTGAGCCTAGAACACACCCTGAATTATCCACGCTCATTCCTGGTTTTCCAATGTTTTCAGCAGTGATGGAGTCCTGGGGACACTTGAATTTATGTCTGAGCTGGTGTGTGAGGGAGCACAGCAAGAAGTAAAGCCTTCCCTCAAGTTGCAGTGGCTGGAAGGCAGCACCCCAACAAACCCTTCTTGACAAGGTGCCTGGAGGGCAAGTGGACATCAGCCACTTCCCAAAGATGAACGAGCCAGGTGTGCACTGAGGAAGAAGATGTTTGGTGGCACCCATAGACAGGTTGGAAGAAAGATCCCTAAGGTACAGGGAAATTAGGAGGGGGGGAAGAGAAAAAGATAAAATAGCAAGGTTGGAATGGAGAAGGAAAGAAGAAGAGAGAGGAGTTAAAGAAGAGGAGAAAGAGAAGAGAAAGCTGTTGAAGCCTGTGGGGGATTGGGGGCTGAAATCTGAGGTTCAGGAGTGAGCTATAGCCAGATGTGACAGTAGGAAAAACGGAACACCAGGATAATTCCAAGGCCGGCTTGGACAGGGCTTGGATTAACCTGGGCCAGTGGAAGGTGTCCCTGCCCATGGCATGGGGCTGGAATGAGCAGGGCTTTAAGGAGCCTCCCAACCCCTATGACTCTAAGAAAGCCCCAGTAAATCCAAGACACAGAGAAGTCCCTTATCCTACGGGTCAGGTACAGCAGAAAGGCTCCTCAAGGGCACCAAACGCAGCAGCTGGCCTGCTCCTGGAATGTGCTTTTTCCCAGGAATCTCAGGTTTTGCTTGGGGCTGTTGTGCCCTCTAGTGCTATGCAAAGCAAGGCAAAGTTCACGGCCTGCACCTGCCTAAAATCCCGAGTTTCCAGTTCCTTTTTCCAGGACGCAAGGCCAGTCATGGCAGTGCCCTGTGCTCTCCAAGGCTGAGCTCGTTTCGGTCGTGTTAGCCAAGAAAGGCTTTCTCAGGTGGGGTTGAAGGTCACGCCCAGGCTCCACCTGCCCTAACCATGGGTGGTTTGGATCCTAGGGACCTTGGAGCCCAAACTGGGAGCAAACCTTGGGGCAGGTGAGGCACCTGCCTCCCACGTACCTGCGCAAGGCTCTGCACATGAGGTGACGTGCCCGGACTTCCCACCTCATCCCTCCTCTGAAACTTCGCTCAGTGAGTTCTCTTTGGCTTTGAGACACCAATCCCGACCTTTCCCAACATTTAGCAGTGCTCAGGGTTGCTCTTCCCCCACCTTTATCATAATTTCCCATCAAACAACAAATTCCTGGAGGAATAAGATCCTGCTCCGTGAAAGACAACGCAGCGATGGTCAGCACGGGCGTGAGAGACAAACAGAGGGAAAAGGAATGAGCAAGGAGTGATTCAGGAGCATGGATTCGCTGCTCACGCCCCCGGTGGAGCTTCAGGATGAAGCTGGGCACTGCACAAAAGGATGGGACCATGAATTCCTACCTGGATCAAATTATATCCCGTTCGCTGAATTAACGCACGGAGGGCGGCTTCTTTCTGTGTGCCGGTCAATCCATCCCCGGATTTGTGATTTGATTCCATTGGGAGTGATTATCAGCAAAAAATCAGGTTAATTAGGGGTGCTCACTGCAATCAAATTTAAGATAAATTAAATCAATTAATACGGCTGGGAGGAGAAAGTCCACCCTCCCGAGAAAGTTTACAGGGTCGCTCTTCCTAAATCAGTTATTTTGGAGATAAACCCAAAACAGAACAGCAGAGACCATGGAAAAAGCAGAAATATCCCCCTTGCTGAATGGAAATAAGCAGCATTTAAACCCACAGTCAGATGCGGGGGAGGTGCAGAGGGAATTTGTAGCCTTTTGGTGGTGTCTCAGGAGGAAAAAATACATAATTATTATTATGCCTAATCCTGCACTGAGTACACAACAACGAGTCCTTTAGGCCTCGTGTGATGCTGGCACTGGAACCTTGTACCAGCCATGTTCAGCACTCTGTGAGAAGCAGGACCTAGCTCCAAATTTGGCCTAATTTTACTTTCGGAAATAAAGAACATGGGAGAACTTCAGATCTTAGCTCAGCTCAGGGCTGGAACAACCTTGGGTTCACACATTTTGAATCAGAGCTGCAGTTTCAGGTCATGGCTGATTCAAGATTGTTTGCTTTGGTTTGGGTTTGGGCTGAAAACATCGTAAAACTGAAATCTGAATCTGACTTGGGCTACACACTGGGAAAGGGACATTTATAAGATGGATTCACTACTGGTGATTCCCTGTTTTTCCTGAATGCTGAGCTCCGAGCTTGTCCAAAATCCATCTGTGTGCTCCAGGCAGACAAACGGGGTCTGTAAGGTGCAAGGCTGAGCTTGAAGCCTCAGGCTGATGCTGAACAGCAGCCAGAGCAAACCCAGGCCCCTCCTCAGCTCCTTGCAGCCAGAGCTGGAGGCCAGTGGGACCAAGGACTTCATGCAGGAAAACGCTAAATTGGGTCATCCAACATGGTTGTTATTGCCTAAAATCGCATTTTATTGTGGGAAGGTGGAGGTAAGGAAAGGTGGGAACTCCCAGGCTTGCCTGGAGAGCAAACAGGGCCAAAAGGGGCTGGGAGGGGCGGCCTGGGGGAGAGGGGGACGGGGCACCCTGGGAGCACAGAGGGATGGGGTGCTGGGGGGGGATGCTGGGCAGAAGGGAAATCCAGAGGAGTGGGAAGGTGGAAGGAAGGTGGATTGCTGTGCCTGCACTCTGAGCTGCTGCTGGATTTTGGGGAGGAGGCCCTGAACAATGCCCCTGCACATAAGGTGAGCACTGCAGGTAAGGAAATGCAGGCAGGGAAGTGCCATCTGTCTGGTTACAGCTGATTTTCTGAGTCACGATTCTGTGCAAGTAACAGGAAAAGCCTTTTCCAGTACCCAGCTTTGAACACCAACCCCTTTCAGCAGCACATGCTGCTTTTGAGGTTCACTGAGGGAGGAGCCAAGGCTTGGGGCAGCCCACTGTACCTTTGGACATTACCTGCCCTGAGCTCCTCTGCCTTTGTGCCCTGGAAGACTTAAACAGCTGCTTTCAATTTAAAAAGGATTATTCCCAGCACCAAAAACGGGCCCGAGCCTGGCTGTTTGGGGGATCTCAGCTTCGTGTTGCTCGGGCTCTGCCACACCGAGATCCAGAGACTGTGACTCAAATACTTGGAAATAGAGGCACCTCTGCAATGCCAGGTTTTGGGGCTGTTTAATGCAGGGGTTGGTGAGGCTCTTGTGATTTTATTTTATTTTTTTTCCCCATGCTCTCCCCTTCTCCAGTGTTGTAATTAGTACCAACGTGCAGGGGCTGGGACATGGATTATCCAATGCCACAGCTCCCTGCCGTCTCTAATTCCCAAACCAGTGTTTTCTGCAGCAGCTGGAGCCCAGTTATTGGTTTGTTTCGCCCTTCTGAGGGCAGCAACAAAAGCCTGTCGATGTTTGTGGTGTGTGTGTGTCTGTGTCTGCGCCTGCTGCCTCCTCCGGAGCTGGCGTTCAGCAGGCACGGGGCAGGATTAGCACACTGCTAATAGTGCAGAAACCACTTGGAGCCTTTCCCAGCCTGCTTCAGAAGGAGAAAGTGAGCGTTCCAAACAACGCCGGTTAAAATCCAGATTGGTTCTGCACCCTCCCCTGCCTGGGCAGAGACACCCTATATCCACCCTACAGGGGAAAGCTCTGTCGCACTGCACGTGTGGCCCCTTATATTCTGCTTTTGGAGCATCCTGGTTCCATCGGGAATTGCAGCTCTCGGTGGGTGGGCGGGGGGGGGGGTCTCTCTGAGCCCTTAGAGCTGGACTTGAGCACTGCCAGGCTGGATGCCTGCTCGGCTGCTGCTCTGGATGCACTTGCTCGGGGATCCTTTAAGGCCACGCATCCTCTCCTGCAGGGAGGAGGGATTTCCAGGAAGGTCTCCCTCCCTCCCGGGGATGCTTTCACGCCGAGCAGTGAGCACCAGCCTCGGGGCTGGCGGATGGATGGGAACAGAGCATCTCCGTGGCTGGTGCTTTTCCAGCAGGAGCAATATCCCTCTCTGCCTTCTGCTTTATTAGATAAGACAGCCGAGCTCCTCTGGGCTCTTCTCGTAAGGCATCCTGCAAAGACTGCAGGCTCCAGACCAGCATGTCTAGACACTGCTGCACTCCAGGATATGCTGAAGCGATCCGCTTGGAATTAGGGAGCGTTCAAGGTTGCGATGAAGTCCTAAACACAGCCTGCTGCAAAACCCGGACTCTGGGGGGGTTTGTTAACGAGGATCTGGCTTTAATCCGTGCCCGGTGCTTCCACACATCCCTGCCCTTGGAGAAGGCCCGGCCTGACCCAAGGAGACAGCCCCTCGCATGGAAGAGCTGCAGGATGCCCATCCTCAGGGATGCCCCGACTCACCTGGAACTGTGGAGCTGGTCCTGCTGGAAGTGGGGTCCAGCTGGAGACCCCCACCCCAGGGTAGCTCCAGCCCCTGCAAGCCCCCACTCCTGATTCCAGAGGACGCCAGGACTGGACACACGAGTGGACAGCCCCAGGCACCGCCCAGGTTTGGTCGCCCCACTCTGAGCAGTTAATTCACACCTACTAATTACCAGCCCAGCGTCATTCACAGCTCATTTATGAGCTAAAGAGCTTTCCCCTATCAGTGGGGTTTCTCCGGCCTGGAGACAGCAAACACCTCTCTTTTTTAAGAGGCATGAATCCCAACACAACAAATCCCAAGCCCAGGAAAACAGGCTTTCCACCCTGCAATTTTCCAAGCTCTTCTTCTCTCCCTCCTTCTCTCCTGCCTCCCTCGGCCCAAGGACATCTAAACACTTTTTCGGACAGGGCACTTTTCCCACCTCTGCCACCCAAGGGTCCAGATCATGGAATCACAGAATCATTGAAGTTGGAAAAGCCCTCTCAGATCATCGAGTCCAATGATTTAACTCAACACTGCCAGGCCCACCACCAAACCACGTCCCCGGGTGCCACATCCTGATGTCCATCAGTGCACCCGGACTATTTCCAGGATACAAATCACGGGGGGATGTTTTATTTCTGAAACCGGTGGCATTCCAGCCCTTTCCCCTTTATTCCAGGCACCAGCCCCGGTCCTTGCAGCAGTGCCAGTGTGCTGGGAGATTTTTTTACCTTAAGGGAGGAGAATTCCTGTCACCCAGAGGAAACACGATTACTTTCTCTCCTTCTTTGTTCCCCGAGCCAGGAATCAATTAGCAAATCCGCCCTCACAGGGGGAAAACCCCCCTTCCGTGGCTGCTGATGGAAAATGTGAATGACTGCAGCAAATTCAGGCAGTGCCTTCAGCAGTGCTTTAAAAAAAAAGGATCAACCCAGCCACACTTCATAGAAATAATGGTTCTGGAATTCAAACAATTTCGGGGATTTGCCCTTAAAATGGATTATCACTAACAAGGGCCACCATGTGGAAAAAAAAAAAAAGGGGGGAGAAGTTGCATTTTGTTCAGAAGTTTAAATTGAAATTAACACCTTTGGAGATGCAAACTATCCGTATTTCCTATTTCATCCCCATTTGTGATGAAATTTTGACAATACCACCAAGGTATCATGGTCACAGCATCAAGAAAAGGAAGGTTCTGCTTGTAGCTGAAATCAGAGTATCCCTGGGTCTGCTTTTCCTCTCTCCACTCTCATTTATGTTAGGTTTCTGCTAAAATTCGGAAGTGCCAAGGTAAGAAAAGGTCCTTTTATGCCTTGCAAGCCCACGTCAACAAGAAACAAACCTATTATGCCACCACTTCACCTCTCCATGACCACTTCTACATGACTTCCTCACGCCTACTACAGCACATCCACTGACTTTGCTCCATCCGTCCGGGAGCGAGATGAATCCAGAAGCTTTTACCCCCCAAAATGTGGAAAATTTTGCTTCACTTTGGGGTTGTTTGGAAAAGGAAGAGTCTCTTTCCTCAGCCAAGGGTTGTCTCCCATGGCAGGATTTTTGCTGAGGGAAGCACAGGTGGTGTTTGAGGACAGAGCCTGCCCCTCTGCAGCCTTTTTGGGGAAAGCTGCTTCCTGGTTCCAGGAAGGACATAATGAACCCCCGTTTATCCCACGGGATCAGTGCACACCTGACTGTGCTGAGCCACTTGGACACATCTAACTGAGGCTGTTTTGAGTGCCCCCTCAGATCAACTGCTTCTCCTGAAGAATAACCACCTCTGGAAAGACTGGATAATGATATTCACTCTTTCCCCTAATAACCCAAATCGGTCACTAGAGAAACCATTTTCCTCTAGCTTACCAACGTTTTGGGGATTTTTTTCCTCCCTCCAGGCTCCAAGCAATATATATTCTTTTCTACACATCCATAAACACCAAGCATTCTTCATTCTCTTCCCCAAAACTGGAGCTGCCCCTTGTGAGCTGCCCCAACTCCTTGCTGGGGTGACACGCTGAGGGACGGAGTCCGATTGAGCAACGCAGCACGAGGCTTTCGTCCCTGGGCTTCCCAGGGTGGGGGGTTGTTCTCCAGCTCAGGTGGCTCCACACGAAGTGGGAACTCACAGGCATTAGCAGGAAAGCAGGAGGAATTCGGAGCAGTGTGAAAGCACTGCAACACATGAGCCTGGAGCAAGCATTTTTTGCTCAGCCCCTTTTGCTTGGGAATCAGCTTCTCCCTTTGGAATCCCTTTCCTCTTGGGCACAGCTTTTGCAGCTCTGTCCCCAAATGCACACAAATGCCGCCGGAAAGCCCCTCTGTGATGCTGAGCCCAGCCTCCTTCCCTCCTCCTTAATCTGCATCCCCATGTGCAGGACACTTTGAAACCATCCTTCCTCCCCTGCCTGCTGCCGCCCAAAACTCCTATTGCACCGAGGGAAAGAGCCTGGGAGGAGCATCCTGTGCTGAGCAGAAACTGTCCCTGCTAGGTGGAAGGGACTGGGGAAAACAGAGGGGTTTTTAGGAGCAGCGATTGCCTTCGCTAGGGAGACCGGTCTCTGGCAAAGAGAAGGAGGGATCCCGAGTCGGCTGGAAAGATCTCTAATGATTAAGCCCCAGAAAGTTGCGCTTTAACAAATCCAGGTCGAATTATGGCAGGGAAAATCCCTCCTCCCCCTCTGTTTTGTCTGGCTTGGCTTTCCAGGCGAGGAGGAAAAGCAGAAAACCCCCTCTTTTCATGGCTTTGCCAGGCAGAAACCGCGCCGAGGCCCCCAGGGAGCCCTTCTGTGCCCACCTGCTCATCCCCAAACTCAGAGCCAGGGCTGTGGGGCTGTGTGGGGCCCACCAGGGGGTCCCGGCCCCTCAGTCCAGCCCTGCTGGTGTGGGGCAGCTCCGGGGTGAGAGTTTGGTGCCGGCACTGTTGGGGTGGGAGCTCCCGATGGAGCTGCCCCTCCCCAACCCCACCAGCAGCCCCGTTTCAGACCGCCAGTCCCACTCCCCCAAACCCCAGAGCCACGAGCAGCCGCCTACCTGAGCAATTTTGGAGATCACCCCCCGGGAAAGAGGTCTCCTTGATTGTGGGGAGTTTGCGACGTGTCACTGCGGTTATTCCCTAATCATCATATCAAACTCCAAAGGTTCAGCAGCCCCGGCTGCTTTACAGTCCCGCGGGTTAAACGTTAACCCGCCCTATCTGCTGGCTCCCCGCAGGCCTTTGACCAGATAGCTGCCTCAGACAGCACCCACCGGGCCCAGCTTTCCCGAAATAAACGCAGGGCACCACAGGCAGATCCCAGTTGGAGGGCTGGGACCACTCCGACACCGGTTTGCTCCGTGCCGGGGCCTTCCGCACCTGATCCATCCCTGGTGCTGCAGCTCTCCCCAGCAGAGACGCTGGGAGAAGGGACACAGCCTTGTTCCACCCCTGGGCTCCACAGGAGGTTTGGGTTTGCTGGAGGACGGTGGCAGGAGTGAGAAATTCGTCCTGGTGGAGAAATTCCTCCTGGTGGCCTAAGCAAAGCTGTGGGTTTGCAGGAACTGCTACAAAAACCTCATCCAAGCAAAGACTCTCAGTGAGGAAAGCCAGTGCAGGCTTTGGGAGGGTTTGTTGCACCCAGGAAAGGCTGCGAATAAATCCAGCAGCCACAAAACTCCGCGAGGGGCGGCTTCCAGCTGGGGCAACCTCTGAGCACCCTGAGTCTGTGGTCCTTGTGCCACATCTGGTGATGCAACAGCTGAATTCAATGTTTGGCTCTTTCCAAAATCCTTCTGGACCCTCACAGGAATGGAATGGGCACCACAGGACTGTAGCAGAGTGATTTCATGGATTTACAAAATCGTTGATTTGGAAAAGACCTTTATGATCATCAAGTCAAACCAGCACCACCACCGTGCTCACCACGAAACCATTTTTCTTGTTTGATGTGCAAGTTTAGGATCCCAGCATCGGGATCCATCCCTGGAATTGCATCCTGCTGACCTCGGAGCTGGACCACAACCGGGCTGGGGCACGGTTTGCCAGCCCAGAGCTGACCCCCACCACAGTGATGCAGTCCTGGGCTTCGTTTGCAGCCCTGTGAAATGAAGCATTCATAATTAGGTGTTGCTGACGCTTCAGCTTTGGAAAAGTGCCATCCCTGTGTTTGCTCAGCTTTAAAAGCATGAGGTATCCCTGAGGGGGGCAGGTGACAGGGCCTGGATCCCTCACGGGGAGCAGCATCCTGCTCCTTCCTCCCTGCATCAGCTGTCTCACGGGGGGCTGCTCCCACTGCCCGGCCCAAACATGGGATTGCTCCCGAGGAAATGCCTGCCCTCTGGTATCCACCTTTCTGCAGAATTTAGGGGTTCAAATGCAGGTTTGGGAACATATTCAAAGGAGATAAAACCCCCAAATGAGCCCTTCCCCACCAGTTATGAGCACAGGTTGGGATCTGCTGCTTCTCCTGATCTCTGGGCAGAGCTCGGGAGTGACGGGCAGATGTCACAATGGATTTTTTCCCTGTCAAAGGGATTTTTCTGTCTTTAGCACGCCATCCCTTCCTGTCCAAAGGGATTGGTGGGATTCTATCACTGGTGACACTGGATTTCAGACTGCAGGCCCCAGTGTGCCACCGAGCACTTCAGACTGCACAGGAAAATGAGCTGAAATCATTCCGTGCCCAATTAAATGCCTCTGCCCTGGAACTGTGACAGTGGGAGGAGCAAGCCAGGTCCCTAAAATCAAGTGCCACACACCTTCATGGGCCCAGCACTAAAAAGAGCAATGAAAAAGCCTCTCTGGGAGAAATGTGAGGTGTGACCTGCGTGCAGGTAACAGGACTCTGATGGCCTGTGAGCAAGGGGGGATGAAGCGCAGGTGGCCATGGCATAGAAATAGGGCAGTTTGGGATGGAAAGCCCCGTTTTGGGGTAGACACCAGCTGTGGATTGAGCCACAGGTGTGAGGGAAGCATGACAACACACGTGGACATGGAAAGCCATTCCGATGGCAGAGGGGCTGGAATTTCAGCGTAATTTTTTGAGGTTGTGCAGGAAAGGGCAGCTGTGGTGCTTTTCTTCCGTGTCTTCCTCTCTCTGCCACAGATTTTACTCAGAAGGGGAAAAGTGATCAAGAGAGAAGATGTGCTTTGTGCTCGTGTTTCCTTGAAAGCCTCTCGAGAGGCAGAGTGGAGCAGCCCCAAGAGCAGCAGGACGTAACTGTTTCCTTCTCCACAATCACAGCAGCAGTGGGCTGCCTCCTCCCAGCCTCAGCCTGCCAGGTGGGATCAGGGAAAAGTACTTACAGCTCAGGAAAAACGACACTTGAGTGGATGTCACCCCCTTGTGTTATTTATTTACTGCCACAAACCCCCTAAGGGGGTCTGATGCTCTGCCTTTCCCTGGAAGTGCTGCACGAAGTTTCCCAGGACGTCCAGCAAAGGGTTTATGGCAAATCTCTGGCTGTGCCAAGCCCTGCTGGGGATCAGCAGCTGTCCTTTAACACGGCAGTAAAGCCAATAAAAATATCCTTGGTGTCAGGAGGAGCAGGATCAGAGCCCAGCCTTTGAAAAACATGGAAATGGTGATGTTGAGAGCATCTCCTGAGTGCGGTGTTTGCTGTGCTTGGTGGAGACACCCTGGCCAGACAGACCCTGCTGTGCTCCAGCCGTGGGGATGCTCTGGGTGGTGACATTCCCACTGCAGGGACCGCTGGAAACTGGGGAAGAAATGGGACGTTGCCAAAAAACTTGGAATTTTCCCAAGTCAGCTACAGATTTTGAGGGATGTGTATCAGTTTCTGGGGAGGGTGCTAAAGATTGTTAAACGTCATTGCAGCTCATTACAGCTCTCTAAACATCACCCTTCTCCCTTTCCTCCGAATAAATCTGCGTGCTGCAGTGCCATTGTGCCCTGTAATTAGGAACAATTCAACTGAAGTCTCAATGCTTTCAAAAAACGATCCTGTGCTTCAGCAGCCTGACTCACACCCTGCTGGAGAGCTGCTGCTAGGCTGAAAAGGAATTTATAGTGGAGCAAACAGCCTGTGTCTATTTGTATTTATAGATATGAAAACCGCTTGGTTCTAATTCCAAAACTGATATTAGGTGAGGAAAAAAATAATTCCGTTTAAAAATGGACGCAAATGAGGTTTCTGCATGCCTTTCCCTCAGGCTTGGGAGCCTCCAGACTCTTGTGGTGCCACTTTTTCCTTGTTGTGGCTGAGACGTTTTAGGTTTGTTTGTGCCACGGAGAAGCAGCAGTTGTGCCCAAAGGGGGCTGGATTGTGCTGCTGCCAAAGACAATAGAATTAATTATAAAAGTTTTGTGTGGCTTCGAGATAAATCTGTGGCCACAAGTATTTAGGATTTAGGATAGTTTGATACGATCTGTGTTTGTGGAAGGCTGATGTTGGGATACGGATCAAGTACTGACTCTGTGCTGCTCCAGAAAGGTTCTGCTGTGAGCCCAATGACTTCTGTAAAGCTGTGGTTACAACTTCTTCAGTCTCAGGTGTTTCTCCAGTGCCTCTGGATAACAAAAGTATAAACAGCCTGAATAACCACAGCATAGGAACAGGGTCCTGCACCTGCACACAGGAAACTGGGAGCCAGCAAGCTCAGGAAATGCCCTCGTTCCCCACTTCTCTGCTCAAGATAGGCTCCTAAAATCCTTGTCCAAAATTAATTGCAAAGAAATGATTTCAAACTGGAGCTGGTGGCAACAGTGCTCCTGCAAATGTGTTTGACACGAGAAGTGTTTGAATCCTGTCCCTGCTGGCCTGTCCTCCCCTTGGGCAAAGAATCCTTCAAAGGGCGTCAGCAGACCCAAATGCTTGGGAAGTTTAGTTGGAGGTTACATTCCCCTGTTTTTAGTTCTGCTGACAGTTTCCCAACCTGCTTCCCAACTTCTGCCCAGGCAGTTTCTTGATGCTGAGAGTGTGACCTCCCCCTGGTCTTAGGAAAAGGCAGGGGGATCCTGGGCCTGAAAATACCAGGTACTTTAGAAATGTTGTCAAGTTATCAAACAACATCCTCCCATGAAGTAAGAAGGCAAACCTTGAAGTCACAGGTGTTAAGATTAATTTAATGCAGCTCAAAAAAGAAAATATTTTTTGCAAAATGTTACAGAAACCCAGACTGGTTTGGGTTGGAAAGAACCCCAAAGCTCATCTTGTTCCACAGGCAGGGACACCTTCCCCTCTCCCAGGCTGCTCCAAGCCCTGTCCAGCCTGGCCTTGGGCACTTCCAGCTCTTATTTCTCCTTTAAATGCATTCAAGAAAATAGGATGTTGTGATAGTAATGGTTTACACTGAACAGAAGTAAAAAGCAGTGATTACATTTACTGTACAAATCACTGACAGTAAGTCCTCTAATGCTGTTAGGACTCTTTAAAATGATAGACTTAAACCTCTCTCCCAGCTGAAACCAAAGCTCCCAAGGCAAATAATTACACTTAAAGGCCAGATGTGGCTGTTTTGCAGCACCTTTTTGTGGCTGCTGTGTGTGCAGGAGAAAGGCCTTGAGCTTTTTTCCTTTTTCTTTCTGTTTCAGGACAAATAAGTGGGATGGGAAAGACAAGGACTTGCACAGGTCTTTGTTTTGGAAGGACACCCTGCACAAGGGTGGCATGAACTCAGTGTGCCCCAGCCTGCCTGGGTGCCTACAGCATAAATCCCAATATACCCTAAGAGATATATTTAGTATGTCCTACCTGGAAAGGGAAAGCTGCTGGGGAGAAGGAAACACCCCAGTGGTTGGGTGCAGGTGTAAAGAAAACGGGGTCAAGGCCACTGCTCCAGTTTGTTGGTGAGGGCAAATGGGGGAGGTAGGAAAAGTGGTATTGATCCAGGGATATAAGGGCACTGATAAGAGAAATGGGAACAATTTGCATGAACAGCTGGGCAAGTCTGGGCAGGAGAGGTAGAGAGGAACGAGGCTTTAGCTTTAGATATAAATGTGCTTTTTAAAAGTTTAAAAGGTGGTGTTGTGCCTTGGAGATTTTTCCTCTGCTGGGACAGCAGGGAGGGAAACAAAACTTTTCCAAGCAACAGGTTGGCACTTGTAAGCCAGGCCTAACCACTAAGCTGAGCCTTTTGCCTGCTCTGAGCTATGGCCACCTGGGCAGGCAAGAGCAAATAGTTTATGAGTTGTTTCCTTCCATGTGGCTTTTGCTTTTTTCCACTTGTGTCTTTCATCAAAGCCCATTTCAGAACTCCTGTGTCAGCCTGGTGGATGCAGGCATTTGTGGAATATTTCCCACTTCACTCCTAAAGGGGTGCTTGTGTGCTCATGACTCATTGTGCCTCTCTAACCTGTAATAACTTTCTTCTGAAAAGTGGTTCTGCAGCACACTGAGTTCAGGTGTGTTTTATCATCTTGTGGGATGGCAGAAAAGCACGTGGGACATCCTGGCGTCATTAAGGCATCGAGTACAGAAGTTTATAAAACTGGTCCAGAACCTTTACGAGGGATGCAGGGACGAAATAATGGCTGGGATAGGCTTTGATATCCTGAGTGGGCTTTGTAAGTCCCGGGTTTATGAATTCATCGAGAAATTGGATCACAGAATGGTTTGGGTTGGAAGGAACCTTAAAGCCCACCCAGTGCCACCCCTGCCATGGGCAGGGACACCTTCCACTGTCCCAGGCTGCTCCAAGCCCCAATGTCCAGCCTGGCCTTGGGCACTGCCAGGGATCCAGGGGCAGCCCCAGCTGCTCTGGGCACCCTGTGCCAGGGCCTGCCCACCCTCCCAGGGAACAATTCCTTCCCAATATCTGATCTAAACTTGCCCTCTGGCACTTTAAAGCCATTTCTTGTCCTGTCACTCCATGCCCTTGTCCCCAGTCCCTGTCCCTGACCTTCCCATGGCAGGAAAAGCAAGTCAGGGTTAACTTTGTTCTTGCTCAGGCAGAGGTGCCGTGAAGAGGATCAGGAATGTGTGGCCTGTCCCAAATCACCTTAGGGATGAAGTGTGGGAGGGTGGGTATGGGAAACTGCAAAAGGAATTTGAAAAGGCTCCTGTGACCTGAAGAACCTGAGAAGCAACCAGTGGGTGCTGAGCATTCCTGGGAAAGGAAAGTCCCAAGCTGGGAATGGGCACTCAGCTCCTCCAGCTTATAGGTACAGGAAGAATTACTCACCTACACAAACTGCAGAGGTGCCAAAGTGGGTGTTAATGCCCCACTGCCCCCCTACATACAGACATCTCATGGTGGAGACTTCCACACCTCTGCTCCAGCAGCCTCCAAGTGCTCAGAACCCAAATTAGTGCTGGCCAAGGGCTGGATTTCTTAAAATATTTCCCTAAGCCTTGTTCTTTTCCCTCTCTCCTTTCCGCAGCGGGTTGGTGGGTGGTCTGTTCACTGGCTTTGGGGTTGGTCACGGGTGGCCTTGAGCTGAAGGTTCGGGGCTGTTGTGGCAGGGGCTGGTGCAGAGCTGGGTTGTTCTGGGGGAGGGGACCTTGCTGGACCCCGGCTCAGAGGCAGGGGGGCTCATTCCTCCTTCAGCAGGCTGCAGAAAGTAGTTCAGGCTCGAATCGTGAGGCTTGGCCCCTCTGCCTGGGCTAAATGTGAACTTCCCTGAGGGTTTGGGTTTGGATCCAGCCAGCAAAGTCCCGCTGTTGGAGTTCAGGGGGGCTGCCAAGCTGTCCTAAATTCAGGTGGGTGGCAGGGCTGGATCTCCCCTCATGAGGCCAACTGTGAACAAAAAAGGGTCTGTGCTGCAGGGCAGAGGTGTTTAGCTTGGGATGTGTGACTCCTAACCACAAACAGAGTCAATATTTAATAGAAAAGAATGGAAAAATAGTAAAAATAGTAGTTTAAGCAGACCTGTGTCACTTCAACATAGCATAGTTGTGTTTATTTTATTTTTATTATTTTTTAAATGTATCTTGGACCCCAGCAGCTCCTGGGGTGTTGGGGTTTGCTGCTCCAAAGGAGCTCTGCCAGCGCCCTCCTCCCAGCTGC
Source organism: Corvus cornix cornix (assembly GCF_000738735.6). Lineage (NCBI taxonomy): Eukaryota > Metazoa > Chordata > Aves > Passeriformes > Corvidae > Corvus > Corvus cornix. The sequence goes on along the minus strand of NC_046336.1, from coordinate 35,023,496 downwards.
CCTGCAGAATGAGGGATGGGAAATACACTCATTATGCAGTGAATGTTTTTAAACAAACCCTTTTCAGCTGTGGCCAGACTTGAACCTTCAAATGTTTCCATGCCTGGTGAAAATGGGGTTTCTTTAAGTAAAAACTGACACCACCACTCCAGAGCAGAATCCGAGACTGGTTTGGGTGGGAAGGGAGATTAAAGCCCACCCAGTTCCAAACCCCTGCCATGGGCAGGGACACCTCCCACTGTCCCAGGCTGCTCCAAGCCCCAATGTCCAGCCTGGCCTTGGGCACTGCCAGGGATCCAGGGGCAGCCCCAGCTGCTCTGGGCACCCTGTGCCAGGGCCTGCCCACCCTCCCAGGGAACAATTCCTTTCCAATCTTTTAGGTAAGCTCTGGTGTGAGGGGTGTTGGAGGCACCTTCTCCTTTCTGAGTGATCCTCGCTCTTCCCATCACAACAGATTCCTGCTGTGGATGGGGTGGCTTGGCATGGTCTTGGTGCAAAAACTAAAATATACAAAAATGCCATCCACCCTCCAAGATCTCCTGGCCTCTCTCGCTGAGAGTAGTGCCACCATCCTGGACTCGACTTATCCTGAAGTTCTGTCATTTCTTCAAGAGAGTTTCAGCTCTAGCAAGGTGTCATTTTCCCACTGGGAAAAGTGGCTTCACAGGCAGCTCCAGCCCAGCTTTCTGCTGGAGCTGTTGGAAAGGACAGGGCCACCCTTCCTGGCAAACCTTGCTAGCAACACTTGGGTCATACTCTGTTTTTATTTCCCCTGCTCTGAAAGCAGCCAGACTTCTCCCAAAGCTTGGTGCACCTGGGAATTTGTTGAGGCCTCTCCAGCACCCAGCAACAAATTACAGCTGTGAGATAACACACAGCCCTGGGCATTGGCTAGAAATGGCACGTTGCAAATATTTTAATTCCTGATTTGTGTGTTTGGGAGGAAAAAGCCCTTCAGATGCCGTGCAATGCATATATAAATTCTGAACTGTAAATAAATATCCTCCCTGGGACCTCCGATTTTTTTGGCAGTTTATCAAGCAGTGAGGTTTAAATGGGAATACATTCAGCTGGAGTAGAAAGCAATCAGAGTGTCTCTGGGATTTTGGTGTGGGATGGGGCTCCCTGAGCTGGGCAGGCCTCTCCTAATGTTGGTGTCCATGAAAATTGAGACCTAAGAGCATCCAAAGGGACCTCTGGAGGGGACAAGAGTCAAGGTTTTGTCCCATTCATGGCCTGCAAGAGCCAATTTTGTTGTGAGAAGGTCACAGATGACTCAGAGCTGCTTCTCCAGCCTTGCCAGAGAATTCCTGCTGCCCAAGCTCTGGGCCTCTGGACAGGCATGCTGTGTTCCCAAGGAGGATGGTTGGCACCTGTGGGATTGCTCAAATAACTCTTTAAAAACACTGAATGTGGATGCACCCTGTGTTGCTTCCCAGGCTTCAAACTGAGATGTGGCAGAGCTTCTCGTGCTGTAGGAAAATAAAAATATGTATTAAAAATGGCAAGAATCCAGTTAGGATAGGAAAAATGCCTCCCACAGACCCGAATCCACAGGCTGGGATCTGCTTTGTGCATCTTGGAAATTGCTTTTCACCGGTCCTGACTTCAGCTGAGAGGGGCATGGAGGGGTTTTGTCCCCAGCCTTGAGCAGTCACGCAAGGCTGGCTGTAAAACCCCTCCAGGGTGAGCTGCCAGCAGCTTTTCCAGGGACACCAGGCTTGGCACCAGCTCTGCCTGTGGGAATGAGCTTGGGAAGGCAGGAAAACAAGGCTTTGAAAATAATACAGCTGGCTCTGTCACCTCGGTGTTCCTTTCTGCATCAGCACAACTTTACCTGGGTGCAGTGACTCTGAAGTGACTCTGAGAGCGACTCTGAAGAGCAATCCTCCCTCCTTTCCCTTTCCAAAGTGGTTGGAATTGTCTCTTAGCTGTTGGGTAAGGTGGTGGTTCCTGGGAGCGGAGCGTGCTGAGCTGGCTGTTCCCAGGCTCCAGCGTGGGGAGCAGGTGATGCAGAAAATGCTCAAACACAGAACAAACCAAGCAGAGGAGAAATATTAATTGAGGTTTTTCCAAAAGGCAGCTGGTTTTGTTGGTTTTGCTCACTGGGTTATGCAGATGCTCCCTTGGTGTCAGGGATCTCTGACTGAGCTGGTGCTTTCAGCTGTGGCAGAAGGTATAAAAAAGATCATAAATACAGCTTTGACTTCAGGTAAAAAGTAATAAAATCTCCCCAAAAGACAGACAAAACTGCTTCTAAACCCAGCTTGCAGCAATTTCATACTCTCTATATGCAAGAGGTTTCAGTAATAGTTCTGTAGCATCAAAAATTCATCATTTTTCACTGTAAATATTTCCTAGAGTAAAGAAAAAACCCAAACAATTCCCCAGCTGTGTGTATCCCCAATGGATTTGTACCTCCTGAGATGAATTCCATTATTTTTCACCTGTTCCACCTGAAAAAGATCAGGTTTTACTGCCACAGTCAGTGTTGACTGAACTTTTTCTGTAGCTTTCATGGTGTCTTTGAAGATCTGTGGGGTTTTCACTTCATTATCCCCACCCCCCCCCCCCAACAGTTATGAAGAGGTGGTGAGCGGAACAGGGTGTCATTCCTTAGTAAAAAAGGATTTAATAATGAAAATTCTGTTTTTAAGGAACCTAAACCTGAACACCTGTGTTAGGAGAGTCTGCAGGAGCTGAGGGTCATCTTGGAATGGTTTCTCTGCTCAGTCGCTTCCAAAAGCAAAAGTCACGGAAGCCGAACGTTGCTTGGGATTTTAAACTGAAAATGTATTTAGAAAGCAAAGAGTCCTCGAGGTAATCAAGGTAAAAAGAGCTGCCAAACAAGACAAAATTGAAGAGGAAAAGAACATTGATATTCAGTATACTCATTTCTCACGGAGCCTGACGTTAACGGCTCTGCTGGGAAATTACATTATTATTGTTAAAATGCTGTGGAAATCCAAATAAAGGCTGGGAAGCTACAGGATGTTCTCGGAGGATGCAAGCTTTGCTGGAAGAAAATGAAATAAACAGTTCAGCTCCAACACCTAAATATTGATATAAAGATGTAAAAGTTGAGGAGGCTTCACAGACCAGCGCGTGACGGGGATGTCCCAGGGCACTGGGCAGGCCTGGAAAGTCAAATATTCTCAGTGTGCCTGTGAAGCAGTTGGAGTTCATGTGGTGTCCTAGAAAAGCAGGATGTGAGCCAAGGAATAAAGGAATAGCAACTAAAATAACGGAGTCAGTGACTGGGTTGAGCAGGAGTTGGGCTGCAACAGCACAGGAAGGAATGGGGTTTAAAAATAGCCTCGCTGGTGGGTGAAAAGTCCCCTGGGAGAGCAGCCCTGAGCAGTGGGGGATCCCCAACCTCGGGGACAGCCCTGGTGCTCCCAGACCATGCCAGGGCCCCTTTCCCAGTGCTTCCAGTGGGAGCCTGCTGGGATTGCTGGGAGACGCCAGAGCAGAGCGACTGCACGTGCTGTCACTTCAGGAAAGCGGCTCCTGAGGGGGTTTCTAGGTCAGAGCAGTGCAGGGCAAGGGCCCCTTGTGGGAAAATCTCCCTGGAGTTCACGGCTGTGCGGGGAGGTCGCTGCTTTCCCCGCCGTCGGTCAGGGCTGGCATTTCCTTACGGAGCCCACGGAGCCGCTCCCGGCCCGAGCCCAGCTCACGCTTGGAGTTACTCCTGCTCAACGTTCCCTTCACAGCAAAACAGAATGGGGGCCTTTTCCATGGGCCTTTTGCAACTGCTTTGTCACCCACCTGATTTTCCAGAGCCGCTTTGGACATGTCAGAGTTTCTTCCTGATGCTCGTGTTGTCACCTCCAAGCTCTGCATCCAAAGGCAGGACACGAGCAGGCCTGAGGAGGGAAAAGCTGGGCTGTACCTCAAATCCTGCTGCCCCAAACACCCCCAGCCACAGCCAGGCTGCTCCTGGAGCTGATCCAAAGTAAATGTGGAGGGTGCTGAGGAGGAGCAGCCTTTAGTGGCATCGCCTTCCCAAGATATCCATCAGTTGTCACCCAATTTTGGCACTGGACACGACTGCGAGGAGCAGGAAGCTTTTTAGATCGGTCCCAGATGAGATGCTGAGCATTTTCCAGGAGCATTTCTGTCTGGGAATAGACAGTGGGAGGCTGAGTGGATTTGTGGCCGGCCAGGTGGCTGCCACAGCTGTGCTGTGCTGCTGGATGTCACCCCTGCCACCGCTGCCCTCAGGGGCAGGAGGGGTGGCAGGGCTTTGTTGCATGGCTGCAGAGGGGAAATGCTCTGGGGGATGAGTTTTTCCTGAAAGGTGGAACCACTTTTATTATTGATTTACAGCTGCCTAAAAATTTTGATATCTATTTTTAAAAATGTATTATAATATATACAGTAAAATTGCATATTTTAAAAGTATATAGACAGTTCAGAAAAGTCTTTGCTTAAATTTGTAATAAGGTCAAGTGATGGGAGATGACAAAAAAGGAAGTTTTTACGTTGCAATAATCTCTTTAAAAGGCTGGCAGAAAGTGATTTTTTTTTTTTAATGGAGTTATGACAAAACTCTCAGTTTTTGTTCACGTTCACCATTTTTCAAAAATCACCCCGTGCTGAGTGGGAGGGAGGATACAGCCTTAAGAACCACAAATGCAGAGCGGGAAATTCTTCTGGGATAGCAGAGAGGGGGAAAAAAACCCAGCAGGAATTCAGGCGTAGATGTTGAGAGCTTCTAAATTTGGCTGCTGGATTTTTGCAGCCCCAACAGGTCCCACTTGTGCAGTTTATTTTTTTCCCCCCTCTTTATTAAAAAGAAAACTCTTTGCAGTCCGTGGTTGGAGTGTCCAGTTGTGGAAGTGCCTCCAAAGGGGGGTTAATAATATTTGTCTAAAATATACCAGAGCCCACGTGGAGTCTGGGGGATTGGGCTGGATAAAACCAGAATGAAATCCCTGCTATCCTGGGAATCGCTGGAGGGGCTTTTATTTTTTTTCCCACCAGCCTCTGATGCTGTGGAGCAGTTGTGGTGAGAGCATGGATGTGATGATACCCTTGTAGCCAAAGGAATATTTTTAGCTTCCTCGTTTTCCTTAAGGAAAATGACATCCTGCTTGCAACATTTGCAGGATTATTTTAATTTATATTAATAGGGGAAGAAGTTGAAGCTGTGGGACCGTTTCCAGAGCAGTGTCATCAGCAGCAGTGAGAAAAAATGCCAGAAAGAAAGAGGAGGATACAAGGCAATATTTCCAGCTTATTGCTGCAAGAAAAATATTTAATGGGGGATATCACAGTATTTTATATAATCTTAGAATGGTTTGGGTTGGAAGGAACCTTAAAGCTCATTCCATGCCATGGGCAGGGACACCTTCCACTGTCCCAGGCTGCTCCAAGCCCCACTGTCCAGCCTGGCCTTGGGCACTGCCAGGGATCCAGGGGCAGCCCCAGCTGCTCTGGGCACCCTGTGCCAGGGCCTGCCCACCCTCCCAGGGAACAATTCCTTCCCAATATCCCATCCATCCCTGCCCTCTGGCACTGGGAAGCCATTCCCTGGGTCCTGTCCCTCCATGCCTTGTCCCCAGTCCCTCTCCAGCTCTCCTGGAGCCCCTTTAGGCCCTGGAAGGGGCTCTGAGCTCTCCCTGGAGCCTTCTCCTCTCCAGGTGAGCACCCCCAGCTCTCCCAGGCTGGCTCCAGAGCAGAGGGGCTCTGTGAATTCATGAAATTTCACAAGAAAAAATCCTAGATTTGGGTGATTGGAATAATTTCCCCTGACTTACTGCACGTGCAGTGTCATTGTGCTGGAAGGTTTGATGGGTTATAATTGACAGCAGAGAGTGAATTCAACCCAGTCTCCCCAGTGGCAGTGGGGTTAGAACCAGATGATCTTTAAGATCTCCCTTCTAAGCCAAGCCATTCTAGGATTCCATGGAAATGCCCGAGCAGCATCACCAGGAGCTTTCTATGACCCCAAGGAGTGGTGGATTTCTTGCACACTTCAGTAGCTGCAGGGCTGAGATGTTGTAGGACACACAGCACATCCCCACACTGCTCGTGCCCCAAGCCAACTCCAAGGCACTTTTCGAAGGTGTCAGGCAGCAAGAAATCCTGTGACAAGCTCAGAAGGAACTCAGCACACTGGCTGCTCCATGGCATCATCTCCAAAGGGATTGGGAATGCTGATTTTTTAATATAAACATCGTTGTTCCCATTTCGGGAATTACTCCGTGGTGAAAAGGCTCATATCTGTCAGTAAATTAGACACTGAGGAGGTGACACAGTTTATTAAATTACCCAGTGAAATAGGGACTAAAATGATCACCAAAGAAGGAAACAGCACAAAATTAATCCTTCCTTTTTGTGGTCTTAAAATGCCCTCCCACTGAAATCTCCTGTGTCCATAAGGCAGCTCCATCTCTTAGGAAGCTGCCATGAAACAGCTGATATTAAGAGATGGGGGCGAAAAATAGGTTCAGACTTTTGGCACTATTTAAGCAAGTCATAAATAACGGGATATTTTCTTTTTTAACGTGGTGGGGATTACTGCCTCCATCCAGCTCCTCCAAATCACGCAGGGCTGTGACCTCGAGTCCACCCCGCTGCTGCTGCTGCTGCAGAGGCTCTTTGCTTGCAAAAGCCAGTTTGAAAGGGAGAATGGTGGGGGTTGCAGAGGTGGAGTAAAAGGCAGGGTATTGATTTTATAAAAATCCAGCATCACCTTTGATACTCTGTTAAAGTTACACCAAGGCAGAGCTGGCACGGCTTCCAGAGGGATAATTACGGCCCCAGCCTGAGTAATGTCTGCGTGCTTCGGGCTTGCAGAGCGAGCTGCCTTTATTAGAGCGAGCAGGGATGAGAAATGAAGGCGCTGAGCCTTCCTGGGTTCAATAGCTGGCGTATTTTCCATATCTGCTGGCTGTAAACTGTTCTCTGTAGTGCCTCGTAACAGAGCAGCCGGGGGAGCCCGGAGAACGAGCTCTGGCAGCGCTGGCCGGAGCCGAGGGGTTACTTCCAGCAGCATTTTGTGTTTTGCCTCCTCTGAACGTGCGGACGTTCACCCTCCGTTGGGAGCGAGTTGTGGGAAGGCAGCATTCGATCCTTCAGGACATTCTGGGACCCCTTCCTTATGGATGGGATCGTGCCCTTTCCTTGGATAAACTCACGGGGGTCTCACTGGGCAGGCTTAAAAGCTAAAAACGTGCACTAATAAAAGGCACCAATGATGAGGGGGTCGGAAAGCTCTTCCCCAGCGCTTGTAGGAGCTGCCCGGGCTACAACCATCGCATCCTCGCCAAAAACTGCGACCGTCCCTAAATTAACAGCGCGGTGTTAATACCGGGGAGGGTTGGGGTGGGTTTATCTCTGAAAAACACGGCTGTCCAGAGCTCAGCCCGGGCGGCGGCGCTGGGGCAGGGCGGAGTCGGGGCTGGGGCCGGCTCCAGGACCTGCCTCTGTGCCTCTTGATCCAGGGAGAGCGGGACACAAAATTTCTCCTGCTCTCCTCTCATTCTGCATCTCCCGCTCCGTGCCTTGAGGAGCTGCTGAGTTCCCCTGCTCGTGGCCGGGCTCTCCGGGCATGCTGGTGGGCACAGAGAGGAGCGGGATGTCACTGCTGCCTTGCCTCGGGGGTGCGCAGGGTCCCTGTCCCTCTGCTTCCAGCCGCTCCTCCTGCTGGCTCTGGGCATCCCTGGGGCGCTGCCCGTGGGCCCGCTGTGCCAGCCTGGGAGGACAGCGGGACATGTGCAGGCTCCCAGCCGGGACAGGGATGCGGGGCGCCGCGGGGCCGCGGAGCTTCATCCCCCTGTCCCGTGCCGCTCCTGGCTCTCTCGGTCTCCTCGCAGAGGCTTCTTAGTGCCGTGCTGGCGCTTCGTTGCCCGCTGTTTTATCTCCGTGCTTATCGCAGCTGCTTCGGGCTGAACCCGGCCCCTGCGCTGGGAGCGTTCCGGGAAGGGCCGATGGATGCGGAGCGTGGCTTCGGCTCGGTGTAGGGCCACAGGGAGGCTGTGACCCCACAGGCTTCCAGGGCCTCTTGCTCTGTGATTTTGGCCTCCCAGGAGCTGACCTTGGAGCTGCAGCAGTTGCTGTTGTGAAGTGGTGACGCTCCTTGGTGACTCGCTGAGGCTGTCAGTGAACTCACGGACTGTCCCCAGCTGTTCTTAGTGCCATCTCCATATTATCTATAAAAATACATCGATGGAGCCATTAATGTTGACCCAAAGTAGATTAGTGAGTGTGTTTTCCCGAGTGTGTTTTCCCTCCTGTGCATCCCAAGCAGCCCAAACCAGCTGGGATATTAATAATGGCCATGTGCTGGACTGCTCCCACTCTTCAACCCCAGAGTGCCAGGGTGGGGAGGCAACTTGGGGCCTGTTCCTGCTGTCCTGCTGCTCCAGAGATTAGATTTTTCTTTAAGTGAAAGCTCTTCCCAAAACAGAGTCACAGCACAGAGCTGGGGTTCAGTAACGTGGTGAGGGCTGGGAGAGACTGTCAGAATGTGGGGCTGAGGGCAAGGGCGTAGCTGTTGGCTTAATTCACAGAAAATACATAATTATCCTTAACTCACAGCATCCTTGGAGTTTCCTCTCTGTGCTGCTGGGCCCTGGGGCTGTGAAACAACTCCAACCAGAAGTGATGTTCCTGGGGTCAAAACATGGAACTACACAGTCCATGCCAAAGAGGCGTTCAGCCGGTTTTTAAAAACCTCTTTGGGGAAAGTTACATCCTCCTTCTGATGCACATGGGATTCTTGTAGGACAAAAATTGCATTTTGGAGCAGTCAGGGGGCTGCTGCTTGATGGAGATTCCTCTGCTTTCCTTGTTCAGGAAGGACAGAGGTTTGGGAATGGCAGCAGCACAAGTGTCCCTAGGGATTTGAAACTGCCTCAGATTTTGAGAAAAGGGGATCCTCCTTTCCTGACTGGGTATCCTGGCAGAAAGGCCACAAGTGTTTATATTTAAACAGACAGAGGACTCTCCCACCCATAATTACATCTATAAAGAGAAAATAGGGAAATTCATTGATAAGAGAACACAAAACTGCCTCAGGTGACCATGCTTTGAGAAAAGGGTTCCTCTATCATTTAAAAAACCTGGATGAACGTGATGGTTGTGCACCTGAAATTGTTAAATAAATAATACAGTCTCATCCTGTCTCATTCCCAGGGTAGTATTTTTATCCCCAGACGAAGGTATTCTTCACCCTAACTTTGTTTCTACACAAGTTAATGTTCTTCTGGGAAAAACATGAAGTCTGTAAAATAAGTGATGGAAAACAACCAACCCACTCCCCTACACACACACAAAGGACCAATAAAACCCTGAGAACTTGCCCAATGAAAGTAAAAACCCCAAAATGAAGCTTTGAAGCATTTCAGAAGTAATTAAAACACACCAGGAAGTGATCGTTCCACCGTTAAAATGAACAAACTACCTAAAGCTGCTCCTTTCTGTGGAGCAAAGAGTTCTCAAGGCCATAACTACATACACAAATAGAAAATAAGGAACTGTGTTGATAAGAGAATTTTTCTTCCTTCCCTACCAAAGAGGTTAAAAAAACCCCCACCTCCAAAATCTTCATTTGCCTTAAAAAAGAGATTAGGGAGTTGCCACTCTGCCGTAAGCTCTCCAGTGTGAGGGAAGTAGTTACAACTCCGACTATTCTGTAACTCCAAAGCCTGATTGCCTTGAACCATCAGTATTTATTTAACTTAATTAGAAGCTTCATTAAAGCCTTAATGGCAAAACATACTGGGATGAGTAACTGTGCCTAAGTGGAATGAAGGTTTCCTTTCCCCAAGGGATTTGCCCACCTTCATCTTCCTCAGAGACAGCTGAATCTGCTCTGCTTTATTCCCAGCCAGGTGAGAGGGATCCTTGTTTTCCCCCTCCTGAGGCTGAGTAGAGGCACCAGAAGGTCCAGGTGAGGATCCAGGGTGGTTCCTGCATTTCCTGTCTCTACCCGAGGCCACACCTTCTCCATCCAGGTGTTTTCCACCCTGGGCCTTTCTCCTTCCACCTAGCTGCTTTGCCAGACATTCATTTTCAGTACTGATGCTTTTCTCCTACTCATCCAAGGCACTTTGACAAGAGGAACCCAGGAATGTCCTTCCAGGCTGAGTTCCTGTCCTTGTGACAGGTTCCACGGCACCGGGTTTAGAGGAGACAGGCAGAGATCCCTCCTCAGGACCCAGCTGTGCTTGCTCCCAAGGGGAATCACCCCTGCATGGTCTTTTCCTTACTCGATGACTTTTTCCCTCCTTTGGCTGAAGGGAGATGCTGTTCCCGTTTTGGGCTGGAATTTCCTCTGTCTTCCTGATGATTTTGGTTCTGGTCTTCTCCACTTGTGACTGTTGGGGGTCGGTCACCACCATTCTGGTGTGACCCGAGGCTGACTAAGGCTCAGGGGGTTGGGGGGAGCGGTGTCAGTCCCACCTAAGAGCTCACCCTGTTCCCCCACACACTTCCCAGCTGGTTGGTTGCAGCCAGCCAACCATTCCTACAGGAGCTTTTCTCCCGATGGAGCAGGCAGAGAGGAGCACCATTAGGATGGGAATCCTTTATTTGGGGTCCGTGGCGAATCACAGACTGGTCTCAGCGAGCCACGGCCAGGAGTACGGAGGCCAGTCGGTGCCCTCGGTGGATTTCTGGAGCACCATCAAACCCCTGACCCCTGCCGTGCGTCCCTGTGCCGCTCCCTGGGGATGCCGGGCCCGTTTGGGGCCGCAGCTGTCCCCAGGGACCCAGCTGGTGCTGGTGCCGAGCGGCTCGGGCTGTGCCCCGGTGCAGGAGCCGCCGCACGCCCGGAGCAGCCTGCGGAACAGGGAGAGCCGCTGCCGGCGGCCCGGGGGCTCCGGGGCTCTGCCTGGGGGCAGCACCGGGGGCTCTGTCTGCGTCTCCCGATCCACGAGCAGCGGGACACGTGAACTCCGCTGGTTTTGGGTCGGGGTCTTGGTCTGCGTGGCTCGATCCACGCGTTCAGCAGCACCTGAGTGCTCTGGTGGGGAGGTCTCTGTCTGGGTGAGCTGGTGGACGAAGGGCGCTTCTGTCTCGGTTGAGGCAGGGGTGGGGGGTGTGGAGGGCACTGCCGGGGGATTCTCCGGCGCGGCCTTGCCCGAGCAAGCCACGCAGCTCCTCAGGCGCCGGCACTGCCCGCGGGCCGCGGTGTTGCCCGGTGGCGGCACCGGGACGGGACTGGACACGCTGGAGCGCGGCCCCTGTGCCCGCGGCAGCTTGGCCGAGCTGGGATGGCTCCCGGCGCTCTGCTCCTGGAGGTGGGAATGCCGTGAGGGCCTGTCCCGACGGAGGGATGGAGCCGAGCTCGGGGGCGGCTGCTTCTGGAGGCAGGAATGCCGTGAGGGCCTGTCCCGACGGAGGGATGGAGCCGAACTCAGGGGCTGCAGCACCTGGAGGCAGGAATGCCGTGAGGGCCTGTCCCGACGGAGGGATGGAGCCGAACTCAGGGGCTGCAGCACCTGGGGACGGGAATGCCGTGAGGGCCTGTCCCGACGGAGGGATGGAGCCGAACTCAGGGGCTGCAGCACCTGGAGGCGGGAATGCCGTGAGGGCCTGTCCTGACGGAGGGATGGAGTCGAGCTCGGGCAGCCCCGCGGCTGGGGCTGCTGCACCTGGATGCGAGAGGAGAAAGAGACGCGGGAGGTGTGGGATGGAGGCGGCTGCCTCGGGCCGGTGCCGGCCCCATCCCCGCCTGTCTCTGCAGCCCCATCCTTCAGCAGGTGCCTCTTGGAAGGCTGAGGGCTGAGCTTCTCCTTCTCCATGGGTATCCTCTGGCAGCTATCCCGGGGAGCTGCGGCCTCCGGAGCGCGGTGCTCTGCGCTGCTGGAGGGCACAGCCCGGCATGCTCCCGAGGCAGCCCGGGCTCCGCAGTGCCACACGGGCCCTGGTGCCATCAGGAGGCGTCTCTGTGTCACAATGGCCCCGTGGCACTGTGACAGCCCGGTGTCACAATGGGCCCTGGGCACCGTGAGCCCCCTTTGTGACACAGCCCCGGGCTTTGCCATGGGACCGCACGTGCCCAAAGCGGCTGGAGGTGGCAGGACCGGGCACGGGGCAGCCCCTGCGTTCCGCTCCTGGAGACCTTGTCTTGATGGGAGCGTGTGGGGATCGCCCCGCACCCCGGGCAGCGGAGCGGGGCGCTCCCACGGCTGTGGAACATCCCCCTTTTTTCCCTTCCCGAGCTCCCGGGAAGGGCCGGGCTGTCCCGAAATCTCGGCTCGATCGTGTCGCCCACGAGGTGGTGCTCTCTGCCTGCCAATAAAGCCCAATGCAATTATTATTAACAATCGTTAATTAGTTCCCCCCCCCCCTTCCCCCCAGGACTGGCTGACCCCTTGGCCGCAGGGATGCTCCCAGTCTGAGGATGGGGCAGCTCCGAGCCCGGAGGTTTCCAACCACGCGTGAAAGGCTGGAGGCACAGACACAAGAGTGCAAAAACACCCCACCACCCCCACCTCCTTAAAGGAAGGAGAGGCTGCTAATTGATTTTTCCACCTTAATTTAATACTCTATCGGTACAGCCTTGTCCTCCAGCTCAGATGCTTTGCCCTCTCCTTGCCCTGTCCTAGCAGACAAGGGAGTCTGTCCCTAAAGCTTTGGCACAAGATTCCGTGGGTTGGGATGTGGACCCTGAGTGGTTCCTGGGTGCCCTGAGTGCCCAAGGCCTGGCTGTGGGGGCTGGGAAAAACCCTCTCCCCCTTTTTGCCTGCGGCAAGGGGCTCCTGAAATCCCTCCTTGGAAACAAGAGCGGTTTGGGAGGGAAATGTGATAAGGGAGCTGATGGTGCCCTTTGCCAGCCGGCATTAAAAATTCATGTGCATGATGGGCTCTTCCAAATAAGTCCGGGAAGGATGAGTTCCTCCCTCCCTGGACATGCTGGCAAAGCACTCCGGCTGCCTCCCCCCTCAGGTGCCGCCAGGGCCCCGGTGTCTGTGCCCGGGGACGGGCTCTGCTCCCTCAGGGCGTGGGGTGCAGGCTGTCCGTGCATGGTGGGATGAGGGACGCCGAGTGTCTGGGAAGCTGCGTGTCCCACGGGGTGGTGGGGGTTGGCTGCCGTGTGCTGGAGGGTGCCCTGGAGGGCAGGGAGCGGGAGGCAGCCAAGGGGGCACTGGGAGGAGGGCAGGGAGCAAGGAAACCTGGTGGGGAGGGGTGTGGAGTCCTGGATGGGGAGGGAGGCAAGTAAGCGAAAGGGGTGGGATGTGGGGAAGGATGCTGGCTGGGATGTGCCCCAGCCATGAGGTACACGGGATAATCTGCGCAGGGAAGGATGGCGGGAGGCGTGTAACGTGCCCAGATGCCCTGCCAAGGTGGGTACCCAGGAGAGACCAACAGGGGAGTGCTGAGGGTAACGCAGCCTGGAACGTGGCGTGAGGACAGGGGTGGGATGCTGAGCTCCTTGCGGGGCGGGATGGGATGCGGAGCTCCCGAGGGGGAGAGCCGGGGTGCTGATTTCCCGGCGGGGAAAGAATGGGATGCTGAGTTCCTGGAGGGGGAGGAATGGGTTGCTGAGCCGCCGGGGGCCGGGCCGGGCGGGCCGGGGGGCGGCTCCACGTGGCTCATTAGCAGGAGGCAATTTAATATTTATGAAGTGTTCTTGTTTGAATCCCAAGTCTTCGGCTCCAGTTACAAGGAGCTGCGTCACCCTGCGATCACATGGTAATTGTTGCTATTTCCAGGATCCCAGCCTCGCAGAGTGGCACAAGAGCTCTTTTCCCTTTTCTTGTCCTTTTCCCCCCGCCGTCTTTTCCCTTGTTTGCCGCTGGTGTCGGGGCTGTTTTCGCTCGCCGTTCGGCCGGCTCGGCGCTGGCCGGCGGGCGCGGGGCGATGCCGGGGCCGCTGCCCTGAGCCGGGGCGGGCGCAGCCGCACCCCCGCCCCTGCCCCTGCCCGGGAGCCGCTCCATGAGAGCGGGACCGGCCCGGCACCCCCAAAATGACCGAGCTGGAAGGGGACTTCACCAAGCTGCTGCTGCTGAAGGAGGAGCGGATCAAGGAGCTGGAGCGGCGCCTGGGGGAGAAGGACGAGGAGATCCAGGAGCTGCGGCGGCGGCTGCACAAATGCCAGTCCGTGCTGCCGGCCCCCAGCCCGCACATCGGGCCCCGCACCACCCGGGCGCAGGGCATCTCGGCCGAGCCGCAGACCTACCGCTCCTTCCACGACCTCCGCCAGGCTTTCCGCAAGTTCACCAAGGCCGAGAGGTACGGACGGCACCCCCTTTCCCCCCTCCCGCGAACCCCGTTCCCGAGCGGGGCGGCCGGGACACCGCGTCCCCCCGCCTGGGATCCCCGGCACGGACCGTACCCGGGGCGTGGAGCGGCTCCGAGCCGCCGGGAAGGAGCCCTGCGGGGGATCGGACAGCCCTCCCTCCCTCCTTCCCTCGCTTCGCTCTTCCCTTCCCCGCCGCGACTCCGCTGCGGCTCTCGGGGGATGCTCGGCCGGAGCGCGGGGGGGCGGCGGTGCCTTCCCGGCGCTGGGAAAAGTTTGCGGCGGGGCCGGGAAGTTGTTCGGTGGCTGCTCGAGAGCCGCCAGCACCCCCGGCAGCGCCGTTCCCGGGGCAGGTGCTGCCTCTCGCTCCGGCCCCCCTCTCCCGACCCCTTCCTCCCCAAAAAGCAGAGCCCACGCTGCTCCACCCGCGGGCTTTGCACCGGTGTTTTGCCTCCTGTTATCCCGGTGGGACTCGCTGATCCTGGAGGACTTTTTCCACGCTAAGGATTCTATGATTCTGTTCCCCTACGCCGGTGTCAGGCACCCACAGAGGGGTTTTTTGGGGGAAGCATGGAGTCTGCATCACTCAACCGTGGGGTCTAAGGGACTCTCCTGCTTCCGTACGTGTGGGAAAACTGGGGAGCGTGGTGCTGTGCTGCCTTCTGGGGAGGTTGATGTGATGGAGAAGTTGTGAGGGTGTTGAGTGCGGTGGAGAAGCTGTGTGTGAGCACAGCGGTCACCCTGCTTTGGGCAGAAGCTGTGGCTGCTGCTTCTTCTTCTCGTGTCCTCTGTGCACAGCGATTTATTTCAGCAGAGCCTTTCCCGACGCGATTTGCGTGTGTGTGGGTGTGAATCCACAGTGCTCGCCTCAGTCCACTCCCAAACTCCAGCCCTTTCCTCCTCACCTGCCGCTCGTTAACGAGACTATTGCTCAAACGACGAGCACTTGGCTTTGGGCTTTCTTTAATTAATTATTATTCTTTTCCCTGCCTGTGGTGATTTAATAAAGGAAACTGCTGTGCCCACGAAGGTGTGTGAGTGTGAGCAGAGCATGTCCACTCGTCCTTCCCCGCGGCAGCACATCCCTTTGCCCCCCTGCCCAAGGCAGAGGCCAGGTGTTGTGGATGGAGAAGAAACCCACGTCCAACTTTTCCTTTTGCTGTTGGTTTTTTTGGAGGCAGTGATCCTCCTGAGCCTCATCTACCACAGGGAAGGTGACAGTGACCTGGCACCTGTGGTGAGGGCAGGGACCCAGTGCCCCCACCCTGTGTAATCACTTATTTAGAAGTTGTTAAACTTGCTCATGGCTCTAGCGAGGTTTAGTCCTGGCCTGAGGCTTTCCCGTGCTGTTCCCAGGTTGGGCAGCTCCAGGAAAAGCTGTGTCCATGTGATGCTGTGAAGGTCGTTTGTCCCATCCTGCACCGTTCCCATCATCCACAGATGATGTTTCAGCGGGCAGGAAAAACTCCTGGTGGGGCCTGCGGGCAGTTCCAGGCTGGAACTCTGTCCCCTGGCATCTCTCATGCCTCAGCCTCACTCATGGTAGCCATGACAATGGTAACCAAGCCAGTCTGGGACTGCTTTTGGGTTTTAATTCTTAATTCTTCCTTTAATTCCACTTAATTCTTCTCCCATCTCGTTGCTGGGAGAGCGGCGGGCGGCTCCGTGGTGTGCTGAGCACGTTGCACCCACAAGCTCCCTTTTACCCCTGTTTCCCCCCAAATCCCTCCCCACCACGGGTTAGATCGAGGTGTGCTTTCCTAGCAGTGTCTGGGTCCTTGATCCAGTTCCAGGGTGCTGTCCTGGGATTGGGGAGCACAGGGCTGTGCTGCAGAGGCCTGTGCCAGGAGCACGACGAGCTCTCCCCTCTCCCGATGCCGACCGGAGGCAGGAATGGCTCTGGCTGGTGCCAGCTCCCCTCAGCATCCCCGGGGCTTTCTCTGGCTCTGGCACCTCAGGACTGCTGACAGCACTCGGCTGATTTATTTATGGGGGAGCTCATGTACCTCCAGCAGCCTCCTGCCTGCACTCCAGCGGCGGCAGCAGCAGCATCCCAGCTCTCCCTCATGCAGGTCCTCGGCTCCCTGCGAGGCTGAGGATGGGGAGCACCTCTTTTCCAAAACCCACAGGCAACTTCCAGGCCATAAAACCCCCAAGGGGATGTTCAGACCTGTCTGTTTTCAACTGAATGCCGACAGAAACCTTTTTACCTGAGACCAACCTCCAAACGCTTTCTCACCTCTGAAGATAAAGATGTAGCTATCGACAATATAATTTGGTTTATTTAGGGCACACTTGTGTGCAATACACACTGACATGGAAAACTTCAAGGAGTTGAAAGCAGCAAACTACGGGATGACAGGAACTCAAACAGGGATAAATCCCAGCTGAAAGCAGAGAATGGGGTTTGTTTTAAATATGTTGTGCCTCTTGTAACGCATATTGTCATGTCCAGCAAGGTCGGAGTTGCAAAGACTTGCAGAGATCCAAGGAAAGGGGATGTGAAACCAGAAATGTGTTGAAGGATGTGTTATCTTCGGTCTGGATGTGTGTCTTTATGCTGCTGTTCCTCCTGATAACACAGAAATACAAATTTTAATGGCAGAAAGCATTGCTGTGTTGATGGCCAGGTGTATAGAGCTATCCATGTATCTACAATCAATCTGTAAATTAGATTTTCTTTCAAAATAGCCGCTTTCTGTGCCTGTTGTCAAAATAATTCCTCCCCATCATTCCCTGATCCGTTCCTGCCAGCAGAGATTTGAGTTGAGAGAGGAGCCCCACTTCTTGTAAATGATTCCTTAATTTATTTATGCTCAGTGAGTTTTTACTCGCTTTCACCCACAGCCAGGGAGTGTTTCAGATCACACCAGGCCTCGGGGCTGTCTGATCCAGCACCTGCCAGTCCCTTATGGCAATCCAAAGAAGGAAAACCAGCTTGTCCCTGTTTTTCCTGGCGGGGTGGGAGCCATCCGTGGATGATGCAGCAATCCAGGCACTTTGCTAAAGTGATCCCCAGTTGCTAAGCAAAGGCACTGCAGATGATCAATGATGCACAAAGTAAATGCTGAGGTGTGGCAAAGCCGGGCCTAAGAGCTGGATCAGCCCTGCCTGTCCCTGCACCCAGGGGTGCTCATCGGTGGCTCCTCAGCACCCAGAGGTGCTCTGTGCCCCAGGAGTGATTGACCTGAGCCATAATCCCACCTCAAACCATCCTCCCGGGAAATTCCAGTGGCTGCCTGCCTTAATTTCGAGGCACAACATCTAATTCCAGCTAAATCCTGCTTATCTGGGGTGAGAAGCTGCCTTCAAACCCGGGCGGCGCGAAACGACTTTGGGAACGTTTTTGGAATAGTGACTGAATCTTTGCTGTGCCAGGGCCGTGCCTGAAGCCCTGGCCTGCAGGCAATTCCACTTTTTGTGTGTGGTTATATCCTCAACTTCCCAAATGCAGCTCGGGCCATGCCATCCCGGGGTTTTTCCACGCTGCTTTGAGTCTGACACAGTGCTGTAGGCTCAGCAGCGTTTGAGACAGATGAGTTTCCCCACGCTGGTCCCGGTAATGTACCCATCCTCCTTGGCTCCCTAACTTTCTCTGCAACTTTTTAACAGATTTCCCCCCTTTTCTTACTTTATTTCAGGAAGCATTTGCCACAAGATGGCAGTGGGGCCTAACGTTTAAGGCGAGGTATTGGGGTGTATTGTGGTTTCAGCCTCCCAGCCCTGGACCAGTACTCCTGCAGGTGGTTTTCCAGATAAAATCAGGCACGAATCCTTGCTTCTCCTGCTTCCACCTTCCCTGAGGTGTTGGGGGACGCTTTGCTGAGGGACTGTGATCACTCAAGGTGTTTAAACTCAGGGTTAAAGGCTTTGGGTGGTCTCTGTGGTACCGGGGATAGAGGATTGGAGTGGATGCCCTTGACTTTATGCAGCAAAACTTGGGCTAAGCTGGTGTTTGCTGATGGCTGTGGCAGGATCAGTCCATCTCTGGGGTTTGGGTCCTGCCCAGGCCAGGACCAGCCATGACCAGAGTAAAAACTGGGCAGCCTGGGAGGTCTTCAGTCCAAAACTCAAGGCAAAGTCACCTTTAGAGCTGGGCCAGGGCTGCCCCAGGCTAAAGCAGAGACGTCCTGCACAGCCCTGTAATTCTCCATTACTTTTCCCCCCCAAAGCACTTTTGTCTCACATCTCCACCACCCCTGGAGCTGCTCTGTCGATGGCCTCCATGCCCTGAGCATGGCAGGAGGGATGTTCCCCCTCCCTGGAGCCGTGTCCTTCCTCCCTCAGCCCCTTTCTGGGAACTGAGCTGCCTGCCCGCGTTAATTTAGCCATGATCTCATCAGCTGCCAGCCACTAAAGCGATATCGATCCTGCGCTCAGCCTGCCCGTGAAAAACAACCCAGCTGCTTCCCCACTGCCTGGAACCACCCTCCCTCGGGGCCTGGGCAGCCTGCAGAAGGGGCTTTTGCCTCACCTTTTTACTGGTGGGAGACAAGTGTGTGACACTTCAGCCTTCAAACTAAAGAAGGACAGTTTGGGACTGTCCTCTTGCAATATTTGACACCACTCAGCTATGTCTGAAATAGTTCAAACAGGGAGCTTTTGCTGGATCCGAGTCTGCTCTTTATCTCTGGAAGGGTCAGCATCGCTTTGCAAAGCTCAGAGGAAGGATAACTGATTTTGACGTTAATTACGACTCTAAAAATGCCTCTCTTCCTCATTTACCCATCCCCAATCCAGTCCCAGCCGCTCCCGATGCGCTACAGCAGCAAATTCCTTGGATGCTTCAGGCCTGGGTGATCCCCACCAAAGATCAGAAGGATTTTATTAGCTGGAATTATATTGGCAGAGGAGGAATTAGCGCTGCTCTCGTTGCTTGTTGTGACGGGAGCGCGTGGCTGCTCCAAGGGAGGGAAACACAGAGGGGATTTGACAGGGTTGTTTAACTTTGGGGAGAGCTGGAAAATATTCCAAAGAGAGGGATGGCAATGGGAGACAGACTCTTTGCTCGCTCCTCCCTGCTCTTTTGGATGGAGCAGCTTGTGGCACGAAGCAGTGGAGGGTATTGAGTGAAGATGGAGGGGACAAGGGGGTTGTCACTGTAGGGAGAGGTGTGACATCAGCCCCTTGAGAAGCCCAAGGTCAGACAAATAAGCACGGAAGGGTTTTAGAAAGGGAGAGCAGCAAATGTTTATGGTTAATCAATGGAAATAATTTCCTGTCTTTTAATTTTTAATGGGCTGAACTCACTGCTCCCCCCCTTCCCTGGGCATCGCTTCCCTTTGGTTTACAGGAGACCTGAAAATCGAGCCAGGATGGGGGGAAATTTGGCTCCCAAAGGGCATCAGATGGTGCCTTTCCACTGGGTACAGCCTGGCGTCCGTCTGTCTGTCTGTCTGTCACCAGCAGCCCTGCTGATCCAATCCACCTCTTCCACTGTATCCCTCCGGTGCCTCCTCATGGGCACAGTGGCATCACTGCCAGGGCAGCACAGCAAAAGCACCTAAACTCAGTTTGCTCTTCCACCTCCTGCAGAAATAGTGCAAAACAGGTATTAATTAACATATAAACATCTGAATTTTTTTTTAAAAAATGATTAATTTATATATAAACATGTGAAATGAAAGAAAAATTCAGTTTTTCGATGTGATCCCTGGTCCTGGTGAAGAAAAGAAGGGCAAGATGGCAGGATTATCATTTTTCTGGGTGGTTTGGGATGAAAACTTGGACCCTTTGGCTTTGCTGCGTGTTTCTCTGTTGTACCCCGAGGAAGGGCACCCACATCCCAAGGCTGCCTTCAGCAGGAGTGGGACAGGCCGGGCTGGGCAGGGAATGAGGCAGTGCCCATCCCTGGCTGACGCAGGCTCCGTCCCAGCGGCGTCATCCCAAATTCTTTCTTCGGCCTATTTTTAAATGCCTCAAGTCAGAAGGTTTTTGGAGCCTCCCTTGGGGCACCAAACCACAGGCCCAGAGATTCCCAGGCAGCTGCCAGATCTTTGCATCCCCCACCTTCCCTCTGCCCGGAGCTCTGCTTCCCAATCCCTGAAAACCTGGTTACATGTGGGCTCTAAACCTCAGCTGTGCTCCCAGGCAAGGCCACCCTGAACTGCTTTTCTCTCCCAGATCTTTGATTGGACTGGATTTATAAAAACACAGAAAGTTGGGAGTTGGGATTGTGCTGTTTTTCTGCAGCAGCTCGTGGGTGTCACTTGGGTTGGAGGAGAAAAAGGGTCCTGTCTCCCTCTTGCCGCTGCGTTTTTAAAAGTGGCACATGGATGTGGTGATGTAAAACTGCTTGGCCTTATTCACTCTGGATTTGGCCTATTTTATATAATTTTTGTCAGGTTTTTAAGATCATTTTTGTCAGAATTTTTGTGTCACTTTTGTAGGAATTGTTCTGTCACTTTTGTCAGAATCGTCCCACGGAAAAGGTAATTCTCCAATGAAAATCCCCCCTGGGTGGTGAAGTCTTATCAGAGTAAAATGGCATAGAAAGGACTAAAACAAAACTCAGAGTGCCTCTTTCCTAATGAGAAACTTCAGGAAAAATCCTTCCCAAGATACCCACTTGGTTGTGGAGCTGATGCAGGTCCTGGAAAATCTCTAACAGAGCTTGGCACGGGGCTTCCTGAAGAGCTTTCCCCTCTGCTGTGACCTCCTGAGTGGAAAAGATGAGGGTTGGAGGGGTTTTTTTTAATAGATTTTTTTCCGTATCTCGCTCATGGGTGTTCTTGGAGCATTTTTGTTCCATTAGTAATAAAACTCTGTAGTCACAAACGAGGAAGAGGAGGCTAAAAAAGGAGGGAGGGAGGCTGAGCTCAGGCCGTGGGTGGTGGCAGGAGCTGGGATGATCCTGGGGACCCCCAAGGATAAATTATTAAGATAATTTTAAATTTAAAATTCAGTTTTTGGATTAAATTTGTGTTGGGGGCTGAGCCTGAGGGTTGTGCAAATTGCTGCAGGAGAGGGGGAGAAGCTCTCTGAAAATGGGATCAAATCTCTTCTGTTTGGCTCAAAGGAGTGTAAATAGATTTGGCAGTGATTCTCTTGGCTAGTCCTGGTTTTGAGACATTTTAAGGTGTGAAATGGGGTGAAAGCATCCAGCTGATGGCGGGAAATTAATGACAGGCTGGTGGGGTGATGGAAAACTCAAACAGCAGCCACAGGGGGAGAAAACAAAGGATTATTTAATATAAAATGCCCAGAAGGAAATTGTGCAGCTGGGAAACAGGTTCAGGAGAAGTATCTTAATATTTGGGATTTCTGGCCCAAAGTTTGCACTAAAGGAGACTGTGATTGATTGATTGATTGATTGCAGCAAGCACAGCAGAACTGGAATCCTGAGTTGTTTTCATTTGCATTTTACTCTTTCTTGGGAGTTTCTATAAAATCCTCCCAGGTGAAAAACCACCGCCAGGATTTCAAGTATAAAAATTCTGCTTAAAAAAAAAAACCAAACCAAAAAGTTCTGTTGAGCTGTTTGCAATAAGGAATCAGATCCTGAATCTCGGAATTCCACTTTCCATTTCTGTATCTGCCCTGTATTGACAATATTTAACTTTTTTTAACTCATTAATGCTTCAGTTTCTGAGGAGCTGTGCTCTGTATTATTTTTCCTGTGGTGTGTGGAAGTGGGAAGGATAACTGGGAATAATTCTTTGAGACCCCAAAGAACTACACCCAAATCCTCTGAGTGCCTCAACACAAAATTTTGGTGCTTGTAATTATTAAGCCAAAATTTCAACTTTAAGAACCGGGGTCTGTGGGAAAAGCAGGAAGTGATCCCTTAAAATTGCATCCCAAAGGTGGCTTCCAGCTGGGCTGTTTTTAAGGAATGTCAGAAGTGACTGTGGAGCAGGGAAAGAGGCAGGGAGAGACACTTGGGTAGTTGCTACACTTATTAAAATGTGTCTTTAAAGAAAATCAGGAAGCTGGAAGCAATAAATACATCCAACGTCCCCTCTTGCTCCAGCTCATGGGCTTTTTGACATTCAAGAGAAAATAAATCCGTGCCTGTGGAAATAGGGCAAGGTTCTGAAGGTTTGGAGGAGTTTGGAAAGGCAGAATGGAGGAAAGCTGGGAAGGAGCTTCCAGGAGGGTGGGGAAAGCACCGGGAAGTTGCTTGATCTGGGAGAATTTGGCAGCGCCAGGGCTGTATCTCGAGGGGGGTTTTGCTTCCTATCTGCCAGCCCACCCAAACCAGTCTGGGATTCTGCTTTTTCTGCATTTTGTGTTCACCCGTTTCACAAAGCCTTGAAATGGCATTTCTGATGCCCATTTCAGCCTGCATGGAGGCAGGAAAAAAATCCCCCAAATCAGCTTTCAGAGGGGAAATTTTCGTGGAATGACAGTGAGAGTGTGTTCTATCAATAGACAGCAGCCACCTCCTCGGCTACCTTGTTGCTGTCTTCTCTGTAGTTCAGAAAAGGACTGCTCAATATTTAAAAAATTAAACGACTAAAATGAAAGCAGCATAAAAGGTGGTGGTTGTGGGGTTCCCCCCCATTGATTTTCATGCTACTTTATGAAATCTGTGTCAAGTAAAGGGTAAAATCTCCATGTTCCCTTTCATCCCATAATGCAAGGCTGGGCTCTCCCTGCCAGGAGCACGTTTCTCACTTTGATCTGCAGGTTTATGATCACATGCCCAATCCAGGCAAAAGGCTGGATTGCCTTTTGGGAAGCACAGACCGGAGCAATTGCTCTCCCCTGCAGAAACCCTGACTTTTTAAATCTTCTTCCCCACATTTCTCAGCACTGCTGGGGCAGAGACAGTTGAAGCCGAATTGAAATTTGTCCCTCCCCTCTGTGACATTAAAATAATCACTTAAAAAAATAAGAATTTCAAAGTGTTTTATCTTTTGATAGGAGAACGCTCATTGCAACTTCAACCAGAAACTTGTTCCTCTAGGGGAAGATGTTGGGAAAATACAGGTTGAGCTGGTGTGGGTATTAGGAATATGAAATTTTTTACTCCATAAATCCATATGTTTGGAGGCAGAAAAGCAAAAAGGGAAGTGGAAATGGTGCCATGGGTCAACTGAAGGCTGGTTTTAGGGAAATTTTGGGCTCTGATTTATCTCTCCTGAGTCTGTGCAGCCAAATCCATCCTAAAGCATGAGTTGCAGGGACCATTTGATTTTGGGACAGTTGTGTCTCACACACCCAGTTCCTGCTGCTGCTGCTTGCTGTCTCTTGCACCTTTTTGGCTGGGTTGACCCTTAAATTGTAGTTTTTACTCTGAGATTAAAAGCAGGTACAGCTGATTCCCATATTTTTTGTTGGGCTGGTTGATTTCTATTTTGGGGAGCCTTCTCCTTCTCCTTCTCCTTCTCCTTCTCCTTCTCCTTCTCCTTCTCCTTCTCCTTCTCCTTCTCCTTCTCCTTCTCCTTCTCCTTCATTTTGTTGCCAAATATTCAGTAGCGAAAAAACAACTCTCTTTTAAAAGCTTTAAATCAAAAGGAAAACACAGGGGGAAACTTGACATGGAAGTTTCTATGCCGTGGATCTCCCCAGCCAGCTTTTCTTGGATGGCTCCTGCCCAGGCAGCCCATAAAAAGTCCACTGGAGCTGGTTTTGCCCCAGTGACTCCTTTCCTGACCCTGCTCTGAGCCTGTGATTCCCTGGGAACTGGAAGCAGCAGCTCCCTGTGTGGGTGTTGTGCTCATGGCGTTCACAGGGTGAGGGGGAACACTGAGCTGATAATTCCCTCCATCCCCATTCCAGCCTGCAGGAAGTTGGGCTGGCGGCATCTGTAAATCCAGAGTGTGACCCTGATTTGGGGAGAGAGATTTAAAATCACATTTGTGGCTGCTTCAGAACCCTTCTGGCGGGGCTGGGAGATGCTGGGTGGCAGAGGATGAAGGGGAAGCGCTGCAGCTCCATCAGTGGGAATCTCAGCTCCAAAGGGGGAATCTCAGCCCCAAAGGGGGAATCTCAGCCCCAAAGGGGAATCTCAGGAGGTCGCTGGGGCTGGCCGTGCTCATCCAGCCCCGTTTGCAGGAGCTGAGCCCGTGGCCTCTGTGCAGGTTTTGTTTCCACTGGTGCATTTCTGTCATTAATAAAATCACCCTCTTCCCATCCCGCTCCAAGCCCTGCCGGTGACCGGGGCGGCCCCGCGGTCCCTGCGAGCTGCAGGGAACATTAATTGCCCTAATTGCTCTGCTTTAAAGACTGGTTCCACATTTCCAGCCTGAATCTGTCAGCTTCCCGGCCCAGCTGCTCATCCTGCCCTGGCTGTTTGCTGTCCTTCCCACGCTTCTCCCGAGCGCTTTTCCCTCACTTTTAACCCCCCTGCGCCAGGATGAAAACCCCTGGAGCTGGAGATGCCCTCAAGGAGCTCGAGTTTGTGACTCAGCCACTTCCCAGCAGCCTTTTGATTGCATTACATGGCTGCAAATGCTTTTCTCAGCCCAGCTTGCAGGTGATTTAATAAAACTTGCTAAGCTCATTCCACGAGATCTGTTTTCCATAGGGGGCCCTGTGGGTTGGCATTTGTTGTCTCGCCTTAATTTTTCCAGCAATTAAATGGAGGCTCGTGCATCCCAAAGGATGGGCAGGATTTGATGTCAGGCTGACAAAATTACCTGTGGGACTTCATTTACCTGCTAAAATCCTGGCCGAGTGTTCGCTTTCCTCTGGCTCTCCAAAGTGGATTGTTTTGCATTCCAGAACTCAGCAAAGATCAAGAGCAGAGCAAACTCAGTGACCCTCTGGCCCGCCTTTTATTGGAAATTTAAAAACCCGCTGTGTAAAGACCTGATCCATTCTGTTTTCCAGTATTTTGGCTGTCCATAATTCATATCCTGATCTGTGTTTTATCTGTTAAGGTGCTGACCCATGAGATCATTTTTTATCCAGGGACTTGCCCAGTATTTTCCTTGCTAAGGCAGCTGTGACCATGAGTTTAGTGCCCCATCATGTGACTCTTCCTGCCCCCCTCAATTAATGGGAATGAAGTGAGATTTGGGCAGTTTTACTGTGCTGCTGATGGGCAGGAGGTTTTTCTTTCCAGCCCATGCTGCCTGGGCAAAACTGTGCTAACACTTCCGTTTAATTAGACAAAATCCCTCCTCATTTTATTTTATTTTATTTTATTTTATTTATTGTATTTTATTGTATTTTTATTTAATTGTGTTGTATTTTTGTATTTTATTTTATATTTTATTTTATTTTATATTTTATTTATTGTATTTTATTGTATTTTTATTGTATTGTGTTGTATTTTATTTTATGGTATTTTATGTTGTATTTTATTTTATTTTATTGTATTTTATATTTTATTTTATTTTATTTTATTTTATTTTATTTTATTTTATTTTATTTTATTTTATTTTATTTTATTTTATGTTTTATACCTTTCCTCTTAGTCTGAGGCACATGGTCCAGGGAGCAGGGGTGGTCTTTGGCCTGGAGAACATCAGGATTGCCACGAGTGTCTTGCTGAGGACATGAGGATGTTCTGGTGATGTTTCTTCTGCCCTTTTCTCTCCGCTGGTCCCATCCCAAGCGCTTCTCTCCCCAGTCCCCATCCTAAGGGGCAGATTTAAGGAGCAGGATTTGAGGGAGAAGCTGAGGTGCTGCTTCAGGCTGCTCGTTCTTGCAGCAAAAGGTGCCTGAGCCTGGGGCCCCCTAATGAAACCGGGGAGGGAATGATTTCCCACTGTGGGGGGAAGCATTTTCCGCTGACATTATCTCACTTTGGCCTTCAGACCCAACACAGGGATAATGGGGTAATTACAGCCCGATTTGATGTGCTCAGGCATCACTTTCATTCCAGACAAACGTTCCTGGAGAAGGGAAATGTCATCCCACTGCTGGCTGATCTTGAAAAGCTCGAGGTGGTCGCTCGCTTTTGCCTCCCCAAGTCCGGTTTCCCCTCGTGCGCATCTCCAGCCGTATCCAGGGTAATGAATGTGTTTATCAGGGGGATAAAGCAGGCATGGACTCTCAAAGAAATGAGAATTTACTGATCCCCAACCAGTAAAAGTGTCCAGGAGGTTAAACAGAGTTTTATCTTTTTAAGTGTGCTTCTCATTCAGGAGCACTGGAGGAAAAATCAGGCTGGAAATGAGGAATGGCGCAGGTTTGTTTGGGACTTGGAGCTTTGGCATCTCCCAAAGAAGGTCAAGCCCTGTGTGGAATTTTATTGCTCTGCACAACTCCCTGACAAGAGGGGGCAGCCAGGGGGATTCCGGCTCTGCTCCCAGGAAGCAGGGACAGGATGAGGAAATGGCCTCAAGTTGCTCCAGAGGGAGTTTAGATGGGATAGAAGGGAAAATTCCTTCACCAAAAGGGTGGTCAGGCCTTGGAAGGGGCTGCCCAGGGAAGTGGTCGAGTTACATCCCAAACCTGTGGATGTGGCAGCTGGGGACGTGGGTTAGAGGTGGCCTTGGCAGCGCTAGGGAATGGTTGGACTCAATCTCAGAGGGGTTTTCCAACCTTTAGGATCCTCTGTGGAGGATGAACCACCAAGCCCTAAAAACCCTGGCCTGTTGGTAAATGTTCTGATTTGGGCAAATTTAGAAATATATCCTCTGAGAGAAGGCAGGTCACAACCAGCCCTCCCCCACCAAGTTCGGGGAAAAATAAATTTTCCTCGGAGGAAAGTGAAAGAGATAAAAACTGTTTATTTAACAAACACACAGGAAAAGGATAATAATGCTAAATAATAAAACTTCTGGCTGTGGAGAGAAACCTGGGGAAATTTCCGGGTCCTTCCATAGATCTCTCTCTCCCCCTCCTCGGAGCTGGGACGGGGTGGTGGGCCCACCTCCAGGGCCAAGACCTCGGTGGAAATTCCTCCCGATGTATTCTGATGTTGAAACTGTCCAGCAGAGCAAAAAAAATAAAGGAAAAACAAAGTCCCAGGAAAACAAAAGTTCAACTTTCTGTCTCTCTCCAGAGAAAGAAAAAGGAGCTGAAAAACTGGCTGAAAGCAAGCAGGCTGCTTCCCCACCCTCACTCTGCAGAAGCAGACAGGTTTTATCTCTGTGTTCTCAGAACAAGAAAACAAACTCCTTTGAAGAAGTACACTTTTCTCTCTCCCCTCTCAGGCTCAGTTTAAAGGCACAGAAAGGCACGTATACTAATTTCTGGGCATAGTGCAGCGATAGGGAATACAACATCAAGTCACCCCAATACAGTAAAAGAACTGTCAAACCTGGGCTGTTTCTCCTGGGGTTTTTTTTTGCACAGCCAGCCTCTCCCTCATTTTTCAGTTCAGAAGAGCTTGGCAAAGAAGTGGTGCAAGAAAAGGAAGGGTTTGGTACCATCTGGGAGAACTGGGACTGGACAGAGCATTAATGTAAATCCAGTGTAAAGCTGAGCTGAGGATGGGTTTTATGCCACCTCCCTCCTGGCCTTGGCTTCTGGGAGGGAAAGGAGATCTGGGAGAAAAGTGCAGCTTTAACACTTGGATTATTTCAGCTTTACCTTCCACGTGGCTGGAAATGTTTGATGCTTAAGGCAGCGACAGACCCACGCCTTGGGGTAAAACCCTGACAGAATGCAGGGCACAACCCTCGGCCTAATGCTGGGAAGTGCTTAAAAAAAGCTCCCAAAACCTGATGGCCTCAGTTGCCAGGGAGTAGAGGGAGGGAAAAGCTGCGGGGCTGCACAGCCCCCCGGCTTTCCTGGGAATGAAACAACGCTTTCAGTTCTGCCTCCCCACCCTCTGCCCTCGTAAAAGGCCTCACAGAGCAGAGATTTTTAAGCAGAAGGTTTGAATAAGGGCTGTACGTGGCAGTGGTGCCCTGTGGGTAACCACAGCACCCTCAGGAGCTGCGGACGGAGCCGGAGGTGGCCCTGGCCCGGCGGCACCGGTGGAGGCTGAAAGGCCGTGCTGTTCCTGCTACGGGATTTTTATCGGTGAAATCCCGGGAAGAATTCCTGGGGGGAGCTGCCAAACCCCCAAAGCCAGCGGGGAGCTGGGGAGAAGCATCTGCTGTGTGCTGGCACGCAGGGTTTGGCCGTGGAAAATACCTTGGCACAGCTCTTTGGGACTGGAGGGGACATGGGGTGGCTGCGCTGGCAGCGGAGACCCCGAAGGGGGAAGATTTGGGGATAAACACACTTGGACAGGAAAAAACTGGGTGGTTTGGGGGTTTTAGAGCATAGATCTGCTCAGCTAGGGTGTTTGGGGGTGGTTTGGGGATTTAGAGCACAGATCTGCTCAGCCGGGGTGGTTTGGGGGTGGTTTGGGGGTTTTAGAGCACAGATCTGCTCAGCCGGGGTGGTTTGGGGCTGGTTTGGGGGTTTTAGAGCACAGATCTGCTCACCTGGGCTGGTGATGGGCACCGGAGGTGGCAGTGCTGACCTGGAGCTGCAGGTGGAGATGGGGGTGAGCCACTCCTTTCCCAGGGATTTTGAGCACCTGGATGTTTGTCCTTGTTCAAAACAGGTGCCTCACTTTTCATACGGATTTACCCATCTTCCAGTTCTTGTAAAGCCTTTTGCTGCCCCTCCAAAAATGCCACTTAATACTGAGCATTTAATCAACGTTATAGCGTCGATACAATGCAAAATCAGATTCTTATTCTACTTTTTTTCTCATGAGCCCCTTCTGCCCTTGACAAAGACCAGCTCCTAGGTATTTATTTCCCTTCTTCAGCACCCTCTCCAGCTGCATCCTTTGCCACAGGGGGATTTTAGCACTCTGAAAAAGCAGTCCAGCTTCAGCCATCAGGAGTTACAGCTCCTTCTTGGCTGTCTCTTGTCCTTCGAGTTCCTTGGGGCCAAACTTCACCCTCTGGGTTTGTGTGGGGCCATTTCTTCACCGAGGCCCCACCAAAGCAGAGGGAGGAGGTGGAGAGGCTCTTCCCAGCAGGAGGAGAGCTCCAGCCTGGCTTTCCTGGCAGCCTGCAGGTGGGGTGGGCACAGGTAACACCCCCGTTGTTTGGGGGTCCTGATGCCCATTTTAGGGCTGTAGGGTCCTTCCCTGCGGAAAGCCAGCGCTCTGATTGCCAGGAGCGCTAATCACGGCCGAGGTTATAGGGGAGAAATGTCTGAGTTGCACTGTTGTCCCTTCCAACACATTCCATCAGGCAGCCCAAAGGAAAAGCTGATTTCTACCCCCACATTCCTTTGATGTCACTGGCCTCCCCTAAAAACCAGGTGCTGCACGTGGGGAGATGTAAACCACGACATTTTCGGTGGCTAAATGCAAGCCCTTCCCCTTTTCCCTGCTGTGATCCCTGGCATAAAGCGGAGCTGGGCCTGGTGGGGCAGGGCTTGGCTTTGCCTGCCAGGTCCAGTCAGTGGCACTGAGTGCCAGCAACTCCTTTGAAAGAGCTACAGCCCGTAAATAATTAATACCTGCTGAATTATTCAGCCTGGGAGTGCAGCAGATGAATGCAGGGAGCTGACCAGGCAAAGAATGAGTAATTATGTTAATTAACCCGTGCAGCTCACTGGAGGTGCAATTAAGTTCATCCTTCGGGCTGCTGTGATTTTTTAGGAACAGAAATGAGATAAAAACGGAGTAAACTAAAGCTGCAGTTAGAAAAGAAGGGTTAAACCGTGTGGCTTGAATGATCAGCAGATGAGCTGTGCTCTAATTCAGGTGGATTTATGTTCCAACAGCCTTCCTTCAGTTCCTTGCCTTAAGGGGGGCAACAGGTACATTTTTTAAAGCTTTAATCACTGCTCTCTTCAAGAGCTTGAAGATGTTTCTGCAGGTTTAGTAGTGTGATGTGCCAGTCTCTGCTTTTTATTTTCTGTGTGTTGCTGAAGAGGCAGAAAAAATTAAAAAAAAAAAAAAGATATTAAAAACCCATTAGCATCACGAAATGAGTCCTAATAACGCTCTACAAATTGAAAGCTCAATTTTGCAAACACATCACTTGGCATTCGGTGGCCAGCAAAACCTGAGTTCATGTTAAAAGGCTTTTCTGGTGAAAGGAAAAAAAGAATTTAGGAGTTACAAGTGGAAAACATTCCCAATATTTCCCCCTGCTCTTGTATTGTTCGTAAGCATTGCTTTGCACTGGGAAGGATTGGATTGGGTCAACGAGAGAGAAGTTTAAGGAATGCCTGAGATTTTTCCCAAGCTCACATGGGAAGGATCTGCTCTGAGCCTTGCCTCTCATCAAGGAATTACCCAGGTGAGGTGAATTCTCAACTGATGATCTCAAAACCTACTCCAGCTGTGAGCGTTTTGGTGAAACCTTTAAACAGGAGAAGTGAGAGTGGTAAAATCCATGGTTTCCTCTCCTTTTGGAAGAGCAGAGGTGGTAGAATTTGACTAATCCATGAGGTGCATTTTGGATTCAGGGTTCTCACCTCCTGGTAGGGATTTTGTGCCACTAAAGAATGGGGTACTGGGTGGTTTCACCTGAGGACTGATTTATGTTCCTGAATCACTTCATCTGCTTGGGTTTGATTTGCCTTTTAAAAGCTTCATTTACCCCCTGTCCGGAGCATCCCCTACAAAAATATAGAGAAGCTTGAGGCATAGTAAACTTATTTACTGAAATCCCCTTCCTAGTGGGGCTCCTGAATTGATTCTTCTCCCATAATTTACTCCTCTGTGCTCTGCACTTGCTGTTCTGCTGCCCAATCAATACCAATTCTGTCTGGAAATTGCATTAATGGTTTTTAAAATTGGAGGTTTTCTTGCAAAGCTTGACTTTATCTGTAGATCTGAGTAGTTTGGGAAGTTGGGGTTTGTTGTGGGTTTTTGGGGAGGTGATAGATTAACTGCAGTTGCAGTGATATATTTGTGGTATTAGTGTGAGCTGTTTAAATTTAATTGACTTTTCTGGGAGTTTACAAGGGGATATAAATGGAGAGTGAAAAGAGCCAGACTCCTGAAAATGGAATAATTTAAAATGCAGAGAAATGAGACAAAACGTCGTGCATGTAGACAAAACAAAGCCCATTCATTTTTCAGTATGGTCATTAATACAAAAAAAAAAAAAAGAGACATGTTTGGGTCTGTGTGGCTTGCATGTTGTGTACACACTCAGAGTGGTTGGGAGTTGAGCCAGGAGCTGGTGCAAATCGATGCTTTAATGTCCATTACTGCATCAAAGCATCGATTCAAACTTGAAACACATCAGTCTTTCGCATCTCTTTAAGGGGGAGCTCGGTCAGGAATGGTAAAGGGAACCCACCCAAAATGTGGGGTCTGCAGGCAGTGCTGTTAGAGCTCTGAAATAATTTGGTTATTGGGCAAACTGAGCATTAAGCAGAAGCAGGCTGTGAGTCTGATTGCTGTAAGGGACCTGCAGACAGTGCTGTGGCTTCATAAATGCCCATTTTTATACAAACAAGCCCCTTAAGGTGCCACGTGTTGGCTTTTTGGGGAGTTGTGGTCGGTAACTCGAGCAAACCCTGTGCTTAAAAAGTTGTGGTGGCGCCTTGCCGAGAGAAACAGAATAAATTAATGTATGAGCTTGAGCAATATCGTTGCAAATTCTTTTAGTGCGTGAATATTTCTGGTTTTGGTTGTTTCGGGGTGATTTTTGCCGGGTAGTTTCTCTGTTCCCTCGGGGTTTGGTGGTGGTGGTGTCGCTTGCCCCGAGTGTTTGGTGCGCGGCTGCAGCTCGAGCAGGGCGGCAGAGGGCGGCCTTGCTCCTTGTGCTGCTGCTCCTTCCTCCCGAGAGAAACGGGGATGAAGAGCCGGGAAAAGGGGCGAGCGCGGCGAGCGCTGTGCCGGGGCTGCGGGCCGTGTAAGGGAGCGGAGCAGGCGAGCACCCGCTGGGGAGGTGGCCCGGGAGCCGCGTCATGCCCAAAACATCACTGCAAGCTCTGCCTGTGCTGATAGCCCTGGCTCGGAAGCGAAAAGGCAAACAGCGGGCGCAGAGCAAGAATGAAGCGATTTTTGTGCGTGTGGAAAGGAGCAGGGGGTGGTTTGGAAGCGGGCTGGGAGTTGGCGCTCCCGTTCCAGCGCGCAGGAGCCTGGAATGCGTTCCCTTCCTGCCGCACAGTGCGGGGTTTGTGCCTTGAACCGATATTGAGCCTTCCTGTTGTGCCACGAGGCCCTTCCACAGCATGCTGGGTGCTCTCACGATGGGCTTGGACACCGGGATTTGTGTGCTGGGATTGCACAAACTCGGGAAGGGGGAAATGGCCCCGTTGCCTGGGCCAGGCTGCTCAGGGAAGGGCGAGGAGTTAAAGCTGCAACGCAAACAATTCTCGCAGAGAAATCACCTGGGCCCAGCACAGGGAGGGCCTGGAGCTGCTGGAGAGAGTCCAGAGGAGGCTCCAGGATGAGCAGAGGGATGGAGCAGCTCTGCTGGGAGGAAAGGCTGGGAGAGCTGGGATTGTTCAGCCTGGAGAGGAGAAGCTCCCAGGTGACCTCATTGTGGCCTTGCAGTGCCTGAAGGGGCTACAGGAAACATGGAGAGAGACTCTTGACAAGGGCTGGAGGGCCAGGACACAGGGAATGGCTTCCCAGTGCCAGAGGGCAGGGATGGATGGGATATTGGGCAGGAATTGTTCCCTGGGAGGGTGGGCAGGCCCTGGCACAGGGTGCCCAGAGCAGCTGGGGCTGCCCCTGGATCCCTGGCAGTGCCCAAGGCCAGGCTGGACACTGGGGCTTGGAGCAGCCTGGGACAGTGGAAGGTGTCCCTGCCCATGGCAGGGGGTGGGATGGGATGAGCTTTAAGCTCCCTTCCCACCCAAACCCAGTCTGTGATTATATAGCAGGTCAATACCAGCTTAGAAATTTTTCTTTCCTGACCACAGAGAAGCAGGCCCAAAACACACTTTGCCCTTGCAGCAGCATCACTTCCAAGGGATTTTTCCCTTTAGGTTTGAGGAAGCTCCCAGTAGCTGGTATCACAATTCCCCAGAAGTGATAACTCTGCTGTTTTCCACCCAAACCAAAGATCGGGAGTGGGTGGGGACGAGGAGCTGGGGCAAACCTTCCCGAGGTGTTTGTGGTGGGGAAGATGTGCACAGGTGAACCTTCCTGGCATGTTTGAATACTCTGCCATGGAGGGGGGTTAAGTTAGAGGAAAAGCAGCTGGGAGTGGAACTGGGGTGAGGAGATGGAGCAGTGCTGGCAGTGCCAGCCAGGAGGGAGCCCTGCAGCCCAGCTGGGGCTTTGGCTGCTGATCTGCAGCAGAAATTGAAGAAGGGTGAGGATGAAAGCGCTGCCCGTCCCCTGACTCACCCAGGGCACTCAGCTGAGAAATGTTGGCGGTGCTGAGGAAATCAGGCGAGTGCTGGTCTCTAATGCTCTGATGAGTAGAGCAATCAGTTCCTGCAAACACTGACAGAGAAAATGGTGAATATAAACATTTTACACACTCAGAGAGACCAACTTGATGGAGTTCCCCCAAGCATAAATAAGAAATCGCTGTTGAAGCCAGCGGAGCGCTGTAAAACCTTTGTGAAGCCTGATGTGAGCCCCTGTTTGCAGATTGTGCCTGGATGATTCATGGATATTTCCTTGGTACTGTAACAAACCAGCTCCTCTGTGGGGTGCAGCCATTGATTCTGAGCCTTAAATGATCACAGGGCTGAGCTCCTGAGGACAGAGCTTTTTGGGAAATGTGCTCTGACAGAAAGGGTTTGGCATTGCTGGAATGGTGGCCACAAACACCTGTAGCTCCCTAAATGGAAGTCTGGTGCTCCAGTGGAATATTTGCAGTTGCTCAAGACATGCAAATGTCAAAGACTTCAGGACGAATTCTGGCACAAATCTGTTTTTAAAAAGGAAGGTATCTCTCAGTGCAACTTAAAGAAACACCAGCCTGTTCTCCAGACATGCAAACCCCAGATTTAAAACCTGTGGTTTGTGTTTATTATTATAAATACCTGAAACAGCCAAATAATCATTTTTAATAAGCACAGTAATGAATCTGATTATATAAAGAGACAGGGCACTTGTTCTCAATGCATCATGAAATAATGGTAACACACTGGTTATTCTCATATCGGGGGGGAGCAGAATTTGTGTTTATTTCTAATCCAATTTCAAATATAAATGAATTGTTTTGAAGGCTGGATAAATCAACCCAACAGACCAAGGCAATTATGGGAGGTGAGTGGTGCATTACTGGTGAGGAGAGATAAGAAACACTGCAGGGTCTGACAGGGTGAGGAGAGGGAGCACCCAGAATTGCAAATGCCCGGGGCTGCTGAGAGGTTCGTCACTGTGGGACCCCTGAAGTGAAGGAATGGCATCAGACAGCCTCGGAATGAGGCTGGAGAAATGAGCTGCTATCAATTAATATAATTTGGGGGGGGTGGAAAGGAGCCTCTTCCTGAGGGTTTTGCTTTCCACCTCTTGCAGCCAGAGCACGGTGACTAAAACAATCAGCGAGGTGCAGAAGGCAGCGCAGGCCAGAGAGGGGAACAGCTGAAACTGAGGAGTTCAGCTGTGCTTGTGTCGTGGTTTCAAAGGAAACAGTGAAGGATTGCAGCTGTCTCGTGGAACAAATCTCACTTTCGGTGAGCCCAAGTTTTTCCCAGCATCTGACAAGGACCAGTGCTCTGGGAGAGCTGGGATTGTTCAGCCTGGAGAGGAGAATCTTTGGGGTGACCTCACTGTGGCCTTGCAGGGCCTGAAGGAGCTACAGGAAACATGGAGAGAGACTCTCGACAAGGGCTGGAGTGCCAGGACACAGGGAATGGCTTCCCAGTGCCAGAGGGCAGGGCTGGATGGGATATTGGGAAGGAATTGTTCCCTGGCAGGGTGGGCAGGCCCTGGCACAGGGTGCCCAGAGCAGCTGGGGCTGCCCCTGGATCCCTGGCAGTGTCCAAGGCCAGGCTGGACATTGGGGCTTGGAGCAGCCTGGGACAGTGGGAGGTGTCCCTGCCCATGGCAGGGAGTAAAATGAGCTGAGCTTTAAGCTCCCTTCCCACCCGAACCATTCTGGGATTCCAGGGGTACCCTGGGAGCTGTTGCTTGCTGGAGTCCCACATAAAGACAAGCCAAGGGGTGATTTCACATGGAGAAAGTGTAGGACAGATGCAATCCAGGGAGGAATGTGTGGGGGGCAGGGAAGGGGACAGGGTCACTGAGCACGAGCTGTCCCCAGCAGTCCAGCTCTCGCTGATGAGAAGTGGAAGGAAGCTGGCCTGGCCATCCCAGCCATCCATCCCCCTGTGGAAATCAGACCCAGCATATGGCTCCCACCTTCCTTCAACTGTTCCAGCTTCCCCCAGTCCCACAGAGATGTGTGTGGGAGCAGAATGAACCTGTTTTCCCAGCAACATCAACACAGTTGATGTTTTTTACAGACTTCACCTCTGTTGCATCCTGGATCTCACGGCCCCACAACTCAATCTGCTTCCTTACATCTCGTTTAATTGGTCCCTGGGTTCATTTGCTGGTTGCTTAATGGCTGAAAGCAAAAGGAAAACTGCATTTCCAGGGCCTGTGTTGTCTAAATGCTGCTTTTGCTCTACACTGGCAGTGCCCTGGGACTGCGAGAGAAGCAGGGCATGGGCAGTGTTTAATTGTGGTAACTGCAGAGAGCGCCGAGTGTTTATTTTGGCAGCATGCAGAACAAGTTTCTGCTTAGTCTGAGCCTAAGGAGGCTTCCCAAGGCAGATGAATTGTTTTGAAGCCATTTCTGGCTTAATCCAGCCCAGAGGAAGAAGTGTTTAAGCTCTGCCTGTGTCTGATCTTGCTGGGCAGTCCAGCCTTTTCTGGAAAGTGGGAGAAATAAACTGGCTACTTGAGGTGTGTCTGGACAGGAGGGATCGGGATCGCGGCGCTGGTTCCTGCAGCAGGGATCGGGATCATGCCTTTGGTCCTTCCTGGAGAAAGCCTGGCCCCAAGGGTGTCATTCAGGCTGAGGATGTGGGAAGTGCTCCCAGGAGTCTCACAGCATTCCCTTAACCCTGAAGGGCTGTGGAGATCCACAGCCACCACGTGCCCCCAGCTGGTGGGGTGAGCTGCTGAAAATCCAACTTTCCATGTGATCATGGGAGAAAAAAACTCCTGCTTTTTTGGAGGGCAGAGCTTTCTGCAGATGTGTGGGCAGGGATGGTGGGAATAGGGTCTTGTTAGTGGGGAGAAGAAGTCAGAGGGATGGTTGTGGTTGCTCCGATGGAAGGAACAAGCTTTGAAGGGCTTGTTGAACTTCTGGCTATTGAGAAGGATTTTTTGGGTGCCATTTTTCTGTAGAACTCTCAGTGAGATGAGTGACACTCGTGTTGTTCCAGCTCTGCAGCCCAGCCAGCAGGAAGCACAGCCCAGGCTTTGCTCCAGCCTGGAAAAACAATGAGGGGAGGGGGATCTATCACCTTGTAGTGACAGGAGGTGCTTTGTGCCTCTCTTCTTCCCAGGCAAAGAGCCCACGAAGGAGAATTTAAAACTTCAGTGCGATGTGGCACGTGCTGGAAACCACTGTGTTACCTGCAGAATCCTCTGCTATTCCACGCTCCCAATGTCTCCTCCTTCGGCTTTGCATGGCACGAATGTTCATTTTTGTGTTCTGCGTGTCCCTAATGTGATATAAAAAGCTAAATGCATTACAACTGCAGAACAGCACATTGTTATTTTTTCCTTCGGCTTCTTCTGCAGCGAGTAATTTTTTGTTCCATTAATAAGCCTCGTGGTGTTTTTCTTTCCCTTCTCATGCACTCTAGCCCAGATTCATCCTGGGAGCGTTTCCTAGGCAGGCTGAAATGGCTGTGCAATCTTCACACTTCTCAGTGTTTCTTACTGAGCCTGGAAAGAACCGATGCACTAAAGGAAAATCATCAGGATAATCCAATTTAGATGTTGATTTGACTTCCAGCACGCAGGGATCAATGGGGTTTAAATGACAGTGCTCAGAGCTGGATATCTCCATCCCTTTGAGGGGAGGAACAAATGGCTTTCAGTTCTGTCTTAGAGGCTCTGGAAAGGACCAAAATAGGGAGGAGGAACATCCAGTGTCATGAGAAAATAGGTCTTGTTTTCCTGGGGAAGAGAGGCTGAAGCACTCCTCAGATATTGTCAGTTCCTGCTCTTTGGTCCTGGCGAGGCTGCTTTGACACAGTAATTTCAGCTTCATCCCCATCCCTGGGGGCTGATTGAGTTCCCAGCTGCCCCCTGTAAATCTGTAGGGCCTGTGGCCCTGGAAGGAGCTGCCAGAGGCGCTTTGGGGCAAAAGGAAGGGCCAGCTGTGCCCTAGGAAGGAGTCAGGTGTGCCCATGTTTCAGTAGATGGCACTCCTTGCTCTGCCTCGGGGACTGCCGTGGATTTTGGGGATGTGCTGGAATAGCAGGTGGCATCCCATGGGGAAGGTGTGCTGGCCCTCAGGTGTGACTGCACCTCGAGTTGGTTACAAGGTGATTCTTGCAAGGGTTCAGCTGCTGTGCCGCCTTCCTCAAAATTTTCCTGTATTTTTGTCATTCCTTCTCATCATAAAGGTGTTGCTGTGGCTGTGCGGGTAGGGAAGGAATTTGGGTGTGTGCCAGTGGCGGGCAGGGCCCTGCAGGTCACACACCTTCCCAAACCTGCACAAAGCCCCCACCAGCAGGATAATCCATCACAAAATCCAGCCGGTTCAACTTTCTGCCACGGGCTGATCTGCTCCTGCAGATATTTTGGGAAAGAAGGTGTGGATTAGGCAGGGAAGAAACACCACATCCAGGAGGAGGAAAATGTTTATGTATGTGGTCAGTGATGCACGTCCAGCCTCTCTGTCTGTGCTGTCCTGGCCGGCTGGAGCAAGGTGACATTTGCCCGTCAGGGATCCTGCTGGCTCCCTGAGCCTTGTCTCGGGAATCCGGGGAGGTGTTTGCAGGATAGACAGTGCTCAAATACGGTTTCAGCTTGGAAAATGGCAGCTGAGTGGGTGCATTTGGTGACAGATGATCCCTGAAAAGGTTCAGAAGCAGAAGCTATTAAAACCCCGGAGCTGTGCAGAGAGGAAATATTGTGAGTACAGCAGAGAGGAGAAACATCCCTGCTCCGTGTGATTCCCACCAGCCAGCCCTGGCGTGCCGTGCTTTGGGGCAGATGTCTGCAGATGCTCTTTTTTTGGCTTCCCACTCGATATCCAGGCAGACTCTGGCAGTGGAGGGAGCAGGAAAAGGCTTTGGAAAGTTCATAGCCAAAGGTTTTCTTAAGCTGTGAGCAGCTTCACCCCGTCTTCCCAACACCAAGCCAGTTGGTGCATTCCTGCCATTCTTCTCCCTAAAGCTGTTTCTTTCCATTCCCTGGATCAAGCAGACAAAGCAGCTGCTCTCTCGAGCCTGAGATTTATTTATTTATTTATTTTACTGGGAGCTTTAAGTTGAAAGGAATGGGATCATAGGATTTATTTTTATTGGAGCGGGGCAGTACTCTGGGATCCCCGAGATCACACCCCAGGCTCCGTGCTCGCCTCATGGTTTCTTTGGGGGAGCAGGGAATTGCCAGAAATAGGCAACTACTGGCTGCCTTCCCATGGCAGAGCTCTGCTGTGGGGTTGTGAGGCCCTTTGGGCTGCTTTGGCTTCATCTGTAAACCAGGGAACACCAGCCTTGGACGTGACAGCTGCTGGTTATGGTCCCAAATCTAAACCTGTGCCATAAAAATCTCCCTCCAGACCCCAAGGGTCTAATGAAAATCTGTTTCCCACCTGGAAATAAGTATATATTTGAGATACACTCAGCTCAATTCCTTGACAGCTTTATGTGCTATAATTTCTCCTGGTTTTCTGAGGATCCTTTCTGTTCTGGGGCACTGTTTTCTCAGTCCCAGGCTGTGTCCCTCTCGTAGAAACAAAGTAATGTTATTTTACTGCCTGTCACCGAGAAATTATCCACCAGATTCCCCCCAGGGCTGCAGTTCTTTTGAAACCTGGTGGGCTTCAGGTAACTGTATCACCTCTCCCTCCTGCAGACTTCACTTCTGCAGGGAGGAAAGCAATAAAACTTGAAGCGTATCGGCTGAAGGCTGTTAAAATATTTTATGTATCGCTGATTCCTAGTTTGTAGGCAGCAGGAATGCATCTGCTTAATGCCTGTTGTCTTTAAAATGGAAATGTTCAGCAGATACTTGGTGCTTTTGTTCCCAATGCGTTATGTGAGATGGAAGCAGAGAGAACAGACAGTTACAAGTGCTGTCTGGGCTTAGACCTGTGGAAACAACTGGGGGACTTTTGCCTGGCACAAATGGATCAAGGGGGGACTGAAAACAAGTGTTTTGCATAACCCAAGTTTTTTTTCCCCCCTTTTTCATGTGCATCTTGAGAAATTAAGGATCACGTGCATGAAAAAGCTGCGAAGCCTTATGCCTGTGAGCAGAGGCCAGGCCCTTTCCAACAGCAGCGTGGAGCAAGGAGCAGTTCTGATTCCTCATCCGTTCACTTTTCTAAATTTATTTTATAAAGACCAGCTGCAGGTTGAAAGCTGGAGCCTTGGACTCGGGCAAGTGCCGGTGTGTAACAGGGAAAAAAATAAAAGGGCAAACCCAAAGGAGCTCAACCCCATAATCCTTATGGCATTCCCAGCTCGTGCCTGGCATGTGAGGTCTAGACACAAGCACGTAGGTGCCACCCACCTCCAGAAAACATATTCAGGGCTGCAGCCTCCTCCTCCCCAAATCAAACTCCCCAAGGGGGAACAGAAACAGCTGGCAAAAACCTTGGAGCACGAAACTGTGCCGGTGCCCTGGCGCTGAGGAAGCTTTTGTGGGGTTCCTGCATCCAGCTGGGCTCTGGGCCCTTCATCCCAGCTCCTCCAGGCTGGGTGATTTTATCAGGAGCCCCCAAACCAGCTCAGATCCCCCTGTTTCTTCCCCAGAGAGCCAAGGCTGGGGCTGTGCTGTCAGGGCGAGCATTGCCGGCCCTTCAGCGCCTGGCAAAGGGAAGAACCCAGAACCATTTGGCACCGAGGGCTTGGCCGCTGTGGCTCATTGATTTGATTTTGTTATTTCTGTGCTGCAGCCCCGTGGGCTGTATGGCAGAGGTAGGGCCACACAGAAACCCCGAGTGCACGAAGGAAAACCCTGCACTCCGGGAAAGTCCGATCGGCTTTGGTACGGCAGAAACTTGTGCTTTCATGTGAATATTTGGGGCAGGCAGAAAATCTCCCAGGTCTTAAGTGAGGGGGTTTTTTTTAGTGCTCTGAAAGCCAGATGCCCTGCCTCCAGGCTTCTCCAGTGCAGGCAGACTTGACCGATATTCCCATGAAAATCCGGGTTTTTGGAGCCTGGAGCTTGCTGAGACTTGAGGAGGAGCCATGCCAGGCGCTGGCTTGTGCTTCCAGTCAGCGAAGACAACAAAAATCGTCTCTTTAAAAGCAAAGTAAAGGGGGGATAAGTTCTTTAAGAAGAAGTGGCGCCTTGAGTGGAGCAGGGGAGGGAGGGAGGGAGGGGAGCGCGGCCGCGCCAGCAGCGGGACGGGAGGGC
Organism: Corvus cornix cornix; assembly: GCF_000738735.6. Classification (NCBI taxonomy): domain Eukaryota; kingdom Metazoa; phylum Chordata; class Aves; order Passeriformes; family Corvidae; genus Corvus; species Corvus cornix. The sequence goes on along the minus strand of NC_046336.1, from coordinate 34,983,012 downwards.
AGGTCCGCGGCTCGGACCTGTGTGCTGGCCTCCAGCAGAAGGCCGGGAGGGCAGGCACCGGGAGCTGCTCCCGGCCGGTCCCCTCCCTCCTCGGCAGCCCGCGGGGCGTGGGCGGCGCGGGGCGCGGCGGGGCCGGCGGGAGGGAGCGGGGCGAGCATGTGCATCCTCCCCGCCGCCCCTGCCTCCCTCCCGCCGCCCGCCCGCCTCCTCTCCCTCCCGCTCGCCGCCGCGGGTGTGTGTGTGTGTGTCTCGGCTCCCTCGCCAGCCCGGCCTGACGCAGGCGGCTCCACATCGCCTCTGACAACACCCCGGCTCCGGAGCGCCGTGCCGGGGGTCCGGCTGCGGCGGCGGCCCCGCGGGGCCGGGCCGAGCCCAGAGGGGCGGCGGGGGCCGGGGTGTCCCGAGCGCGGGGAGGCGGCCTGGGGGGGGAAAGTTGCCGGGAGCGGCGAGGGGCGAGCGCGGCAGCAGGACCATGGGCACTTTGCGGGATTTACAGTACGCGCTGCAGGAGAAGATCGAGGAGCTGCGGCAGCGGGATGCGCTCATCGACGAGCTGGAGCTGGAGTTGGACCAGAAGGACGAACTGATCCAGAAGCTGCAGAACGAGCTGGACAAGTACCGCTCGGTGATCCGGCCCGCCACGCAGCAGGCGCAGCAGCAGAGCGCTGGCACCTTGCAGGGCGAGCAGCGGACCAAGCGCCAGGCGATCTCGGCCGAGCCCACCGCCTTCGACATCCAGGATCTCAGCCACGTCACCCTCCCCTTCTACCCCAAGAGCCCGCAGTAAGCAGGGGGTCACCCCGCCGCTCAGCCTCCCCTCTCTCCCTCATCCCGCTCCATCCCCGGCCTCGCCGCTGCCCGCCGGGCAGGGACCGGAGCGGAGCCCGGAGCGCGGCATTCCCGCACCCCGCATCCTCCCCGGGCGGCCCCGCGGGGTGGGAAAGTTGCGAGCGCCGGGCTCGCGGGGCGGAAGAGCGGCAGGAGCGAGCGCTGAGGTGCCAGCAGAGGGGACGCGGGCGTCCCCCGTCCCGGCTCCGGGGACACCCGGCCGCCCCATCCCGCCGGGGGACGGGGACAGCGGCGGGCGCGGGGGGGACGCTGCTGCCGGCGGGTTGAACCGGATCGTGTCGTGGGCATGGGGGCTTTATCGCTGCGGGAGAAACCCGGTCTCTCTGGGACCCCGCAGGGAGACATTCCCAGCTAGGAAGCTTGGAGCCCGGCGGGATGGGGTGCCCGGCTCTCCGGGCGGGAGCTGGTGTTTTGGGGAGGGGGGTTTGGCAGTAGCAAGAGCTCATTGCAGTGTCCCGGTGCGCTGGAGGGTGTGCGGGGGGCAGGGAAAGTTGCGGGGATCCGCAGGTGCCGGCGCGCCGGGGGATGCGCTGCCCCGGTTTCACACCTGCCGCAGATTAGGGAAATTAGAGCGCCTTAATGGGGAAACGGAGCCCTCGCGGGAGCGAGATCGCTTTCCCTCACTCAGTGCCTTTTGCTGGCCAATAAACCGCCGTGCCTTTGGTTCAGCGCTCCTCACGGGATAAAAAAGGAGGAGGGAAGAAGCGATGAGCGGATGCTCGCCGCGCCGGGCAGCATGTGCGGGTACGGGGCGCGACCTCCCCGTCGACGGGCAAACCCGCCTCCCCCTCCGCGGCCGGCATCTTCCTCGTGGAATTATAACCGGCAGCGCTGGAGGATCCCCGGAGCCATCCCGGTAGCGGGGTGCGTGTGTGCCGGGCGGGCTCCGGGATGCGGGCACCCTGCGGAGCCCCGCGGGGCACGCGGCGGGCGGCTCGGGGACGGTGCCCGGGCGGGGGAGGCGGGGGACGGGGCCGGTGCTGGGCTCGGGGAGCCTGCCGGGGCGGCGGGACCGTGCCGGAGTGTCCCCTGAGGGAGCCTGCCGGGGCCGGCCGCGCTCCCCGCGCAGCCTCAGCCCTTCCTGCCGCCATGGCGGCGCCCCGCCGTCTCCAGGCAACTGCCCGCCCTCAGGGCGGCCGCCATGGCGGGACCCCGCGCTGGGCCGGGCCGGGCCGGGCCGCTGTGCCCCTCATGCCGCCCGCCGCTTCCCATTCCCGCTCTCTCCCGCCGCTTCCACTCCCCCGTTCGCCTTCCCGCCCCCCATTCCCACCGCCACAGATATTTTGTCCTTTTAAGGCGCCTGGCCGCGCGGTGCAAAGGATGGCGGGGAGGGACGGCGGTGGCGCGGGAAGTGCCTCTGCACGGCCCCCAAAACGAACGAAACACCCCAAAAAGTGCGCGCCGGGCTCTGTCAGGACAGGGGAGACAGGGCGGCCAGGCGGGCGGGCGGTCTGTGAAATCCCTGGGGTGTGTGGTAGACATCCAAGGTGGGATGAGGCATCCCACGGTGTTCACGTCCTTTGGGAAAGCAAAGCACCCGAACGCGTTGGTTTTCTTATCAGTGTCGTTGCTCCTCGGCGCCCTTGAAGTGCGAACGGAGCTCCCTGAGCTCCGGGAAGCGCCACAGGTTTCAGCAGAGCGAGCCTGGAGCCTCCGCCGTGTCCAGAGCAATCAGGGGAAGCCTGGCAAAGCCTTGGATTAGCGTTCTCCAGCCGGAATTTTAATTGCTCCTTGTGTAAACGCTGCCCTGCAGTCTGGTGTGGGGTGTGACGCGTGCCACTGCTCTGAGGGAGTGTTTCATATTGATCATCCATGGCCAATACTACTAATATTGTTGACCATGTTGAAGTTGACTTGTGGCTGCAGGTCGTAATCGCTCAGGTGGGGCATTGCAGGGGTTTGGAGCAGCCTGGGATAGTGGACGATGTCCCTGCCCACTGCAGGAGGTTGGAATGAGAAAAGTTTTGAAGTCCCTTCCAACCCAAGCCAGTCTGTGATGACAGGAAGAGAGCCTTGTTAATGGTTTCAGGAATGTAGGTGGCTCTGGGAAGTGCTGAGTGCTTTGTGTCAGCCCTAAGAGTTTGGTGATCAAAGATAACTCCTGGTGGTGCTGAGGGTTAAGGTGGAGAGGACCTGGAAATAATAAAATATGCAAAGAAGGCTTGGCTTTTCCCCCCTCTTTACACCAAATCAGTGACTCTTTAGATAGTGGCACCCAACCTTTGGTTTTGTCAAGCCACCAGGAAGTGTTCAAAAGGCAGGTGGAGGTGGCACTTGGGGGCATTGGTTGGTGGTGGATGTGGCACTTGGGGACATTGGTTAGTGGTGCTGGGGGAATGCTTGGACTTGATCTTAGAGGTGTTTTCCAACCAAAATTATTCTAAAGTTAGCCTGTGGGTGTTGTGGGGGTTTTTTTGGGGGTTTTTTTTTGTATTTAGGTGGTGCAGGATCTGCCCTCCTGATGTGGCAGAGGTGGCTGCAGATTGGTAGGATCAGTAGTAGCAGCAAATGTGTTGGAAGTGAATTATCATGAGCGTCATGGTAGATACTTGAGGGTCTGTGGTGGTGGAAGCTGCTGTGATGCCACGTAGAAGATTTCTGGGTTATAGAGCGGTGGAACTCTGAAGGAGTTGCAAGAGAGCTAGAGAGGGGCTTTGGACAAGGGTCTGGAGTGGCAGGACAAGGGGAATGTCTTCCCAGTGCCAGAGGGCAGGGATGGATGGGATCTTGGGAAGGAATTGTTCCCTGGGAGGGTGGGCAGGCCCTGGCACAGGGTGCCCAGAGCAGCTGGGGCTGCCCCTGGATCCCTGGCAGTGTCCAAGGCCAGGCTGGACATTGGGGCTTGGAGCAGCCTGGGACAGTGGGAGGTGTCCCTGCCCATGGCAGGGGTGGCACTGGGTGGGCTTTGAGGTCCCTTCCAACCCAAACCATTCTGTGATTCTATGAATGGCTTTCAAAGTGTGAAAGTAAATTTAATTGCCTCGTGTGGAAAAATACCATTAAATCTGCAGGATCTTCCCTTACACACAACACCCCCATTTAAGATGCATGTGGTTAACTAAAATCACTTTTTCAGAGCTGTTGTAGGAGTTTTAGTTGCTGTTGCAGGGTTGGGCTTGTTTTGCCTCTAAAATGTTTTTAAAAGTGAAGCAGGACTTTGTGGGCTCATGTGAGAAGCTGAAGTCTATGGAGGGACATGTCCAGCCATTTTCTTCTGAGTTATGAGGTGGGTGAGAGGAATTGGGCGTTAGCACCTTTATCAGTCTCCCTGTTCAAGTTATTTAAAATAAGTGGCTTTTTTCTTCTCCCTCCCATAGGAAGCTTCCAAAAAGTGACTGAGTTAGAGGGCACAGACTGGGGAAAAAGCTGCCCGGTTTTCTGTGGCAGAAAAAATGTCGTGACAAAGATTTGTCCCCTCTTCATCTTCCCAAATTGCTGCTCGTGTTTGTTTTTTTCCACCCCTCTGACCTCTCGCAGGATATCCTGGCTGCTAACAGCCTGTCAGCACGGAGGGGGTACGGGGAGGCTGAGTTAAAACTGCCCAGAGCAGCCAAGCAAAGAGGAGCCTTTTTAACCAGCAACTCTTCCCTTTCCCTGCGTCCTACTTGCCATGGGAAAATACCCAGGGCTTTAATTTTAACAGGCTGCTTTGTTCAGGGATCTGCAACAGCTGTTTGCCTTCTCGGAAGGCTGTGTAAATCAGCGTGTTTTCTTCTCCAGAAGGGAGAAAAAAAGAAACGTGGAAGTAGAAGGTAGAACAAAGCACAGGGCTCGTGAGTGTGAAGGGCCTGATCTCTCGGCTGAGGTGTCGTACAAGCTCTGTTGTTAACAGAGGCAACAGCAAAGTGCTGTGTCATTTGTGAGAAATGTTGAGTAAAACGAAAAATAACTTGGTTTTGGGAGTTAGCAGACTTTTGGGGAATCTGCCAAAATCCCAGAGATTCGTTTGTGAGGGGAGGAGCAGCCTGCGAGTTGTATTTAAGAGGTCTGGTTTAAGAAATATAAAATACTTGGTTGCATAGCCTTAGGGAAAGTACAACATCTGTACAAGAGATTTAACAGAATCCCTGCAACGGCCAGATTGGTTCTTTGAAGGCGAATGTGCACGTCCTCTGGGGGCTAGAGGCGTATATTAAGTGATCATAATAGTCATAAAAACCCCCAGAAATCCTTGAAAAGCACTTTGTGTTTAGGGTGTTGGCATGAAATGCTCTTCTGGTGTTTATCAATGCTACGTATGCTGCGGTACCCAGGAGCCACTCATCTAAAAACGCCCCCCAGACAGCCCAAACCCCTCCTCCCTCAGTCCCCGCACTCTCCTCTTCCTACAACAGTTTGGGGGATGGTTGGTACATGATGAAACCACTGGGAACTGGTGGTTGGAACTGGTTGAGGGGGGAGGATCTGAGGCACTCTCCCACGGGGATGGTTTCCTGGAATGTGGGGCAGGAGCTGGGATGGTGGCGGCCTCTCGAGTCTCGTTGCTTTCTGGTGAAGCATCTTGCCCCGAGCAGTCAGCAGAGATGGATGTAGTGGTGCAACCTTCACCGTTTTGGGTGTCAGTCCGCTCTGATGTGTCCCGTGAGCAATTAATTGAAATGCATTTATCGTGGGTTTTGAGAGCTGTTAAATGCTGTGGTTGCTTCTCTGTGCTCTAATGCCGAATCCATCTGAACGTAGTTTAAGCTGATGCTCGATGGAAAAAGATCCATTAATGTCAGTGGGGTTTTTCAGTGCATTTTAAGGCGTCAGGATTTAGGGTCAGGATTTATTGCAACGTGTTGAGCGGTGCTGGAGCAGCGCGGCCCCAGTGGTGGGGGGGGGGATCCCTGGAGCTCCGCAGGGATGAGGGATGTGCTGTGAGGGATGCTGCTCTCCCTGACAGAACTGTGAACACAGGAAGGGTAGTGCTGGAGCAAGGCAGCAGAGCGTGATTTTCCCGTGTTTTGACAGGTCTGGCTCGGCAGTGGTAGCAGTGATGGGGCTCCCCTCTGTGCACTCGTGTGACTCACACTCCGAGCGGCTTTAATGCCTCGGGAAGTGACAAGGGGACACTGTGACAGCTCAGCTCCTTGTGTAATACGTAGCAGCCCTCTGAGGTTTGGGTTACTCGCAGTAGTAAGGGATGGCTGTGTGGTGTTAGGTTGTTAAGCAGAGAAGTACCATTTTTCTCTACCGAAGCAGTGTTTTGGGTCATCTCTCAACGCGCTTGTTCAGGCAGGTGACGTTTATGCTGAGCGTAAACTCCAGCGGGGTTTGACTCAAAGGAAGGTGAAAAACAAATCTCCCAACAAAGCTGTTAAAGCCACGTAGTTGTTTTGTCATTTTCAGTCTGGCTCTTGCTGAGACGAGTTTAATTGCAAGATAAAACGCTGCCGCAATGTCAGTTATCCTCGGTTCTGTTCCGCGAGCGACACGGACTTCCCTGGGTTTTTCTGCTGCTTTTGGACGTTAATTTTAGCAGTGTGGTGTCGGTAAACTGTGTCTTAAAGCAACGTAGTTCTGTTCAGAAACTACAGTGGCATTTTCGTGGTGGTTATATGCAAAACAACACTATTCAGCAAGTACAGTAGCTCTGAGCACACTAACAGCTGGTAATTAACGTAGAGACTCTTTTTTAAATTGTAGCACAGCTCCGTAATTTCATTTTCTGCAGAATTAACTTTTTTCCTTTTATCTGTACTACTGGAATAATTACCTGTACTCCTCTGAGCTGTATTACATTCATCCTTAGCTGTATGAATGCTGTAGGTGGAGAGTTTTAAAGTGCTTCAACACAAAACGAGGTCCCTAGGCCACGGACACGAATTCCTTCTCTCCAGACGCTGTGAAAGCATTCCTGAGCTTCAGCATCCCGTGTTCCTAAACACAGGATGTGTCTTATGTGTCTGAAATTAATAATAATAATAAAAAAAATCCAGATCAGAGTTCTGAAACTGAGGAGAAATGGACGTAGCAGCACAGAGTTTAGCCTGGCCAGCTGCCTCTGGAAGGAGACGGGACTCCATGAATCCTGGACTTGCTGAGCGCCAGATGGAAAACAGGAGTCAAGAAGAAAATTTGTTTCTTTAGAGAGTTAAAAAGCAGACAGTGAGTTGTTGCATATCAGTTTCTGTGGTTAGCCTGCTTGAGATACATGCACTAGGATGATAAGAGTTACTGACCACAAACATTTTCCTAAGGGAAGGGTTCCAGGAGAGCTAAGCTGGAGGTGGGGGTGGATTAAGTGCCATTCATTTGCTGCCATCAGTGATAGTCTTGCTGCCTGTGCCGCTGGGCTTTGCTTTTGGCTTTTCACGGGGCCCAAATCCTTGCATATAAATATTTCTGGAAATGTTTTTCGTCTGCTGCTGTGCCATTTCTAGAGGGTACGTGCAGCAGAGAAGTCCCTGACATTCATGTTCTGTGTAGCCCATCTTTGTTTTGAAGGGCAGAGAGAACAGGAGAAAACAAAAGTATTTGTTGCTGCACTGGAGCCTAAACCATGAAAATAATTCCTTTCTCCTCTCAGCATCTACAGAAAGTGCTTTGGTATAAGTGTGCAACCAATCGGGTGTGTTCTGTGTATCCTGACATCCTGAACGCCTGGAATTGCATCCAGGTGGTTTGGAAACGGTGCTAAAGCCCCTGCCTGGAAGGGTTTGTGTCGGGGGAAGCTCCAGCACAGCGTGCTCTGAGCAGGAGCACAGGACTGGCGTTTTGCAAGGCTCTTGCAGCCACTGGTTTCCTTGGAAACCAGAGCCTGAGCAGGGAGAGCCAAACTTCAACACCCGTGCCTGCTTTCCGAGTCGAAAATGGGCTGTCAGACTTCCAGAAGTCTGGGGTCTTTGGGCTGTGTTCGGGGCTTGTTCATTAGGAGCAAACTTGAAGTAGGGTATCAGTGAAAAAAGGCTCCTTGTCAGGCTGCAACACTTCCTGCCTGGAGCTGCTTCTCCCCAAATTCCCTTCTTTGCTTCGGTTTGTGAGCAGGTTTATTGGAGGCGTTTCCTGTCAAACACCCCAGCTGCGTCAGGAAAGCCATGCAGCAGCTCTGTGACTCGGGCTTGACGTGGATTTGGAAACTGCCCAGCCCCGGCCAGCTTGTTTTGTCCACTTTTTTAATGTTCTGTGAGGTGGTGGCTGTGGGTGATGTGAACAAAGAGGAGAAATCATAATGGAGCTGCCTGCGTTGATGGAACATTAAACTGGAGCCTTGTAAACGCACACAGACTTTGTGGAATGTGAATGTGAAGAGAAATACATATATATAATGACATGTATGTGCACTTACGTACTGAGCACACGTAGGGGAGTATTGCATTCATGCAGGTACACCTTGATTAGGAGGGAACACAGTCAAGCTTTAATATCAGTGGAGCAGAGGGAATTTTTTACAGAACCAGCAGGACTCTGGGCACCCTTCCTGGTCTAGTGGAAGGTGTCACTGCCCGTGAGCGAGGTGATTTTTAAGGTCCCTTCAAATCCAGATGAGGAAATGCTGTTGGTTTCTGTGAGCACAGAGCATCCCTGCGATTCAGGAGCCAAGGAGTAAATAACACGGGTGTGATGGAAACGGAGAGGCACTGTTCCTGCCCCCAGTGTGAAGGGGTCCCTGGGACGTGTCAGTGCTCGTTAGGATTTGAACTGCCTATTCAATGTCATTTGTGAGGGGAATTCATTACTGCTCTTGGAGTCCACAGGCTAAATGAGGAGAATAACCTTCTTGGTGGGTGATATTTCTGGTGAATAGAGGAAATCAATGGCCCTGGGACTGCCAGCAGCACATCAGAGCAGTGGCCAAGCACTTCAGGAAGGTGTAGATAAAGCAAATGCGGTGCAAACAGTGCCACTCAGCTACACCTCAAGGCTTGTTGGAAACAATACCTGGCTTCAGCTGTAGAGATGCTTTCAAAATCAGGCTCTTAAACTCCTGAGAAACTCCTTTAGGTGAAATGGAAGGTCAGGCACCCTGGAAATGCAGCGTTAGCCTCCAGGTCTCTGCCTTGAAATTGCAGGATTGCCTAAGTTAGTAAAGGCAGGGGGCTGTGTGAAGCTTAAGGGTGGACATGGTCAGCTGGAGGAGATGAACATCCTTTAGCAGCTCCTGTGTTTTGTGGTGTGGAGCACCATCCTTGTCCCCCTTTGCTTCTGAGCCCTTGGTTACTTCCCTGGGTGTCTTGTTCCTGCTGCTCCTTCTGCCCAAGATTTTTCTCTCTTCCCATGGGTGCTGCTTATTCTCTTCCCTCACAACCCTTACAAAGCTCTTCCTCCTACACAGCTGTCCCATCCAGCGGGGTCCAGACTTTACATCTCCCTAAAAAACCGCCTGGTTTCCTGTGTACAGCCGGAGGCAGAGAACCTCCAGTGGCTGGAGCACAAGATACTGCAGGAGGCTGGATTTTCCTGCCAGTCCAGCTTTTCTGGTGTGCCAGGGCCTTTGCTGCTCCTCACCTGCCCCACCAGCAAGCAGGCAGGGATGCACAAGAAATTGGGAGGGGACAGCTGATCCCAAGAGCCCAAGGAGTGTCCCAAGCTGTGTGGAGTCGTGCTCAGCATGTGAAGCTGGGGAAGGAGGATGGATGGAGCGGGGAATGTTCGGAGTGATGGCATTTGTCTTCGCAAGTCACAGTTGCACAGGATGAAGCCCTGCCTTCCTGGGAATGGCTGAACACCCACCTGCCCATGGAAAATACAGAATGAATTCCTCGTGGCTTTTGCTTTACCTGTTGACCTGCCTTTATTTCAACCCACGCGTTTTTGCCTTTCACCCTTCTGATTGTCTGCCCCATCCCAGCTGGGCCGAGGGCTGTGAGCGAGTGGAGGTGCTGGGGTTACACCTCCAGCAGGAACATCTCCAAGTGTCTGTACTCCAAAGGGACTGTGGCCCAGGGATAGGCCCCTGCTGGAGCAGGAACACCTTGAGGTATCAGTGGCTGTGCATGAGGCCATGGATAAACTCATGGCACAGCAGGTTCATTCCTGCCGGGACTGGGGCTATGGGTAAGACCCATATTGGAGCAGGTTTATTCCTGCAGGAACTGGGGCTGTGGGTAAGGCCATGCTGGAGCAGGTTCATTCCTGCAGGAACTGGGGCTGGGGTTAAGGCCATGCTGGAGCAGGTTCATTCCTGCAGGAACTGGGGCTGGGGTTAAGGCCATGCTGGAGCAGGTTCATTCCTGCAGGAACTGGGGCTGGGGTTAAGGCCATGCTGGAGCAGGTTCATTCCTGCAGGAACTGGGGCTGGGGTTAAGGCCATGCTGGAGCAGGTTCATTCCTGCAGGAACTGGGGCTGGGGTTAAGGCCATGCTGGAGCAGGTTTATTCCTGCAGGAACTGGGGCTGTGGGTAAGGCCATGCTGGAGCAGGTTCATTCCTGCAGGAACTGGGGCTGTGGGTAAGGCCATGCTGGAGCAGGTTCATTCCTGCAGGAACTGGGGCTGGGGTTAAGGCCATGCTGGAGCAGGTTCATTCCCAGAGCAGATTCATTCTTGCAGGGACTGTGGCTGTGGGTAAATCCATCCTGGAGCAGGTTCACTCCTGGAGCAGGTTCACTCCTGCAGGGACTGTGGCTCCCGGAGCAGGTTCACTCCTGGAGCAGGTTCATCCCTGCAGGGATTGGGGCTCCCAGAGCAGGCTCACTCCCAGAGCAGGTTCATCCCTGCAGGGATTGGGGCTCCCAGAGCAGGTTCACTCCCAGAGCAGGTTCATCCCTGCAGGGATTGGGGCTCCCAGAGCAGGTTCACTCCCAGAGCAGATTCATTCCTGCAGGGATTGGGGCTCCCAGAGCAGGCTCACTCCCGGAGCAGGTTCATCCCTGCAGGGATTGGGGCTCCCAGAGCAGGCTCACTCCCGGAGCAGGTTCATTCCTGCAGGGATTGGGGCTCCCAGAGCAGGCTCACTCCCGGAGCAGATTCATTCCTGCAGGGATTGGGGCTCCCAGAGCAGGCTCACTCCCGGAGCAGATTCATTCCTGCAGGGATTGGGGCTCCCAGAGCAGGTTCACTCCTGGAGCAGGTTCATTCCTGCAGGGACTGGGGCTCCCAGAGCAGGTTCACTCCTGGAGCCAGTTCACTCCTGCAGGGAGGGATTGGGGCTCCCATACCAGGTTCATTCCTGGAGCAGGTTCATTCCTGCAGGAACTGGCGCTCCTGGAGCAGGTTCACCTGGAGCAGGTGCATTCCTGCAGGGACTGGAGCTCCTGGAGAAGGCTGTGCTGGAGCAGGAGCACCTCAGAGTGAGTGTGGCTGTGGATAAACGCACCGCAGCAGGTAAACACCTGGAGAGAGTGGCTGGTGGATGAGGCTCCAGCTGGAGCACGTACGTCCCTAAGGAACTGGGGCTGCTGGATAGGCCCCAGCAGGGGCAAGGGGAGGAGTTCACTGCAATGTTAAACTTCACACTCTGGCCCAAAGGGATGGGGGTGGAGACAGTAATGGATACACCTTGAAGTTGCTGTATCCTGGATTGGAGTTACACCTTGAGGGAATTAGCGTAGTGGGATTCCCTTGCTGGGAGCAGGAGAAGGCTTCCCTGCAGCATCAGTGCCCCTTCAGTGGCAGTGACTTGGAGCTGTATTGTCACAAGGTCCCTGTGCACGCCCTGCGCTGGCTCGGTGACATCCTGGGCACCTCCATGCCCTGCCCCAGTTCCAGAGGCTCCATGTTAGTGTTCAGCATTACTTGTCCTTGTTACAGATCCACAGCCTGTGGATCAAACAACAGCCAGGTCTCAGTGGTGGGGAGGATCCAGACAAAGAATGGGATAAATCTGTTAGAAATGGGGGAGTGTGGGTGTGCCTTCACACGCAGCTCATGTCTGAGTCCTGGAACACGGCTGTGCATCCAAACTTGGCAGATATTTAAACGCTAACTGGGGGGTGTGTGTCATACCTGTTGCTTCTCCTCATGCTTCCTTGCACATTTACATCCTGTTCAGACAGCGACTGCACAAAGGGGAGAGCATCTCCTGCTCGTCAGGTCCGTGACTGCTTTCTGTGCTCCCGGTGGAAGCCTGGCTCTGCGGGGCACGGAGGGAAGCGAAGTGCGCAGAGGAGGAGGCTTCTCTCCGTTAGCACTGTGCCCAAGCACTCGGACAGGAATACCGGGATAAGGAGCGCATTGGGAGAGCCCAAGGCAGGCAGATCCTCCGGTTTTCCCCGACCTTCCCTTGTCCGAGGGCACGGCTGGGAGGAAGCCAGAGCTGCTTGAAGTTGGGCTGTGACTGAAGTGTCCCCGCTGCTGCTCGGAGGAGGGACACAGCTGGGACAGCTGTGCTTTCACACATTCTGGTGACATTCTGCTGCTTTCTAAGTGACTCTGACAGGTATCTCAGAGTCACAGCCTGCCTTGGCAGGAAGGCTCCTGTGGCCTTTTCCTGGATCAGTCCTGGATGGATGCTGTAGTGCAGTCTGGATTCCCAAGGGAATGCTAACTGTGCATCTAACCTCCCTCCACTCATGTGCTGGTTTTGTCACTGTGCCTGCAGGAGGGTTTCCAGCAGGCAGGCAAGCTGGGATCCCTGAGCACGGTGACTCGTGTGCCACTGCTGTTTGTTGGGATTCAGCACTGGGAGAGTGACTTTGGGCTCTGGGAGGTGACAGACCTGACCTCTGCCCATTTCACCTTCTGTTTTGCAAGTGCTGTTATTTCCTCATCAACCACCCTGGCAGGTGCTTCGTGTCTTGTCCGTGACTGGGAACAAATTATCCCCTCCCTCATGAGTCCCCAAGTTTTTCCCCTTTGGGCTTTGTGCAAGGATGAGTATTAACATGATCTAGGTGGGCAAAATGACTCCAAAAGGGAGATCATCGATCAAATCTTGGCTCTTTGGGTTTGTGCTGTTACTCCTGAACAGACAAAATGGGTGTGAGGAGGTTTTTTTAAATAGTTTCATAATTTGAAAACTGAAAATAACTCGGATAGGAAACCACCAGAGTGGTGCTAAGAGCATCACTTGGGATGTACAAATCTGGCTGAAGCATTATCCCAGTGTTTGCAGGTACAAACAGAGAAGCTTCCACAGGGATTGAGGCTGCCCCGTCAGCGTGGTGAGGACCAACACATGGGAGAGCAGCTGGAAACGGGGCAGAGCCAGGGACAAATGTCACTCACATGTCACCTCTGGAGCACAGTGGCTCTTCATGCTCTCCTTGTTCTGACTGGAAATCCCATCTGTGAGCTATAAAGGACTTTTTCAATGGCAGGTTTACTCTATAGCCACTTGTTTTTTCAACGTTTTCCACCACAAAAGGTTCTTGCTGTGGTCTGTGATGGGCAAGTGTTATAAAATTGAGTCAGATTATTTGTTTAGGCTCGCTGGGCGCAAAAATTTTGGCTGCAGGGCTTTGAAGAGGGCTCCTGTTTAATAAATACAGCTGAGCCATATTCAGAGCATTGTGGCAGAGTTATTGAATTGCTGGAAAATACATGAATATGTAGCGAACAAAAGGTAAAGCTTAGCGAAGCTGTGCTGGAAGGGTGCAGGATTGGGAAGGGGGACTTGGGACAGCTGCCTTGGGCACTGGAGCAAAGCAGAGGCTCAGGTTAAGTCTGGAAAATATGGATGCTTGTGTAATGTACCCAGAGCGGGATTTGGAGTTCTAATATATGCTGGAGGAGCCTTCTGAGGCTGAGGTGCTTCCTGGGAAGTGTTCAGCTCCATTACCTATCCTGATTTCCTTGGTCAGCAGCTGAAATATTTTGTGTCTTTGCTCATCCTGAAGAAATTATATATCATGGGGAGATAATATTCCATGCTTATTCCAAGGTTCTTAATGGAATTTTTATCAGTTCCTCTGAAGAACAGGATGCACAAAAAAGCTGCCCAGCTGTCAGGCTGTTTGCTCCTCTTTTAGAGCTGCCTTGGCTCTCTCCACGTGACTTCCCAGTAAAATGATGAGAGGGACCATCCCACCCTAAATTCCAAGTGTCTGCAGCCACCAGGTGACATCAAATCCCTTGGACACCAAGGGACAGGCAGGGCAGGCCTGCAGGGTGCAGACCCTGAGCACCCTTTGCTGATGCTTCAGACCCATCACTGGCACATCTCTCACTGCTCAACAGTTGTTTTCTTTTTCCTTCCACCAGTATCTGCTCGTTTTTAACCATTCCTGTGCTCAGTGTTTTCAGAAGACCTAAAAGCTGGTTTTTTTAATCTGTGTGGGCTGTGGATCCTGAGCTTACTCAGCCACAGCCACTTGGTGCCCTGACACCATTTGCTCTGGGACTGCTTTGTCGACTCAAGTGCACTTTGCTGCAATGCAAACATTGAGGATAAAAGGCAGCCACCTCAGCAAATTAGTGAGAAAGCACTGCAGAAGGACTGTAGAGGTGTATTTGGGTGTTTTGGTCTTCTTAAGAGTCAAAATCTCTCCTTCTGCCTGTGGCCTGTGCTTTTTAAAGAGTATTTGTTGTGCAGGGAGGGCTTTTGAAAAGTTAAATCAATTGTCTCTTTGTGGACTCATCTGAAGGGTAAATCAGATGCTGAAATCAGATGCTGCATTGACAGGGATCTGCCTGCGTGGTAAAACTTCAGGCAAGGTTGGATTTAAGTGATTCTGGAAAAAAAAATCAGTCATGGATCATTTAAAACCTCTCTTGGGAGGAAAGGCTGGGAGAGTTGGGGGTTCAGCCTGGAAAAGAAGGCTCTGGGTAGACCTTAGAGCCCCCTTCCAGTGCCTAAAGGGTCCAAGAGAGCTGGAGAGGGACTTGGGACAAGGGATGAAGGGACAGGACACAGGGAATGGCCTTGAGCTGATGGGGGTGGGTTTGGATTAGAAATTATGAATAAATTCTTTAAGAGTGGGCAGGCCCTGGCACAGGGTGCCCAGAGCAGCTGGGGCTGCCCCTGGATCCCTGGCAGTGTCCAAGGCCAGGCTGGACATTGGGGCTTGGAGCAGCCTGGGATGGTGGGAGGTGTCCCTGCCCATGGCAGGGGGTGGCACTGGATGGGCTTTGGGGTTCCTTTAACCCAAACCATCCTGGGATTCTGTGATTCTCATTTCATAATGAAAAAAGTTTTCCTCTACATGCTACAGGTGTCCAGGTATGCAGTCCTATTACAAAAAAAGAACAAAGAAGTAAAACCCCCCTGAAAATACTCTGAAGGGTTATAATGCTTTTTAAACAAGAATCTCAAAATGCCCAATCTTATTTCTGGTTCCTGTCCGTGAAGGCTTTTCTGAGCAGCAGCCTCAGCTCTGAGTGCAGCTGGTTGAGCGACCTCCCTTTTAGCAGCAGCTGGGTGGTGTGGAATGGAAGAATTAATTAACCTGGTGTGGAATGAGAGAACTTAATAAACCTGGTGTGGAATGAAGTAATTAATCAGCCTGTGGCCAGCCTGACAGAGCAGCCACCTGATGTGCCCTGTTTGGTTATCAGGGGCTTGGTTCCCGGCCAGGCACGGCTGAGCTCAGCTCTTTTGTGTAAGGCTGAGGTGAAAAGCTCCTTCTTTCTGCTGGGGCTTCAGCAGGAAACTGAATTTTTATACCCGAGACTCAGGAGAGTGGTCATGGGCACGCAGTGGCAGAAATTTCTGCTGGGGAACAAAAGCAAATTCCTCATCAGAGAATGTAATCAAATGGTGATGCTGCAGCTGGTTCCTCGCAGCCTCTGCACGCAGACAAAATAGCAATGTAGTAGGGAGAAAATGTTTGCTGAGTTAACTGGGCTATATTTAGGTGCCAAATAAACACATTTCTGCTTTTGACCCTCCCCCTCACACCCTCAAAGCTGCTTTTTGGGCTGTCTGCAAATGTCTTGGCTGTTGGTGGCTTCTGTTCCTTGCAAGAGGTGTGATTGCGAGCGGCAGGGGAGGGACCTCTGGCCCAGCTGACCGGGGAAAGGCGAGTGCTGGGCACACAGTCCCCGTGTCCAGCCTTGCGCCCTCCTCAGCCCTTCCTTAGTGCTGTGTGCACAGGCTGGCTGAGGTACAGAGCCCTAAACCCCACACCCTTCCCCGTGTGGGCCCTCGGGAATCTCGTGGGGTTTAACCAGGCCAGGTGCTGCTGCTGCACCCGCATCAGGGCAACTCCCGGCATCAATCCAGGGGATGAGCAGCTGGAGCAGCCCTGGAGAAGGACCTGGGGGTGCTGTGGGTGAGAGCTGGGACCCAGAACCCCCCCGTGCCCTGGGCTGAGCCCCCAGCGTGGGCAGCAGGGGAGGGGGGATTCTGCCCCTGTGCCCCTGTGCTCAGGTGAGACCCCACCTGCAGAGCTGCCCCAGCCCTGGGGCCCAGCACAGGGAGGGCCTGGAGCTGCTGGAGAGAGCCCAGAGGAGGCTCCAGGATGAGCAGAGGGATGGAGCAGCTCTGCTGGGAGGAAAGGCTGGGAGAGCTGGGATTGTTCAGCCTGGAGAGGAGAAGCTCTGGGGTGACCTCACTGTGGCCTTCCAGCACCTGAAGGAGCTACAGGAAACATGGAGAGAGACTCTTTATAAGGGCTGGAGGGCCAGGACACAGGGAATGGCTTCCCAGTGCCAGAGGGCAGGGCTGGATGGGAGATTGGGAAGGAATTGTTCCCTGGGAGGGTGGGCAGGCCCTGGCACAGGGTGCCCAGAGCAGCTGGGGCTGCCCCTGGATCCCTGGCAGTGCCCAAGGCCAGGCTGGACACTGGGGCTTGGAGCAGCCTGGGACAGTGGAAGGTGTCCCTGCCCATGGCAGGGGTGGCACTGGGTGGGCTTTGAGGTTCTTTCCGACCCACACCATTCTGGAATTCTGTGTCCACTGTGGCCTTATTGATCCATATAAAAAGCAGGAGCTGAAAAATCAGCATCTTCCCTTCCCTGCTGCATTTTGCATCCCATTTTCCCCTGCAGCAGGCTCTTTTCCTGGCACTGCTGTTGGGACTGATTGTACAGTTAGCCCTTTATTCGTGTGTGCCTAAATTTGACTTCTTTTAAAGGAAGCAGCTCCTGTAATCGCCTTGCCAGAACAGATTAGGAGAGGGAGTGTGCAGATCACAACACTCCTCTGCTGCCTTTGACGGCGAGGATTTCATCAGCCTGCTTGAAGTGCTGCTTGCAGCCTCAGGGGTGGCCAGAGAGCAGCAGGAAGTTCATTTATTCCTTTATTTTTTCCTCTTCAGACATACTTTACGCTGTTCGTATATTTTTGCCTCCTAATTCACAGCAAGCTGGGGAGTTCGGGGCACCCAGAGTTGCAGCTGAGGAGGAGAGAATTGTGGTCAGCACAAGGTTTGCTCTGCCCATCACTGCAGGCTCTGATCTGGCTGTTTCAGTGCTGATGAGTTTTTCTATCCCAGAGAAAGCCTGGACTGTAATTGCTTCATAAGCACGGGCACTTGGTGATTAGACATTACTTTTCATTCCTGATTAAATAGCAAGGCACAGTCTTTAACAAAAACAGGACACTTAAAATTCCGGTGTTCGCATTGAAGGGACATTGATTTTCACAGGCAGAAAAGCTTTCCCCGAATTTGCACCTAAAGAACAAACGTTAATGCAGATGCAGGTTAATGACAGGTTGATTTAAGGCTTTCTTTTCCTATTAACCTGAGAGGAAATCACACAGCAATCTTCAAAATTGGGTTTATGTTTGTTAGAGGTGTGCTAATGATGTGAAGAGTTTTGAATAGTTAAAATTCAGGTTAGAAACTTCATGTGGGTGTTTTGTTTTGTTTTTTCTTTTGTTAATCTAAAGGCTTTGTGGAGCCCAGCTTGATTGTTGGAGAGCTGCTCACTTGGCGTTTCTGCTGAGCTTCCAGCTGGGAGTGCTGGGCATATCTGTCCAGAAAAATGGAATTAGAACACCTGTGGGGAGTAATTCTGCCTGTACAGACTTCTCTGAGCTGCTTGGGGGGAGAATTTGATAACCAAACTCAGGAGCTCCCTCACTCAGCTGTTTTTGGCTGGACCTGTGTTCTCTGACGCTGGCTCGGTGGCACAGGACAGCCCTCAGCTCCCAGACACCCACCAGCCCACGGTGGAGATCATCAAACACAAAATGCCACCAGAATTCAGGCTCCTGTCCAGCTGAGGAATGGCTCCTGTGCTGTGGGTTCAGGGCAAGGCACAGCGTTCAGCTGGGAATGGTGTGATTGGGGTGGGCTTACATGGGGTTTCTGTGTCTGCTCCTTGGTTTGCTGTGTTCCTCAGGGCCCTGGATGGGTTTTGTGCAGTGCCAGCCGCTGCTCAGGTGCTGTACCTCGGATTTGGGCTGTCTCTGCCCCACTATGCTGTGCCTAGATGGGGTTTCTGTGTCTGCTCCTTGGTTTGCTGTGTTCCTGGAGGCCCTGGATGGGTTTTGTGCAGTGCCAGCCGCTGCTCAGGTGCTGTACCTCGGATTTGGGCTGTCTCTGCCCCACTGTGCTGTGCCGTAATCACCACTCTGACCACAAAACCTGTTTATTTGTGATTGCTGTTCAGTGGATAAAGATTAAACCAGTCTGCTGCTTCTCACAGAACTGAGGAAGGTTTGAGCGCTGGCAGCTCTTGAATCCTTGTCTGACCTCATGTGAAATTCATGTGGAAGTATGGGTCCCTCAGGACATCATTCCAGTACAGGAAGATGGCAGAGATATGTCTGAAGGCAACGTTTTTGTCCAGGTTAAGCCTTCTAAACCTTGTTTAACCCCCTCCTCAGCCCCAACCCTCTGTGCTGTTCCTGGCAGCTTTTCTCCCTGCCCACAAGATAATGCCAGGCTTTTTCCTGGCGTGACAGCCGAGCAGGATTTATGGCTGTGGCTTATCCAAACAACCTGTAAAAGTGTTATAGAGTGTTTAAAAACTAATCGTTGTTATAATTCAAGCAAAGAGCAAACAAACACTTGCATTCTCCTCCGTGTGCACAGACCTTAACTCAGAATGGGGGGGAGAAAAGACATTATTGGGAGAAATTTCTGTTTTCTCTCTGAAAGGGGCTGTTGAAATGAAATACTCTGTTTTAATAACACCGAGATGTTAAGGCTCCACAGACTGCACACGATTTACTTGACCTTTATAAATAGAACAGCCTTGTCTCTCTATTGGAAAACAAAAATAACCCCTGAAAGCAGCATGCAAATTTATTAACCAGCACAGAGAGGAACTGTTAGATTTTATTCCGTGAGCAGGAAGGCAGATTGTCCAAGGAGGGTTTGGAGAGAATAGCACCACATACAGCAGCCTTTTGGGATGGCTGCCCTCCCCCCAAAAAAAGCAGATCTATGAAAGTGGCAGGTGGAAAGTGTTGCATTCCTGAGGTCTCGTGTAAGAGCTGCAGTTTGGGAGGAAGGAAATGCTGGGATGGGTGAGCACCTTGTGAAGTTGGCCTCAAACTGTGCCAGGGGAGGTTTGGATTGGATATAGGAAAAACTTCTCCATGGAAAGGGTGGTCAGGCATTGGAAGGGGCTGCTCAGGGAGGTGGTGTAGTCCCCATATCCCTAGGGGTGCCCAAGGAAGGCCTGGATGTGGTACCTGGGGACATGTGGTGAACGTGGAGGTGCTGGGCTGATGGTTGGACTCGATCTTAGAGGGCTTTTCCAACCTCAGTGGTTCTGTGATGGGAAGTGGGTGCTGCCAGCTGCTGGAATCACACACCAGAGAGGGAAAAACCATGGGAATTGAAAGCTTCGTGTTGCCTTCAGCACCCATTTAGAACCATTGCACCTAAAGGACATGGGGGCTACAGATGGTTAAAGACCTGGTACTTTTATTCTTGGAATAGATGGGGAAAATCATGGAATCGTGGGTGGGAAGGGACCTTAAAGCCCATCCAGTGCCACCCCTGCCATGGGCAGGGACACCTCCCACTGTCCCAGGCTGCTCCAAGCCCCAATGTCCAGCCTGGCCTTGGGCACTGCCAGGGATCCAGGGGCAGCCCCAGCTGCTCTGGGCACCCTGTGCCAGGGCCTGCCCACCATCCCAGGGAACAATTCCTGCCCAATATCCCATCCAGCCCTGCCCTCTGGCACTGGGAAGCCATTCCCTGTGTCCTGGCACTACAAAGTGGGTCCAAGCAAGCAGAATGTCACAGTTCCCTTAGCTGGAGGAGGTGGATTCCCCTTCTTAGTATTCCGTAATGGAGAACCCCAGGAGTTCTCATTCCCGGAGGGAAACTGTCTCGCAGGGACACAGTGAAAGTGCTTTTCCAAAATCTGCCTGTGCATCACAGCTGCCTGAAATGCTTTGTGAGGTGAGCAGAGGTGTTTCAGCTAAGGTGGATCTTAGTGGGTGAAACAGGGGTAGATAAACCGAATTCCACTGGAAATAAAGGATTTTTCAAACCTGCTGCATAAGGAGATGTGGAAGTGCAGCCCCCAGGATGAACAACGACCCGCACAGGGTTTGGCTGCTTTTTCTTGGGTTTGAGTTTTCCATTGAGCTCTGGCTGCTGTTGCTGTTTGGGAGAACAGCCTGAATTTAGATTTTTTTAAAAAAAGCTCAAAGTTGTGCTGTTTTCTCACTGACTTGACAGGCTGGAATGTTTTTTTCCTTAAACCCACTAAAGGGAGGTGTGTTTTCCAAGAATTCCAGTGGCAGTTAATTCCACTGTTCACTGTTTAACACAAGATTGGGCTGATCTTTCCAATCACCTGCACTCCTCAATTTATGGGATATATATGGGATATCAGTGTTCTTGCCAAGAGCTTGTGTCTGCTTTTGACTTTAAAAAAGAATTGTTACCTTTAAAACGCACTTAAATTTCAAATGACACTTTTTGGGCCTGTTGGGATGAAACTGGATCTGAACTGTTTCAGTTCCCTGCAGCAGTTCCTGTTTCCTCCACGGAAATAACTCTGCTCCTTGGCAGGCACGTTTTCTCCATCCCTTTTTAGCTCCTTCTGTGTATTCCTTCATGTAAATATTTCCCCAGCGCAGCCTGCGGAGCGTGGAGCGGACTCAGAGCATGGGAGAGCTGCAGCAGGGCTTTGCAGAAAGTGAGCAAGGTTTCTTTCCTAGTCCTGTGAAATATTTGGGACAGAGGAAAGGAGCTGTTTCCCTGGAAACCCACGTGTGCTGTATTGGAAGACACACCGTTTCTGTCTCCTTGTGATGCCCTGATGTCCCGTTCTGCTGTTTGTCGTGGTTTTGTTTTGCTTCATTATCATGAAATCCCAGAAGGGTTTGGGTTGGAGAGGGCCTCAAAGCCCACCCAGTGCCACCCCTGCCATGGGCAGGGACACCTCCCACTGTCCCAGGCTGCTCCAAGCCCCAATGTCCAGCCTGGCCTTGGGCACTGCCAGGGATCCAGGGGCAGCCCCAGCTGCTCTGGGCACCCTGTGCCAGGGCCTGCCCACCCTCCCAGGGAACAATTCCTTCCCAATATCCCACCAAATCTGATGCAAGGACCCTCTGCTATTTCCTTCTTCCTTTCCTCTTCTGCCACATTAAACCCTCGGGGTCCTTCTGGCTCCTTGCAGCCCCATTCCCAGCCTGAGCATTTCTCTTGGCCTGGGGCTCAGCTTTCTGCTTTGTTCTGGCTGGTGTTTGTTCCACTGGCCCATGGAAGCAGTGGAATAGCCAGGGGCTGGGACTTGCAGGGGGGAGCAGGAGGGGAGAAACTGTTTGGGAGGACAATGGAAGGAAAGGAAAGAGAAATCCACGGTGCTCTCTGCACCAGGGATGGCACATGAGGCACTCGGATGAAAAAGGAAGACGATCCAGAGCTGCTGCAATGGGAGCCAGCGTTTTGGAGCTGGGAGATGGCGTAGGAAGGTGATGAGACACGAGGGTGGTGGAAAAGGGGAGAGTTAAGTGCAGGGTAGTAGTGCAAGGGAAAGCAAGCAATCCCACAAGTACATTGTGGGAGCAAACCTCCTTTTCTGCTCGCATGGTGCAGATAAAGAGAACTTAATTCTCTGCCCTCCTCTGGCTCATTTTTTCCTGTCACAGTTCTCAGCCTTGAGACCTGGTTCTTCTCTCCAGTGCCCTGTTTGGAGCTTGGTTTTCTGCTGAGGACCTGGGCACCAGAGTGGCAGCACATTTGAGCTGTAAATTTTGGGGCTGTCCTGGCTCGCTGAGGGAGGCAGAAGAGCCACGTGCCTTAATGCCTGGTGCTGCCTGTTCTCCAGCAACAAGTGCTGCTCCTGCTTCCCCGTGAAAGGGCCCTGCTGGGAAAGGGGAGCTTTCCCTTGGGAACACCTCAGTGGCTCCCATGCTGGGATTCTGGCTTGCCAGGCTGGAACACCAGGAGGTCACAGTTGCTCCTAAAGACCATGGAGTGGTCTCCAAAACTTGTTCAGGGTCTGGAACGTGAATCCTGTGAGGCGCGGCTGAGGGAGCTGGGAAAGGGGCTGAGCCTGGAGCAAAGGAGGCTCAGGGGGGACCTTGTGGCTCTGCACAAGTCCCTGACAGGAGGGGGCAGCCGGGGGGTCGGGCTCTGCTGCCAGGGAACAGGGACAGGACAAGGGGAAAGGGCCTCAGGCTGGGCCAGGGGAGGCTCAGCTTGGACAGCAGCAGGAATTTCCCCATGGAAAGGGTGCTCAGGCCTTGGCAGGGGCTGCCCAGGGAGCTTTGGAGTGCCCATGCCTGGAGGTGTCCAAGGAAGGGCTGGAGGTGGCACTCAGTGCTCTGGGCTGGGGACAAGGTGGGCATCGGGCACAGGGTGGGCTGGATGATCCTGAAGGGCTTTTCCAGCCTCACTGGTTCTGTGATTTCCCCAGTCTCCATGCCACTCCTTAGCTTTCCCTGGGCAGCACCTTTTGTCTTGCTGCATCCTTCTTTTACCTCAATCTGTCCATTCCTGTTAGGATTCCCTGAGGACAAGGGATGCCATGGAATGTGAGGTTAGTACTTGTTCCTCCTGTTTGCTAGAAATAGGATGTTTTCCCTTCAGTATCCTTCCAGGCTGAAATTCCTGGAAGCATCCAGTGCCTCTGGAGGAGAGTTGTTTTTGATCAAAGAAAAGGGCTGTTTCCTAAAGCCCTTCAAATTCAAAGCTCTTCATCTTTTCCTTGCCTTCCATCAGAATTCAGAGCCCGCTTTCTCTGAGCACATTTGTCGCTATTACTCTTCAAAACAATTCCTTGACGTTCTCTCTGTCTGGTGTTTTTATGTGGCTGGATGTGGGGGATAGATTGCAACTATCCCTGGAGTTTCTCACACGCTGTGTGGGAATTAGGAATAGTTTATAGGAGTTTCTGTGAATCCCCAGCCCACCTCCAATTGCCCCCTGCAGATTGTTCTTTACAATCTGAGATTTTATTAAGGACACTTTGCCCTGAGACTGGAGCTTTCCCTGCCTGGGGTTGTGTTGTGGGTTTTGTGTTGGGGTTTGTTTTTGGTGAGAGGGTTTCTCTGGAGGTGTTTGCCTTGTGCTGCTCTCATCCCTGCTGTGGCTGTGGGATCTCCCATCCATGGGGACAGTGCTGAGGTCTGTGTCCTCCTGCTTCAGAGTGTTGGTTCCTCCTTTAGTTACAGCCAAAGGCAACATCCCAGCCATGAGACACGAGGGTGGGGATATCTCACAAACACAAGACACGGGGTTCTTAGTGGAATTCCTAAAACAAGATGAGCCAAGAGCATTTCTGAGCAAAACCCCCATTTTATTTTAGTATCCCAGAGTCACTGAGGTGGGAAAAGCCCTCCCAGCCCATGGAGTCCAAGCTGTGCCCGATGCCCACCTTGTCCCCAGCCCAGAGCACTGAGTGCCACCTCCAGCCCTTCCTTGGACACCTCCAGGCATGGGCACTCCAAAGCTCCCTGGGCAGCCCCTGCCAAGGCCTGAGCACCCTTTCCATGGGGAAATTCCTGCTGCTGTCCAAGCTGAGCCTCCCCTGGCCCAGCCTGAGGCTGTTTCCCCTTGTCCTGTCCCTGTTCCCTGGCAGCAGAGCCCGACCCCCCCGGCTGCCCCCTCCTGTCAGGGACTTGTGCAGAGCAGTTGGTGTTGGGGTATTCCTCGAAGCTCAGCGTGATTGTCACGGTCAGTGCTCCCGCAGGAGCACAGAAATGAGAAAATAACATTTGGAATGTGCCAACCTCTCCCCCACCTGCCTTTGAGGGGAAGGAAAGCAGGAGCAGCACTGCCCTGCCCCCAGCCCCATCCTCCTGCTCTTGCACAGACACCTCCTGAGCTTCCTGCTGCTGCTCTTTCTCCAGCCCAACGTTATCAAGTTGTGTGGCTGCTCAGAGTTCATCCTGCCTGCTACAAGGTGCTTGTCCAGCTCTAATCTGGTTTATTGGCAGACTAGACAGAGCCTGCAGGATGTGCTGCCACGGCTGTATCCCGGAGTGACCCTTCTGGGAGGAGGCACGTCTTGCCCTTCCCTCCCCACCGGCTGCTCCTTGGCACTTGGCAGGGGGCGGGGGATGTTTGGATAATGCCACACATCTTGCAAATATTTATGTCTGCAAGCCTGCCTGCACACATCAGGCCTCCTGCTGACTCGGGAACCAGAAGGAAATGGTTCTCCCTAAAATCTCCCCGAGAATATTTATTGGAAGGCTGAGGCTCCAAGCGCTGTCTGCATTCCACTGTCACACACCTCTGGCATTTCAACCAGGGACTTCTCCAGGCTGGAGAGAGCTGATGGAGCTTCCCTGGTGACAGTCCCATCCATCCCAAGCGCTGGGTGAGTCAGGGTGAGGGATGTGAAATCTCTGTTGCTTTTCTCCCCTCCCCATCCATCACAATTCCCGTGAATCCCCCCCCACACCTTTCCCTGGAGCAGCTCTGTATTTGTGACAGCATTCCCTGTGGATGTGCTGATGTCAGGGAGGAGCAAAGTGCTTTTGCAGAGCCCATCCATCTCTGCTGGCCCACAGTGCATTTGGAGGAGCTCCTGACGTGCTCCCAGCCTCCGATCCAGGGGAGCAGAGTGAGCTGTCTCTGCTCAGAGGATCTCTAATTGCATTTCTGCATCTATGTAAATTAGGTTATCCCCCCCTTAGCAGATTTCCTGCCTGTTGCACCAGGGTGAAGCCATCTCTGTGGTGCCATCAGTAGCTCCCTTCTCAGGGAATCTGGGTGCAGCTCACTGTCCACACCTTCATTTATCCCAGGGAGCCACACAGCCCTCCAAGGCACTAATAAACCTGGGGGAACTGACTGAGTTACCATTTATCTCCACTCCTCATCCCTGCCTCCAGTCAGGGGTCACTGCGTGGAGCTGCCAGGACTGGAAGCCTCCATGGGTAATGGTTTGATGGATGGAGAAACTCCTGCCTTTCAACTACATGGTTCTTTCCAAGATGGATTGTGGTGACCTTCAGGATGTGTTGTCTGGGTCTCCGTGGCTCTGTCTTGCTTGCTGAGCTCTTTCTGGAGGAGTTTGGGTTGTTTCTGGGTCCCTGGGTGTGGAGACATATGGGGACATGTATTTTCTCTGCTATTTCTGTAGGTGCAGAAAGGCTCCAGCACAGCTGTGCTGGGTGTGAGTGCTGAAACTGTGAAATGCATGGGGCTAACACCCCTCCAAAGTCTGCCTGGTTTTGGCCTGGCATCCCTGAGAGACACCCATCCCCCTTCATCATAGCTTTGCTGCGTGTTCTGGAAGAATTTCTGCATGGAAAGGGTGCTCAGGCCTTGGCAGGGGCTGCCCAGGGAGCTTTGGAGTGCCCATGCCTGGAGGTGTCCAAGGAAGGGCTGGAGGTGGCACTCAGTGCTCTGGGCTGGGGACAAGGTGGGCATCGGGCACAGGGTGGACTCCGTGGCCTTGGAGATCTTTTCCAGCCCAAATGCTTCTCTGATTTTGTGTTTTCACCTCTAATTAGCTGCCCAAAGCTTCTGCTGTTTGCTTCAGGTAATCAAGGAGCTTCTTAATTGTGCTCCGAGGGCTCAGTAGTGGTTTCTCAAAATGCAGCTCATGTGGGAGTTCCTCGGAGCTGTCAGAGATTGCAGGAGGAGGCAAATGGTGTTGGCAAGAGCCAACTTCTTCTCCTGCCTGAGCTTGCCAACATTTCTGGTATCTAAACTTGGGGCTTTGTAGGATGCAAAAGAGGAGCCTAAAAAAGGGGTGGTAAATTAAGATCTCTGGGGTGAGACACATTAAAATGCAAGTTAACCAACTCTTGCCTACAGTATTTTTATACCAACAACAATTTTCAGCGTAGGTGAAAGGAGATTTGAGTATTTTTTTTTGCTGAAATGATTTTTCTTTTTAAATGTCGAATGCCAAAATGTGAGATCATGAGCAGCAGTGTACTGATATATTTAGAAATCCTAAGTGGAGCTGTCTGAGCAACATTCTCTGCAGAGAAACTCGATTCTGCAACTCTAAGTTGTACTTAAGTACAGGAAAACCTGGAAATGTGGAAGTTATTTTCCCTGTTTCCAGGTTTAGAGTTGCTTAACCTGTGGTTTGTCTCTTTTTAAATTGGCATTTTGGTTAAAAATTTTAGCAGACTCCTGTGAAGAACACTCTTCCATCCTGCTATGCAGGAGCAGCCTCGCTGAAGGTGCTTGAGATGCTGCTCAGAAATTTCCTCCTAAAGCCTGAAGATGGGCTGTGGGCTGTGTGTTGTGGGAAAGGGAAGCACTGTAAAGAAAATCCACAAGTGTATTTCAAGGCCGCCGTGTTACTCGGTCCCAGACTTGAATCCTACTCTCATTCCCAGTTACTGGGACAGGAATAGCTCTCCGGAGCTATATTTAAAATTCCCTTGAAGGAACATCCAAAGTGGGCTTTATCCCAAGCCAAAACAAACAGCTAATGCAGAGTTATCAGCTATTAATGGCACTGGAGTCCAAACAAGCCCTAGATCTTACCCAAAGGTCTGAGCTTTCTTCTCCTGCTCTGCTCCTCGCAGGGAGTTGTGCAAAGATCCGTTTGTTCCCGTGCAGGTTTTAGGATTTGGAGGCATTATCCAGCGTTTCACCCTTTGGACGTGCCCTGTGCTGGGGATTGTCCCTGCTCTGGGAGCTTTGGCACCAAAGGCGCTCAGGTGCCTCGCCTTGGCACCAAGAATGGCGCTTTGGTTGCCAGTGCAGCTTTGCTGAAGGCTGTGGGCTTCAAGCTGGTGGATGAGGGATTAACTAACCCTCCTGGAAGTTCTGCTTCCTACCTCTGGTTCTTAGATGGGAACATGGGAGCTGCCAACAATCCATGACCCAGCCTGCTGGGAAGGGAGGAGTGCCAGGAATGGTTTGGACTGCTGTCTCTTCTTGCTGGTGCTCATTGTGGTGTCACTGAAGGCTTTGTGGTTCTCAGCTGCCAGCTTGGAACCTCTGGATGTGTGGCCAGGCTACGGGAGATGAGTTATGCAGATACTTCAATGTAAGGAGGCTATGGAACTGTTGGAGCAATTCCTGAAGTTGCTGAGGGGACTGGAGCACCTCCCCTCTGGAGCCAGGCTGGGAGAGCTGGGGCTGCTCAGCCGGGAGAGGAGAAGGTTGTGTGGAGAGCTCACAGCTCCTTCCAGGGTCTGAAGGGATACAGGGAAACTGGAGAGGGACCCTGCAGCAGGAACTGGAGGGCCAGGACACAGGGAATGGCTTCCCAGTGCCAGAGGGGAAATTCAGGTTCGATATACAGAATAAACTCTGCCCTGGGAGGGTGGGCAGGGCCTGGCACAGGGTGCCCAGAGCAGCTGGGGCTGCCCCTGGATCCCTGGCAGTGTCCAAGGCCAGGTTGCCCGGGGTTTGGAGGAGCCTGGGACAGTTGAAGGTGTTTGGGACAGCCCAGAGGAGGTGGACAGAGGTGATTTTAGGGTCCCTTCCCATCCAAACTGCTCTGGGATTCCATTCCAGAGCAGAGCTTGAGCGTATGTTTTGAACTACACAAGGGCTTAAAACAGTTAGAAGCTCTGCAAAGGTGAGCTTTGAGCACAAAGCTTCCCCAACCCTGCTGGAAACTTGCAGCCTTTGCTTTTTGTGCCACCTGGAGTGGATACCCCGTTTGGAAAGGGAGGGATGTCTGGGGACAGCTGGAAAAAAATCTGTCTAACACTTGTTGCTGTGTGCTGATGTTCTGCTGGATAGTCTCTGGAAAGCTGGAGCAGGCAGAATCCTTGGCTCTGTGTTTTCCCTTTTTAAGGAAGGGTTTTCTTTTTCTCTTTTTCCATGGCCACATTTTGTAGAAGTAAACACTTTTAAACATTTCACGGTGAGGATTTTAAACAGACTGGTTTTTGTAGGGCTTGGCTGGATTCTTGCATCGCTCGTCACATTCAGGGGCAGAGGCTGCAGATTTTTTTTTTCCCCGTGCTTCTTATCTCTGAAATCAGCTTAATTCCTTGGGCAGGGATATGGAAGATCCCCAAAACCAGTGCTTTTGGGCACGAGTTTCTACAATTAATTTGGATTTTTACAGCAGCGATGACGCAGCCCAAGAAGGTGCCCCTGGCTGTAGTAGCTTTGAGCAGGGTTTATTGTGTGAGTAAATCAGGAGTTCTCATCTCCCAGGGCCCTGCACTTTTACTGCTGTAAACGTGATCTCTGTCTGTCTGCTCCGTCAAATTCCTGTGGATGCTTCCCTCCTAAATATGGGGATTTAGGTTAGTGGTGGTATTTGTTAATTCCTGAGGGGGGAAACTCCAGAAAAAATACTCCTTCCCCCCGTTAGTATGGGCACGTTGAAAAGTTTTTCTTGAAGTTTGGGGAGGGAAGCAGCTAAAGAAATGGTCTTGCTTATTTTTGTCCACCCCCAGAGTGTGCTTTTTCTTCCCCTTCTTTGCAGGCATCTTCCCTCCTGTCCAGCCAGTACATTGCCTTTCATTTTCCTCACTGGAAGTTTGAAACGGTTCTGCTGCAAAGCCGAGGTGGCGAACACCCTAAAATCCCCAACTATGTCACTAATGCCTGCACTGAACTCTTGATTTCCTTTATTCTTCCTGATCCACCTCTGTTTAATCAGCAGCAGATCCCTGGGGGGTGACTCCTGTGTAGCTCCCCTCCGCCCTCAGGTTCCTGCAGGCCCCGCTGCAAACTGGGGCCGCACCAGTGCGGGGTGTGCTGGGAGGGCTTGGCTTTCTGGAAGCGTCCCTGGATGGGTCTGTCAGAAGATTTTCTGTCTGCTCGTGAATTCTTGCCTTCCTTACACACAGCAAGTGGCTTTTCCGTGTTGGGATGAGTCCTTTTGGGACGAAGATGAGCTCTGTGTTCCGGTATTTACTGTACGTGCCATAAGGTACAAACCCAGTGAGGGAATGTGGCTTTTGTGGCTGCGAGGGAAGAGCCTGGGCTGACCATTCATTGTGTTCCTTGGAAAATGGGAATTCCTGTCGGGATAACAACAGGCTGTGCTGCAGGGTTGGGTGCAAAGCACTGCGGGTTAATTTAGGCTGCAAAGCATCCCAGGCTGGATTGGGATGAAAGGGACCTCAAAGCCCATCCAGTGCCACCCCTGCCATGGGCAGGGACACCTCCCACTGTCCCAGGCTGCTCCAAGCCCCAATGTCCAGCCTGGCCTTGGGCACTGCCAGGGATCCAGGGGCAGCCCCAGCTGCTCTGGGCACCCTGTGCCAGGGCCTGCCCACCCTCCCAGGGAACAATTCCTGCCCAATCTCCCATCCATCCCTGCCCTCTGGCACTGGGAAGCCATTCCCTGGCTCCTGTCCCTCCATCCCTTGACCCCAGTCCTTCTCCAGCTCTTCTGGAGCCCTTTAGGCCCTGGAAGGGGGCTCTGAGGTTTCCCTGGAGTCCTTCCCTCTCCAGGCTGAGCTCTCCCAGCCTTTCCTCCCAGCAGAGCTGCTCCATCCCTCTGCTCATCCTGGAGCCTTCTCTGGACTCTCTCCAGCAGCTCCAGGCCCTCCCTATGCTGGGCCCCAGGGCTGGGGCAGCTCTGCAGGTGGGCTCTCACCTGAGCACAGGGGCAGAATCCCCTCTCTGGAGCTCCCCACGCTGCTGGGGATGCATCTCAGGGGTTTTATTCCCCATCTGCTACAAACCAGTATTGTCATTTATCTCTCACCTTTGTGCCAGTGGATGTTCACAGCAGGCTTTGGAATTCAGCATTTTATGGCTACTGCAAGCCTTTAACACAGGGCTTCTGTGCAGGTCCCCTGCTTGCTGGGATGAAAAACTGACTTTTTTGTGGCTTGCTGGGGAGGTCAGGGGCTGGCTCTGGTCGGGCTGGGGGAGCAGAGCACCCCCAGGGCAGCACGGGGAGCTGTGTGGGTGGACACCCCTCTGTGTGCTTTGCTGGTGAGAGGCAGCAGCAGGTTTGTATGCATTAAGTGTACTTGCAGCCGACTTGTTAAGGTTCTTTTTGCATGACTTCCGCAAATTGGAATGCAATTAGCTTCTTCCTCCTGTTGCCTTATTAATTATGGTGATGGACCTAACCTGATTTGGGGCAGGATGTATCGCAGAGGATTGTGCCCTCTTTTGAAACTCTTCATCAAGCCTCTGTCACATCTGACCATTGATCTTTCAGGAAGGTAGGGGTGGCTTGGTGCCAGTCTGCTTGCTCTGGAGAGGGAAGATGCTAACAGCTGCTTTCCACTCACAGTGACCCTCTGAAGGCAGAGACATTCACTCCAGTGCTGAGTAAATATTCATGGAAATCTTCCTCCTGCACACAGGCTCCTTTGGAAACACTCCCGCTCCCTTACAAGTAGTGCAGTTTATTTTGTTTGTGTGTTGTTCCTGTTAGAAACCCGAATCAAAAAGTGCAGAATAAATCCTGCTGGAAAATAAGAGGTGATGGAACGGCTGCATCTTGCTTAAACCACTTACTCGCCGTGGCAGGAGTGGGATTTTTCACCATTTTAAATACTTCTTATTTTGTATGCCTGGGTAGATTTCTGTGTTCACGTGTGTGGGGTAGCTGCTGTTTTGAAATCATCCTGGGGATTAAGGAGTGGTGTGGCTTGGAGAAGGATTTGTTATGGAACAATGGGGAACTATGAGTTAATTTATGGGCTCTGAGTTTCATGTGTTTCGGGGCTGGTGATGAGGTGGGCATCGGGCACAGCTTGGACTCCACAGCCTTGGAGATCCTTTCCAACCCTAAATAAAGATTCTGGGATTGTACGTAAAAATAAACACAGTAGAAAAACCCCCATTTATCTGAAATGGCACCTGTGAATTACAGGGAAAGAAAAGCACATCAAATAATAATAATAACAATAAAA
Source organism: Corvus cornix cornix (assembly GCF_000738735.6). Classification (NCBI taxonomy): domain Eukaryota; kingdom Metazoa; phylum Chordata; class Aves; order Passeriformes; family Corvidae; genus Corvus; species Corvus cornix. The sequence continues at coordinate 34,952,236 of NC_046336.1, read as the reverse complement.
ATAAATAATGGGGAAGTTGCTGGAGGCCTGGCACGTGCGAGTGTGTGGGACTGACAAGCCCCAGTGTGTGACTGATTTTTGTGAACTATTAAGAGTGACGAATATTCTCTCACAGGGAACAACAGAGGAGCTCTGCTTGTGGCTCTGACGTCGTATTTTTAGCCCCAGCTCGTTTTCAAGGATGTCAAACTCAGCTTTTGTTCTTACTCGGTTCTAAAAGATGGGTGGAAGATTTCCTGCTGGAAGGGTTCAGAGCTCCCCGGCTATGGAGGGTGCTTTAGTGTGTGATGGGAGGGGTGGAACGAGATGATTTCTAAGGTTTTTTCCGACCCAAAGCAGTCTGGGGTTCTGTGAAACACTCTCATAAATAAGCAGCTGGCTTGCAAGGTGGTTTTGCTCCTCCAGCCAGCCCTGTTTGAGGGCAGCTGGAGGTGCTTTTCTCACAGGCTTTGTAGTCAAAGCCTCATCTTAACTAATTATCCCGAATAACAAAACCTATTTTGCTCACATTCAAGCATGACTGAGTTATTATCCAGCCCTTTCCGTGTGGGTATTTAATTTTAGGATGCTGAGATGTGGCAGAGGTGAAGCTGTGTCTCGCTGATGTCCCAGCCAACGTGTTCCTTTCACAATGGCTGCATTTTGTGGGGTGGCTAAAAGGGTTTGGGTGACTCGGGGTCCCTGAGCTTGCTCTGATATCCCAGTGCTGAGGAGAGGGGCTGAATCAGGTGCTTCAGATGTGCTCTTACGCTTCTGATATTATTGTTGTTAATAATATAATATTGATAATATTATTAGGCTCTTGAATTGCCTAAATTTGTTCATGTTGGGTCTGGTTTGCTGCTTGTCCCCCAACTGGAATCTTAAAGGTTGAAAAAGACCCTTAAGCTCATTGAGTCCAACCAAGTTTTCCTGTTCCCTTTGCTGTTGTTTGGACTGAATCTCCCAACTCCTCCTCACATCCTTTCCCATGCTCAATTCCAGCAAGGAGAGCATTGTTTTGTGCTGAGGATCTCTACATCCAGAGGGAAGTTTGACTTGGGCCAGAAATTCCCCATAGGCTTTGTGGGATTTCTTGCAACAACTCCACTTGAAAGCCTGACCTTATCAAGGAGAAATGAAATAAATGTTGAGCCTTGGGATGAAACAAATGCCCGAAATTGGAATGCAGGCTGATATGATGAACACAAAAGCTTTAATTAGGCTTTCTTTGGTGGGCAGTTGAGCAACACTAATGACGAGCTCCTTGTTATGAGGATTTGGGGTGCTGAGCCCAGAAGAGCAGTGCTGAGTTAAGGCACAGCAGGGAAAGCATTGTCTGGCTTGGCACAGGAGGTGGGGTGAGGAAATGGGGTCATCCAGCACTTACAGATGACCAGCCTGGCTGAAAGGAAGACATCCCACGGGGGCAGGTTCTCCTGGGGGTTATCTGCACACAGGAGGGGCGGGAGTGGCAGTCAGGAATTGCTGTGAAGGTGATGCCTTAGGTTTTAACTTTCATATTTTTCAAATCCTGGACTGCCTGCTGTGTCCCTCTGAGGTTCCTTGTGCCCTCTCAGCTGCTGTTCTCTCACGCTGGTCAGACAGAACAAACCTCTCCAGGTTTGTTCTTCAAGGACACCTCAATTGTCCCAGGCCCCAAAATGTGTAAATTAAAGCCTCTAAAGGGGGAGCAAACTTGGGTAATGACATCATGAACTGAGGTTATAATTGGAGAATTAACCCTGATATGCAAATGGACCAAACTCATAAAAGGGTGAAGAACCCCTGACCCAGGGTCCGTCTTGGGTGGAGCCTCTGGAGTGCCCAGGGTGTGCCTTTGAAGGCCCTTCAGATAAATACCTGCTTTTATTCTCTTATTCTTGTCTAGCCTCTGTTTTTAGGTGTCACCTTAGTTATGAAAGGCAGTCTCAGACTCTCAGGAGTGGCTTTGTGGCGCTCCGAGCCCGCCTTGTCCCGCAGCCAGGCCTTGGGCAGCCTGGTCCCGTCCCCTCCTGCCCTTCAGCAGGGACAGTTCTGGTGGCCCCTGGTGTCCAGCTGAATGTTTTGTCAAAGTAACCTCCAAACTATCAAAAAGAATCTTAAACATCCCTGAGCTGGCTCTGCAGTGGGGGGAACCCTGAGCTGGTTCTAACCCTGTGCAAGGACCGTGGGATCGCCAAGGCTGGGCTGGTTTGGGTCTCCTCAAGTCCCAGTTTGGTTCTTTTTCGAGAAGACATGACCCATTAAAGTGTTTTTCTTTGAAAACCTTGTTTCATACTCATCTTTCCAATAGCTACAGCCCCCCTGACTGCTCAGGCTCTGCAGGGAGCTGCTGCCTGTGAGCAGTTCAGCCCCCAGAAGCAGAGCTGCAGGGTGAGGGGTGAAGGGCTAAGGAGCTGCTGTCCAGCCTGGAGGTGTTTTAGGGCCTTTAGTTTTGGTCTAGATCAGGACTGAACATTCTCAGTTGTCCACCTGCTTTAGGGACTTCGTGCCAAATGGCCCCTGTAGCGATTATAACATAAACACTCCGAGAACCAGTGCAGTGTCACCCTTTGGTGTGCTCCAGTTTGTGTAAGGAATACGAAACACAATAAACCAAGTAATAAATCCTTTACCTTCTTGTTTGTGCTTCCTTTCAGCTGTGTGTGTGGAAGATATTCCAAGTAGCTGCGTTACTGTGGATGTGAAACTTGGAGCTAAAAGAGGATTCTGCAACCCTGCGGAATCTATTTTTATTTCAGTGCTGGGCGTATCTAAAGCTTATTTACAATAAATAATTGCAATTCACATCTCTGTGATTTTTTTTCTTTGACTTCTTGGCACATTTTTAGGGAAAATATTTTTTTTTTAATTTATTGTTATTTATTTATTAAATTTACTGATTTTTAAAAAAATGTATTTGTCCCCCAGGTCGAAGGAGCTAATAAAGGAAGCGATCCTTGACAATGACTTCATGAAGAACCTGGAATTGTCCCAGATCCAGGAGATTGTGGATTGTATGTACCCCGTGGAGTATGGCAAGGACAGCTGCATCATCAAGGAGGGAGATGTGGGTTCCCTGGTCTATGTCATGGAAGGTAGGGTTGGGAAAGATCCTATTTATTCCTTTTTTTCCAACACTTACAGACAGAAACTTTTGTGGGGAAAATGGTTTCGGAGAGAGAGGTTGTCTAAATCTGGTTGCTGAAAAATTGTGTGGATCCTGCCTGGATTTGTATGCCTGCCTGGGTAGAGAAAGGAGGTGAAAGCTGTGAACCCTGCACTGGAATAAACCTCCCCTAAGCAGAGTTCCTGGGCTTGGAGGGGATGGTTTGCTGGAGAAAGGAGGGATTTCCCAGAAGGAGTGGTGGGGTGGAAGTGGCTGTGGGACAGGGAGAACATGGTCACAGCCTCCTGCCAGGTGGGGCTGTGCTTGGGGTGGTGGAAAATGGTGTTGGTGCATCCTGGGCACAAGGGGAGGGCAGCAGCTGTGCTCGAGCACATCTGGTTTTGGTTTTCTCATGGAACACCAGAGCAGGGGGTGTTCAGCTTTGTAAAAATCTTCTAACAGGCGTTGCCAGAGCTCTGCCTCTCCAAAATCCCAGCTCCTTGTGCTTGGTGTTGTCTTCTTTCCAGGTTCTCTCGCCCTCCACGTGTCAGACTGAGCCCATTCCATGTGTATTTGTGCTGTTTATTTTTAAGGAAGTGCATGTCAGCTGTGGGAGTTGCTGACCAAACCTCGTGTGCATCCAGCACCCCTCTCCTCAGAGTGGCTGCTCCTGACTTCGGAGGGAAATATCCCTGCTTTCCTTCCCAGTGTCATTTGGTACCACAATGGATAAATGCTTATCAAATTCTCCCTGCTCCTCACCAGAACTGCCTGGTGGACTCAAAGCATTGTGGCCAGATAACACCTAAGGGGAGTGGAGGTTTTTCACTTGCCCATCTATATTTTAATATCCGAAATGGTTCTTTTAAACAAAAATCTTTCCAAGGCAGCAAGCCATCCTTTAAACAAGCTTTCCTGCCAAATTCCTCATGCTGTATAGTTGCAAATGCTCCTCGCTGCTTTCCCAAAACAACTTGAAGCTTCTGGCCTTTTAAGGTTAAGTCCTTTCTCAAGGCCCAGGTTTTATTCCTCTGGCTTTTCAGAGTTTTAAATTTTGCACGTTGAAATGGTTTTCCTGCGAAGTGGGGGGTGCCAGAGCGAATTTTGTGTTTCCACCCCCAGCACTGCGTGGAAGGATTCGAGGTTTACAGAGCCTGCTCTGAGGTGCAGAATCTGTTCTGTTGATGCTAAAACAACTGCTTTAAAATAATCCTTGAAGAGTATTTTCCTTGGAGTGGAAGTGCGGAGGATTTGCACTGTGCAGTTCTGTGCTCGCTTCCCAAATTCCCCCCACACCACAGGTTCGCTCACGGGGTTTTTGCTGCCTTTTGGGATGTTGTGTTCAGTGTTGTCCCTTGAGAAAGCCCCAGAAGAACAGGACATGTTGGAATCAGGGTGTATTTACCTCCTGCTCAGCCTCTTCCCGTTCCCTGGAGAGGATTTGGGCAGGGTTTAGGGGCAGAAGTGTTTCCAGAGTGGTTTTGGGGGTATTGAGCACGGCCTGGTACTCAGATAACCCTTTACTGCTGATAGATTTGATTGTATTTCTGGTTATTATTTATCAGATAAATGTGCTGATGAGAGTGAAACAAATATGTGTCAAAACCAAATTTTGTGGGTTTTGGGCACTTGAGCTTTTCCATGTTCTCCCGGCAGCCCTGTGTGTGTGAGGGCTCAGCTTGGCTCTTCCCTTGGCTTTGTAACTTAATTTAAATTATTTAGATAGCTCCCTAAATATGCATAATGCTGTGCAAACCCAATTATGGCGAGTTTACAGCCTATGTTTAGCCATAATGCAATGAGTGAGGATGAAGTCATGGAACTGGGAGAGGACGTTATCAGATGGGTTGGGCTGTGGTTATGAGAGCTCATTTGGGTTTATCATTCTGCGTCCTCTCGATTATTAACACAATAAACTCAAATGAAAACTCTGCTCTTTGCAAAACTCTCCTGGAAGGACCCGTCTTTGGGTATTACTGGGAAGTGTTTTGTCAAAAATCAAATACTTGCTGTCCTCCTTCCAGTAATTCCTTTTTCCTTGGGCTCTTGCTCGTCTTTGAGCTAGTAGTGAGAAAAACCAGAGCTCTGAGTCAGGAGCTGAAGCTGGAATTTCTCAGCAAGCAGAATCCTGAATTTAGAGCTTCTTTGCTTTTAGTAAGTTTAATAAGTGCTTTTTTTTCTGTATTCTGGGGTGATTTTAGCCACAGTCTGTGTCTTGCTGGCCGAATTCCCACCTCTAGGGATATGAGGGCCCCTGCTCCAGGCTTTCAGGTGCTGGCCCCACCACATCCCAGCCTTTAAAGCCCTTTCTTTCTCCGGCTTCACCCTGCCTGTGCTGGTGCTTCAGCCCTCTGGGAACACCCCTTGATTCCCTGTGTTCAAAAAGTAGCAAGAAACCCCCTCACCTTTTCCTTATTGACTGAAATGGCTCAAGAGATGCCCTAAGCCTCGAGCAACACCAACAAATCTCCCTTACAGCTGTGCTTTGAAGGTGGGAGTGAATGTTTCAAGTGTCTATCAGGGGCTGAGACTGCCGGCAGCAGTGAACATCCCTGCTGTGCCCGCCTCCAGCAGGAATATTCCTGCAGGCCGTGAGACTGGGAGTGAAAAAAGGGGGATCAGCTTAAAGAGCTCAACTACTCCACACTGGCTCTGCAGGGAAAACAATCGTGAGAGGAAAAGAAACTTATTTATGGGATATATTCCCTTTCCTGGGAGGAAGTTTGCTGCTCTGAGAGGGGTTCAACAGATTATTTGTCTTCAGATTGGAGGGTTTTTAGAGCCAGAAAAAGTTCTCGTTAATCAATCTTATTCTTCCTCTAAAATGAGTCTGCCACCTCCATTTTTTTTTTTTCTTTAAGGGAAAAACCCTAAACATTTTCCAAACAGTAGTTCTGCAGCTTTGCATTTGCTGACCTCACAACATTCCTATAATTCTTCTGAAAGCACTTTAAAAATGTGGCAGCCTGGAGAGGTGTGTTTAGAGGGATCCCCCTCGGATCTGGGCCATGTTGACAGGCTGGAGTTGTACTAAGGAGGGTAAATGTGACACCCCACCTCTGACCCCAAATGTCTCCCCTGGCTGAGCCTGTCAGCTGCAGGGTGTCAGGCTGGATCAGGGCAGGAAAATCCTGTGGAGAAATCCGGTGATGAGGTCCAGGTTTGAGGCTGCCCTGTGAATAAACAGATATTCTCAGGTTTTTTAAACTTTGTTAACAGGTGTGAAGAGTCCTCCCTTTAGGGGTAGTGCCGTTCCCATAAAGCCTGGAAGAAATCACTCGGTGACACAGGGGGAAGAGGGAATTCCTTGGATGCACTCTTTCGTGGCTCGGGGTTTTGTACTGGCAGCAGGTGCTGCGATGAATTCTGAGGCTGCCCCTCTGCACACACCCGGAGAACCTGAGGGAAAAAAAGTCCCTTGTGTGCTCCAGCTTTTCCAGGCATGGAAAGGGAGGAGGCAGCTTTTAAAGAACCACATTGGGAACCAGCCCACGCTTCCCCCAGCCCCTGTTTCAGTAGTTTTTCCTCTCCTCTTCAATTTCCTTTAATTTCTGCCTTCAGTCGTGGTGATTTGCCTTTTATTTTTAAAGGTGACTTTGTCTCTTGCTTCCTCCTTGGTAGCTCCTCCAAAGGAAGGATCTAACTGTGATTTCCCATGGGAACGTGGGTTTCTGGGAGTCCTGGGAAGCAGTGTACTCCTAGAAACTGTGGGATCTGCCGGGACATCCAGCTGGGTGTTGATAAGGGAAGACAAACAAAGTCCCTGTGGCTGTTTGAACTACAGAGGCAAACTGGGGGGGGGGGGGCCCTGGCAGCCCTTCCATGGGGTCTCAGAGGGGGGAAATGCTCCTCTGGGAGGCTCTGGCAGGTTTTTCCTGTTGAATCCAAAGCAAAGCAAGCTCATGGGTGTTGTCTGTGTTCCCCCAGGCATCGCCTCGCTCCTCCTGCCTGCACAGCCTCTGCCCTGAGGATTCATCCTCAGTGTGTTGGCACTGACGCTTCCCACAGCTCCCTGTTCCCTCCTGTTGGCTTTTCCCACCTGGGCAGTCCCCTGCTTTTCCCCCAGGATCACTGCAGGCCCTTGGATGCTCCGTCACCTTTGTGTCACCTCCCTCCGAGCCCTCTTTCCTCTCTTTTTATGGATCTGATTTAACAGGGCTAATTCCCTTGGAGCGTCTGGTGAGTGAGAACCTCCTCCTCTCAGGGAAAGGGCTTGGTGGGAATGATACTTCAAAATGAAAAAATTGTGGGGAACAGAGACCTGTTTGGTTTTAAGGAGCATAAATATCTGAGGGATGGAGCAGCTCTGCTGGGAGGAAAGGCTGGGAGAGATGGGATTGTTCACCTGGAGAAGGGAAGGCTCCAGGAAGACCTCAGAGCTCTGTCCAGGGCCTGAAGGGGCTTCAGGAGAGCTGGAGAGGGACTGGGGACAAGGGATGGAGGGACAGGACACAGGGAATGGCTTCCCAGTGCCAGAGGGCAGGGCTGGATGGGAGATTGGGAAGGAATTGTTCCCTGGGAGGGTGGGAGGCCCTGGCACAGGCTTGGCTGAACTCTGTGTGTGCTGGGGTGTTTGGGCCACCCTCATGCCCTGGGATCACACCCAGAGATGGAGCTGAGCCCTCAGGTGGGATTTTCCCGGCTGCACATTCCCAATACTGTGGCTAATTCCCACCTCTCTGCATCTCCCTGGGCACTGAGGAAGGTGGGAACAGCAGCATCCATTGCAGTCCGGGCTTTTCCAACCCAACCGAGGCCGTTCTGCTGCCAGGACTTACCCTGCCTCTCAGAACAGGTGTTTTGGGCCCCACCTGAGCCTCCAAACCTCTTCAGGAGGGGTCTGCATCTGCTTTCCCAAGCACAGGTCCCCAGTAGGATCTCATGGCATAGGTGTTGGGTGGCTCTGGAGACGGCGGAGTGCTCACTCAGCATCAGAGGAGCACGGTGGGGCAAGGAATCGATTAGAAATTACAGCAAAGCGGGAATTCCCGCCCAGCCTGCCAACAGAGTGCTGCCCTCCGAGGAGCCTGCCTTTCCCAGGGCTTTCCGGGGGGTTTGGGACAATGTCCTGTGGCAGCAGTTTCTTCTCTGCTCTCCTGTTTCATGCTGTTGCCTGCTTTTGTGCTATTCAGTTTTGTTTCCTTCATCCTGGTCTTGCAGGCTTGGGCAGGAGTCAGAGCAGGGTTTTTCCCTCTGTTCCCCTCTGGAATCCTGCAGGCTTTCTGGGCTTCCTGCCTCTTGGAGAAATGGGGTTGTCCTGCCACATCCAGGGCAATGCAATGCCAATCTTCCACTGGTATCAGTTCGTTACTTTAATTTTACAGTGTCTTAATAATTAACTCTTCCAAGAGTATTATTTGCCCATATTAGCGATGGGGAATTAAACATTTCTTGCATTTATTTCACGAGATGTGCACGAGATGAAATGGGACATGAAAGGGTGACTGGGCTCGTGGCAGATGTGGTTTGATATTCTGTATACAGCAGTTATTTTTAAAGCTGCAGGACTGAACCTTAGCACTTCACATGCACTAAGAAACAATGGTGAAATCATTCCTTTGCAGCAAGAAAAGCCTAACCTTGAGCTAATCTAAGCCAATATGTGGTAAGGAGGAGAAGAAAATGGAATCAAAGCTGGGACCTGGTGACTTCAGCCTTCCCAAGTTTGTGAAGGTGTTTCCGGACTGGCAGAGGAGAGGAGGGACTGGAGGGTGTTTGATGATTTACTCAGACATAAATCCCCCAAAGAGCTGAGTCTCGTGTCTCTGTCCTCAGCCAAACCCTGCTGCCAGCACAGATTCCCATTGGAATTGGGTGAGAGGGGCCTGCTGGTTCTTCTGCAGGGCTGTAAAAGTTTGAGTGTCGAGCCGACCTGAGAATTCCTTTCATTTTCCCAGTGAATGCCTGGCTTTCTTTGGGATCTGGCTCATGTTCCCGGTGATTTACTCCTCTTGCTGTTCCTTTCATCACTACCTGAGCCTCTCTGAGTCTCTCTCTGCAGTGTGGTACTGACACAAAACTGGGGCAGCCTTGGCAGAAGCTGAAAGGATTCATTGCTGGGGAGGAGCACTCGGAGTTAATCAAACAGATAAATTATTCTGTAAATGCTTTCCTACAACCTGGTCTGTCCCCAGGCAGCCACATATCCATCTTCCCCTCTCCAGGGAAAACAGAGGATAGGTGTAACCTCTCCCAGAACAATTCCTGCTGGATGACAAACGGAATCATAGTGGGTTTTTCCCCTGCACAAGATCCCAGCTGACGTGCTGTTAATTCCTGTAGCGCTCAGCAGTTATGCAAAGACTGCCTTGTGGTGAAGGGGCTTTTATTTACCAGAGAAATTGGGGAGATAAAGCTTCATTCAGTTTATTAATAATAGCAGCTGGAAAGGGAGGCCCAAAGTGTCTTTCTTGTACCACCCCCCCCCCCCCCCCCCCCCCCCCCCCCACTGTTCCATGACTCCCTTTTGTTGTGACTCCCACAAGCAAAATGGGAAATAAAAGGACTTTTCAGCGAACGTGAAGGAGCCTGGACTCTGCCCTTTGGCTGTGCCCCTTCAGCTCCAGGACCCTGTCACTCAGGCTGGGTGTGCAGATAGAAAAATTCCACTGTTGGAATCTGAACTGTCATCAAAGGACCAGTAAAGGGGAACCATTCCCTTTGGGTGGCCTCCACTGGCTTTGGGTTCCTTGTTTGCTTGGAAAACTCATCTACAAAAATAATCCGACCATGGGAGCTCCGTGTCCTTTATTCCTGCTCCTGGCTGTGGGGAGAGAGCTCAGAATCACCGGTTTTGGGAAGGGGAAGGCGAGAGAGGCTGGGTCAGGATTGTACAATCACAGGACAGCCCGAGCTGGAAGGGATCCCAGCAGGATCAGCTCCTGTTTCTTTCGGAATCCTGCAGAATTTCCTGTAGGAGCTCATCCCAAAGAGCTGCTGAGCAGTGACGTCATCATTGCCATTCCAGGCAGGAATGGGTGAAATGGGGAAACCATTCCCCTTGGTCCCAAGGAATTTTTCCATGTTCCCTAAACACTTCACCTTGGGTGGACATCTCTTCACCCCAGGGGAAGTTCGCACGAACACTTTCTGCATTTTCCTCTCCACTGAGGTTTCTACTCCTTGTGTTGGTGGGAAAAACCCCCATGGATTTGTGTGGCCAAGGCTCTGTGCAGCCCAGAGGCTGGACAGGGACAGGTCAGAGAATAAATCCAAACAAAAGGATGAAACCAGGATGGGGGGGGAGATGTTTGCATTGCATTATTTGGCGAAGTTTTCTGATTTTTCCTGGGCTTTGATGTGCGGGGTCCTGATCTGCAACTTCTCTGCAGCCCTGGCAGATGGGTTTGGGGGAAAAATGAGAATTCTGCTCTTAGGAAACAAATCAAAATGTCAGATCAGTGTTTGCACTGTATTTATCTAAAATAATGGAAATTACAGTGTATCCCAGCAGCTGCTGCTCCTCGCACATCCAGGCACAGATGATAATTAAACGCAATCAGAACACGTTGGATTTAAGATGGAAAAACTAATAAAAATAAGATGTTTGCCATCCTTGTGCTAAATATTTTCATAACCTCGGTTCTGACTGCAAACAGCTATTTTGTGGAGCTACCAGGACATGAAATAACACCGGCTGAGCTTTCTCATATTCCGAGTACCAGCAGCAGTGAGGCTGGAGCTGCTGCAGATCTGGAAAAGCAATAATCCCGGGGAAGTTCTGCAGCCCCATCCTCCCAGAGGAGCTCCACAAGGGCCTCTTTATCACTGCTGCAACCTCTTATCTTGGAGCAGGAGGTAACTTGAAGTCATTTTCTGCCTGGACTGTGGGGCTTTTTTTTTTATTTCTCTGGTAGAGATGAGTAACTTCACAGGCTCCTTAATTGTATTCATTGTATTTTGTGGTGCTTGTTGTTCTTCTGCTCCCAGCTCTTTCCCCTCATTACTTTTTTGGGGGATGAAGAGGTCCAGGAGCTTTTAAAAGGTCTTTGTTCATAACTATGTGAAATCTGACTTAAATGAGGTTTTTTCCCCCCCAGAGTTTTCAGCGCAAACCATTGTGTTCTTTTGCCCAGTTCTCTCATGACTGTTGTTCCCCTTGGAAAAGGGAAGTCCCGTTACAGCATGGATTAAAGATGGGCAGTGGGGAGTGAGGAACTGGCCATGGCAAAGCCCCGCTGCCTTCAGGGTCATGGGACAAGTCAGGGTGGAAGGGACATCTGGAGCCACCTCCCTGCTCCAGCAGGGTCATCCCAGAGCACCTGGCACACGATTGTGTCCATTGAAAGCGGTGAATAATTTAGGAACTTACTGCAGGTGTCCCTGCAAAAATTATTCCTAAGGATTATGGAGCCATTTGTGCCCCTAAACCTGTAACCTATGGCAAAGGGTGGAACAAGATGAGCTTTGAAGTTCCTCCCAACCCGGATTTTAGGATTTATTCAGCAGAAGTAAGATGGAAAATGGACATCACTGCTGAAATTTAAGTTTCCAGTGATCCCTGGAGGTCTGTAGTAACCCATGGGGTAAAAGCTCCACAGTGGCTGAAGAAAAGCCCCACGTGTCAGGTTCCAGGAGAGAGTTTTGTTGGAGCCGAGTGGTCAGTGTTCCTTGGAACAAGAACCAGCTCCAGAGATCTCTGTTCAACCCTGGGCTCCTGTGCTCAAACCTGGACAGAATAAACCCATGGAAGACCATGTTTGCTAAGTGAGGAATGTTTTTGTTCCTGGTCGGTACAAGATGAGAGAAGGAGATGTCCTTGGGAATGTTCATCTGGAAGGAACAAGCGGACCTGCTGCATGATGAATGAAAAGAAAGGAAGTTTATTTTCTGCTCTCCACCAGCAGCCTCTGCTTATTATCATTTGTCAGCTCTCTCCAGGACAACAGGATTGTTTTCCTTCTTGGAAAAACCAGACCTTTTTCACAGCCCCCACTTGGCTGAACATATTTAACCCTGCAGAACTTACTTTGCTCATCACTGCTGCTGGGAGGATGATTTATTTCCTGCTCCTGTGCTCTGTCGACTGGAACAAAAGCATTTGGGTTTCCTCAGGAGCTTTGGGTGGTGGTTATGAAGATCAAGGGGCTGGGGAGTGATGAGAAGTCCCAACAGCTTCTTGTGCTGCTTTGCTTTTTAAATTTTAATGGTAATCTCAGTTTTCTCTCTTACTTTGGCAAAATAAATCCCATATCCCAGAATGGTTTGGGCTGGAAGGGGCCTTAAAACTCATCTAATTCCCTGCCATGGGCAGGGACATCTTCCACTACCCCAGGCTGCTCCAACCTGCCCTCGAACACTTCCAGGGAAGCCTCTGATTTAGCTGACAAAAAAAGCCGGGGCTGGAGCTTCTTCTTACTCTTCCTTGTCCCCAGATTTGCTTCCCAGCTCTGTGGCTGGGCGATTTCCATGTGGTAGCATTCCGAGCCAGGTCCTCGGGTGACACAAACCAGCACAGCCCCGTCTGTCACCGAGCTGCTGCCTCCATGCTCTGTTTAATGTTGTTATTTACCAGAGGAAGATGAGCAGTGAGTGAAACCTCTCCTTCGTGCTCTGGCCTCAAACGAGGCAGCTGAAAGAGAGAGTGAGAGCTGGGGCCAAAGCACAACATAAAATCTCACAGTAAATGAGAGCTGATGGGAGGCAATGGAGTGTGGGATGGGATGTGGATGTGGGGACTTCCAGCGAGGATTGTTCAGTGCTGATTGGGCCGAGGCAGGACAGAGCACAAAGGGTTTGTTAAAGGGACACCTTCCACTGTCCCAGGCTGCTCCAAGCCCCAGTGTCCAGCCTGGCCTTGGGCACTGCCAGGGATCCAGGGGCAGCCCCAGCTGCTCTGGGCACCCTGTGCCAGGGCCTGCCCACCCTCCCAGGGAACAATTCCTTCCCAATATCCCATCCAGCCCTGCCCTCTGGCACTGGGAAGCCATTCCTCCTTGTTACTCCAAGAGTCTCTCTCCATCTTTCTCGTTGGCTTCTTCAGGAGGGCCACAGTGAGCTCACCCCAGAGCTTCTCCTCTCCAGGCTGAACAATCCCAGCTCTCCCAGCCTTTCCTCCCAGCAGAGCTGCTCCATCCCTCTGCTCATCCTGGAGCCTCCTCTGAACTCTCTCCAGCAGCTCCAGGCCCTCCCTGTGCTGGGCCCCAGGGCTGGAAAATCCCATTCCTTAGGGTCACCAGTGTCTAAACAGGTAAAGGGTTAAAAACCCCCACTGGGCTTTTGTTCCCCCTGAGTAAGGGATGAAAATGATCTGTTTCATAACACAGTTTTAATCTTCTGAACCCCACAAGTCAGAACTGGCATCTGGAGGCATTTCTAGAACTGTGCATTGTGCTGCAGCGCACAGCAAAAAGAGGAGCTGAAGATTTATTTCCCTGTCTGGAGATGAGTTATAAGAACATTCACAACATTATGCAGATCAGCTGTCAGACTGTGGGATATCTGCATCAGGAATCGCTCCGGTCCCAGAATAGAAATCAGGGCGTATTCACTCCAATATTACAAATTAGTGATTTTAAGAGCTCCATAAGGAGTAGAAAGAATCATTGTTTTTAAAAGCTCATCATCATCAATGATGTTAATGCAGTGACAGTGCTGTGGGTGTGATGAGCATCAGTGGGAAGGGTTGCTCAGAGCCCTGTCAGGCTGATTTGGACTGTCCTGTGTTTGTTCAGGACGTCATTCCTCAGAATGGGGAGGCCCTGGCACAGGTTGCCGGAGAAGCTGTGGATTCCCAGTCCCTGGAGGTGTCCAAGGCCAGGCCCATCCTGTTCTTCCTCCTGCCATGGGCAGGGACAGCTTCCACCAGAGCAGGCTGCTCCATATTGTGGAGAAGGGGAATAGGGAACAGAAACGTGCCAGGGGTGAGGGGGGTTTCCACCATCTGGGAGTTAGGAGTCATCAGCAGGCCCAAACAGGCAACAAACTCTAGGAGCAAAAAAAGCTTTGGTTTTTTTTCAGTGGTGAAAGACGGGATACAAATCCCACATAAACGATTCCTTGGGCAATGGAGAAACTTCTACATTTCGAGTATGATTCCATTCCCAAGGGAAGGTGTAATTTTATTAATTTGACGCAGCGATTTCCTTCCATGGCATTTGTTCTGTCATCTTTGCTATGTGCAGGATATTTGGAATATATCCCTGGTGGCTTGTGAGAAAGCACCTTGTCCTTGCTCATCCCTGGATGTCCTTCCTGATCCCTGGAAAGATCTGAAGCATGGAAAAGGCACCCTTTAACCAACCAGAAGTGTTCACTGAATCTTGGAGCGCATTGCCAGCTACCGCGTTTCTTTGGAAAGAAATGCTTTACCAACATCCCTGCTCCGGTCCAGCCTGATGATTACCACAAAAACCTGGCCAGAACAGGTTGGGAGCAGCTGCAGACGGAACTGTTCAACATCACAGATTCCTATCAGGCTCTAATGAGGCAAAAATTAGCTCTCCCCATGGCAGATGATTGCTAATGTGCTGGAATATTGCTGCTGCCGCCGTCTCCAGCCTGCTTGGAATTCTAACATCATCCCTTCCCACGGGCAGGATGGGGAGCTGGGAGAACGCCCTGCTTCTCCTTGTGGGGCTCAAGTTCTTCAGGACATCGGAGTCAGGCAGAGAAAAGAGGACTGGGTTTGTTAAATGACTGAGTTTTCCAAAATCAGGCGTTGCTCCCTCATGCCCCAGCTCCAGTGGCTCAATCCAATTCCCTGAGTGCTTTAACAGGGAATTGCACTTTCCCTGTTCCCGATGGTGAGGGGGCACAGAGGTTTGCTGGGGTACTCACTCACCCAGCCTGTCTTGGTGCTGCCCAGAGGAATGGACAACGCAGCTCCTCCTCAGGGCTTCCCATCACAAAAGCAGCCTGAAAACTGGTCTTTGCTGGGAGAAAAGAACTCCTAAATTTATCATCTGGTGAAGAAATTAAGCTTTAACGATTGCTTTGTTAATGAAGGTGATTAAGCAAAGTGCCTCAGCTTTTTCCGTGCTTGTTCTGTGGTGGGAAGGGAGGTTCAGGTGGAACATCTGGCTAGGAAAGCCTCAAGTCACTCAGCAGGGAAGCTGAGTGATTTTTCCTCCAGTTCATATTAGATAGGGCTGAAGGTCCCAGTCGTAGGGAGGCTGGAGAGCTGCTGATGGAGCATCGAGAACATTTCCACCCCTCGGGCCCCACAGCCCCATGGCTGACTAATGGCATAATAACAAATCAAAAGGAAACAACTGGGACACAAGGGATCTTCCTGGAAAATGGGAGTATAAGCACCGTGCTTCTCATACACTCTTGGACAGAAATGGTTCACTGTGTTCTTTTGTTGCAGAATTTTTACCCTTCAGTGCATGATTTAGGACTTGGGATTAAAACTCTGTCCTTTCCAGAGCTAAGGGCTACTTCTTGAAGCATAAGAAGAGCTTGCATCTTGTCTTTGCTGTGGGAAGTTCAGCTGGAGGGAGACTCTGCCAGTTAAAAATATTGATGATGGAGCCACGATCAAGGCTAAGTGAATTTGAAAATCCAAATGAGCGAGGCTGCTGTCCTGCAGCGAGTCTGGGCGGAAGCACCTCCAGCCCGACCATCGCTGGGCGCTCCCTGCTCTTTGGCTCAGTGATCTCTCCGTGTCTTTGGAGAGATCTGTATTTTTCCCCTGCAGCCTTCCTGAACGACCTCCTGATCACAGTTTGCCACCCAGTCCTTCCTGTGTGGTTTGTCTTGATCTCAAGATGCATCCCAAATTTCTTGATGTGATCAGAGATTGCTTCGTTAAGGACTTTCCCCACACAATAACCCAAGTAGTGTGTGTAGAAAAGAAATGATTTTAGCTGACAGAATGAGGGTTTTTTGTGGTGTTTACCAAAGCTAGACCTAATTCTTGCAGAGGAAGAGCAGCTAGGGTTCTGTTGTTGGCAAGTTTTAACAAAGGTCTTGCAGGAGATGTTTTCTTCAATCCTTCCTATTTTCTCCCTTCTGTCATTGTTACAAGTCACCCCCTGAGCTGTTGTTGCTAAGCTGCCCTAAGAATTTGCATTCCCAGGCAGTCTGAAACTCTCTTAATTTCAAGAATAACCTCAGCAAGAAGCAGTTCCATAACCTAAAACGTGGGCTGAAAACAGTCACTGGCGTGTTTCGCGTATTATTCGTGCCAGGGAGCAACTCCTTGGGCTGCTGTGCAATCCAGAGGAATCCATTTTAGAGGATGTGCGGAGTTCTCCCATCAGCTCCCCTGTGCAGGTTAATAACCTCAAAAATGGTTTTGTTTCACAGCCAACACCGCCCAGGCTCCCAGGGAGGGGAGGGAAAGGGAATGCTGGCCTCGGGAAAAGGCAGTTTAGGTTTGCCTTTCAAAAGGTATTGATCCCTGCACTGTGGGAACGTGGGGAATGGAGTAACAGTGTGTGGGATTTGTGTCTCGGTGAGTGGAGGAAAACGATCAGCAAACAGATAAAGCCATGGAGGGGAAGCAGCACAGACGGGAAGGGTTTTATTGACTGCTGGCATGGAATGGCAGAACGGCCGTGCTAATGAAGTCATTTCACCTGCTGGGGGCTGAAAGGAAAGCTTGGAGGAGGAGAAATTCCCTGCTAGAGGAAGCGTGGGGACAGAGTCTGTGCTCCGTGTGGACGCCCAGCCTTGGGATGAGCTGCCCACAGCATGGAGTAAACCCTGAGCAGGCTCAAAGAGGAGCACTCGGTGCTGTGAACAAGCCAACACTACCTTGGCCAGCAGGTTGAGGCTGAGTCTCCAAGGCAGAGTCCAACAGGATCCAGCAGTGACAAAACCTGTGGGATTGTATTTCTTTGTGGGTCTCCCCAGCACTCTCAGGCTGGAAAAGCACAGCACATTCCCAAAGAGCCAGGTTTCACCTCCAAAGGAGCAAAACAAACCCCAACTGTCCTGGCTGGGAAGAGACATTTATTTTTAGAAGCCCCCAGGTTCCGTGCAGACATTAATTATGAATTAATCTGCCCAGGTGATCAGTATTCAAAGCAGCTGTTCCCAGCGAGCTGCACACCAGCAATTAGTCAGTGTCTCCCTTTGTTGAATATTCCTCAGTGAATGGATACTGGGCAGTCCCACCATTTTTTCATCACTAATCCAGGGAAAAACTGTCCTGTTTGTTTTGGTGTGCTTTACTGACTGAACCCTGTGGCAGGGACCAGTGGCTAAAGGTATTATTGCACTTCCAAGTCTTATTTGCTTGGAAAGAAATCCCACTTTCTGCTGTGGACTTGCACTCCATGACCTTGGCTTCCTTTTGTGCATGACGGAGCGTGGGCCAGGTAGTGTTTGTAGGACATTTGGGTGCTGGAACACTCCTCTGACAGTGTCATGCTTTTCTCCTTCTTCCTTCCTTCCTTCCTAAACCATTCCTGCCTCATGGAGCATGGTCTCCCCTGGGCAGTAACTCCAGAGGAGATGCAGGTTCTGGTTTTCCCCAGCACACGAGCAGATGCCAACATCTGCCTCCCTTTTTGGGTGCACCAACATTTCACCTGATCGCTGTTCCAAGCTCGGTGAGATCGCTCGGCACCTCATTTATTTCAGACCCACTCTGCCATGCCCTCCTCAGATGAATTACATTTGCCCACGGGGGTCCTTTTTTCCTTAGTCTGAAAATATTTTCTCTCATTCTTGATCCGCTTCATAGTTTTCAGTGGGTTGGGAAACAACTCTCTTATTCAGAGGGAGAAAATACAGGTGCAGAAAGACATTTTCCTTTCTCCCAGCTATTTGGAGGCGATACAGGAGACTGGCTTTGAAAATATTGGCAGGCTTAAAAATGCCTCCATCTTTCATGTGTGGGAAAGAAAACCTGTCTCTGACCTTTTAAGTGCCTTTGTTTACTTTTTGGAAGGTACTTCAAAGAAAAAGCAAGATTTAAGAGGAATTTGCTACTTAATGGGTCGATAAAGTATCCAATAAGGTGAGACTGCTGCTTTCCCAGCCCGAAATAAATCACAGCACATACCAGCCTTGCACCTGAAAAGCTCTGGAGAGCAGCTACTAAAAAATATGTCTTGGTGGGTGATTGTTCTGGGCCGTCTGGTGACGTCCCCAAGTCATGACTGTGTCCTTTCAAGCACGGCAGCCACGTCACTGCTGTGATTCATCCCAGAGCCTCCAATGGTTCTGGCTAACATGGGCATGGTTTGTTTTCTGACATCAGGGTAATTTGTAGAGGTGTTTAATGGCTGATTCAGTTCTGATTTGGCAGCAATTGCAGCCTTTCAGACGTTCAGGATTGCTGGGTTTGTGTCTTTTCAACAAAAACGCCCCGAATAAAACCAACCTCCAAAACTCGTGGCGAGAGTGTTTATGAGGTGTTGTTTTTAAAATGGATTTGTGTATTGAATATGATCTAGCAGGAAATCTGTGCTCTGCCTCGGCGTGATGGAGATAAAGCAGTCAGGCATTATTGGGCTGTTTATTATGGGTTTTTTTTTCTGGAGGATGCTCATTTTCAGCTTCTCAGAAACCATGGCCTTCTCTCTTGCATATTAACTGAAGCTGAGTGGATTTGGCTGCCAAGGGAGAGGCTGCTGAGCTGCCTGCAGGTCTGGGGGGGAGAGAAGGCAAACATCTCATCCTTGTGGAGATCACTTTGGTTGGAGGTCCTTGAGGAGGGCAGGGGAAGCTGAGATCATGTTTGGACAGTGAAATCCTTATCTATCTTATTATCTCTATTGCTCTTAAATAGCCGTGACTTTGCAGGCATCATTTGGAGAAACACTTGGCTGCTGACCTGGACACCAGGCAATAAGGTCATCATTCCTGCCAAACAGCTTCCCAGCATCCCTCAGAAAGGGAGGAGCTGGAGTTTCCTGCTGCACTTGGATGTGTGTCCTCCATGGGGAACTTGATGGCATCTCCAGGCCATGCTGAGCAGCTCTGGGCTCTGGGGAGGGGCTGGCCTAGCCCAGTCACACATCCCAGACATGGAGAACTCACTGCCCCAGCCCTGGAAGTGTCCAAGGCCAGGCTGGATGGGGCTTGGAGCAGCCTGGGATAGTGGAAGGTGTCCCTGCCCATGCCAGGGTGGGGGACAAGATTGACTTTAAGGTCCCTTCTAAATCCCTTCTGGGATTTTCTCCTGGTTGTATCCTCCTGTACCAGGTTGGTAAAAAGTGACTGGAATTTGGCAGGAGTGGTGTCAGGAGTGCATTTGAGTACAGTCACAAGTCACCAGAGTGGATGTGCCAGGTTCATCAGCAGCGCTGGGTGCCTGGAAAACCTTGGCTTTGCCAGGAATGAAATCCAGGCTTTTGTACAGGAGCAGAGCGAGGAGCTCTCTGATCCTACTGATTCTGCCAACTGTTATTGTAACCTCCTCCTACTTCCCTGAGTTATCCTGAGTCCTGATGGAGGCAGGCGTTACTTTGTCACCTGCAGTTGTGCTGGGACACTTGTGCCAGGTGGCTTTGCTGCACTCGGGGACAGGTGTGGGGTTTGGATCATCCTCACACTGCTGTGAGTAACACCTCGGGAGCAGTCGTATTTCACACTAATTGTGAAACCTCAGAGTTTCCAAACTTTGAGGCCAAGGCATCCAAGGAGCAATTTCTCCTTCCTCCCTGCCATTCCCAGTGGCTCTTTGGGACACCAGCTGACACCCCCTGAGCCAGCCAGCCCTTAGCATGCAGGGCCAGCACTCGTGGCTAGAAATTGGTGTGTTCTTCACTCCTTGGAGCACTCAAGACAATGATCTCATCAAGCCTGGGGAGGATGGATGAGGCAGAGAGAGAGGCCAGAACAGCATCTTCATCCCAAAGGACACTCGGGAATGGACTGATAACCCCGGAGCAGCTGGAGAGCTGCACTGCAGAGGCTCTGTGCTGATGGAAATCTCACCCCTTCAGGCTTACTTGGAGAAAAATGAGAGCTTTGCTAACTGCCTGAAGTGCTCCCAGTGAGAGGCGCACGGAAATTCCCTGCGTGGGGCACAGAAACAGTTTTGGAACTGGGATAAACCCCAGGAGAGGCAGGACACGGCCCCAGCCTTACACTTCACACAGGTGTCTGGTGAAGCTTTCCATTCAGTATTTAGTTCCTGCTTATTTTGTAAGGCAGGTTTGTTGAAATTTCTGCCATCGTGTTTTGAACCAGGTTACTCAGTTTTTTGTCTGGTCTGACACCTCTCCTAATGAATTTTTTGTTGTAACTCGGTGTCCATGTGTTGAGCTTCATTGTCTTCGCACCAAGCTGCTGGTATTTGCATTTGAATTGCTTTCCCAGGTCTGTCCAAAGTTTTTAATTTTCAATTTCCCAATTCTTCTGCAGTAAGAGCTAGTCAGATGAATAAAAGATGAAAAATTTGCCGGCTGTTTCGTCCCCTTACAGACACAGCATTTCTGAGCGCTCAGGAAGGTCAGCTGTGCTTGTGCACCTTCATTTGTGGTCTTCAAATAACTGCAGAAATGACAGGACAAGGCACAAGGTAATGGCCAGTGCTGAGGACAGCTGGGAGTACCTAAGGAAAATTAGGCATCTTGGGGACAAGGATCACCCTTCTGTCTGCATTATCAGCCTGGGGTGTTGTGTCGCACACAAACCTGAGTCAAACAGCCTCTGTTTCTCTAAGTTCCAGAGGGTATGAATGGCACAGCCCCCTTTGTTCCATTCCATGATGATCCTGTCAAACTTGGAGGAGGAAAGCCAAGGGAAGATATTGGTTGTGCTGAGTGAAAACATTTGTGCCAGACGGCTCCCGTGCTTGGAGCTTCACACAGTAGCTGGATGCTCCGAGTGGGTATTTTGGTAATCTGTAGGAGAAGTGTTTGTTTGATTGGAGAAACGAGACTACAACACATCCTGGGGGATGAAAGAGGCTCTGCTGCCATCCACGTCTCACAGGGAAAGGCTGAGGGAGCCGGGGCTGCTCAGCCTCGAGAGGAGCCCCAGCTGAGAGGGGCCCTCAGCCCTGGCTGTCCCTGGCTGCAGGGAGGGCTCCGAGCAGGGCCCGGGCTCTGCTCCGGGGCCCAGCAATGGCAGCAGAGCACCGGGCAGGGCCTGAGCCCAGCAATTGCCCTGCCCAGGAGGCAGAACTGCTGCCCTGGGCAGTGCCCAGCCCTGAGCACATTGGCCACAGAGGCTCTGGGCTCTCCTCCCTGGGGCTGTTGCAGAGCTGTGTGCACACAGTGCTGTGCCTGTGCTCCGGGATGGCCCTGCTGGAGCAGGGAGGTGCCACCAGGTGCCCTCTGTGCTCCCTGCAGCCTGAGCCGTCCTGGGATCCTGTGACTCTGTTTGTGCCAGGCTTTGCCAGCTGGGCAGCACGGGGAATTCCCAGGAAATGCAGGCCAGCAGTCAGTAATGGAGGTGGTTAAGGAGCAGTAACGGGGTCTCCAATGGCCAGAGCGGCTGTTTGGTGGGGGAGCTTTATGGATATGTCTCCCTCAAAGCTCCCATTACTTCTTGTATTGTTTTCCTTCATTCCAAATAACTTCCCATCGGACTGCCTTAAGTGAGTGTGGGTTGATTTAATCACCTCCTCCCTGTGTCCACCTTCTGCACCAGCTGGGGTGACCTGTTACAGTCCCATTAAGTTCAGATTTTTAGAGCTTGTGTCTCCTCTCACTCAGTTCTGCTGAGGCAAAGCTCAGTCATTCACAACTTAGTAGCTCCCTTTCCTTCCACAGAAGATTTAAGTTGGAAATTATGGAAAGGCTCTTCCCCAGAGGGTGCTGGGCACTGCCCAGGCTCCCCAGGGAATGGGCACGGCCCCGAGGCTGCCAGAGCTCCAGGAGCGTTTGGACAGCGCTGCCAGGGATGCCCAGGCTGGGGTTGTTGGGGTGTCTGGGCAGGGCCAGGAGTGGGATTGGATGATCCCTGGGGGTCCCTTCCAGCTCAGGGTATTCTGTGATTTCATGGCCAGAAGAAAGCACAGGAATGAGCAGAGAGAGACTCCGTATCCTCACCTGACTTTTTAAAAGAGCTTTCAGATCCTCAGGTTCTGGTTATCCTGTTATTGTGGCTCCAGGTTTTTTCCCCTTTAAAATTGGTTTCCTATCAGAAAATTTTATTTCCCCAGAGGATTTGCTTTTTCTAGGCTCTGGAATTTTGGAAAGGTGTGATTCCATGCAATATGGATGGAACATCCTTTTTACCTCTCCATTTACCTTGTCCTGGACAATTGGAGGGAACTTTGATGCATGTCAAACAGTGCCTGCATTTTTGGGTTTCGTCTCTGGCACTTGGATTTTCCCCAGGAATAAACGGAATAACCTTTGGGCTGTGAGTGGCTTTACTGTGTGAAATGAAAGCAGGCTCATTTTCCACAGGACCTAAAATCATTTCCCCACGAGTTCTAATTAAGCAGTGTTTGCACTTGAAATCAGGACTGTTGATAGGAAATGAGTGTTTTCAAATGTGATTAAAGAGCAAATAGTTGAATATAATCTCTGCAAACTAATGGAAAAGAATAAAGCAGAATGGTTTAAACCAGCTTTGTTTACACTCCAGAATCACTGTGTGTGCACATTCACTGCTGGCTACACTTTTCCAAATCTAATTGCTCCTTTTTTTCCTGCTGGAGTAGCTGATAATCAGATTTACGTGTGAAGAAACGAAATGTTTTGTATTAAAAAAACCCAAATGTTTTATTTCAAAAAAGAATATCATCATGATATTGTGCCACTGAGTGTTTTACGGGAAGCTGAGTGCTTCCCACTTCTCCTGACACTCAGCCAGCTGCCCGAGTCTCCATCCTGGGACTTGTCTTACTGGGGTTAATGTTCCAAGACCTCGCAAAGAAACTCTGCTAATTCACTCACCCGTTTTTTCCCCTTCCTGGAACAGAAGGAGCAGCACGTTGGCCTCTTGCAGTGTGAAACCAGAGCCCTGCTGCTCTCCTGCTGTTGGTATTTTCGTTTGGGGAAGCGGTCACAGACCTCCAGTGTTTGCTGCAATTCCTCAGCCCTCTGCAATTCCTCGGCAAAGCCCAAGCCTCAGACCCCAGGTGGATGGGGCCAACGAGCTCAGTGGCTCAGAATTTTAGGGGAATCTGGGGCACACAGTCATGCATTTATTATCTTAGATTTATTTATTGGAGCGTGCGGCGTTCTCTGTCCTTGGGAGTGAGGGTTGTGGCTGCTGGAAGAGGCAGGAACAATCCTCAAGTGATACTGGTTACAGCAGGGTTTCCTGGCTGCGAGGTCATTCTCCTCCATGAAAGGAGCTTTGATTCCCTCTCTTTGAAACCAATCTGCGCTCGATGCCTTGTACTGGGAAAAGGGAAGCAGCCAGCAGTGGGAAGAGGGTATAGCTCCAGTGGCAATACACAGAGAGTGGACTTTTTTGGGGAATTGGCAGATAGTTCTGTTTTCTTCTGGAATTAAAGCAGAAGAGGCCCCAGCAAGATGCTGCAGGTCCCCTGCAATTCTTACAATAGCAGTGACCATCTGCGAGCTGTAAGGTTTCATACCAATAAATAATTAACTCCAGCAAATTAGCTCCAATTCTCATTCATCAGAACAACAGGGAAGAGAAGGGTTATTGAATAATCCCGAAATCAATGTTTTCCAGCATCCTCCTTGCAGGGGCACATTGTGAATTTGTTGGCTTCTTTATTTTAAGCACAAAAAAATCCTTCAGTTTCCAAGCTTGAAAGGAAAAGTTGTTTTCTTCTCCTGCTTGCCTGGGGTGTGTGTGCCAGCTCATCAGGCACTGCTCTTCTTGTCACCTCGTTGAGTCAGGGCCTTTCTGAAAAGATTTCCTGGCATGAGATTTTGTCTGGACTAATTCTCTCCTCCTTAGGATGTCTCTGCGCTGCCTCCTGACCGCTGAGCACAAGAAATGGCACACAAGAGAGAGTCACTGACTGTGGGATGCAGGCAGAGAGCTCTGTCCTGTTGGGATGTGCAGATCTCAGTGTTCCAGAATGGTTTGGGTTGGAAGGACCTCAAAGCCCATCCAGTGCCACCCCTGCCATGGGCAGGGACACCTCCCACTGTCCCAGGCTGCTCCAAGCCCCAATGTCCAGCCTGGCCTTGGACACTGCCAGGGATCCAGGGGCAGCCCCAGCTGCTCTGGGCACCCTGTGCCAGGGCCTGCCCACCCTGCCAGGGAACAATTCCTTCCCAAGATCCCATCCATCCCTGCCCTCTGGCACTGGGAAGCCATTCCCTGTGTCCTGGCACTCCAGCCCTTGTAAAGAGTCTCTCTCCATGTTTCCTGTAGCTCCTTCAGGCACTGGAAGGCCCCAGTGAGGTCACCCCAGAGCTTCTCCTCTGCAGGCTGAACAATCAGGACCATTGCAAGGCCAGGCTGGATGGGGCTTGGAGCACCCTGGGATAGTGGAAGGTGTCCCTGCCCGTGGCAGGGATGAGCTTTAAGATCCCTTCCCACCCAAACCATTCTGGGATTCTGGGATTTCGCCTTCATTCAGCAGTAACCTCAACGTGCAAGTGTGAAAAAGGAAAAGAACGCTAAAAAAAAGAGGAAAAGATAATAAAAACAAGCAAATATTTTTTCTTACAGAATTATAGTAAGGTTGGGATGTGGGTGGCAGAGAGGGCAAGAGCTGGGATTGGGTTGGAGGAGCAGGCAGAAGGTGGCTAAAGGGTGTGCAGGAAGGCCGGCTGCTGCCCACAGAGCAGAGGCAGCGCTGGGCACATTCCTTTTGGGCAGGCCATTCCGGCTCGGATGGCTGCTCTGGAATTCCTGCCGCCTCCTGCACTGAGGCAGCCCCAGTGCCTGCCACAGTGATGTTTCCCAGTGCCCCGAGACTTGTTTGAACAGAGCAGGAGTATTTCCTGTGGGATTGATCTGGGAATGCCAAGGGGCTGCTCTGGTTGGAGGTTTGCAGTGCTGCTGTTGCTTTAGAGGGGAAAAATGAGGAGGAGCTGGGCACAATCAGGCTGTGCCTGTGCTTTTCCTTCCCACTGCACCTGCCCAGCCCAGGCATCATTTTGGCAGCACAATTTCTGATTACTCGCCTATTAATCTGAATAATTAATTGCTATCAGGTGAAATAATAATGGGAAAAAGGAGTCAGCTCTTCTGTTAAAAAACTCAGAGAGTTTTTTAGGCTTCTGAGCTGTAGGCTTCTCTGCCTACAGCTCAGAAGAACCAGAAACCCAGCAGGAAGTGTGGCACTTCAGGTGATGATTGTGGCTGGATTGCACCAAATGGCAGCTTTAATGTCCTTGCATTTCTGCTTACCCCGAGTATTAAACAGCACAAGAATTAGGAAGTTTGCAAGTGGGGTTTGACTTTGGGATTTCCTTCATGGTTTTTGCTGTCTTGGAGTTCTGTAAATCTTTTCTTTTTGTGGGGGCAAGGCTTGGAACACCAGGCCTGGCAGCTGTGTGTGGTTTGTGACTGGGGGAAAGGCAGCCATGGAGAAGATGATGTGAGCATCATATGGTGCCTTTTCCTGCTCCTTTTCCTGGGTAAGGAACATTCTGCTGTGCTGTCAGGATAAGAGATGTCCTGGGTAGTCAGTGGAATTGTTTGCTCCTGGTTAGTGCAGCACTTCCAGGAATAAATACGAAAATTGTTATTTTTTTCCCCTGCTGCTGTGTACCAGGAAATCCAAGAAGTTCATCTTTGCCAGTGTCATCTTCTAACTTGGAATTAAACTAATTCATAGCAGTAAGATGTTATCAAGGTTGCTAAGATGTTGTATTTTTGGGAATTCATGCTTATATCTTCCTGTGTGACAGAGGGGTGGCTGCTAATACCAGAAATGGAGAATCCAGCCCAGTGTTTTTATTTGCACTGGGACAATAATGCCGACGCTTTGAGAGATGATCACTTTGTCCCAAGGAAACCATGGGAGCTCTTGGGAAGAAAGGAGCCCTACCCCAGTCAGAACCCGAGCAGTGGGAGCACCCTGAGAACTCCTTGGGAGATGCTGATGTGTTTAGAACAGAGGCTCTGCAGGAGCTGGGGAGCTGCAAACAGAAACCTCTTGCTGGCCCTGGCCAGCCAGGCCAGGAGAGCTCAGCAGCGCTGGGGGAACTTGGGCTCCCTTTGTGCCTGCAGCATCTTCTCAGGCCCAGAGCAGAGGCTGTACCCAGCTGGCACTGCACAGCGTCCTGGGAGCTCTGGGGCGGCACTGGTGGTGCCAGGCCTGCTCCTGGTGTGCCCCTTGCTCCTGGGATCGCTTCACTGCCGCGGGCTGGGCTCCCATTTCCACTTCCAGGCTTTTCCCAGCCATGAGCACCCGCAGGGCTGAGCCGGGCCTGCTGCCCCCGCGGCGGGTGGGGGCGGTGATGGCACCAAGGGGCTGAGCGCTGGCCTGAGGCCGGGCTGTGGCGGGTGGCACACGGTGTCCTGGCCCCGGCACTGGGACAGCGGCACGGTGTCCCTGTCTAAGCCGTGACAGGGGTGCCATGCCACAGCCATGAGCGACGGTGACCTCCTGCTCTCTGCACTTGCCCTGCTGCTGGCTGCTGTGGCTGTCTGGTGGGCCACTGGCCACCATGGCTGTCTGGTGGGCCACTGGCCACCATGGCTGTCTGGTGGGCCCACTGGCCCCCCGGGCACCGCGGCGGCGGCAGGCTGGGACTCGGAAGCTGTGGCAGCGCCCCGGGGCCCAGGCCAGGGGCCCACGGAGGAGCCGAGCAGCCCCTGCGGCTCCCAGGGCCTCCAGGCCTCGGCCGAGCCCTCGGAAGCGTCCGGATGGTCCCGCCAGCCCCCCGAGCGTCCCCTGCAGCTGCGGCCCCTGCGTCAGCGTGGCCAAGGAGCTGCAGGAGCTGCTGCTGCTGCTCTGGGCTCCGCGTGGGACACCGGCACCGCTGTACGCCGGATGTGGCGCGCCGCTGCGGGCACGGCTGGAGCAGCTGGGGAAGCGAGGCCACCTGCCCTGCTGTGCCTCGTCCCACTGCTCCAGGCGCCTCCGGCCCCGCAAGAGGCTGTTCCTGCCCAGAATGGCCATCCTTGGGAGAGCCTCCAGCCCGCCAAGCACATTCCGTCGGAGACTGACCATCCCTCCAAGAAGCTCAGGCCGTCAGAGTTCCACCATCGTGCCAGGAGCCTCCTTGGCCTCTGATGGCCTCCAACCCTCCAAGCTCCCTGGTGCTTCTGAGCGCCTCCCTCCTTCTGACAGCGTTCCTCCCTCTGAGAACCTCCTCATCCCTGAGAACCCCCATCCCTGCCAGCACCTGCCAACAGCCTCCATTTCCACAGCGAGCCGCTAGCCCCTCAAGGTCCTGTGCCTGCAAAGATGCTTCATTCCCTTCAAGTGCCTTCCCCCCTCTCAGAATGTCACTCCCGGAAGCCTCCATCCCTCTGAGAGTCTCAGGAAGCCCTGCTGGCCTGTGGAATGTGAGGACCCCATGAACAGCTCTCTGCTCCCTCAGAGATCAGCAGCACGGAGACCAACAACTTCCCATGGAGATCAACATTGCCAGGGAAACCCTGAGCACTGACGTGGCCAGGGAAAGCCGGGAAGCGGAAATGGGAGCCCAGCCCCATCCGGGGAAGCATTCCCAGGAGCGGGTGGCAAAGCCACAAGTGTCCTGCAGCCACCAGTGTCCACTCCAGGGCTCCCAGGACACTGTGGCTGAGCCAACCGGGAGCAGCCCGAGCTTGGTGGAGGAGCCGAGCCCCAGGAGACCAAGGAGGTTCGGCTGTCTCCAGGAGGCTGCCCCAAGATGGGCACCGGGCCCCAGGAAGATGTTTGTGGTGGCAGGAGAGATGTTCTGAGGGTGATTAGTGTTCATGCAATTAGGATTCCCCCCAAGGAGCTGTCTGAGTGTTCCCACTGCTCTGGATTTGACTGGGATAGGGTTCCTTTTTTCCCAGGAAGTGGCACAGCACTGGGTTTGGATTCAGCCTGGGAATGATGTGGGTAACAGGTGCAAGGTTTGGTTGTTGTTGAGCAGGACTTGCCCTCCCCAGGGACTGTGCGTGGGACAGTCCATGTCCCCTGCTGTGCCAGCGAGGAGGTGACAAGGAGGTGGGAGGGAGCACAGGCAGGACAGCCTGTCCAGACTGGCCAGAGGCATATTCCAGAACATCCTGCTGAGCCTGGAAACTGGGCAAGCTGGGGACAGGAGAGGGTGATCACTGCTGGGATGAGCTGGGCAGGTGTGCATGGTCACCTCACAAACGGGGACAGAGACAAGGCTGAGGTGTTTGAGGCATTCTTTGCCTCCTTCTTCAACACTCATCCCTCCATTCGCAGTGGAAAACATGGCTTGTCCCATGGGACACTGCAGAGCCCTTGAGGAGGGCAAGCCCTGCTCAGCAGGAACCAAACCACTCCCGTGTGATCCGCAGCACTGGGTGCACAGCACTGGCAGAGTATTTTGCAGTCACAGAATGCACTTCAGCCTGTCCCCACGATGTGCAGTTCCCAGCCAGAGGTTAGGAAAGCTGTGGGTAAAGGGCAGAGTGTTTGTGTTCCCTTGCTGTCCCCCCGGGCCCTGCGTGCAGGGATTTGCTGTGACAAGCCCAGCTAGTTTATTCAGTGTGTCTTGCTGTAAGGAGGAATTTAGCTGCATTTTAGCCTCGGTTCCTGCCTGGCTCAGAGAAATCTCCTGTTCGGGGTGAGCTGGGAGTTACACAAAATGGTGGAGACAGGATGGGAAATGTTTAATAGTCTCCAAAGCAGTACAAGTTTCTGCTCTTCTTGCCCTCTTCTTTCACTCACAAAGTGAGGTTTTGGTGAAAGTCTGCAGAGTAGCAGCTGCCAACAAATGGGTGAGTTCAGGTAGCCTGGAGGTCTGCAGACCGTGAGGGACTTGGGGCTGTGGGAGAGGCAGAGGCTTTCTGCAGGATCTGCAGCTGCTTCCAGGGCCAGGCAGCGTGAACGTGGCTGTTCTGCAGTGCTGAGAGAGCTCTGTAGAGGACAGGCTTCCAAGGGTTTCCATATTTACCTGGACTGAGGTGGCTCCAGGGTCAGTGTTGCACCTCACTCTACAGGGATGGCTCAGGATGGCTCAGGCTGCAGGGAGCACAGAGGGCATCTGCTCTCTCCTCCCTGCTCCAGCAGGGCCATCCCGGAGCACAGGCACAGCACTGTGTGCACACAGCTCTGCAACAGCCCCAGGGAGGAGAGCCCAGAGCCTCTGTGGCCAATGTGCTCAGGGCTGGGCACTGCCCAGGGCAGCAGTTCTGCCTCCTGGGCAGGGCAATTGCTGGGCTCAGGGCCCTGCCCGGTGCTCTGGTGCCATTGCTGGGCCCCGGAGCAGAGCCCGGGCCCTGCTCGGAGCCCTCCCTGCAGCCAGGGACAGCCAGGGCTGAGGGCCCCTCTCAGCTGGGGCTCCTCTCGAGGCTGAGCAGCCCCGGCTCCCTCAGCCTGTGCTGGGCACGGAGATGCTCCAGGCCCTTCCTCAGCTGCGCAGCCTCCGCCAGCCCCGCTCCAGGAGCTCCCTGGCCCTGCTGTGCTGAGCAGCCCAGACTGTCTGGTTTGGGCTCAGTGCAGGCACCCTACTCCTAGTTCTAGCCCCAGGATTAACCTCTTCTCTCTAATCCTTTGAATTGCTGAGTTATTACCAGACTTCAGGAGCTGGACTTCATTTTTATTGACCTGACTTAGCCTAAGCCAGGCCTGAATCCCCCGAGGACACAGTAAATATCAAACTCGGGGTCGTTCAGAGTAAGCCTTGCTTTGCCTCCTGGTTGGATGGGCTGGCTCAGCCTGTCCTAAATCTGTTCCAGTTTGTGTAAATATTTGCAGCCAGACCTCCCCTTCCACCCACTGCAATCCCGTGTCTCACTAATATGTGTCACCTTCGACTCTCTGCTGCTGATCCCTGTTGGTTTTTCTGATATTTAAAGGCTCAGCTGGGGCAGAGTGACCTTCAGCCAGCACCACTCAGGGATGACCTTCCCTACCCTTCCCTTTCTACTTGCAGTGAAGATAAGTTTAGAATTTGATTTTTTTGGTGTGCATGTCAAGTGATCCTTTCAGGAAGAATCCTGCAAATTACAATTCTGAGAAGGAGATGATGAGATTTTTAAACAGCAAAGAATTAACTTTAAACCTGAGGGCTGATAAAATGTAAGGTTCTGCTCTGGCCCTCGCTTTCAGTCGCTCAGGGCAGTGGCGGAGTCACCATCCTGGAGGGGTTCAAAAACTGTTTGTATTCCCCAGTTCCTCTGCCCCAGGCTTGTTTAAGGGATTGCAGGTTGAGAAAAAAACCCCAAACCTTAACCATTATCGTGAAGTGTTTTCAGAAAGGCGGGGAAAGCTTAATTCAGGATAAACACACGTTGTACAATAAAGTTTCAGCGCCAAGTGAAATAAAAATTGCCTTTTGGAGCCTGTTAAAACGAGGAGGGGGGTTTCCTATCAGAAACGACATTTTGATTAAACATTCTCAGCCCTGGTGCTGTGATGCTGCACTTGCCACGCTCAGTTATAAAAGGGGCAAAGAAAACTTTGAGACCAAAATTCTCATTTTTGCGCCCCTCTTTTGTAAAGAGAAGCTACTGTAAGTACAGTAGGCTACGACACACAGCCAGATTTAAATACCTTGTTCTTGTTTGGGTCTCGTTTCCAGCTAAATATATCTATCCCAAGACATGAAGTATTCCCCAAGTGACTCTTGTTCTTAAAATACACTTCAGCAAAGGTCAGCTGGGCCCCTTGCAGCACCATTTCAGAGGAGAACATGACCATGCATTTTTCAGCTTGTCTTCTCCAATCCATCTGGAAGCCTCTCCAAGCAGATCATCGGCCGAACATGTGAAAATATGTCCCCAGGTTCCCTGAGGATTTTAACCAAGGCACTGAAACAGGGAAAAAATTCTGGCTTGGACCACAGCTGATAGAAATCAGCCTGAATTCCTCGGCTCCAGCCCAGCTCCTTGGATTTATCCTGGTGAGGATGCAGGGGATGTGGAGGAAGTTATTTCACTGAATTGACTGCTTTGTCAAAAAGATTAACCTGAAACATTTGCACCGTTTCCGAACAAATCTCTGTTGCCAGCACTGGAAAGGGTTTCATTCATCAGGACATGATTAATGAGGGCTGGCAGCTCCACACAGGAAGCGGGATTTTTTTTTGGTTACAATTCTGATATGATTTAGGTTAGGCTGAGTTGTTTTATACGCACGTTTTGGGAGCTGGGAGCGCTTTGAGTAACTAATTCCTTTGGTTGGAGATTGCCTCCTGGAATTTATGGTGGGGGAGATTTAACCTGAGCGTCTTCATGGATTGCAGTGCAGAATAAATAAACGCAGGGTAACAGATTTAAAAGCAGTGGAGCTGCAGGCTTGGTGAGGGAACGCTGGGGATAGGAACAATGGCACTGGATGGTCCTTAAGGTCCCTTCCCACCCAAACCCTTCTAGAATTCCATGATCAGTGAAATCGAAAACCTTACAGCAAAATAGAAATACATGATTTCAGTTACACAAGCAAATTCTTCAATTTCCTTTTCAGTTTTCAGGGCCTTTTCTTTTCCCCCGTAATGTTTAATGGTTCTGCATGGTTTTCATTCAATAATAAGTGGAGGGAGAATTGATTTTGCCTTCATTTGTGTAGCAGGAGCTGTTTGTTCGTACGATTCCTTCATGTGCTTTCTGGCGTGCCATATGTGCTGCTGCACTAAATGCAGGGTTCTCAGCAGTGTAAAACAGATCTGAAGGTATGTGAGCTGTACCTCAGCCCTTATAAAGGAGTTGTTTAAATGTACAGGTCAGAAATGTGTTTTTTCTGTCTGTAATTGATTTCCTCTTGACCTGTGCCCATTTATCAGCTGAAAAGTGAGCATTTTTATTCCTGTTAGCAGGAGTCAGGCCAGGCTTGGTGCTGTCTCTGTCGAGCACTGAGTGGGAGGGGAATGGGGACACAGTTTGTGAAATGTCACCGGTGTAAACACATCCTCCTGAGCCTCAGGCACAGGAGCAGCCAGCACATGGATTTTCTTCAGGCAGGGGGAGGCTGGCAGGTACTTCTGGTAGAATTCTTCAACCAGAAGAGTGTTTTCAATCCAGAGAGGCCGAAACGTGGCAATATTTTCTTTATTTTGTAGGCATGTCTGGTTTATCTTGAGTGTTGGGCCACAGATTGTCCTCCTGAACATGATGCTGGTGACTTCTGACCCTTCATGAAGTGCTTAAAATTCAGGCTTTTGTTGGCTTCTTCAACCTTGGCTCGTTTGACTCTTTCCTTGCTCTTACTTGAAACTCTTGAAGCCACTTCAAACTTTGGGCCACTCCAGTTGTGGTGCAAGCCCAGAGGATTCAGTGAGGCTGCTCACGGTGGGTTGAGAAGATGCTCACATTCTAAAGGGAAGAGCTTCTGGTTATTTGCTTTACCTACCAGCAAACAAAATGCAGGTGGAAGAGCTGAGTGGTCTCAGCCTCCGCTGAGAGTTGGAAAACACTCAGAATTTTCCAAGCAAACAGTGGAGAAGCTGAGCTGGACTGGCTTCACTGCAGAATAAAATTGGAAAGCACAGAGGAAGAAGCAGCAGAAGTTGGAGGCTCACATCTCCAAAAGCCACCGAGCAGATTGCAGCACGAGAGTTTGGGTTAGTTAAGCATTGTGTGGGGCCCTGGGAATTGCCCCTGCTTTAGACATCTGATACTTCTCTCGATGTCGTGTTAATGAAGCTGGGAAAGTGCCCGTTTCAAAGCTACTTTTCTTTAGAAGGGCTAAATAAAAGTCACCATCTGCTACCAAATCACTGCAGAAAAACAAGTCTGCCTCTAATCTCCATTCCTCTCCAAGCCTTGAGGTCATGCTGGTAATTGCTGACATTCCCTGAGCTCCTGTGTAAATTTTACCATCGTTTGAGCAGAAGTTGTCCAGAATCCCTTGCCACGAGAAGCTGGGAAGGTGGCTGAGGAGTTTAGCAGTGGGGGCACAGAGCGCTTTCGCCTGAGGAATTCACTCTTAAAACGTGAGCAGAGGAATGAGCAGTTTATCTGGGAGCAGGGATTGTGTGGCAGTTGTAGGGCTGGGGCATCACAAGCATTCCAGGCGTTCCTGATGATGGAGTTTGTTACCATTTCCTGGAGCTCCTCTGCACTTGGGATTTTGGTGACATTACATCTCAGCCCTTGCCTTGGAGCACGTTGAAACCCATCTTGGCTTGGGTTTGGACTCGATCTCTCAGTATTTCCTGGTGTCTGCTGACCTTCTCAGGGCCGCTTGGAATGGGAAGTCAATCCTGTCCCCCTCTGGAAGAAAATGAAATGGTTGTTTGCCTTAACTGGCAGGGATTTGCATCTGGCACCGGGAGCCTGCTCACCGCATGCAGATGATTTTCGCTGCTTCCCTGCTGGAAAGCAACTGGGAAGCTGTCATCTCCTTGGACTCCTACATGCTCTGGAGAGCTGCCGTGCCAGCTGCCAAAGCCTGACTGGTGGTTTTAATGGAATACTCTTTCCTTGGCATCCAGATGGATGCACAAACAGGGCAGCAACCGTGCCTCAAGAACACAGCAGTGTGGAAGGAAAGCTTTGCCCACTGATGAGGCTTCAGAAGGTAAAACCACAGCGTTTCCACTGTACAAATCCCATTTTGGATGAGTCTTTCAGGTGTTTTCTGAGCCAGTTGCACATCCATAGGTGAGAGCAGAGCAGCTGGGGTGAGGAGCCTGTCTGAAGGGAGCAGCAGGAATAATTGTGATGTGTCTGATAGCACTCAAACACCGTGGGATGACTGCAGGAGGGGTGCTGGAGCTCATGGAGATGACACATCCCATTGCTCTTTCAAAATGATGTTTAATAGTGCTGGAAAAAGGGAAGGGACAACCCTTGGGAATCTCGGAGCAAGCCCTGCCTGGGGTGCAAACAGTTCTGTGGGATGTGGGAGAGGAAATCATTGGCACTTTGGGGTGGTGAGAGGGGCCCGCTGAGCTCAGAGGAAATCCACGGCAGCGAAGAGGTTTTGCTTTTGTTAATTTTAGATTCTGTGTCTGTGTTTGCAGTCCTTCTTTTATGGTTTTAAGGTTTCTTTTTTTATGTTTCACTCGAACTGGGAGTGAATCAGTCGCTGGTGAGTTTAGACTGAAGGAGGCTGTAGATAGAGACAAGAAATAATGAGGGATTTCCCCCTCTCCTTGCTAGGAGACCGTTTCTGTTGTGCAGAACTGCTGGGGTGGCCTGAGGAAAGGCTTGGACTCCCAATATCTCCAGTGTCCATCATCCATCCTGGACAAGGAAAGGAAAAACACCTTTCCCTTCATCCCTCCAACCCCAGCACTTCTCTGGTCCCCACGGCCGCTAATTAGTGCAAAGCCAAACGAGGATCAGCCAAGTCATGCAAGGTGAGGTGGATTTCCAGCCCTTGCTCCCCGGGCTCTTGCTCCAGGCACAACCAGAGCAGGGATGTTTGGAGAGGCTGTGGGCTCTCCATCCCAGTGGTTTTCCAGGATTTAAGCTGCTCAAAGCCAGCCAAAGCGAGGGTGTGAAAAGAAGGAGAGTTTTGGAGAAAAGGTGGGAAAAAAACCCCTGGAGCGCTGTTTTGGGAAGCACCTGCCAGCTGAAGGGCTCCATCTCCTGCTTCCTGCCCAGGGAAGGTCTCCTTTGGAAGTTGGGATCCAGGCACGGACTGGGATAAAGCACCACTGGTGATGCATCCCATGGGGAATGCTGCAGAAGCTGGATAACCCCTACAAAAGGAAATCTGGCTGGATTGTGTTTCAGGGTTTCTTGGGAACATCTTATGTGAGACAGGAAAAAATTACATTCAGCAGGGTGGGAATTTTTTCCACGTCTCCTCTGTTGACATTTCTTCCAAAGTTTGGGTACTGTTAAGATCAGCAGTTTCCTATGGGAAAAAATGGGAACAGAACAAGGCTCTTGCATAAGAAAGCAAAATAAAGCCCTTTTCCAAAGAGCTGCCTCTATTTGTTACTGAATGCCTATGAAAGTGATTAGTGAGCGAGAACAAATCTCCAGAAAATAAATGTTCTGGAGCCTCCAGAACCTGACTTACTGCGGAATGATTTAGGAATTCAGTGTAGTAGTTTCCACGCCAGAAATCAAATATTCCACAGCAGTTTTGTCCCTGGGCTGAATTTACTGAGCACAATGCATTGAGAAGCTCTAGTCCAAGCATTATCTCACTCTCCGAGAAAAAAGCCTCCTATTCTCACTCTGTGCCTCCAAGGACCCCTTGCTTCAGTTCATTTTTAAGGTCACTGAGATTAATTCATTTGCATTCCCAGTCAGCAATGCCATCAATTGTTTGATCAAAACCCTGCTTTTTTTTTCTTTTTTTTTTTTTTTTTTTTTTTGTCAGTCTTCCCACTCATTTTATGTAATCTCAATTTGGTATTTTTGGAAATCAGGCCTGCCTGGCTGTGTCTTGCACTGAAATTGTCTCACGATGGAAGTCTCCAGGGATTCAGGGCCTCAGCAATCTGAACAGGCAGAGCCAGTGACCCTAAAGGAAAACTGATTTTTGTGTAGGGAGTGTCCCTATTTCCCTAAAGGTTGTGGATTGTGATGCTAATTACCAGTCTTAGGGAAAGGCATTTAGGAATATTTCCTGTTGATCTCCCTGTCAGCATGCATTTCCCAGCGAAATGTGTGTTTTCCTGCAGACCTCAGAAACTGGGATTGGAAAATAATTACTGTAATAATGGCTTTGGCCAGCACTGCCTGAAATATTATTGTAAATAATATTGGGGTAAGAGATTCTGGAAGGAGAAAAAATCTCCTCAGAGGTCTGCAGTTAGAACTGAGCTGCTAATAGTGAAGGTTATGGAATTATGGAATCGTGGAACGGTTTGGGTTGGGAAGGACATTAAAGCCCATCCAGTTCTGACCATGGGCAGGGACACCTTCCATGGACCAGGTTGTTCCTGGACACTTCCAGGGATCCAGGGGCAGCCACAGCTGCTCTGGCAAATCCATTCCAGGGCCTGCCCACCCTCCCAGGGAACAATTCCTTCCCAGTATCCCATCTATCCTTGCCCCCTGGCACTGGGAAGCCATTCCCTGTGTCCTGGCCCTCCGTGTCCTCATCCAAAGTCTCTCTTTATCTTCCTCGTAGGCTCCCTTCAAGCACTCCTTTCTCCTCCTTGTTTGGTATCCTGAAAACCTCATCCTGAGATGAATCAATGCCCAGGAATTCCAGCCCTGGGTAACTGTGGAAATGCAATTGTAGGGGCAGAGACAAGCAGAACCGAGCTGCACAGCATCACTGGCAGCTGCTGGATCCATGGAAAAGAATGGAAATCAGCCCAGTAAATCAACCCCTCCTCCCCAGAAAGGCAGCAGGAGCACAATGAGGTGCTGAATGAGGGCTGAACTTCTCAGGTTTCTGGCTTACACACTGAAACACAGGCTGCAGAGCTGGGTTCCAAACCCCAGGGACCGGGATACATTTAGGAATTGAGGTGTTGCTTTTCTCCATGCAGATCTGAAGTGTGTTTGTGGTGCTGCAGCCAGGAGACAATGGTTCATTCTCTCTTTTGATGATGGAAGACTTTCCTGCAGCGGGAGCTGGCTGGGAGTGGGCTCTGCTCCTCCCCTGTGGCCTCTGGCTCTTGGCTATTTTCTTTTATTACTTGTGGAGAGAAAAATCACCGTGGCCTTTTCAGTGAGAGTGAGGGCAGAACTCACTGCAGCCTTCCAGGGCCTGAAGAAGCAGCTGGGGCACTTATTCCACAGGCACAGAGAGGTAGCACAAGGTTTTGAACTAAAGAGGGGAGATTTAGATGGGATCTTGGGAAGGAATTGTTCCCTGGGAGGGTGGGCAGGCCCTGGCACAGGGTGCCCAGAGCAGCTGGGGCTGCCCCTGGATCCCTGGCAGTGCCCAAGGCCAGGCTGGACATTGGGGCTTGGAGCAGCCTGGGACAGTGGGAGGTGTCCCTGCCCATGGCAGGGGTGGGAACTGGATGGGCTTTGAGTTCTTTTCATCCCAAACCAGTGTGGGATGATGTGTCTGCAGATTCCAGAAGTGGCAGCAGAGCCCCACCCCAAAAGCTTCCACCCAAATCCGGTGTAATTAGGAATTAAAGGGAATCTCCTGCTAGGGAAGCGAGTGACTCTGAGCCAGTGACTGCTGGATTTGCTCCCAAGATCCCAGGCTTGTTTTCCAACCTGTGAATTGAGCTCGGGTACCTTGGGCCATCCCATCCCATCCCATCCCATCCCATCCCATCCCATCTCATCCCACAGGGCTGCTCTCAATGCTCAAATACCTCTTGGTCTCCATTAAAGTTTAGTAATACTGTGATTCAAGCAGGATTTTGCCATGGATGTCTCAGCCATCCTTCCCTCCTCCGCTTTTATATGGGATTTTTTCCTAACTTGTCCAGGAGAACAACAGTTTGTCTGCAACGTGAATCCAGAGAAATTTTGGCTCTGTGAAAGGGGCATTTGAAAACTGGAATAGGTTGAGTAACAACCTCTACTTGGTGGTTTCTTGGCTTAAAAATACATATTTTCAGCAAGCTGGTTTGGAGACAGTGTTTTATTCTTGATTTTGCTCTTTTTTTTTAAAAGAAAGGGTAGAATTTGTTGTGCTTGTGCATTTATCTCAGTGAATTCTTTTGTCCTTAGCTGGTGTATTTCTAAATCCTGCCTTCCTTCTTATATTACATATGGAAGCATTCTCAGTTTAGAAGGAGGGCTATATATGGAATATATTCACCAAAAGGAAAATAAACCCGAACTGAAAATCCTGCTGGCTCCACACAGGGTTTTTTGAAGTGTCAGAAAAGTTGAAGGTCTGGATCCAAGAGAAACACAGCAGTTTCTGTAAGAAGTGACTGCTATAATGCAAATAATTTAATAAATAGAATCTAATGTACACATCTGGGGTCGCCTGGAGGACCTGTGCTGCAGAGGAACACTAATAACAGACAGATGTTTTACCCCGAGTTCTTTCAGATCTGGTTCAAAAGCTGAGTTTCCATTGTTGGTTCTCCTTCCCTGAACCAACAGAAATGTGTTTTATAGTGGTGCCAAAACTGGTTTTAAAGGCTGCAGGCAGCTCCCAGCAGTCAGATCCCATTTTGCTCCTTGCAATGACCTGTACACTTGCCAGGATATTTTTCACTGCCATGAAAGGATCTTCAGTGTTTTGGATATAATCCCTTCATAACCCCTCCTTTAAGAGTGTGTGAAATGGGATATTTTAAATAAATGTGTGGGGTTTTCATCCAGCAGAGGTGCAGATGGCAGTATCAGACTCCAGCTGAGGGTGTGAGTAGAACTACAGAATATCCTGAGCTGGGAGGGACCCACAAGGATCATGGATCCAACTCCTGATCCCAGCAACCCCAGCCTGGGCATCCCTGGCAGCGCTGTCCAAACGCTCCTGGAGCTCTGGCAGCCTCGGGGCCGTGCCCATTCCCTGGGGAGCCTGGGCAGTGCCCAGCACCCTCTGGGGGAAGAACCTGGTTCCCAACCTGACTGTCCCTGGCCCAGCTCCATGAGCAGAGAGAACTCATTTGTGAAGTCCTTGTGCTGGAGAAACAGAGCAGAAATCCAGTGGCACATTGACCCCAACACCGGGATTGCTGGGTTTTATCAGGGCAGCGTTTCCCACCTGGGATTAACTTGCTGGGAAAAGATACAAGAGGAATGAAAGCAACTGGCAGTGCTCAGCGCAGTGATTTTGAGGCTGCTTATGCAATCTGAGACCTTCAGTGCAAAATCAATTATGAAGACAAGAAGCAGGCACCGACAAGGCAAACATTATTGCTGTAGAGCTGTTTCATTATGGATCGATGGCCCGACGTCTGTGCTGCCATCGTTCTCCTCCTCGTACCCTGCTCACACGAACACGGAGAAATCCAGGAAGATTCCTTGTTTCTAATCACTCTGTGCCTGCTGGCAAGCTGGAATCTGCCAGGTTAAATCGGGTTTGTAATTAAAATGCAGGATTTTCAGTTGAGTTTTGAGTTTTGAGAATTTTGCAGAATTTTGTTGTTAAACAACAAAAACACCGTTGCGCCTTCATGGAGCTGTTGCTCTGTTCATTATTTGGGAATAATTCCAGATACTGGGCTCTTCCCTAAACCTGCAGGGAGGAGGACTCTAGGGCAGAGCTTTGTGTCCCACATCTGGATGGCTGAAGTGAATTTGCTTTCATATTCCTGGACGATTTTGATTTTGACAGCAGGGGGAAGATTTCAACTAGGGGAATTATTTCTGTCTAAGCCTCTCTGAGGATCAGGGAATCTGTACCCAGGAGATTGTGTGGAATTGTTTTGACTGGAGGTTCTCAGGGAAAAGCCCAAACATTTTCTCTTGTTATTTCCAGGGGTTGGCTTCGAGGTAGCCCCCGCTCACCTTTTGGGTTTGGCTTTTATTTCATTGGGAATCTCTTAATTAAAAGGGATTTTAATAAAGAAACTTCAAGCTGGGTTAACAGGCTCAGGTTTCTAGAAATGTCCATTGATCCTCCAGATGGCTGAAGAGGGAATTGATTGGGGAAGGCTCCAGAGAGACCCTTTCAGTATTGGAGAGTTTCAGTTTTAAGAAGTCTCCTGCTGGGCGTTTCCAGAAGGGGACATGCTGGAAATCAGATGAATTTAGGAAGTCTTGGCACAAGCAGAGCATGGGACAGCAGAGCACCTTGGGACTTGTGGGGTTTTTCTGGCTGCCTGATGCCTCTGAAGGCTTCTGGTGGTTTCTTCAGAATTCCAACACAATCCCTCTCCTCTGGCCCGTTGTTTTTCACTCTCAGGGCACACTGGAATGTCTTGTTGCTTTAATAAATTGCCTAAGCACAAAAGCAAGCTCTGCCTGGATATTTCTGTTATCATTTCTCCGTGCTTCAGCAAACACTTGCTTCAGTCCCCAAAAATAAGAGATAATTGGCAAATATGCTGAGAAATGCTATGGAAAGTGTTTATTTGTGATAGATACGAGGGGTTTGGACAATTTGGTTCCTCATCATGTTGGTAGGGAACGATATCCTTGCATCTTACTGAAATAATTAAAGACAGTGTGCCAAAGGAAGTGTGGATGAGCCTCCCCTGTGAAGGTACTGACGTTTTTAATGCGCCTTTATGGTCCTAAGAATGAAGCAAACAGGGAGAAGAACCCTCTCTTTACTGTCTTTTGCATTCCGTGGAGGTAACTGAAAGAGTTGGAGAACTCTGGTTTTCATTAGAAGGGAAAGAAATTCCAATTTATTGAATCATTTCTGTTTGCAGGTTTATGAAATAGCT
The DNA here is from genome assembly GCF_000738735.6 of Corvus cornix cornix. Taxonomy (NCBI): domain Eukaryota; kingdom Metazoa; phylum Chordata; class Aves; order Passeriformes; family Corvidae; genus Corvus; species Corvus cornix. Next base: position 34,912,141 of record NC_046336.1, on the reverse strand, counting down.
TATTTGTTCAGGCAAATGCCAAGAGGCATCTGCAGCTCTGATAACCCGAGACATTAACTCTGCTCAGACATTATTTTTGCTTACAGTCAGGAGAATAGAAAGTTGACAGGGAAATAATGTGTTTTAATGAAGTATTCATCACTTCTCCCCATTTTTCATCATTAAAACATCCATTTCAATTTAGAAATGGACCTGGGAAGTCATGAAATCTCTCATGCAGAACAGATGGTTTGCAGTGCAGATGGAAAAAAATTCAAGCTGTTCCTAAACATCAGTCTGTGTATTTGAAGCAATTAACTGCTTTTTCTGGAGCTAGAATGGGTCAATTCCTTCCTCCTTTTGGCACGGCAGAGGTGAGTTGCCCAGAGTGATTAAACTCATATTTTGTTTTTAACCAGCTAAATGAAGCTCATATTTAAAACACTACCCTGGATTAGACCCAAGGGCTGTCATTTTGGGTAGGTCCTAAGGATTTTGGGGCATTTTTGTGGTTCTCTTCTCCTAAGCAATGAGGGCTTTTTGAGGTTCCTTTGTGGGCCACAGTCACGATGGAGTTTTCCATCCGCGTGCTCTTGTTTCTCCGGATGAGATCCTCCTCCTGCTTCCTCTGGAGGTGGGAGGACAGGGTGTGATTGCTCAGTGTTTCTGTGCTGGTGTTAATGAGCTCGTTAATTTGCCGTGATGCTCATTGCGGTTCTGTTCAACATATGGTTGTGATTGGCAGGGGCGGGACCTGTAGGAGCTGCTGTCTGTGTATCTATATCCTAGATACTTGTGTTTCTTGCTTGCTTCATCCGTCTCCTCTGATGGAGCACTTGAGGGTCACCAATGAGATTTCGTGAGGTCAGCGGAGAGGGAATTTTAAATGGGCCAATAGTGACAGGAGGCGGGGAATGGTTTTAAACAGAGGGCGGGGATAGGTGGGGTTTTGGGAAGGAATTGTTCCCTGGGAGGATGGGCAGGCCCTGGCACAGGGTGCCCAGAGCAGCTGGGGCTGCCCCTGGACCCCTGGCAGTGTCCAAGCCCCAAAGCATAGATCCCAAAGGAAGGACTGCCTGCACAAAGTGTGATTTTCATGGGCCTGGAGCAGGTGCCAGCTGCTGGATTTGCTCCTGACTGGAGCTTTTGGAGGTGGGGATTCCCCTTTCTGTCTGTGCTTGCTTCGATCCGGCACACACCCTGGAACACGCACAGCAGTGCGTTTTATTCTCCAACATAATCCCTTCAGGAGCATTCCTAAACGTTCCTGTGAGGCTTTAGAGCTTCATGATAACAGAGAACCATGGATTCATTGGAGGGTTTGGGTGGGAAGGGACCTCAAAGCCCACCCAGTGCCACCCCTGCCATGGGCAGGGACACCTTCCACTGTCCCAGGCTGCTCCAAGCCCCAATGTCCAGCCTGGCCTTGGGCACTGCCAGGGATCCAGGGGCAGCCCCAGCTGCTCTGGGCACCCTGTGCCAGGGCCTGCCCACCCTGCCAGGGAACAATTCCTTCCCAATATCCCATCTATCCCTGCCCTCTGGCACTGGGAAGCCATTCCCTGTGTCCTGGCACTTGTGAAAAATCCCTCTCCAGCCTTCTTGTAAACTCCCTTTAGGTTCTGGAGGGATCTGAGATGCCTGGGATCTGCTTGAAATCTTTTCCATTTGTGGGATCTGTGAGATCTTTGCATCTTTGATCTGTTTGGAATCTTTTAAATCTGCCATGCTTCAGGACTGGATTCACCTGACGTGTGGGTGAAACTCCAGCACCACATCCACGAAGGGAGGGATAAATTTTTATCCAAGATGGATAAAATCCCATGTTTTGGGAGAGCTGGGGATCAGCTTCCAGCTTACACAGGTTTGTGTGGTGGGTGCTGCGGCCTGAGCGATTTCAAAGCGTTCAACTCTGCTGACTTTTGAACTGGAAACCTGCAGAGGTGCTTTATATTCCACGTCCCTCAGCTCCCAGGAGATTAAACATGTCTTTGGAGTGTTGCAGCCAGCGTGGCCTCGCTGGGCTGCAGGATCCATCTCGGGTGCAATACCGAACAGGGCGATGCCTTCGCTGCAGCCCAGGAGCATTTTCCTGTGGATAAACCATGGATAAACCATGGATAAACCATGGATAAGTGCTGGTGCTGTGTTCTCCCCTTGTCTGGGCAGGACCAGCCCTGCTTCAGCCACCTCTGGGAGCAATCACGGAGCTGTGGCTCCGAAAGGAAGTTGTCTTGACATCCAACTCTTCCCAAAAAACCCGAACAGCTTCTCTGTGAAATCCCAAATTTAGGCAGGCTGGCATCTTTTTCCCCTACAAAAGCCAACATTCCACATGGCTTATCAGCCTTGTGTCTTTTCCCAGCACTGCTCGTGTCTGACAGGCTCCAAATCCATGAGATTTCATGGGATTTCTGCCATCTCCTCCCTTGGCAGTGCCCTCAGGCAGGGTCAGGATGGGGGCTCCGAAGGGGGCTGCTCCCTACGCTTCCCTGCTTTCCTCTCAGGACCCCAGACATTTCCATTCTGTTTATAGGGATAAGCAGCTGAATAGGTTAATACATTTCAAAAAGCAGATTGCATGAGGCTTTGGGTTTGGTCCAGAGCTGTGGGACCTGTACTGACAAGAAGGAGCTCTAACCACAATGGAATCATGGAATGGTTTGGGTTGGAAGGGCCTTAAAGGTCCTCTCCTTCCACCCCTTGCCATGGGCAGGGATGGCACTCACTATGCCAGGTGGCTCCAAGCCCCATCCAGCCTGGCCTTGGACACTTCCAGGGAAAAGGCATCCACAACCTTTCTGGACAGCATCTCACAGCAGTACTTGGTGTCCCAGAGGAAAAACCAAGGCAGCTTAAAGTGTTTTTCAGTTGTGCCCAGAGAAATGTGACTATTGGGGAAGTGCCAGGTCCGACATTCCCATTCTGCTGCTGAAGAGAAGGAGCCCTTAAATTCCTGCAGATTTCACCTGTAATAAGTGCCATAGTCAGAAATATCAGTGTGGACAGTGCCCACGGCTTGGAATGAAAATCAAATTCAGCCTCCCCTTGGATTTTCAGCTTCCTTTCTTCCTTTCCAGCAAGAAAATGATGGATCACTGGTGTAGTTGACACATTGCTGGGATTATTTCAGGTGATCTGCTGGGAAGGTGACGTTTTTGATGGTTTTTTTCCTTGCCTTTGAGCATTTTGCTGCATTCCTGGGCTGCAAGAAGAGGCCCAGCTGAAGAAGAGCTGAAAATACATCCCTGTACACAAAGATTGGACACGCTGGGGTGGCATCTCAGCAATTAGTCACGACCCAAATGAAATAAATACCCGATCTAAACCAGCCAGAAATAGGCACCAGGTAAAAGTCACATTCAGATTCAATTCCCATTCTTTAAATTGCTCCGAGGGGATTAAAAAAATCCTGGGAGCATTAGGCAGAAGGGGCAGAGACAGGCAGGAATGTCACATCATTTGTGCATCTTTCTGTGTGCTAATAAGCCAATAGCCTTGGTAGCTGAAATATTATCCCAGTGCATCAAATCTCCATTTCCCAGCTAAGGGAAAGACAGCACATCTTGGCTGCTGTCACCTTGTAGGTTTTGATAAACAGCTGTAGAACAAAGAGCACCAAAGAAAGTATGAGCACCAAACCTCCTTCTCAACTTCCTGCAACTCAGAGTTTCCGAATGTATTTCACTCTTCTTAAAAAAACCCCTTGAATAAATTTTATTCATTCCCCTGGGAACTTCAAACTGCGCAGGGAATTGGTGGAGTCACCATCCCTGGAGGTGTTCCAAAGCCACGGGGATGTGGCCTTTGGGGACATGGCTCAGTGGTGGTGGTGCTGGTTGGACTTGATGATCTTGGAGGTCTTTTCCAGCCTTAACGATTCTGGGATTCTTTGTAGTTATTTTTAATATTTTCACCTGGAAACCTAAAGCATTTCCACATTTTTCTTGGAAAATAACCATGAATTCAGAAATCACCAGAGTTGCAAAAACCATTTGCTTTTTGAAGCCTAAAGCTTACCTAAATTTTACTCCCCAAACTGTATTTTGTGAGGGGCTGTACTGAACACCGAGACACTGAACTGTCCTCCCCCATCCCTTCTCCTCCACAAGCTCCTGGGTTGGATGTTCCTCCAAGGCCTGGATTTTTGCCTCAGGATCTCAGTCCTTAAAGTTATTATTTAATGGCTGAGTGGCCATTGTGGGGTGAAATACAAGTTGCAGAACTCGTGGAGGGCGCAGACTGTGGGCTCGAGGAGGTCCCTCCCCACCAGCTCACGGCTTTGTGGGCTCCCACAGGTTCCTGCTGGGGTTTCTCTCTCCTTTCTGGTGAAACATTCCAGCTGGCCAAAGGTGTTTCTGGTTTGGATGCGGTGTTCCAGCCTCAGGGAAGGTGGGACAGCAGCAGCTCTGCTCTGTAGTGAGGAAGGTTGGAAATCAGAGCTTGGAATGGAGGGATGAGGATGGTGCTTTCCCTTTACTCCGTGCTCCGAGTGCCAACGCCAGCAGCAGCCCCAGACACACCCATGGGAGGGAAAATGAGGGGCATTTTAAGGATTTTTGGGCCTTCTGGCACAGGGTTCAGTCCCAGAGTTCAGCAAAGATGAGGCAAACCCAGCTGGCACAGCAGAGCCAAGAGGACATTTCAGAGTGGTGAGGGGTTTATTAAATCACGAAGGAACCGTGTTTGCACACCCCCAGCAGGATTATTTTGTTCAGATGAAAAAGGCAGTTTAAATAGTAACAATTATAGGAATAATTCCTTTTAATAGTGACCTTTCTGGGTTCAGAAGTCATTGTTTGAGTTGTGTCTAAAAATCCCTGCTAAAAATACCTCCCTAATTAAAGCCCAGCCCTGGGAAGCCTGAGACAAGGGCAGTGTGTTCTTACTGAGGAGAACATGGGGACAGTTTTGGGGTAAATTCAGCAGCTTTGGGTACCTGGTGGGTGTCTCTGTTGCCCCCAGGCTGTGCCAGCTCCCTGGCTGAGGTGTCTTTCATTCCCAGTGTGGTAACCCACAGCAAGTATGGAACAGTAGAAAATGATGAAAAATATATTTTTTAATATCTTTGAAATCAGCCCTTTGTGTTGCCATTTCCTGTTCCTGCAAGGCAGCTCTGAGAGGTGATTTTCTGCCAGGGTCAGGTTTGGGTTTCCTCACTCCAGATCCACCTGATGAGTTTTGTGTCTTCTGGTGCAAAAGGAAAAGCAAGGGCTGAGCCCCACACAACAAAATCACAGAATTCTGGCCTGGTTTGGGTGGGAAGGGATTTAAAGCCATCTTAATCTATCCCTGCCATGGGCAGGGACACCTTCCACTGTCCCAGGCTGCTCCAAGCCCCAATGTCCAGCCTGGCCTTGGGCACTGCCAGGGATCCAGGGGCAGCCCCAGCTGCTCTGGGCACCCTGTGCCAGGGCCTGCCCACCCTGCCAGGGAAGAATTCCTTCCCAAGATCCCATCCAGCCCTGCCCTCTGGCACTGGGAAGCCATTCCCTGGCTCCTGTCCCTCCATCCCTTGTCCCCAGTCCCTCTCCAGCTCTCCTGGAGCCCCTTTAGGCCCTGCAAGGGGCTTGGAGCTCTCCCTGGAGCCTTCTCCTCTCCAGGTGAGCAGCCCCAGCTCTCCCAGGCTGTCAGACTCCCTCCCTTCCCTGTTCGTGGCCCCTCTGGATAAATCCGGTGTCGGAGGTGTGTGGGAAGTGCCCCAGCAAGAGGAATGAGCCGGCCCCGGGCGTGGCTGGGGTTGCACACCCTGCTCTGTGCACAGGGGCTGCCTGCTCACACCCAGCTCATCCCCCTGCCTGCGGAGCTCACTGCGCTGCTTTCCCTGCCCTTTCCTGGAGAACAGGGCTGGGACACAAATTTCCTCCGTGCTTTGGAAGGGGTGCAGCCTCTCCATTGTTGAGTCCTGCAGCCCCAAGCGTGTCTCTGGCCTTCTGAGCCCCTGGGTGATGTTAATTCGTGTGACACTGTGAAAGATTTCTCTCGTTGCCAGGCCTTTTCTGCAAGTTTGGAAATGTTGATGCACAACACCTTGGCGTAACCCACTGTGGTGCTGCAGCAGCCGGGGTTGAAGTGATGCCTTAGGTTTTAACTTTCATATTTTTCAAATCCTGGACTGCCTGCTGTGTCCCTCTGAGGTTCCTTGTGCCCTCTCAGCTGCTGTTCTCTCACGCTGGTCAGACAGAACAAACCTCTCCAGGTTTGCTCTCCAAGGACACCTCGATTGTCCCAGGCCCCAAAATGTGTAAATTAAAGCCTCTAAAGGGGGAGCAAACTTGGGGTAATGACATCATGAACTGAGGTTATAATTGGAGAATTAACCCTGATATGCAAATGGACCAAACTCATAAAAGGGTGAAGAACCCCTGACCCAGGGTCCGTCTTGGGTGGAGCCTCTGGAGTGCCCAGGGTGTGCCTTTGAAGGCCCTTCAGATAAATACCTGCTTTTATTCTCTTATTCTTGTCTAGCCTCTGTTTTTAGGTGTCACCTCAAGGCATCAGAAGGGCCTGAGGGTGGCTCTGGGCTTGGCATCAAATATTCACTTATCACTCCTGTTTGATCCGAAGTTGTGAGCCTGTGCAAGGTCACCGTCCTGTGACTGAGCAAATCCCCGTGCTCTTGGATCCTTTAGGAGGTCAAACCCCGTTTTTTGCCAGCTTTTCCTGCAAGATCAGTGTGCAAAGGAGTGTTTCTCCTGTGTGTTTTGTATGTCTGAGCTGATCTGTTGAGTTGAATTCCTCCCTTTAAATTGTTCTGTGTCTCATTTGCAGCCGAGGTGGAAATAAAAAGCAATAAGCTGTTTACAGCTTGGCAAAAAATTTAGGAATAGAGGAAATCTTACAAGAAGGCTTTTTCTCTTTGGGTTTCCAGTCTGGGGGGGAGATCAAAGGAGCCCTGGTACACAGCTGAGCTCTTGGATGCTCATCTGTATGAAACTGGACCTCTGAACCAGTTGGGGTTTTCAGAACACTGCTTCACAGGAAATATTTATTGTTCTAAGAGGGGAAAAAAAAATCCCCAGGAGTTTACTTGTGACTATTTTCCAAAAGAAATATTCCCCAGCTGAAAAAGTGGGGCATGAAAATGACTTCCATACTCAGGGATGAATTCCGTGGGTTTTCCCATCTTCTTCTTAACCCCACAGAGACCTCATGAGCCAATTACACACGTGTTTCTGCTTCCTTTAAAAGCTTTGCTGAAACCCAGGGTATGGTAGGGATGGGTGGGAGCTGGAGTTGGCTCTGGCAGTGAAAATGTGGCCACTTGTGTTTGTAATCTTCGAAAAGCACTGAGAGCAGCAAGTCGGCTTCTCCCCTGCTGTGTTCCCTGTAGGGACACCATTGTCCTAGATAAAGAATCCGAGAATCCCGGGATGGTTTGGGTGGGAAGGGACCTCAAAGCCCATCCAGTGCCACCCCTGCCATGGCAGGGACACCTTCCACTGTCCCAGGCTGCTCCAAGCCCCAATGTCCAGCCTGGCCTTGGACACTGGCAGGGATGGGAATTGCCCACCTTGGCTGAGTTGAGGGTTCCGGGCTGGCTCTTGGAAGGGTGATGAGTTCCAGGTGCTGACTGGGAGGGCAGAGCAGGTGCAGTGCAGCTGGCAGCTGACAAGGACGTCCTTTGCTCTGGGTTCTGAATGGATGATGTGGGTTTAAATCAGTCCCTGCCTTTTGCCCAGGCCTCTGGCAGCAGGCAGTAGCTCTATAGGGATGGTCAGCACCCCAAAAACCCACTCTCGTTCGCAAATTCTTAAATAATGGCTGGTTCAGTCTATCATAGAGTGAATTATTTATTAACAGACACAAAACTAACAGACATGAGACTTAAACTAGACTATTACTGCACAGGGGTAAGACAGAAGGGATACTAGTATTATACATGTGGGGTTAAAGGTACCATTAAATTTGGAAATGTTGATGCACAACACCTTGGCGTAACCCACTGTGGTGCTGCAGCAGCCGGGGTTGAAGTGATGCCTTAGGTTTTAACTTGCATATTTTTCAAATCCTGGACTGCCTGCTGTGTCCCTCTGAGGTTCCTTGTGCCCTCTCAGCTGCTGTTCTCTCACGCTGGTCAGACAGAACAAACCTCTCCAGGTTTGTTCTTCAAGGACACCTCAATTGTCCCAGGCCCCAAAATGTGTAAATTAAAGCCTCTAAAGGGGGAGCAAACTTGGGGTAATGACATCATGAACTGAGGTTATAATTGGAGAATTAACCCTGATATGCAAATGGACCAAACTCATAAAAGGGTGAAGAACCCCTGACCCAGCTGGCTGAGAAATAGCACAACTTAGGATCCAACGTTCCTTACCACCAAATTGTTGAGGGGGCACACATCGAAATCCTTTCCCTCCATTTCCAGAAAAGTAACGATGAGGTTGCATCCGAGCTTTGGGGAGAAATCATCTCGCACGTTCCCGGGGAGCGTGTAAGAGACCTCTGCCTCCGTGATAAACTGTAATACTTTCATAGCCAGGCCTTTTGGTCACCTCTGTTTGTTTATCTCTTCCCACATCTCTTAAGCTGGCAGCCCTTTTGGTGCTGGGAGATGATACCCTCTGGGCCTTGCCTGCCTGGGTTATCTCTGCTGTCTGCACCAGCCTCCTGTGGTAGACAGAGGGGTGATATGCCCTGCCACGCTCTGAGTCCCGGGATAAGAGAGCAAATCCCTGCCGATCCCTCTCGCTGTTGATGGGGAGCTCGGTGCCGTCCCTGTGCTCACCTTCGCTCTGAAACTCTGATTGAGTTATAACCTTGTGCAGGCAGGGAAGCTCAGGCAGGTGTTTGGATCTGACTGAGATTTCCCCTCGTGGCTTCCCTGCCCTGTGGCAATCCTGGCAGCCTTTTCCTGGCATCTGCATGGAGCAGAGCCTTTGATCCAAGCCGCTGGCAGGACCTGCGGGCGCGAAATTCTTCATTTCCCTTCTCCTCCCTAAAAAACAAGAACCAGCAGCAAAGAGCTGGCCTTGGACTGCGTAGGGATTTGAAGATATCAGACAGGATATGAATTTTCACGCAGGCAGTCTGCTGGAAGCGAGTGGAAGTGAGACAGGAGCATTAAATGCTGGAGCTCAGCTCCTCCTCTCTTTGGCAAATGTTGGAAATGAGTCCCTAGGAACATGTTTGTGCTTTTGTTTGTCAGAGATGAGGAGTTGAGGCCACTGCTTCGAAAGTGTACAAATGGCCTGGGAGCATGGGGGGACTTTTCAAAACCTGTTCTGTGTGTCAGGCACCCTGTGGGCTGCAGGCAGCCGCTCCCGGGGTTTGTTGTGGCTGCTGGCTCCCAGAAAATGTGGGAATCCTTCCTTGCTGGGGACTGTGGTTTGCTTTTCCTATCAGTGCTGGCTGCCTGGACTTTTTTGGAGGATGGAGCCTTCTCCATGGTCAGCAAATGGAAGTTGATTTCTTTTTGAAGTGTTCGAGGTGGGGTTGATCTTGGATTACAACCCTGGAAGAACTCGAGGCTCGCAGGCTTTTGGTGCTCTGGCCTAACGTGTGCAATGAGATTGGGTTTATCTGTCAAGACTCATCTCAAAGGACTAAACACTGTGAGTGCTTGGGGAAGCCTCTTCAAGCTCAAACAAGCCTCACTTGGTCCGTCTGGAATTTTTTTCCATGGAGCTTGCAGTGTTTTATGCTGTGTGGTCCCTCCAAGCTGCATGAGGTGACACCAGGCTGAGAACTCGTGCAGCTGTTTTAGTGGAGAATTTGGGTTCTTGCACCAAGGGATACTCCAGGCTGATCTGGACAGATCCATCCGAGAGAAGACGGAGGGGATCTCCCAGAAGAGTCTGTGGGAAATGCCTGGAAATGCTGCAGGAACGTGGGGCACGAAGGGAGCAGTGAGCATGGGAACCATCTTTGGAATGAGTTTAGCACCAAAGTGATGGCAAACAGCTCAGGCATCAGGATGTCTAATGGAATAAATGCCTGGAAGCTGCACAGGGAGCATCCTTGGGGCAGACCCGGGTATTTAATGGTCACTTTTGAAAGCTCGTTAGTGCCCACGGAGTAGGGGTGTCCCAGGAGAAGGCTGCTCCTGTGCATCCAGCTTTCCTTGCCATGAATATGCATTGCCATGGAGCCAGCTCGGCCGGGAGGTCCCCCTAGGCAGCTCTCCAGGGATCCTGGGCTGGAATTGCACCTTGCTGCCTGTGCTCCCTGGAGCTGCTGAGTGTGGGAGTCCCCCGTGCTGGGATCTTGGCAAGGGAGGCAAACTGGAGCAAGTGGAGTGTCCGGCTGTGCTGTTGTGCTTTTGCTGCCTGTGTGTGTGCCATGATTTCCTGTGGCATTGCCTCTGCACTGGTCCATGGGGGTGGAATGTGGGTGGGATTTTCCCTTCCACAGCAGGAGCAAGGCAAGGATTGCAGTGCTGTTCCTGCCTTCAGCTCAGCTGTCCCAAACACTCGTGAAGCTGTGCACACAAATGGCCCAGGTTTGCCACGTGTCACCCCTTCCCCAGCTCGTTAAAGCAACTCCCTTCACTCAGCTGGAAATCTGCCCCAAAAGGTGCCCGAGGCTTTGTTCCTTCCTTGGGGACATTCCCAGCAGTGTGAGGGGATGTGTGGGATGAGGCTGGAGGTGTTGCTGAGCTGATAAAGCAGGGGCAGCCTGGGCGGGCACAGCTGCCTGGGATGGTGTCGGCAGCTCCAGGGCTGCTCCAGCTCCTCCCCGGACACAGCCTCACCCCTGGCAGCTCCTGCAAAGGTGTAAGGATGGGTTTTTGTTGGATGGGCTTTTATTCTTCGGAGAGGTAGAGCCAGATGTCTCTTGAGGCAAATCTGTGGGAGAACTGTGCTGGGTTTCTCCAGCAGCTCCGGGTCCCTGGCGAGCTGGATGTGGGTCAGCAGTGCCCTGCAGCCACAGGGACATCCCTGTCCTGGGGAGGCTTGGGCACCACAGTACAGAGAAGATCTGAAGCTGTCAGAGAGTGTCCAAAGGAGGGACATGGGGATGGGGAAGGGTCTGGAGGAGCAGCTGGGGGCACTGGGTTTGTTCAGCTGGAGCACACCGAGGTCAGACCTCACCGGGGCTGCAGCTCCCATCTCTGCTCCCTGGGACAGGGACAGCACCCAGGGAGCGGCTGGAGCTGGGCCAGGGCAGGCTCAGGCTGGAGATGAGGGAAAGGTGCTTCCCCCAGAGGGTGCTGGGCACTGCCCAGGCTCCCCAGGGAATGGGCACGGCCCCGAGGCTGCCAGAGCTCAGGAGTGTTTGGACAGCGCTGCCAGGGATGCCCAGGGTGGGGCTGTTGGGGTGTCTGTGCAGGGCCAGGGGCTGGATCCATGATCCGTGTGGGACCCTTCCAACCCAGGATATTCCATGATTCTACAATTCTTTCTCTGGCGTGCGACCCTCCAGAACTTCAGTGCCTGCTGAGCTCTCGTTGCCTGGAGAAGGGCACGATCTGTGTGGGCACAGCTTCCAGTCCTTTCCATGGAGCTGTGCTACTTCTCAGCTCAGCAAAGCAAAATAATAATTCCATCTGGAGCTTTTGGGTGTCTCCAAAGGGGGTGGGACACCAGCGGTGCTCCCTGAGCATCCCACTGGATTCTGGTGTCCACTGCCTCGTGCTGCTTTGAGTAGAGCACAATACTCCTGAGATACAACCCGAAGGAGATGGCAGCAGGAGTGTTTACGGTGCCTCGGTGAGGGGATGTGTCCCTGAGCACGGAGGCTCTGTCCTAGGGGTAGCAGGAACTTGCGTTTCGGATTTCACGGAGCTCTTCCCTTTTCTCCTCAGGAAACAGCGAATTGCGATGCAAATTGCCAGGCAATTGATTCTCAGCCAAACCAATTTCCGAAGGGAGTTCAGTTATTCTCACAGTCTCTAATGCACACCCGGTATTAAAGGTTAAGAACTTGAGGAAAGAAAACCGGGAGAATTGAGACCAGAACTCCTTTAGCGAGGTATTCACATCCTCCCGTGCAGGAAAAGCACAAGTCCTAATGCTTTCACAAGGAGCTGTTGATGATTTCCAGTAGATCCGAGTGTAATTAAATCAATTTCCTATTAATGTGCTTTAATCGTTAAGAAAAGCTCATTAGGCTGCTTTTCATCCCGTGTCAGCAGCATCCTGTTTGGGCAAGGACCTGAGGATCCCAGGCTTACAACAGATGATTATAATCAGCTGTAATCCAGCTCTGAGCTCTGGTAAAGCATTGATTTCTTACAAAAACAACTCCAAAGCGTGTTCTGCGACTGAAACATTGACACTATTGGCTGCAATTGCTGAGACAGAACTCCTGTTGAACAAACAGAGCTCTCCAGGCTGCTCCTGGGTCGTTCCTGCCGCAGCTCAGCTGCCTGGAGGAGTCTCTCCGAGACTTTTTGGCCCTGGCACGACGCTGAGTGGCTCAGGATCAGTGACAGGGGATGGTCTCGGTGCACTGGGGGTGAAAGCAGCCTTGTGCTAAACATTCCCTTTCTCTGAAGGGTTGGCGTGCAGAAATTCAGTGTGAAAATGGTTTGTTTTGCCTGGGAATGGCCGATTTTCTGCTCTGACTCGGGGTGGTTTGCTCTGTGCCTGGGGACAAAAGCTGATTTTTAAAGAGGTTTAAGAGTTAATCACCCAGTCCCAAGGATATTCGGGAGGGGAGATTTAGGTAAAGTCCACGTGAATGTGGAATTGTGAAAAGAAATATTTAGAGCTTGATTCTGGGCCTGGTTTAGTAGATTTTGGTAATGTCCCAATATAAATTTGCAGGTTGAAAGCAGCTGTTGTGTGGTTGAGGAGAGGCTTTGGGGCAGGACAGGGAGGATGGAGCTGTTTCCCTGGAAAAGCTGGAGAGGAGTGGGATAAGCCACATGTGAAAGGGGAAAACAGATCAGATGGAGCTGCTGGAATGAGGATGAGGATGGAGCAGCAGCCTGGGAAGGCTGGGGCACTCTGCTGGTGAATCAGGAATACACTCAGGGTTTCTGGTGGAGCAGGGCCACCCCCAGCAACAGGGGGAAGTTTGGGCACTGCAGGACAAGAAAGAATCTAAATCTGTCAGAGAGTGACCAAAGGGGGACGTGGGGATGGGGAAGGGTCTGGAGGGGCCACAGGAGGAGCACCTGGGGGCACTGGATTTGCAGGACTCACGGGGGGACACTTTGGGACCCGGTGACTGGAATTTGCTCTCAGCACCAAATGTTTTCCGTGGGGCAGAGCTGGACAGCTCAGCTTTGCCACAGAGAGGGGCTTTGGCACCACTGCAGGTAATTTGTGGAAAACCATCGGTTTAATTGCTCTGGTTTAATTGCTGGAAGCGTTTTGTGACAAAGGAGAGGTGCCCGGGTTCCTGTGTGTGGGATCTGCTGCTGCTGCAGCGTCTGGGCTTCGTGTGCAGCCCCCCAGGGCAGGAGTGGCACTACACAGGCTGGGCCGAGAGCTCTGCCACAGAAATGTGATTTCTGACAGAGCCCCTGAGGCTCTGAATGCCACCCCTGAACCTGCCCAAAGCTTTGGCACAGCCCAGCAGCTGCAGTCCAGGGCCTGTGGGCACTGGGCTTTCACAGGGAGGGCTCTGCTCAGGCTCTGAGCTCTGTCCCCCCTGCTTTGTGTTCCTGAACAAGCAGCACATCTTTTACTTCCCTACTGAAGCTCTTCCAGTGAATTCCCTGATTTGTTTTTAATTTGCTGAAGCCTCTTATTTACAACAGCACCTGTAAGGCCGTTTTGTCAAACATTTCCTGAGGTCTAATGCAAAACTCGTTGGTTTTCCCTCAGATCAGAGCACTGCATGAGTTCAGTGTGGTATGGAAGTGAAACGGCCTGAAAAGCTGTGTTTGGAGCTGGTTTGGAGCTGCCTTTTTTAAACAACAGACCCTTTGTGGGACCTAAAGCATCACCATGTCCTTTTATCTGCCTTGCTGTGGATCTGTGGATCTTCTGCCTCTGCTGTGTCCAGTTCTGGCCAGAGAGCCCTGGAGGGGCTGGAGCGTGTCCAGGGCAGGGAACGGAGCTGGGAAGGGGCTGGAGCCCCAGGAGCGGCTGAGGGAGCTGGGAAAGGGGCTGAGCCTGGAGCAAAGGAGGCTCAGGGGGGACCTTGTGGCTCTGCACAAGTCCCTGACAGGAGGGGGCAGCCGGGGGGGTCGGGCTCTGCTGCCAGGGAACAGGGACAGGACAAGGGGAAAGGGCCTCAGGCTGGGCCAGGGGAGGCTCAGCTTGGACAGCAGCAGGAATTTCTGCATGGAAAGGGTGCTCAGGCCTTGGCAGGGGCTGCCCAGGGAGCTGTGGAGTCCCCATGCCTGCAAGTGTTGAAAAAACTAGGAGATGTGGCACTTGGGGACGTGATCTAGTGTGCAAGATGCTGTTCTGTCAAAGGCTGAACTCGGTTGTCTTGGAGGTCTTTTCCACCCCTGATGGTTCCATGATTCTCTGTGGGAATAGCTGGTGATTCCACAGCGTGTGTTTTTCTCCCAGTGGAGGAACCTGAGCTCAGTTCCCGAGTTTGCCATTCTGGGCAGTGGCAGTGGTTCAGTTTATTAGATTAAATTCGCTTTGCTGCTGCTGGCTCGGGTCCTGCATTCCCACAGACAGCACCACGGGAACCCAGCTCTGCAAACACCAATTAAGAGGACAGTGGAAGGCACAGTAATCATAGGAACGCTGTAAAACCCCAATGTTTGGCTTGGCTATTTGCTACTTGCTGCTACCTCTTCCCTGCAGACAAATCCCGGGGTGGCTGCTGAGGAGCAGAGCAGAGGCAGGTTGGGATGCTGGGAGCTCATTAAAATGAAGCAGTGTTGGCCTCGGTTGCAGCTCCTGTGTTCCATCTGTCTGCGGGCTCCTTTCCCCCTCCACCTTCCCCAGCAGCAGCCCTGACCTCGCCGTGCCCCCCTGGGAAAGCTCACTCGAAAAACCAACTCACAAAACTCTCACAGAGAGCGTTTGGTGCTGTTTGACACCTTTGCCCACGCTGTTTGCAGAGTCAAATGTTTGTCTGCCATTGCTGGGGATGGGCTCAGCGCTGCAGCACGGGATCCTGGAATGGTGTGGGCTGGAAAAGACCTCAAAGCTCATCCCCTGCCATGGGCAGGGACACCTCCCACTGTCCCAGGCTGCTCCAAGCCCCAATGTCCAGCCTGGCCTTGGGCACTGCCAGGGATCCAGGGGCAGCCCCAGCTGCTCTGGGCACCCTGTGCCAGGGCCTGCCCACCCTCCCAGGGAGCAATTCCTTCCCAATATCCCATCCATCCCTGCCCTCTGGCACTGGGAAGCCATTCCCTGTGTCCTGGCCCTCCAGCCCTTGTCAAGAGTCTCTCTCCATCTTTCCTGTAGCTCCTTCAGGCACTGGAAGGTCACGATGAGGTCACCTGGGAGCTTCTCCTCTCCAGGTGAACAATCCCAACTCTCCCAGCCTTTCCTCCCAGCAGAGCTGCTCCATCCCTCTGCTCATCCTGGAGCCTCCTCTGGGCTCTCTCCAGCAGCTCCAGGTCCTTCCAGCACAGAGCTGAGGAGCAAAGCTCTGCAGGTTTTGACTTCTTTTTTTCAGGATGAGAAATTGGGATCTGTGGACAGCCTTCGATGAACATTTTTTTTTTCACTTAAGACATAACCAGAGGCTCACCCCTAAATCAGGGGTACGAGCGTGTTTAGGATTGCAGACAGGTTTGGGTTGGAAGGGACCTTAAAGCCCATCCAGTCCCAGAAAAGGCTCCCACAACTTGTAGAACTCTCAGACTTCTCCCCCATGGATTGAAAGCATTTTATTGTATCTTAAATGATGCAATGAACTTGTTGTGGAGACCCATCAGCCTTTTTTTTTTTTTCACTCAGGTGGTTTAAAAGAAAGGATCCCGTGAAGAAAACGTCAGGATTTGTTAATTGCCAGCCATAATGGCATTATGGCAGAGAAAAGAGGTGTAACACGCCCCTGAATTCCAGGCCGCCATTTCTGATGTCTCTAATGCCTGGAATTATTTGAATTTAGTGTAAAGTTTAATTCAGCTTCTAAGAGCTCTCATTTTCAGAAAACTTTCTCTAGTGGGGAATGCAAGACTCAGATATTTCCAGCTTAACCAGCGGAGCTGGGCATTTGTGTGCTGTTCAAGGACAGCTTTTTCACTGCAGTAAAAGCAGATAAGATCCAGCTGGTGCCACCAATAATAGCAATTCTTTAATTTCAGCAAGCCAGGCTTATCCCTCTGTTTCATTAACAATCTGTGCTGCTTAAATCCAGCCAGGGCAGTGGGCAAAAGGGGCACATTCCGTGTGTCTCTCCCACCTCTGGGTTTTGGGCTGCAGTTCCCCAGCTGCTCTCCTGGCATGGAATATCCCCACTGGGAAGGGACCCACGCTGTCAAAGGCATCAGCAAAAGCAAGCTTTAATGTTGATTTGCAAAAGCACAGCCGAGTTGGAGGGTGAGGTTTGCTCTGCTCCTGCCCGTGTGGGCAATGCAGATTAAAGGAAATGAAATTAGAGGTGAGTTAGGGTGGTGGATACAGAGCTCAAAGGGTGAGGGGAGACAGCCTCAGGCTGGGCCAGGGGAGGCTCAGCTTGGACAGCAGCAGGAATTTCTGCATGGAAAGGGTGCTCAGGCCTTGGCAGGGGTTGCCCAGGGAGTGGTGGAGTCACAGTCCCTGGACATGTTAAAAAAATGAGTAAATGTGTCACTTAGTGCTCTGGGCATGGTGGGATTTGGTCAAAAGTTGGACTTGGTGATCTTGGAGGGCTTTTCCAGCCTCAGTGATTCTGGGATTTCAGGATCTTTTCTTCACCCTGAATTTGACCTGTGTGTGGATTGCAGCACTTACTGGAGCAACATCCAGAGCTTCTCTCCCAGGAATCTACCAGATAATTTCACTTTTGAGGCGCTTTCTTGGTGATCCTGAAAGCCCCAGCGTCCTTTACTGGGATTTGTTTCTATCGTCGAACGCTTTGAATTGGAAGTCACAGGATCCCAGGATGGCTCAGGCTGCAGGGAGCACAGAGGGCACCTGGTGGCACCTCCCTGCTCCAGCAGGGCCATCCCGGAGCACAGGCACAGCACTGTGTGCACACAGCTCTGCAACAGCCCCAGGGAGGAGAGCCCAGAGCCTCTGTGGCCAATGTGCTCAGGGCTGGGCACTGCCCAGGGCAGCAGTTCTGCCTCCTGGGCAGGGCAATTGCTGGGCTCAGGCCCTGCCCGTGGCTCAGTGTTGGCCTGGCAGCGATGTCACCAGGCAGCGATGCTGGTTTGTATTTGAGTGTTTTATGAGCACCCTTCGCCATCTCAGTGAATTCCATGGGTGTTTCAGTTCTGCAGCTTGGTTTGAGCTCTTACTGATGCCCGTGCCCTATTTTAATTTTGTTTTTCATCACAAACCCAAGCCCTTCTGCTAATCTGGGCCTGGAGCGGCGGGGACATGGGAGCCTCATGGTGCTCCGGCCGTGACTGTGCAGGAGTTGGCCCAAGGAGAACCTTGCTCTGTTTAAAAATTCCCTCACGATCCCCTGGCCTTGAATGCTAATCAGGAGCCGAGATGTGAGGAGATAACGTTCCTGCCTGGGCTCCGGAATTTGCTGTAGGGAAGGAGGGAAACAGCAGCGTGGAAAATCGCCCGGTGGCAGCGAGGGCTGAGCGCTCCTCACACTGCACCCAGCACATGCTGAACACAGATTTTGGGGCTGTTCCACGCCCTCAGCCTCAGCTGTGGTGTAAATACAAACCTGCCTTTGGAAATAACCACGTCAGGGCATTTCCCCCGCTGCTCTGTGTTACAGAAGCGTTTTCAGAATGCTGGGGAAAATAAAGATAAGGGTTCTGGAAGGAGATTGGGCAGGAAAGGGAGAACAGAAGCGCCATGGGGATGGTGGGAGAGGGGAGGGAACCAACTCCTTTTTACAGAGTAAATCATGGTGTCACAGAATCACTAAGGTTGGAAAAGACCTTTAAGGTCATCGAGTCCAATTACAAGCCAGCACCAGCAGCCTGTTCACCACTAACCCACGTCCCTGAGTGCCACATCCACACATTCCATGAACACTTCAGCTGTGGGGACTCCACCACTGCCCTGGGCCCAAATACCCGGGTTTCCCTGTTGGCCAGGAAGAGCCTTTGGACAAGGCTTTACAGGTGGGGCTTGGAATGTTCCCTTCAAGCTTGCTTCATTAAAGACTGAACCGACGAGTTTGATTTTCCTGTGCCGGTGTGTCTGTGCCCTCTGTATTTGTCCAGTTCGAGTTGTCCAAGGCCAGGGTGCACCCTGCAGCCTTGCTCCTCTCTTCTGTCCCTGTTTTGATGAAGGAAGAGGTGCCTGGCACTACATTTTATTCCTTCATTTTTCCCAAGGGTTAGACATTGCTGAAGTTCCTACAAGAACGATTTGGTTGGGGCAAACCCCCTTTTTTCCTCACCCTCCATCCACAGCGACATTCCTGCCCTTGCCCCTGAGCTGGGACAGAGCTGAGGGGATCATTTTAAGCCCAGAGTGCAAAATGTCTTTTGCTGGGCTCAGCCACAGCTCCTGGTGAGTCCAAACTGCAGAGGGTGATGCTCGAATTTCAGAGGATGAGCCCCGGTGGCACACAAAGAGCTCTGTGACATCAGGCACGAGTCTCAGGTGGGAGTGGAGAGTCCAGGGGGGCTGATCCCTGTGGAAAGGGGCTGAGGGATGAGGGAGAGCCCTGCAGGGATGTTTGGGTCTGGGTTCAGGGTCTCCCTGGCTTGCTTCAGCATGACCTGCAGAGTGCAGGAAAGCTGCGCTGTGCTGCAGGAGCCTGTGCAGCTGCCTGAGCTTAGAGAACCCTCAATATTCATCTGGATTAATTTTCCCTCTAGAAAACCTGAGCTGGGGTTGAAGTCCCCAGGTGTGTGTACTTGTGCAGTGTGATCAGTGAGATAAGAGTGTGCAAGGGAAAAAGCCTTGGCTACATCACTGATATGGGTTTTTTTTGCCCTTTAACTCATCCCATTCAGCCAGAACTCACTTTGAGTTATCAAACAAAGCGTTTCAGGCTGGAATTGCTGCGTAGGGATCAGAGGGAGAGGTTTTTTCCTGGAGTCAGGGCAGTGGAGATGAGTGGAGGAGCTTTTATATTCCTGGAGAGGCTGCAGCTCCTGAACTCCCCTGACATCAGCTGTGGGCTCATGTTTGTGGGATTTTCTGGATGGCTCTGCATCCCTCAAGGCTGAATCCCTGGGATGGGAGGGATGAGGGTGTTCCCAGGGTATTTTCTGGATGGCTCTGCATCCCTCAAAGCTGCATCCATGGAATGGGAGGGGACAGGGTGTTCACAGGGTCCTTCCAAAGCAGGAAGATGATTTTTGCTTCTTGGCTGTGCAGCTCCGTGGAAGTTCTCCAGAGCAGCCCCCTGGCACAGGTGTTTTTTGGTGGATTTTAGTGACACTGAATTGGATTTTATCTGGAAAAGTGCTGAATGGAACCTGGAGATGAAGCAGGGATACCTTGGCCTCCAACCTTGGGAATATTTATATAGAAGTCCATAAACCCCCTCAGAGGAGGCAGGATGGGTTTCCTTTGGATTTGGCTCCCTGATAAAGGAGGGGTGCCTTGGTTGCTCCATCAGGGGGATGGGGCTCCTGCTTCCAGCCGTGCCATGGCTGGTGGCACTGGGAGAGGGGAGAGTGCTGCTTTCACTGTGGGGTGGTGAGGGGTGCAGCTGGTGTGGGACGGTGGGGAATGCAGCTGGTGAGGGATGAGGGGGTGAGGGATGAGGGGGAATGCAGCTGGTGAGGGATGCTGGGGTGAGGGATGAGGGGGAATGCAGCTGGTGAGGGATGAGGGGGTGTGGGATGAGGGGGAATGCAGCTGGTGAGGGATGAGGGGGTGAGGGATGAGGGGGAATGCAGCTGGTGAGGGATGCTGGGGTGTGGGATGAGGGGGAATGCAGCTGGTGAGGGATGAGGGGGTGTGGGATGAGGGGGAATGCAGCTGGTGAGGGATGTTGAGGAGCAAACACATTTCCTGTACTCTGGGGCAGCCACCTTCAGCACCAGGAGGAAGGAAAAGTTCATTTAAAAGATGGTTTTTTTAGTTTTTTTCCTGCTGTCTGGGAATTGCAATTTTTTTTGTGTGTGTGGGCTCCCAAAATAGGAGTTCATTACCATGGGCTCACAAAATAAAAATTCATTGGGTAGTGATGCTGTCATAAAACATTTTATTTTCATCTTTTGCTTTGTTTGGCTTCATCTTCGGAGAGAAGCGAGCGGGCGCTGCTCCTGTGGCCCCGTAGTCTCTATGTGGTGCTGTGCTTTTCTCCCTCTTCCACACTGCTCTGCTGCCCACCCACTCTGGAAACAGGGAATGGATTATTTCCAACGCTTTGGATTCTGTGTAGGCTTAAAGGATCCAAGGGATCTGCTTCCAGTCTGAAGGGATCTGCAGGGAAGCTGGAGAAGGACTCCGTGTCAGGAACTGGAGTGACAGGATAGAGGGAAACGGCTTCAAACTGAAGTGGGAAATTTAGGTTGGCTATTGGGAAGGAATTGTTCCCTGGGAGGGTGGGCAGGCCCTGGCACAGGGTGCCCAGAGCAGCTGGGGCTGCCCCTGGATCCCTGGGGCGGGGCTGGACATTGGGGCTTGGAGCAGCCTGGGACAGTGGAAGGTGTCCCTGGCCAGGGCAGGGGTGGCACTGGGTGGGCTTTGAGGTCCCTTCCCAAACCACTCTGGGATTCTCCCTGCTGGATGTGAGGTGCTCACAGAGTGATTTCAGACACAAGAGAGGTTCAAGCTGTGCCCATGCAGCATTTTGTGGGGATTTGGAGGGAACATGACTTGGCATCTGGTGTGACTTCGCAGCCACCCACCTGCTTGGGCACAGACAGGCTGGGGGATGGCAGGGATGTCGTCTGGAGTCTCTGCCTCGCTTCTTCCAAAAATACTCACTTGTTTTGGCCTCTCCATGGTGCAGAGTTGCATCTCTGCTGGTGGCTGCATTCCTCACACACAGTGGGGTCTGTGTGCTCTTGTCCCTCAGTGATCAAGGAAATCTCTGTGTCCCTTCCTTTCCTGCAGGAATTCCTCTGTTGTTCCTGTCCATGGATTTAATTTGGTGAGGCCACACCTCGAGGGCTGTGTCCAGTTCTGGGCCCTCCCGGCCAGAGAGCCCTGGAGGGGCTGGAGCGTGTCCAGGGCAGGGAACGGAGCTGGGAAAGGGCTGGAGCCCCAGGAGCGGCTGAGGGAGCTGGGAAAGGGGCTGAGCCTGGAGCAAAGGAGGCTCAGGGGGGACCTTGTGGCTCTGCACAAGTCCCTGACAGGAGGGGGCAGCCGGGGGGGTCGGGCTCTGCTGCCAGGGAACAGGGACAGGACAAGGGGAAAGGGCCTCAGGCTGGGCCAGGGGAGGCTCAGCTTGGACAGCAGCAGGAATTTCTGCATGGAAAGGGTGCTCAGGCCTTGGCAGGGGCTGCCCAGGGAGCTTTGGAGTGCCCATGTGTAGTGGTTTGGTCCAAAATACTCATTACTGTTTATCTGCTGTGAGATAAGAATTAGGAGAAATGCAAAGCAGGCACCAAACTTGAAAGAATATAAAGAAGTTTATTAACAGACCTAAAAGAGGGGAAAAAAAATTATACCACCTTCAGAACTCTCCTCCTCCCCCCACCTTCCTCCCTTCTCCCACTGACAATGTAAAAAGACAACCCTTAAGATGTTCAGTCTGTTTACCACTTCCATAATAACCTTGTTCAGTCCATTTAGAAAGAGAAGTCTCTTCTTGCTCGTGCTATGAAAACATTATCACAACGAGACAGCTGCCCACTTCCAAATATTGTTCAGTCCATTTAGGAAGAGGAGTCTCTGCCTGCGTGTGAGTCCTTTCCCCCGACTTGCAGCTTCTCCCACAACTGCTTTCGAGGGTCCACTCTTGAAGTTTTTTGGGGTACAATTTTAAGGTTGAGCCGTTCAGAAACAAAAACAGAGGCCCTTCTCCTTCCCTGGGAGCAAAGGGTCTTCATCATCTTCATCGTTAGGACTATCTCTGGGAGCATCTCTAGGAACTGAGGTTTCTCCTTTCCCATTTGGAGCAAAAGTCCTCATCTGGTTCATCTCTCCCTGTCCAAACTTCTCATGAAATTACAGCTGCGTCAGCATCTGCCTATCTCAGCGCAGGTGCTTCTGCTCACGAGTTGAACACTCCACCCCCCATATCTTCATGAAATTACAACAGGATACTCTGATATATCATAGCTTCACAACAGAATTTCAGCTTTAAGCATCTCCTCTCTCTCTTCCCTCAGGTTTTCAGCTCTTCACAGCAATAAAAGGGTTAATCTCACCTCGGCCTTGCAGCTTTGCAGCTGGAATGTTGAATTTTTCTTATCGCAGTGGAGAGGGGGGAGAGCCGAGCCGCTCCGGCTGCCCACGGCAAGGCAGTGGGGAGGGTCCCACGGCTGGAACAGGTCCATCGGCTTCAGGATGGCCGTGGCCCGGCCCAGCCTGGCCCAAGCAGGGCCTGGCCGGGCCCGCTGGCCCCCGCACGGGCCCTGCAGCCACCTGTCCCAGCGCCGGAAACGAGAGAGAGCTTGGAGGGGGAGTTTGCCTATTCTTAAATGTGGATCACAGAGGTGGTCACAACTTTAAGTGGCTTAGAGAATTGTCCATATTCAAACTGGCCAGCTGATAGGTTCTATCAGTTCCCAGAGGAAACTGTAAGCACCCCTTAGCAAGGACGTCCCTTCCGGGACTATGCTTGCTAACCTATGACACCATGCCTGGAGGTGTCCAAGGAAGGGCTGGAGGTGGCACTCAGTGCTCTGGGCTGGGGACAAGGTGGGCATCGGGCACAGGTTGGACTCGGTGATCCTGGAGGGCTTTTCCAGCCTCAGGGATCCTGGGATTCTGTGGCTCCTGTGGCTGGGATATGTGGGAAGTCTGCTGGGGAGTCCCCTGTGCACATCCCCCCACGCTGAGCGCAGCCCTGGCTCCGGGATGTTCATTCCACCTGTATTAAATCCATCTATTCCCCAAGGACATGAACTGAGGCTGCCCTTAGCCATGGAAAGGTAGCCAAAGGTGGAGACAGGAATCCCATCAGCTGCCGGTGCAGCGAGCAGGGGCTCACACAGGAATCCAGCACTCCTGGGCAGCTCTTTGGCTGCCTGGAGCCAAGCAGCAGCAGCAGCACGGGAATGGATGCTTGGGGCAGATTAAAGAGGGAAAAAAAACAAATGAAGCTCTTTATGCGAACTGGGGGAAATATTTATTCCGTGGAAATCCAGAGCAAGCCTTCAGAAACGTGCATTTCTCAGGTTGGAATAGGAACTGGAGGCTTTTCATTATTTGTGAAAGCAAACCAAAGCCCTCCAGTGAAAAGCTGATATTTTGGAATAGCAGGGACCAGTGAGCATTCCCGCAGTTTTGTGCTTGTGTTGTGCCACGGGTTTTTTTAAAACCCCCCAAGCAAAGCAAGGTTTCCATAGCTCTGTTGGCTCCCAAGCAAACCCTTCAGTGGCTCAGGGGTGAGCAGGTGTATCCACCCCAGCCCTGCGGGGACAGGCAAACCTTGTGTTCCTTCTTACAGTGCTCCTTTTTTTCCTGTTGCAAGGATTCATTAACACACACAAAAAGGCAGAGTTTTTCAAAAAGCTGCTCAAAAAGGAGCTGCTTCGCCGGAGCGGTGGCTGGGGCAGGAATTTCAGTGGCTAATTTCTGTTTTCTCTGGGTGTGCAGTGAGCTCTGTGCTCTCGGGGCATCCTGATCAGAGGTGTGAAGTGCTTTGTGGCGGTATGAGGCTTCTCCTTGCTCATCCCAGAGCCCTTTTCCCACCAGGACTGTTTAAACCACGTGGATTTCTGCTTTGGAGTCATTCTGCAGCCCAAGGCATCTGCTCTGCTTGAGGAAGGTTAATTGACAAGGGATTAGAGACAAAGGTCAAATCTAGATTAATTTTCCCCAGATTCTGGAGGAAAAAAAGTAATTTTTCCTTCTCTTTTCTCCCTGGAGGAGAGCAGAGACTGAATTGCATCACAGAGGAGCTGTTTGCTTTTCCCTGGCTCCGAGGACAGCAGGGTCCTGCTGAAGGGAGAGGCTCTTCCTCAGCTCTGAGCGCTGGGGCTGTGGGGACACTCTGGTCCCTCCGGGGGCCATCCCCAGTGTCCCCACACTCCGTGCTGGCTCACCCTCCATCCTCCCCCTCCAGGGGTCACAAAATTCCAGGATGGTTTGGGAAGGGATCCTAAAGAGGATCTGTCTGCACCCCTGCCATGGGCAAGGACACCTTCCATTGTCCCAGGCTGCTCCAAGCCCCAGTGTCCAGCCTGGCCTTGGACACTGCCAGGGATCCAGGGGCAGCCCCAGCTGCTCTGGGCACCCTGTGCCAGGGCCTGCCCACCCTGCCAGGGAACAATTCCTTCCCAATCTCCCATCCATCCCTGCCCTCTGGCACTGGGAAGTCATTCCCTGTGTCCTGGCCCTCCATCCCTTGTCCAAAGTCTCTCTCCATGTTTCCTGTAGCTCCTTCAGGCACTGGAAGGCCCCAGTTTGGTCACCCCAGAGCTTCTCCTCTCCAGGCTGGACAGTCCCAGCTCTCCCAGCCGTTCCTCCCAGCAGAGCTGCTCCATCCCTCTGATCACCTTGGTCAGACAGGATCCTGTAAACCGCAGGAAGCAGAGGTGAGAGGCTTTGCTCCGTCCCCGCTGTCCAGAGGAGACATTTCCCCGGGATGTTGCATGTGCAGGAACATCCCTGTGTTTCACTGCTCCGTTCTGTGCCCAGCTCTGTTCTGTGCTCCTGCTGTTGGCCCAGTGCTCCAGGAGCTGCCGCTGTCCCAGCCTGTGGCTGTGTCCGTGCTCATCCCTCAGTCCTGGGCTGGGAGCTGCTTCCAGCCCCTCGGATGGGGAGCACAAGGCACTGAGACAGCTCAAGGGACACGCTCTGTTCGCAGCTGAGATCTGCTGATCCTCCTTACATCGTTTTCTAAGCAGTTTTCATGTCACTGGTTTGTTTTCGTCAGCAGAAGAGCACAGCGAGAAAAATCCTTCCTGTTGGCATTTCCCACTGGATTGTCCCTGCTCAGCTGGGCGCGGAGCAGGGATTGGGAAAGCGCCTCTGGAGCACAACAAGGCTCAGTTTTGGCTGCTGGGGAGCCCCTGGGAAGTTCTAACACCAGCCTGAGGAAGGTCCGCATTGGATTGGGGCCCTCAGCGCGAGGAAGATGCGGATCTGTTGGAGCAGATCCATGGGAGGCCACCAAGATTCCTGAGGGATGGAGCAGCTCTGGTGTGAGGAAAGGCTGGGAGAGCTGGGATTGTTCAGCCTGGAGAGGAGAAGCTCCCAGGTGACCTCATTGGGGCCCTTCACAGGACCTGAAGGAACCTCAGGAAAGATGGAGAGAGACTTTGGACAAGGGCTGGAGGGACAGGACACAGGGAATGGCTTCCCAGTGCCAGAGGGCAGGGATGGATGGGATATTGGGCAGGAATTGTTCCCTGGGAGGGCGGGCAGGCCCTGGCACAGGGTGCCCAGAGCAGCTGGGGCTGCCCCTGGATCCCTGGCAGTGTCCAAGGCCAGGCTGGACATTGGGGCTTGGAGCAGCCTGGGACAGTGGGAGGTGTCAGGGGTGAGGACTGAGTTGGCTTTAAATGCCCCTCCCACCCCAACCATTCCATGATTCCATGTTTTTGTGGATGTGTGAGATGATGTGGAGACCGCCTGTAATTGATAGGATCTCACAGTCCATTCCTTAGGACTCGGGGTGCCCTCCTGGCTATAAACTTCTCTCTTTGTATCTTCTCTTCACGAACTCCCCCTTCCCTAAACATTGGGAATGTCCTTGGTGACCCAAATGTCCGGAGCTGTCCCTTCCTGTCTCTCTCCACCCTCCAGTTCCATTGAGGGGCTGCACGAATCCAGCACAAAACAAGCTAGAAAAGGGCCAGATTTCTGATTTCCGTGGCATAAAGTGCAGTTTCTACAAGAAAAATCCCAATTTTTCCCCTAATTCCTTTCATTTTTCACGTAGTCCTGAGCACGTCGGCAAGAGCACGAGGAGCCTCTTGTCCTGTCACTTTTTCACTGCTTAGATCCAGGGGAAAAAAACCTCCCACATTTTTCCAGCTCTGCTGCTTTGCTTTTATTTTTCCATATTTCCAGCCAGGAATATTGCATCCTTAGCCTGTGTGTGAAGGGGAGGGAAACAAACCCAAGGAGGAGCATGAGGGGAATTCAGGATTTTGGGGCTGTAAGAGGTTCGTGGGGCTCTGCCGTTGCCTCTTGGAAGACTGAAGAAAATCCTGGAGCAATCCTGGCTTTTGTGGTGTGCTGGGCACGGAGGATCTGCTGGAGGTGGGGGCAGTTCCTGAGGGCAGCTATCCACAGAAATCTACGGAATTCTCCCCATTTTTATCGCTGCTTCCTGATGTTTGGAAAGTGATGCTTTTCCAAGCAAAATCCCTGAATCCCTGAGGGTGGAAAAGACCTCCCAGAGTCCAACGTGTGCCTGATCCCCACGTTTTTTCGGTGGGTTTTTACAGGAACGAGCTGAATCCAGGCAGGAATTGCACCCAAAGAAATGCCAGGCTGGACGAAAAATCACCCAGAAATATTTGTGTCATTTATTAATGAGGTGAACCAGCAGCAGTGAGCTCTTGAAGGAACGTTTTGGCCACGGGTTTGTGTAAATCCATATCCGCTCCCACGATTTCCGTGGGAAGAGCAGCCGTGGTCTGGAATTGTTGCAGTTATTCCTGCATTCTCGCAGCCGGGGCGGTCGTTTGATCCTTTTGACAAAGGAAAATCTGCTTGGCAAGATGATTTGGAGATGGAGATACTCTGGCAGTTTTGATTCACTGGAGACAAGTGGCTCCCGCTCTTGTTTCCTCCTCAGCTTTTGTTGGAGGTGCTGTGGAAGCTGGAGAAAAACAACCCCCAAATCCTTTCATTTCCCAGGGCTGATTTCCTGAAGTGTTGCTGCAAAGATTGGTTGGGGGGTTTTTTCTCTCTCTCTTTTCACCCGTTCTCTAAAAAACTGGAGGTAGGCAAACCTTTGTCCTCTTCTCTGTTTGCCTGCAAATGAGAGCAGCTCTGGGCTTTGGTGCTTTTTTGTTTTTTCAAAGTGAATTTCTCTGTCTGCACTTGGAGACAAAGACCCAAGGAAAGGCCAGAATTCCGTCTGAGAAAAGAGCCACAATCAATTTATTGTTCCAGGATCAAAAATTCCCCGTGCCTATAAATAATAAACCGCCAGAATAGCAGCAGATAATTCTATAGGAGCTTTAAATATCTCCAGGAAAGTCCTGGCGAGTTTTTTTAAATGAACTCATTTTCACTTCTGAGCTCTGTGCCAGAACCGTACGAAGACGCGAGGGCAAACACCGCCGCAGCTCTCAGTTTGCTGGAGGATCTTCATTCCTGTGGAATGAGGCAGCAGATTCCATGGAATGTGTGTTCCACGTGGCAGAGACTCCGGTGCTTGGTCGTGCTTTTAATGCCATTCATGCCCAGTGGAGGCTGTTAGAGGTTTTTCGGGAGTTCAGCTGGAACAGCCACACCAACGCCCACCTCGCTCTGAGCTGGGTAATGACAGTGATGGGGAAGCTGAGGAATTGGAGATCACCCCTCTTTTCCATGAGCTGGATGAAACAGCCACGGGCAGAAGGCCGGGAATATTTCCTGTCTCCTGTGGGAAGGAAGCTGATCCCAGCTGTGTCCAGAGGCAGGAAAACCCCTGGAAAGGCTGGAGATGCTCTCCCAGAATTCCCAGATGTTCTCCCAGGGAGCATTTTCATTCTGGAATATTTCCATCCTAACAACTCCTGTGCCCTTATTCCAGCTGGAATGGGAAGCAGCTTCCAGTATCTGAGATTTGTCAGCTTCATTCCTTGGAGGGGATGCTGCTGCTGTTTGGGGTTAGTGGGGTTAGTTTGGCCTGAATCAAGCAAAACGTGCAACGTTCTGGGCATTAGCTGAGGATCATTTGGGAAGAGCCTTGTTCTTCCCACCGGTGGCTTTCCCATCCTTTAGGGGTTTCCGTCCCACGGCTCAGGCCCCCGGAGTGCAGCTGGTTCTTTTAAAAGCGCCTTTTGGCGATTTTAAGTTTAATTTTGAACATGACTTGGTATAATATGGTCAGGGCCTGGAGGGACTGGGCAAGGGAATGGCTTCAAGCTGGAAGAGGGTAGGGATAGATGGGATATTGGGAAGGAATTGTTCCCTGGGAGGCTGGGGAGCCCTGGGATGGATTTCCCAGAGCAGCTGTGGCTGCCCCTGGATCCCTGGAAGTGTCCCAGGCCAGGCTAGAGCAGCCTGGGACAACGGGAGGCGCCCCTGGCCTGGCACTGGATGATCTCCAAGGCCTTTTCCAACCCAAACCATTCCCTGATTCCATAATTCAGGTCCAATCCCGTTTTCCAAGCTCTCACAGACGTTACTGAGTGCAGACTTCCCAAATTTCCCTCCCTGTTGCACCAGGCGGTTCGGGAGTTTGATTTCTGGCTGTGCTTGAAGCACCTTCCCTCGGAGACCTTTGCTTTTCTTCTCCTTTCCTGACCAAGCCCCAGGCAAGGTGAGGTGGAGTTGCCTTCTTGGGACACATTTGGAGACTGTGAAAATCCTGATTTTTTTTTTTCCCCTGTGGGCCTTATTAGACACAGATGGGAAGTTTTCCTATTATTTATTTGAGTTATTTGAGTTTTCTTATTATTTATCTGAGTTTTCCTGCTACTTATTTGATTTTTCCTATTTTTTGAGTTTTCCTATCTTTCGTGTCATTGCTGCGTTTGTTTCAAGACCACCAGCCTTGGATTTAATAAACAATCCCGAGCAATCAGTGCAGTTTTCTCTGGGAGAAGATATTTGGGATATTTGTTTTAATGATTTTTGGGACAGGAAGAGTCCAGGATTTAAAAATACCGTAATGATCTCTGTTGCTGGAATTCTCTGTTTAGGGAAGGGAAAGCCCAGCAAAATTTGGGTTCTTCTTTTTGATTCCGTTTCCTTCAGTAAGATCTGATATGGAAAAGCAAAGCTAAAACTTCCAGGCTAAAATCCCAATTGACAGGGATTAAGCAGGAATTGAAATCATCAAATTAAAGTGCTTTTCCTGGCAAAGCAGCGTCCTGCTTGTGTTGCTGGAATAAAAGCTCCTGATTTATTTCCCTGACAGCAAATGCAGAGCTTTCACTTTGACCTTCGGATCTGCAAGTCATTTTCCTGGAGATTCTTTGTCATTTAAAAACATTTCTTTCTCCCCACGCTGCTTTAAAATGAAAAAAACAAAACAAAACAAAACAAAAACCACAGGGAAAACTGTCCTGGGGGAGAAATCCTGAATTTTGGATCTTTCCGTTTTTAATGGGATATTCCAGGGCCTGTGGGAGGGATGGAGGCAGAAGGAAAGCAAACGTGGAAGCATCTCTTGGGGGAGAGTCATTGCAAGGAGGTTTTGGGTGGATTAAACAAAATGAAGTTATTGGTGAGCTGGCAGCACGCAGGGGGAATATTTTTGGTGGGGGGGGTTTATTCTGTGTGTTCTACAAATGTCAGGGATCGGGGCTGTGTTCTGGAGAGCTCTTCCCTTGGAATGAAGTGGATAAGCCCAGGAATACGTCTCAGGAGGAGAAGTCCACCCCTCCCTTGGATTTTCCTCTCAGCTGGGTTTTTTCCTCGCTCATTTGTTGGCAGCAGTCATTAAAGTGTCCTTTTCCAAGTGCCTCGGGGTGGGAATGGAAGGGCAGGAATGTGAGGCTGGAATGGGGATTGTAGGGAAAAGCTGGGGAGCTGGGATCTGATAGGAAATAACAGGGTTGGGAGAGCTGGTGCTTTTCTGCTTTAGGATTTCATGCGGAAGTTTCCGAGGGAAACGAATTCCGGTCTCCAGATCAGCGTGGCAGTGTGAGTAACCAGCTCTTCCAGGAGAAGATGAGGTTATTTGTTTGTTCCCCATTATTTGGGAGCGACTGCCGCACGTGAGCGCGACGGAAAGCAGCTTTCTTTCCACTTGTGTAAATAACAGCTTCCGAAACTTGAGTTTTCCGGGGTTTTCATGGAGATCAATATTCCCAGGATTCCTTTTAGCTGGGCCGTGGGGGGCATATCCAGCAATATACGGGAATATTCCCAGCAGCGGAGTTGCTGCGTGATAGGAGAGGAAGGTGCTCCCCGGCAGGAGGGGTTTGGCATCTCCCAGTAATTAAAACAACAAATAATAAATGTTTCCCATGAGGAATCCGAAAATGGAGAGTCCGAGTGTGCCACGTTATCCCAACCCCAGCACTGCTCAGCGAAGCACAGCAAGAAGCCCAAATCCAAATCTCCCCTTTAGGCTCTCTCTCCCTGTGTTGCTCCAAGCTTGGTTTGATGGGGATTAGGGGAAGTTGCCTGTTCCCATAAATCACCTGCCAGGATTAAACCAGCCACAAAACCCTGCAGGAAACCCTGAATCTGCCTCTCAGCGTGAGAGGTGAGATCTCGTTTTAGCCCCGCTTTCGCTCGTTCCTTTCTCCCTTTGCTCAAAGGCGTACAAATTAACTGGAAGTCGGAATTTTTGCTGAGAGCTGAAGCAGGATTGGGTTGTTAATTATGGTTTTGTTCTCCCCTCTATCCGTTTCGCTGTTGGGCCCTCTCTGCTTGGGCACATCCCTGTTGAGTGCCTTTCAAAGGCGCCTTTTCCTCCTTCCTTTGCACGGGAATCGTTCTCCCCAGCTCCTGAGGTGCCTGGCACTGATTCTGAACAGCCTGGGATCCGCGGGAATGTGTTGGGTTATTCCCACTGTGTTCTCCCAACGTTCCTCTTGCTCCTGTTCTGTCCAGTTGTGTGCTGGAAAACGGGATTAACCCTGGATATTCTCCTTTTCCTTGAATCCCATGAGGGCTGTGCCTGGGGAGCTGGATATCCACTGGAATTCTTCCTTTAGCTGGGCCATCCAGGTGGGAACATCAGCTTGTGCCTGACTTTCTTTGGGAATTCTTAAAGCCGGCAGCTGAGAGCAGAGATGGGAGCTGTGCAGGTAGGAACACACAGCAACTGCTCCCAGAGTGTTTGACACCACCACAGCCCTGCTGGGAATTTCAGTCCAAGCATGTTCCCTGCCAAAATCCTCCTTTTTTTTTTCCACTGAGGAGCACGGGGATGCTTGGTTTATTGAGAAGTAAGAATGTAAAGTAAGAACATAGGATTCCTTCTGGGAGGTGAAGCTGCAGAGCAAAACCCCACACTGGTTTTACAGGCTGGCACTGCTCTGCTGAGATGGAAATAAATCAGGTTAAACCTCTGGTTTCAGTTCAGGGAGTGCACTGAAAATTGGGCTCAGCTCCTGCCCAGTTTGGCCAGTTGGAGAGGAATTCCCAATCCCACCGACTGCTGGGAATACTCTGGGAATACTTCTGGGAGCAGCAGAGCACGTGAGAATTGATCTGGTTTCTACCTCCAAAGTGCCACCCTGGCATGTGCAGCCTGAGGAACCTGAGGTTTGTTTTATTTGCACGGTGACAGCCACTGTCACTGCAGCTCCATCAATCCAGCTGGTTTGTCTGGCACAGCCTCCACCTCCACAGCAGGAACTTCTTTTCCATGAGCCCTGGCACAGCTGCCCAGGGGGACCTGGAGTCTCCCTCTCCGGATTCATCCCAAGCCTGCCTGGAAGTGCTCCTGTGTCACCTGCTCCAGGTGACCCTGCCTGGGCAGGGCTTGGACTGGATCATCTCCAGAGGTCCCTTCCAACCCAGCTCTCCTGGGATTCTGGGAATTAAGCATAGATGAAGGAATTCACATTGCTTTTGAAAGCAGGGAAATCCAGCTCTCTAAGGTGACCTTTTCACAAGATCCAAGTCTTTAATCCTGAGATGATTCCCAGTGTTTCCAGTCCTGCAGCTTGGCCCCAGTTCAAGACTTTTGCCCTCAGTTCCTGCTGATGAATTTCCTTATCACAGACCCAAAGAAAAGCAATCCCACAGTTTCATTTCCTGCATCTTTGGCAACTGTTGATGCCAGCCATGGGGGTTTTTTGCCATGAGGAGTTACCAGAGCAATTTTTTCCTTCCCTTGCCATGGAAGTACTGATTTTCCCCTGAGACGTCTGGTGTGGTTCTCACTGCAGCAGCACCTGGGGATGTAAAAGGGGTGTTGGTTGCAGAATCCTACAATGACTGCACTGACTGCCCAAGCCTTGCTCAGGGAAGGCTGCAGCAGCCTCCTGGGGAGCCTCAATAAAACCCTCTTTGCCTGACTGTGAAAAGAAGCAGAGCAAATTTCAGAAATGCCCTTTAGTCCTATTTGGTTCTGTTCTAAAGTGGATTTCTGTGTTGCAGAGACCACATCATTCATTTGCTAATCAAAACCCCAGAAACCAGCCCTGCTGGAAAGCTCTCCTACTTGTGGGAGTGCCTCAGTGTGGGTGGGAAAAAGTCTGGACTTAAATATGTCATTGGTTCGAGGAGAAGAGATGATTATTTCTGGCAAGAGGGAAATGAGGGCCTTGATATTTCAAGTTGTCTTTCCTTGGAGGAAATAAAAACACTGGGTTTAGGTGCTTTGGGGTAATGGCAGTGAGGAATTTTGTTGGAAATCTGTGGGTTTGTGACAGCACCAATCCCACACCAGTTTGGGTTAGGAGGGACCTCAAAGCCCATCCAGTGCCACCCCTGCCATGGCAGGGACACCTCCCACTGTCCCAGGCTGCTCCAAGCCCCAATGTCCAGCCTGGCCTTGGACACTGCCAGGGATCCAGGGGCAGCCCCAGCTGCTCTGGGCACCCTGTGCCAGGGCCTGCCCACCCTCCCAGGGAACAATTCCTTCCCAATCTCCCATCCAGCCCTGCCCTCTGGCACTGGGAAGCCATTCCCTGTGTCCTGGCCCTCCAGCCCTTGTCGAGAGTCTCTCTCCATGTTTCCTGTAGCTCCTTCAGGCACTGCTGGAAAGCCCCAGTTGGGTCACCCCAAGCCGGGAATGTCTTGTGTAAAGTGGGGGTATCACAAAGAGGCTT
This sequence comes from Corvus cornix cornix, assembly GCF_000738735.6. Lineage (NCBI taxonomy): Eukaryota > Metazoa > Chordata > Aves > Passeriformes > Corvidae > Corvus > Corvus cornix. The sequence continues at coordinate 34,879,311 of NC_046336.1, read as the reverse complement.
CTTTTGTCTTTTCCCTTTCTCTCAGAGGCCTGGGGGTGCTTGGGAACACGTTGTGCTTGCAGGGAAGGAAAGTGAGGGTTCTAAAAGTGTGTGTGGGCCTGTCCAGGGAGCCCTTGGGAGCTGTGCTGCTGGCGAAAGGGAGGGCGAGGCAGCTATTTCCCTGAAGGGTGAACTTAATTTCCCTAAAGCGCTCTTTTTTCTCTCTGTGCCAGAGCTGCTGCTGGAAATATTCATTATCTGAGGCAGTGTGAGCCCTCAGAGGGGTTTGGAACTTTGGGGTCCCTGCTTGCTGGTGCCTGGATATATTTTAAAATAGAAGCCTTAAAAGGCTCCATTCCCGCGTGCACAGTTCTGCTGGGAGGTGTCTGCAGACCACACCTCTTTAATTAGTCGGACTGGCTCATATTTTAACCAGGATCAGCAGCTCTGAGGGCAGGAGGTCCCTTCCCTGGCAGCATTCCTGCTGTGTCCTGCTGCCCGTGCTCCTCAGGGATGGTGCTATCCCTGCTCCTGGGAGCTGTGCAGGTGAATCACACACAGCCCTCTGAAAGGAATGAAAGAAAGTAATAAACATAAAAAATCTTGGCTCCTCAGCTGCTCCAACATTTTTCCTGGAGGGTTTTAGGAACAAAAGGGTGCTGACGCTTCCCACAGCTTTGATTGCCCTCTCCCCGCTCCCTGGTGGAGATGGGAACCCAAGAGCTCGCAGGGTTTGGGCCCAGTCTGGGGCTCTGCAGAGCCACAGGCGTTTTGGAGCTGTGGGATTGTTCATGCGGGGGTTTTCTGGGAGCTCTGTCAGTCTGGCACATGGAAAATAAAGGCACAGAAGGACATCTCCAGGCAATGTGTTTGCATCACTTCACAGTATCCCGGGATATTGTATTTGGAGGCAGCTTCCCACGTGTTCGGGATCAGAAGGATGCGGATCTGTTTTGTCTGGGAGATAACTGTTGCATGGAAGAAAAACTTTAATGCAAAATGTCAGCTCAAAGTACACTTTTCTCCATAAAAATAATCGACAGAATGGACTTTTTTGGGGGGTAATTTGGTTGTTCCAGCTCTCCTGGCTGTGGAGAAATGCAGAATTCCTGAGTGTGGCTGTCCAGGAGTGGAGCCTGCAGATGAGCTCGTCAGGCTGCAGTCAGCAGTGCTGCCCCGGGAGGGCTCCTCCTGCTCCTCAGATCTTGGCCGGGCACCTGAGGGAGCTTTCATTTCTATCCCAAACCTTCCCCCAGCTGCCGGGGCTGCTGTGCAGGATGTTCCCACAGGGAAATCTGGGAGCAGCTCTGAGCCCCAGCAGCAGCAGCAGCGGGGTAGGAAATGCTGGGCAGCTCTAGCAATTCCCAGTTCTGAACCAGCCAAGAGATGAGAGTTAACACCATCTATATTTCAAAAACTACCGAGGGACCCCTAACGAGCCATCAGGCTCTTCTCTCGTCCTGCAAACAGCTCTTCCCAGCGCTGCTGCCGCTTCCCAGCAGCTTCAAAGGCACAAATCCAATTTGCTGGGTTACAGATGCCATCCCCTGCGAAAACAGAGAGCCTTGGGAGGCAGCACCCCTGAAGGATTGGTGTCTGTGGAGCCTTTGCTTTGCAGAGGCGGGTGTGGACAGTAAATACATCAGCACATCAGTGGCAAAGACCAAGCAGCTGCATGTTGGGCTGGCTGGGTGGTTTGTTGTGTTCCCAGACATTTTGGAGGTGCCGGTTGAACCTGCTGGCTTTTGAGATGTGCCTTTAATTCCCACCCAGCTCTGCAGCAACATCCAATCCCCATTTCCTGCTCCTCTTCCCACCCCTCCAGGCAGGGCTGGCTGTGATCCTCGGGCTCCTTCCCGCAGGCAGCAGCGTTGGCTGAGGGTTTTTATGGCACACGGGAGAGACTCTCCCAGAGCCTGAGTGCCATTAAATTGCATCTCCCGCTCCTGCTTGAGCTGCCCCCTCACAGCAGGGCTGGAGAGGCACCACTGGGCTCTGCTGGAGGCTGCAGAAATCCAAACTCGCTCCCTGAGGATGTGTTGAGGTGCCATCATTCCTCTCTCCTTTCCTGTCACGTTGCCTCCATAATAATTAATCTCTTTTTGTTGAGAGGTTTTTCCTCTGGCTTGTGCAGCTGAGGGGGTTCTGCCACACACCAAGGGCAGTGTTTGGTGCACTCAGCACCTGCCACGGGATCCAAGTGGCCTGGAGGAAATCCATGATTTAGTAACACGACTCATCTTTTACATTCCCAGTCTTTTTCACTGTTTTTTTTTTTTTTTTTAAGCTGTTTTGTGTGGTTTCTGTGAGGTGATCTCGTTGGTTCTTTGCTAAAATATCTCCATGCTGGATGGGGGCTGGGACTGACATGCGATCACCAAACCCAGCGGGGCTTTAGGCAGGTTTTGCCCCTTAATCATAATTAATTTCATGTTCAGCCAGAATTAAAGTGGAATTACATAAAGCCTTTGGATGAAGGCTGGAGTGTTTGCTTCCTCTCTAGCTGGCACTGTAATAAAATAATGATTGAAAACAGGTAAATCCCCCTCGATAAATAGAATAAAACATCATCAATCCCCTTTGACTCACCTGCTCCTGCACCCACGGGCTTCAAATCAAAATCCTTTGTATTTCAAATTGCTTCCAGCAGCAATATGGAAATTCTGGAAGAAACCCAGCAAATTATGGTTGTTTCAGAGCAGGTTTCTGTATTTCTGCAGTGTTGTTCTCACAGGATCAATTCGGAAAACACCTCAAGCCTTTAAATCCATGGATGAGGGTTTGCATGAACCTGTTTGATTCTTCATTGACTCAAACCCCATGCACTGATGTTCCTGGAAAAAGGAGGAGCACTCCAGGAACAATGCCTGGTGATTTCTGGGAATGTTTTCCCCTTAGAGTATCTCCGAGACCCAAGGTGAATTGCCTAACCCCACCTCACAGAGAAGGGAGGAGCTGAAGGGCTCTTCACCAGCCCCTGGGACAAGCACTGGGCCAAATACTCAGAGTGTTGCAGAATTCACGGCACAAAGTTCAAGGGAAGAGCAAAATGTTTGTTCTGAGCCCTGGGGAAGGCTGGGGAAGGCTCTGCGTGTCCGTGGGGAGCGCAGGGACAGCTCTGCCCGGCGAGGACATGAAAGGGGAGATGCCTGCAGAGATCTGCAAGGGGTGGTTGGGTGGTGCTGAGCTTCTGTGCCAGCATTTAATACAAAATAAGTATGAAAATAATCCCCAGAGCTGATTTCTCCACGCACTTCACGGTGGCTTTTCCTTTCATTTCGCTGCTGAAAGCTTTTCCATGAGGGTTTTGCCTACTGCAGGATGACAGGTCCTGTTTGGATTTACTGTTTAGTGCATGCTGAAATTAACAGCAGCCCGGTGGCACAAGTTAATTACATTTTAAACCATTATTAATGTCCTCTAAAGAGAAACATCTCCTCTGCACTGAATTCTGCTGCTAAACTGCTCCTTGGCTGGTTGAGTTGGGCTCCTCCAGGAGCCATGGGTTTGGGATGCTTTAAGTAGGAGTTTTGTTGTTTCCTGTTGCTTTTCCTCCATGAACATCCAGTGGGTGTTTTGACTGCTTGGCTTTTAGCAGCCAAGGAATTTCTGCCATGATTTACTGGGACGGGATTTTTTCTTCCCATTCCCACCCCTGGGTGTTTTTCTTTTAAAAACCGTTTGTTGCCGTCAACGTGTGATAAATAAGATAAGGAAGCACCTGCCAGCTTTTAGCATCTTCTCTTTTCTGCGCAGAGGTGACTGATACACTTTCCCTTTCCTCATTTCCCCCTTCTCTCCACTGTTCTGCAGTAAATTACTGTAATCCAGTTTCAGGCTGGATTGAATCACAGCCCTGTAAGGAACTGGGGAAGGCAGGTGAGGAGTACTTTGGGTTCCAAAGCTTTTAAAATCCCTGGGGGAAAAAAGATCCCTGAGCTCCAGTGAGGAATGGTTTTGTTGCTTTAACAGAGTGAAAACTGCCTGGAGAATCCCCCTGTAACATGGCTCAGGGGAAGGGTTATTTTCAGGGAAATAGCCTGCTTGGAGTACTTCCTCACGTGGCTTTTTCCAGGAGAAAAGAGGATTCCTCAGTGCTAAGGAAACATCTGAACCTGTGTGCTCTCCGGAGCATCGTGGCCCTCACCTCAGGAATTTCCTTGCTGCTGCTGCTGCTGAGCTGTTCCTCACCTGGAGGTCCAAGAGGTGCCACCTGTCAGCGTGCTGCGCTCCGAGCTCCCTGAGGCGAGGAGGAGAAGCGCTTGCCAAAGGGATCAGTGGCTTTCATTGTCATTAAAGAATCACGGCTGGGGGGCAAAACCAACACGGGAGCTGCGGCAGGCAGGGGGCTGGTGGGAGAGCCTGCACCGAGGGAGCAGCAGGTGGGAGGGGAATGTGGGACTGGGAGGGGGAATGTGGGACTGGGAGAGGGAATACAGGAATGGGAGAGGGAATGTGGGACTGGGAGAGGGAATGTGGGACTGGGAGGGGGAATGTGGGAATGGGAGAGGGAATGTGGGACTGGGAGGGGGAATGTGGGACTGGGAGAGGGAATATGGGAATGGGAGAGGGAATGTGGGACTGGGAGAGGGAATGTGGGACTGGGAGAGGGAATATGGGAATGGGAGAGGGAATGTGGGACTGGGAGGGGGAATGTGGGACTGGGAGAGGGAATATGGGAATGGGAGAGGGAATGTGGGACTGGGAGGGGGAATGTGGGACTGGGAGAGGGAATATGGGAATGGGAGAGGGAATGTAGGACTGAGAGAGGGAATACAGGACTGAGAGAGAGTACAGGACTGGGAGAGGGAATGTGGGAATGGGAGAGTGAATACAGGAATGGGTGAGGGAATATGGGACTGAGAGAAGGAATACGGGACTGGGAGAGGGAATACAGAGCTGAGAGAGGGAATAGAGGACTGACAGAGGGAATAGAGGACTGACAGAGGGAATACAGACTGACAGAGGGAACAGAGGACTTTTTTGTCACTTTGGCCATTGAATGATGTGTGAAGGCTGCAGATTTCAGTGTTGGCGTGGCCTAGTCTGACAGGAGAAGGATGGTGCAAGGCAGGGAGTCATCCCAGCTCTGGGCGTGGTGTCCATCACCCCACACGTGTGTGTGGGCACGCAGCAGTCTCTCAACATCCTGGCACATTGAACAGAGTGAGGAGAGGGAATTTTAGATCCACTGCAAACTCTGGCCAGTGGATCCAATGTAATTCCCCGCTCCGGCCGTTTCCCAGGCAACCAGCACACGGTTCCAGAGCTAAACAGCAATGTACCTGCACCCTGTCCCTCCTGGAGAGGCTGAAAATCCTGGCAGACAGCCCGTGGGCCGTGTGAGAAGTGGTGTGGCAGGAATAGTTTATTATCGGCTGGGCTGCTCTGACGCAGCCGGCGGGAGGAGGAGCAGCGATGTCCCTGTGCCCGGAGCACAAGGGCTGGGATGTCACCCGTGGGAGCCACAGGCCACCCAGCCCTGTCCTCGCGGGCACGAGACATTCTGCTGAGTCGTTTTCATAGCCTGTGTGTGGTATTTATATATATTGGGATATATTTAAGGTAAAGAGAATCGTCTCAAGCAGTTGGAGCTAGAACAGATGGCAGCGGCTGCTTTCTCGGGTGGTGTTTCCTGGCACTTCCAAAATGGCCAATGCAGGCCTTTATCAGCAGCTTCTGCTCAGGGCATGGGCATGTGGGAGGGTTGTTGTTGTTCCCACAGCTCGGAATGGGACATTTCTCTATGGCCTCCTTCCTCTGGCACTCGTTGTCCTGCTGGCTGCGTGAGTTTGGGGTGCCAGGAGCAGGCCCAGCAGTGGCATCTCTTGTTGAGTCCTCAGGGTGTTACCCCAGCTCTGACCCATGTGGGCAGGAAAAGCCAGCTCTTGTCTTCCTCACAGGATCCCAGGATGGCTCAGGCTGCAGGGAGCACAGAGGGCATCTGCTCTCTCCTCCCTGCTCCAGCAGGGCCATCCCGGAGCACAGGCACAGCACTGTGTGCACACAGCTCTGCAACAGCCCCAGGGAGGAGAGCCCAGAGCCTCTGTGGCCAATGTGCTCAGGGCTGGGCACTGCCCAGGGCAGCAGTTCTGCCTCCTGGGCAGGGCAATTGCTGGGCTCAGGCCCTGCCCGGTGCTCTGGTGCCATTGCTGGGCCCCGGAGCAGAGCCCGGGCCCTGCTCGGAGCCCTCCCTGCAGCCAGGGACAGCCAGGGCTGAGGGCCCCTCTCAGCTGGGGCTCCTCTCGAGGCTGAGCAGCCCCGGCTCCCTCAGCCTGTGCTGGGCACGGAGATGCTCCAGGCCCTTCCTCAGCTGCGCAGCCTCCGCCGGCCCCGCTCACTGTAGAATTCCTGTGGTAGCATTGGATGTGGGAAATGACTCCCTTGTTTTAAGGGTATTATTTCCCCTAGGAGTGAATTAAGCCTCATCTCCGGGGCAATTTAGCTTTGCCACAGGGCAAGGCCCTGTCCTGACGCCCTGCCCGGGCAGGTGATGAATCCCTGCAGTCCCAGCAGCATCCCAGGGATGTTGGTGCCTGTGCTCCGAGCCCTCCGCAGGAATGGAACACTCATTTATCCCTGGATTCTGACAGCTGGCAACCTGTGTGCCCCCTGCTTCTGCTGGCAGTGCCAGGCCACACGGAGCTAATGAAGTGACAAGGAGGGGGGACAGCGTGGCTGCAGCAGGAAATGTCCTGCGGGTTGGATTGGTGGCAGCACAGGGAAGCCGTGAGTGCCAGGCCTGCGGCCTGACAGCGAGGGGACAGTGGGGACAGTGTGTGTCCTGCTGCTGTGGCACTGCAGGGGACGCTGCCAACAGCAGGGACAGCTGGAAAGGTCCAGCTTGGAATCACAGACCCAGTTTGGGTGGGAAGGGATTTAAAGCCCATCCAGCGCCACCCCTTCTGACACCTTCCACTGTCCCAGGCTGCTCCAAGCCCCAATGTCCAGCCTGGCCTTGGGCACTGCCAGGGATCCAGGGGCAGCCCCAGCTGCTCTGGGCACCCTGTGCCAGGGCCTGCCCACCCTGCCAGGGAACAATTCCTTCCATATATCTCACCTAACCCTGCCTGCCTTAAGCCATTAAAGCCATGCCAGGCAGCTCCAAGTGCTGTCCTTCCTGGCCTTATTATTCCCTTCCAGGGATAAGGAGTTTAAACCTCTCTGGGGAACTTCTCAGGAAGCACTGGTGTTTCTCCCTGCCAGCTTTTCTGTTTCCCTGGAGAAGAGCCTTGCTCAGATCCGGCTGGGAGGAGAAATGCTCCAGAAGAGACCCCGGAGGAAGTGGATCATGCGAGCTCTTGTTCCAGGAGAGGTTTTTATCTGTTTATTCCTCCTGGAGAGCTCCAGCAGGATCTGCTGTGGGCAGTGGGTCCCCAGAGCACCAATGCAGGCCATCAGTGAGACTTTGGGTGCTGGAACTGCTGCTTTTTGTCTGCCTGAGCTTGTGCTTGGCAGCAGGGGGTGGATTGCCTTTAAACACACAATCGATGAACTTAAGCAGCCTCCTTGACAGCACCTTCGTTATTTTTTCTCAGCCAGATCATTTTCTGTTATTAAAAAGAAGAGTAACAAGTGGGTTTGGAAAACCTTTACTCACAGCTCCTCTTTTTGTGAGTTTCCTGTGTGGTTTTTTGCCTTAAACAGTAAATATTTGTGTTTTCTATGACTCAGTGGTGTTTGGTATCTGTGTTCACATAGAATCCCAGACTGGTTTGGGTTGAAAAGGAGCTTAAAGCTCATCTTGTTTCCACCCCTGACATGGGTAGGGACACCTTCCACCATCCCAGGGTGCTCCAAGCCCCGTCCAGCCTGGCCTTGGGCCCTTCCAAGTCAGGCTGGAGACTCTGAGATGATCTCTGGTATTTATTGGCATGGCTGATATTTATTAGCCTGTTCTCCTGTGTTACTGAATGGATATTCCCTTTCCATTAGTTTCCCCCAGATTTCCTATGAGGCCACTTAAGAAGGCCATCAAGTTCTGGGGCTGTAGCTCTGTGGGCAGGAGTGGGTGGGAAGGTGGAGGGTGGGGATTCCTGCCTGGGAGGTGCTGTCTGGCCCTGAGGAGGACAGGGATGAATGGGATTGACAGGCACCAGAGCTGGTTTCCCCCATTGCCAGAGCGGGAGAATGCTTTGTTTGCGGAGGAAGATGCAGGCGGGAGAGGGCAGGGCTCAGTTTTGGCAGCGATGCTGTTCTGGGGCTGAGCCCTTTCTCTCCAGGTGTGCCCACCCATCGCTGTGGGTTTCCCAAATGCAGGAGGAGCCACCAGTGGGAAGCAGGGCTGTGTTTGTCCCTCTGGCAGAGGCCAGGACAGGGGGAGGATCAGTCCCACTCCTGTCGGTCACAGGCAGCTGTGTGCTCTGAGGTGGCTTTTGGAAATGCAAAGGTCCCTGGCCACTCTCTCCTGCAGAGATTTCCCATTTCCTTCAGCCTCATCCAGTGGGGAATTAGCCCTGGGAGAAGTTGAGGTAGCAGGTGAGTGATTTGGGGAAGAGATTTGGATGGGGCAGGGGGAATGACTGGAAGGAGTCCAGAACCAAAAGTGAACCAAGGTGGGAGCACGTGCACCGGCGTTTTGGCTCGCTTCGTTTGATTCTTCCAATTCCAGTTTTGCTTTAAGGATTCACTGGCATTTCCCTCACACATCCCTGGCTGGCTCCTGCCATCCTCCCCTGTGCCGTCTGGCAGGTGCTGGGACAGGTTTTTCATTTGGAAAGCTGCAGCCAGTGTCCCTCCAAAAAGCCTGTGGCTCCCTCGCAGTGTGGGCTCTTGGCTTGCTCACATCCCTGAAAGCCTGGCTAGATGGAGCAGCCAGGATTGGCAGGTCCGTGTCCCCGGAGCTGAAGGGCAGCTGCTGTGCTTTAAAAAGGCTTTTTACAAATGCTCAGGACCCTGGTGCCAGCAGAGAACACAACATCAGTTCCTAGGTAAATTATTTCTGCTCCCCAAGTCCTCACAGCGGCCATTTGGCAGGCAATTAACCTGACAATGGGATACGGAAGAGATCTGGCATAGGGGGTGACAAGTGGACAGCGGGGACAATTTTAATTTGCTTTTCAAAGCAGCATTTTCAAACCCCGTTCCCTGCTCTGCATGGCTGCTGTCATACAGCCAGGGGAGAGGGGGTTTGGCACCTCCATGTCCCCAGACAGACTTTGGGGTACATCTCAGCCTTTTAACCCCACACTTTGAGCCAAAAAGGATCCTGTGCCCACGTGCCAGCTCTCAGGGCTCGCCTGAACAGCCCTTCCAGCTGCAAGCAGCTCCGGGGGGTTTGGATCCCTCCCGGTTTGGGAGTGTGAAATGGTGGGTTTGGAAGGGCAGGGAATTTGTCACACGTACCCGCTGTCATTACCTGCTGCAGGACACTTCTGGAGCAGCAGTTCCATTATCCTTTGGAGAGGGGAGTCCTGGATGATGGAACAGGCTCCACGTGCTGCTGGGCCAGGGATCACCGGGGATCACTGGGGATCGGGACAGGAGCTGGATAGAACCATGTAGGTCTGATCATGGAATCCTGGAATGGTTTGGGTCGGAAGGGATTTAAAGCTCACCTCTTTCCACCCCCTGCCATGGGCAGGGGCACTCCCACTGTCCCAGGCTGCTCCAAGCCCCAATGTCCAGCCTGGCCTTGGACACTGCCAGGGATCCAGGGGCAGCCCCAGCTGCTCTGGGCACCCTGTGCCAGGGCCTGCCCACCCTCCCAGGGAACAATTCCTTCCTCACATGTCCTCTGATCTGATCTCCTCAGTTTTGTGCCATTGTCCCAAGTTTTGGGTTTTCTCTTTCCCTGTAGTGTCCCTCTAAAGGAATGGGCTGAGCAGGGCAGGGTTTGTGCCCTCAGCACCCTCAGTCAGTGCTGCCTCGAGGATCTCCTGTGTGGCGTTTGTTCCTTTGTGGGGTTGTTTTGAAGTCGAGGAGCTGACAAGGTAGGCAGATCTGGGACTGGCAAACCTCTAATCATGTTCTTGCATCCAGTCAAAAATCAGAGAGGCGACTTATCCTGAGGGATTTGGGTTGGAATCAGAATGTTTTCCTTGTGAGCCCCGCAGAAATGAAAGGTTTCTGACGAGGGAGGCTGGTTCCAGCCCAGCTGAAGTTCAAAGCACTGAGTGGGAGTTGCACACACTGCAAGCCCTGTTAATACAGGATCCCTTCTTGTGCTGTGACAGCTCATTTCTTGTATCCTAAAGGAATGTCACCCACTTCCCAGGAACCTTTTTTGCCTAAGTTGTAGCACCTGGAGTAGAGATGACAGTGAATGGCAGTGTTGTAATAAGTTATAAATGGCTTTTTGATGTGGGGACTGGAGAGCCCGTGCCAAAATGTCAAGGAATTTTCTGGCATGGCCTTGGGGGAAGCTTGGAAGGGCAAATCCTGCAACTGTGTCCATCCCTGGCAGTGTCCAAGGCCAGGTTGGACATTGGGGCTTGGAGCAGCCTGGGACAGTGGAGGTGTCCCTGCCCATGGCAGGGGTGGCACTGGATGGGCTTTGAGGTCACTTCCCACCCCAACCACTCTGGGGCTCTGGGATTCAATCAGCTTTGTGTCAGCTGGGAAAAGGCTGTGTGATTCCCCAGGCTGGATCTGTGTGTGGCACTGGTCCATGCTGGAATTTTCACTCTACCAGAGACAGTAAAGTGCAGTTTGGAACTGCAGGTTTTATTTCCCAGCTGCATTCCCCTAAGCTCGAGGATGGGAATGATCAGTTTATTTTTGCCTTTTGAGCCTGCCCTCTCTCCAGCCCGTGACCTCGTTCCTGGGTGAAGCCCATCTGTGTTTTGGTGCTTCTCCTGTGGCCAGCTTGAAGTCCAAAGGTCATTAGGACACACTGAACATCACTCCAAGCACTTTGTTTGATGGAGTCGGGTTAAAATGTTTGATTTACCACAGGGGAAAAAAAGCTGAAAGGTGCTGCTGCTCTTGGCTTTGGCTGAGTCTGTTGGGTTTAAGGCTTGTGGCTTTAAGGACCTGGGTCATGGGAATGTTTGGAAGAGCTGCTGGGTGCTCTGCAGTGATAAAAGAAGACACAAAATGAGTGTTTTCCAGGTAATTTGAGGGCTGCTTTAATTTTCTTTTCCCTTTTTGATGTGTTTTGAGGTTGGAGAAGCCATTGCTGCCCAGAGCTCTGGGTACCACCGACACAGGGTCTCTGTGAAGTGGCAGCAGCCACTGTCCCCTGGAACACCCAGGAGTTCCTCAGCTGGCTGTAATTAGCTGGGCTGATTAATCAGGACTGAAAAAAGGGATTGTTTTTGTCTTTCGGTGTCTCCCTGTTGCTTTCTTAGGCTGCGTGTTGGGTTTAAGCACGGCACTTTAAAGAGGAATAATTTAAATCTTTTGTTTGCTGCAGATGAAGAAAATAAATCCAGGAAATGCTGCTGATGGGCTGAGTTAAATCAGCATTTATTGCAATAAAGAAATTCTTCCTTTATCTATTACTTTATTTATTTATTGCAGCAGAGCAAATATTGCAGTTCCTTGTCCTGTTTGATCGATACCTCAGTGCATCACCAAGCACGAGGAATCCACTTGGAGCTTCAGCATTTTTATGTTCCACTCTTCAAAGCACAAGGAAAGGAGAGGTATTCCATGGGTTCCTTCCCGCCAGCTCCATCACTGCTCTCATTTTCAGCGTTTTGCCCAAATACAGAGCAAATTGCTGTGGCTGGAGCTGGGATGGAGGAGCTCCTGAAGGTGGGGCAGGGCTGCAGTCTCCAGGCTCCCTGGGCTGGGCTCTGCCCGTGCTCCCCTGGCACAGACAGCAGGGAATGGGAGTTTCCTGGCAGGAATTCCCGGTGTTCCCAGCAGAAGCACAGCTGGGGTCTCCACAGGAATGCCTGTGGTTTGCAGAGCCCAGGGAGTGATTCCCTGAGGAGTCAGGGGCTGTGCAGCTGCCGACCTGGATTTCTGTGCTGTTGGACCCTCCCGGGAAATTTTTCTCTCTCCCTTTATTAATGGCCCCTGCCTCCCACACTGAGTCTTCTCTCCTCACACGTCTCATCAACCTCTGGCAGTACATTCATCCATCTCATTTCAGGGGACAGCTTCTGTCTGTTCATAATCACTTCTTTATTTTTCCCCTGCAGCCATGCAGGTGCCCACCTTTGCTTCCCACATGCTTCCACAGGGCCCTTCACCACTTTAAATCCAGGGGAAAACTGGGAAAGCTGGGTAAGAGACAGCAGGGAAGCAGCTTGGAGGGAGCCTGGTGCGGCAGAGACAGCTCTGGTTGGGAGAAAAACCTGTTTTAACCCAAAAAGCTCCTGCCACCCATGATCCTGTCACCTTCCCTGCTGGCTGCAGCAGCAGTGTTGCCCTACCCATGTTCCAGCCCTGCAAAATTGGGAATTAGGAACGGGAAACACTGACCTTTACACGATTCCCAGACTTTTTATGGGCTTGCCCACAGAAGCTGTGGCTGCCCCTGGCAGTGTCCAAGGCCAGGTTGGACATCGGGGCTTGGAGCAGCCTGGGACAGTGGAAGGTGTCCCTGCCCGTGGCAGGAGTGGCACTGGGTGGGCTTTAAGGCCCCTTCCCACCCAAACCATCCTGGCATTCTGGGATTCAAGGAAAACTCTCAGTTCTGTTTAAAGGGGGAAATAAAAGACCTGCCAGGTTTGCATCTCCAGGCACTGTGCTGGGATGTGCTTGGCTCCAAAATCGGCAATGTTGCTCAGATTCCTTGAGCTCACCGATGCATTCCCGGCTGCCCTGAGGAGTGACAAACAGCCTCAGAGAAGGAAAAGCTGGCTGGGTTTCATTGCAGACACTGCTCTTTTCCTTTTCCTCATGGGGCTGTTTGTCACTAGCCTAAGGAAGGGATGGCAGGGCTTGATTTGTGGGTGCCTCTTTGCCTGAATTCCCAGTGGTTGTATTACCTCGGAAAAGCGGGAGGATGGGGAGGGAGGTGAGAGGATCCCTGCGTGGTGCAGGGAACATCTCAGGCAGCCTGAGGCAGTTCCAGTGCTCACAAGACCCTTCAGGAAGATGAAAGATGTGTTCTTGAATTCCTGCTTGTGCCCAGAGTGCTGGTTTGGAGGCTGAAAAACAACAATTCTCTGTCGGGCCAGGCTGGACGGGGCCAGGAGCAGCCTGGGATAGGGGAAGGTGTCTCTGCCCATGGCAGGAGTGGGATGGGGTGAGCTTTAAAGTCCCTTCCAACCCAAAATAACCCACGAGTCCATGATGTTTCAGCTCTAATGGGATTAGAAGCCACGGAAAGGTTCTGGGAGGTTTGACCGAGGTTTGGGTTTGCTGCTGTGTTCGGTTTCTTCTGTATTTAATGCACAATTTAAAAAATTCCCGTTGTTCCTGTGAGTTACGGAGGACAGTCAGCCTTGTCACATAGGGCTGTTAACTGGGGAGCTGGGATTTGTGAGCTATTATTAAAGTGTAGCTTACAGAATAAAGCAGAAATACAATTTTTTAAAATCCAAACTTTTCTCTTTTAATCATATTCTGGAAATTTAGGTGGAATAGCTTAGCTGGGGAACAGTGTGGGGCGCTCTGCACTCTTTGGTGCTCTAAGGTGGCAAAACCTTTCGCAGCTGGGGATGGAGGAAGAAATGTTGGCATTGCAGTAGGTGAAATTGCACCTCAGGCAGCAGAATAACAAAGCAGCCGTTAATGTGAGCTCTCCTGCGATGTAAATCCTGGTGTCTGTCCCAACATATGCTCCGCACACACAATATTTACCGAGCTGGCAGCGGCTCCGAGCGGGGCTTTGGAAAATTCTCCAAACGGGAAAGCGACAAAAGCGAAAATCATCTTTTGGCTGTTGTGTTGACTAAAACACACTCGGCTGGCAAACAGAGGGAGGGTTTGCCAGGGAGAACCAAAGGCTCTGAAGGTCGGAGCTTCCTGCCAGCGGAGCGCTCGTTCTGTAAAACTCGTGCTGCTGCTTTAGGAACAGGACAAAATATCCCCTCAGCTTTCACAACGGCTTCAAATTAATATCAGCACGTTTCCTGGAGCAGCTGTGGCTGCCCCTGGATCCCTGGCAGTGTGCAAGGCCAGGCTGGACATTGGGGCTGGGAGCAGCCTGGGACAGTAGAAGGTGTGGCACTGGATGGGCTTTGAGGTCCCTTCCGACCCAAACCATCCTGAGATCCTGTGATCCCTTTAACCCTCCTTGTTCTCTGACCTGGTTTGCTGCACTGAAAAGCATCGTGGGGCTTGTTCCGAAATACCTGGAGATGTCTGTGGAGTGTTAGAGCGTCAGTGAAACCTGGAGTTGTTGGAGACTGCTGCCCCTGGCTCCTCATCGCTGCCAAGGCAGCACTTGCTCAGTTCAGCATCTCCTGTGCTGGCAAACCCAGCAGGAGTTCTGGCAATGGGACAACAGTAAAATAACAACATGCGAGGGCTCAGGAATCCGTGTTTCATCAATAACGGCGCAAAACCAACCCCCCCAGTGAAGGGCTGCCCACGCAGGAGTTCCTCATTTCCCTCTCCTGAAGGATTGTGCAGCTCTCACTGTTGAGAATCCGCACACGTGAATGGGGAAGGATGAATGGGTACTTGTGGTTGTTAATGTGCCATTTAGCTGTGGAGCGATTGCATCGCTTCACAGCCCCCCCCCGCCTTGGTTTGTACTTCTTTTTTATTCTGCCAGGCAGAGCAATTGCACAGAATCGGGTGTTCGGTAGCAATGGAACTCCCTGCTTTTCTCCTTACACGGTGATTTGTCATCAGCTGGTATGGGCAAAGCTCATGGGGTTTGGGAATTGCTCTGTGGGAAACTCGTGTCTCCTACTGCCCCTCATACTTCCACGAGTTTTTCTTCTAGGCTAACTCTTGCTCAATCATCTAAGATGTTCCTTGTGGTGATGTCCTCTGTGTCTGAATTTGGCAGAGCAGCTATTTTGCAAATCCCATTCTCATCCTTTCTCGCTTGGTGCTGTCACAGAGGTTCAAGCCTGTTGCAGACACACAGTTCCCATCCTTGTGACCGAGTGGTGGGAATTACACATCCATAAAACTGGGGAAAAAAACCCGGAGGAAAAGCTGTGCAGCTCAGTACACCTGCAGCTCCTCATACCCGTTCCTCTGGCTGGGCACCTTGTGCTGGGGTTTTTTATTTGATGTGGTGGTGTTCAGTCCAGAATTCAGTGTCCTTGGAGGTCTTTTCCAGCCTGAATGAGGGGGTGATTCCCTTGGAAAAACAAGGACCTGTCATTGTGTGGGCAGCAGAGGAAGGCACAGGGAAAGAAGGGCTCAGACACAGCCATGGCTCTGTGCCAATGGTTTAGTGCTGGCACTGGGCAGGCTTCAGACTCAAACCCGAGTCCAAACTCTTATCCCTGGCCCTCTTCCCCCTCCTCAGGGCCCGAATCTCCCTCACATTTTGATGCTTTCCTGTCTCAGCAGCCCCTGGGTGTGAATGCTCCCAGACAGCAGAACCACTGCAGGGATCAATCTGCAGCCTGAACTTCCTTTTCTGCTGGTGTTCCCTGAACAGGGAAGTGCGAAGCCTGTTGGGATCATTTTTTCACCAGAAGCCCCTCAAACTGCACCAATTAGGCTTTGATTTTCATCCCCCCCCTCCCACTACCAGCAGTGTTTTCTGTCCTGCAGCGCCATTTCAGGGCTGTGGGGTAGGATTAGCTGGGGGATCAGTGACTCTGGAGGTGCCCAGGGAGCCATCAGGGCAAATCAGAGTGTGCCTGAACAGCCACCAGGGCTTGGGAAGTGCTGCACCAACCTCTGGGTGGTGTAGGGCAGTGTGGAAAAACACCTACCAGTGTAGCCACGTCCTCTTTTTTAGTTGATGTAATTTTTCTCTGCTCCAGATTAGCTCTGTGAATCAAAAAAACTTGGTTATCTCAGTTATTAATGGATTATCCAAAGTGCTTGGCTCTGGGAGTTGAAGAATTTGGCGCTGGTAGCCTTTGAAGTGAGAGCTGGGTGTAAAATGAGAGCTGGGTGTAAAATGAGAGCTGGGTGTGATCAGACCCATCGTGTTAAGAGCAAGAGGCCACAGAAAGGATCCCAAGCTCTCAATTCCATTCCTCTGGCTGCGTTTCTCCCAAAGTTTGTCTTGAGTAGGAGCTGCTGCACCTTCCACTGTCCCAGGCTGCTCCAAGCCCCATCCAACCTGTCCATGGACACTTCCAGGGATCCAGGGGCAGCCACAGCTTCTCTGGGCAACCCCCCCACTCTGCCAGGGAATGATTTCTCCCCAACATTCCTAAATTTCTCTGTGTCACCTGCTGTGGGGACTGTCCTGTGTCCTCTCTTGTGCTTCTGAGCAAGGAACCCCTTGTGCTTCCCAGAGGATGGGATGGCAGCGCCATGTTTGTGGCTGTTCCCGTTAAACCGGGGCTGCCTGGCTGTGCTTGGATCTGCCGAGTTTGTGTGGAATGGGGCTGAGTTTTCCCTGCTCAATTGCCCGGGAAAAGTAAATGTTAAGTGCTTGTGCTCAATTAAACCGGGACAACAAACTGTTAGTGGAGCGCTGATTAAGTTCTCACGTCAAACACACACAAAGCGACGGCTTTTGGCTCTGGGTGGCCTCTCCTGCAGGAAAAATCTTCCCTACCCTGTGCTGCCTCTGGCCAAAGCTGAAATCCAGGATTTCCATGTCCCAGTTTGACCCAAAATTCCACATTCCAGATTGGTTAGAGGTTGGGATGGAAGACTTGTGACCTCCCAGCGGGACAGTTCCCCACCAGCACAGAGATGTGGCCTGGGGTAGATCCAACAAGTCCATCCAGCTCTGAGATTTACCTTCCCAAATCTCCCTGCCCACCCAGTCCCAGCCCTCTGGGACTTGCTGCTTCCATCTGCAGCTTTCCACCCTTTCCCATAGCCCGAGGGAGAATATCCTCAGCAGGGCTGGACACTTTGCTCCTGCTTGGCCCTGAGCACATCCATCGCCCGCTTTCCATGAGGATCTGCCCCTCCTGAATGTGGAATGTGAGTTCCAGTGGCTTCTCAGCTTCCATGGACTGAGCTGATTTGGGACCTGTGCCCAGAAGCTGCGATGTCCCCCAAATTATAGACAGATTTAGGGGTTGTATGTCCAATCCATGAGTTATAACTCCAGGATGAACCAGGCTGAGATATTACCCAAAACCTCCAAAATTATAGACAGATTTAGGGGTTGTATGTCCAATCCATGAGTTAAACCTCCGCGATGAACCAGGCTGAGATATTACTCAAAATCTCCAAAATTATAGATGGATTTAGGAGTCGTATGTCCAATCCATGGGTTAAACCTCCAGGATGAACCAGCCTGAGAAATGAACCAAAAACCTTGGGAGGAAGTGCAGGTCTTGTTTTCCATGCACCAATTCCCGCAGGAAATGGGTTAACTAAAAATCAGGTTACACCTCTGCAGTGTTGTTCCAACAAATTCAGGTGCTCTGAAGAGCTGCTTGTGGAGACGAAATGCAGGGACAAACTGTGAGTAAACAGTGTGTAAATAGTGAGGTAATGTGCTCTCCCCTCCCCAGCAGCTTCGTGGCAATCCTCAGAAATTATCTGTAATAAATTGCTCTTAATTGGTTCCTAAACGTAAGCGAATCGTCAGCCCTCGTTTGCTATTTTAAGGCACAAATTAGAAGTGTTAACAGCGATTTCGGTTCCAAAACCCGTCCATGCCCTTGGAGTTACGTGTTCAACACAAATGAAAGATAAATCAGGGGGTTCTGGGATGAAGTCGGGCTCCTTGGAATGCACTGATGTTGAAAAATCTCGGCTGAGCAGCTCCCTGATGGAGAGAGGTAAAACAATCCGTGCCTGCTGCTGGGAAAATATTTGCCGTTTTCCCCCTCAATGGGGTTCATGTTCCTGATGCCGATCAGGAGCTCGTAGCTCTTGTTCTGCAGTGGAGTTTCAATTATTTCCGAGTTGCTGCTCCTGTAAGTGTGTGTGGGGGAGATAAGAGTCCGTGGAGTCGGAGCAGTAAGTCTTCCATGACTTCCCTTCCTACCAAAAGGCCCTGGAAAAGAGCAAATACGGGCACTTGGAATGAAATCTTCCAGCTTTCAAATTTTAGTGCAAATATACTTTTGTTATGAAACCTCCCAGACAACTCCTTTTGCTCCCTCAGGTCTGAATTTAAGGGAATTGGAGATATCCATGTGTGGCTTTTAATGGATTTAATTGCACAAAGGGGATTGCTGCTGTGGGAACAACGGAACCACTGGAATCCGAGGGGAGGCCTCTCCTCCTTGCTGGGAAATAGGGATGGAACAGATGCATCCAGTTAAGCCCATTATGCCTTAATTTCACAACATTCCTGTTTTCCAAATTGCCCAGAAACACAATTATCCAACTAAGGAAAATGTAAGTAATGACTTTTAATTTAGCTTAGCGTATAATGAATGCGTCTCATTTTTGCCTCTCCTGCTTTTTAAGCCTTTAAAGGAGAACCTGGAGCTGGGGATGTGGGATGGGGACAGGATTTTCAGGTAAAGAGGGGAATTCAGGGTGAAGCTGTTGTGCCCGGTTCCTCGTCTGCGGACCAGGGGTGTTTAGACGATGCCCAGGGCTGAGAGTCAGATTTTAATTTCCCAGTTTCCCGAGGCTGCTGTGCTCCACTGCCCATCCCTGCTCTTTCCCAGCTCCACTTCTCTGGTGCTTCGGGCACATGCAACACTTCAAATGTGAAGCGGAGCAAACGGCAGAGCCTCAGGTGTCCTGAGGGGGAAAGGAGCCTTGGAGTTTCTCCCGTCACTTCTGCCTCCCAAATTGTGCCTCTGGAGAGAGGGAAGAGGAGGAGGGAGACAGAAAAATGCTTTTCTTTGTGATCCAAAGTGAAGCAAATAATGGAGATGGGCAGGGAGAGCTGGGAGTGTTCACCTGGAGAGGAGAAAGCACCAGGGAGAGCTCAGAGCCCCTTGCAGGGCCTAAAGGGGCTCCAGGAGAGCTGGAGAGGGACTGGGGACAAGGGATGGAGGGACAGGACACAGGGAATGGCTTCCCAGTGCCAGAGGGCAGGGCTGGATGGGATATTGGGAAGGAATTGTTCCCTGGGAGGGTGGGCAGGCCCTGGCACAGGGTGCCCAGAGCAGCTGGGGCTGCCCCTGGATCCCTGGCAGTGTCCAAGGCCAGGCTGGACATTGGGGCTTGGAGCAGCCTGGGACAGTGGGAGGTGTCCCTGCCCATGGCAGGGGGAGGGAACAGGATGGTTTTTAAGGTCCCTTCCCACCCAAACCAGTCTGGGATTCCATGAAGATCCAAAGGACTATTTCTGCTTCTTTTCCTCCTGTGAACTGCAGGGCTCTGTTTCTCCTCTCCCTGGTGTTAACCGGACGTGTGAGCAGCTGTTGGATGGATGCATGGATGGAGGGATGGATGCATGGATGGATGGAGGGATGGATGGATGGATGGAGGGATGGATGGAGGGATGGATGGATGGATGGAGGGATGGATGGATGGATGGATGGATGGATGGATGGAGGGATGGATGGATGGATGGATGGATGGATGGAGGGATGGATGGATGGATGGATGGATGGAGGGATGGATGGATGGATGGATGGATGGATGGATGGATGGATGGATGGATGGAGGGATGGAGGGATGGATGGATGGAGGGATGGATGGATGGATGGAGGGATGGATGGATGGATGGATGGATGGAGGGATGGATGGATGGATGGATGGAGGGATGCATGGATGGAGGGATGGATGGAGGGAGGGATGCATGGATGGAGGGATGCATGGATGGAGGGATGCATGGATGGATGGAGGGATGGATGGAGGGATGCATGGATGGAGGGATGCATGGATGGAGGGATGGATGGAGGGAGGGATGCATGGATGGATGGATGGATGGATGGAGGGATGCATGGATGGATGGATGGAGGGATGCATGGATGGATGGATGGATGCATGGATGGATGCATGGATGGATGCATGGATGGATGCATGGATGGATGGATGGATGGATGGATGGAGGGATGCATGGATGGATGGATGGATGGATGGATGGAGGGATGCATGGATGGATGGATGGATGGATGGAGGGATGCATGGATGCATGGATGGATGCATGGATGGATGCATGGATGGATGCATGGATGGATGCATGGATGGATGGATGGATTGCTGGCAGTGCTGGCTCCCTGCTGGCTGAGCTCCAGCGTTTCTGGGACAGCTGCGGGTTCCATGGGCCAGGGACCCGGCGCATCCTGCCTGGTGACATTCCCCAGCAGGAATAAATCACTGCATTCCCTGGACACAGCAGCTCTGGCAGTCACTCATCTCTGCCTTCTGGAGCCCTCGGGATTTCATGAATCCCTTTCTCCCATCTTATGGTTTCCAAAACAAACTGCTCTGTGGGAGCAGGCAGAGAGGGGTCACAGCTCAGCCCTGGTTTGTGAGCAGCAGGGGGGTTCACACTGAGGGTGTGTTTGAGGGTGAAATTGGTCCTGGCAGGGGTTTGTTCCTGGGTGGTGACAGTGAGAAGTGACACTGTGAGTGCTGAGCTGGGAAAGGGGCTGAGCCTGGAGCAAAGGAGGCTCAGGGGGGACCTTGTGGCTCTGCACAAGTCCCTGACAGGAGGGGGCAGCCGGGGGGGGTCGGGCTCTGCTGCCAGGGAACAGGGACAGGACAAGGGGAAACGGCCTCAGGCTGGGCCAGGGGAGGCTCAGCTTGGACAGCAGCAGGAATTTCTGCATGGAAAGGGTGCTCAGGCCTTGGCAGGGGCTGCCCAGGGAGCTTTGGAGTGCCCATGCCTGGAGGTGTCCAAGGAAGGGCTGGAGGTGGCACTCAGTGCTCTGGGCTGGGGACAAGGTGGGCATCGGGCACAGCCTGGACTCCATGGGCTGGGAGGGCTTTTCCAACCCAAAGGATCCTGGGATTCTGTGGTATTTCACACTCTGGCTTGCTCAGACTGGCATTTCTGGGTGTGTTGGTGGTTTGCATGACCCCCTCCTCCTGGAGCATGGTCTAGCTGGACCATCCATACCGGTGTCTATACTCTATTTTTCTCCTGCTGTTTTTATTTCCTGTTTGAACCTTGCCATCTCAAGGTATCCAAAGTAATGTTCACTCTCCAAATATAAATCTAAATGCAGCAGGCAGGCTGGCAAACCAACTGCTGGCAGGAAGGAGGACTATCTTCCCTTTCTTTAAATGTGAAGCCGTCAAATATGTGAGGCTGTGCTTTTGAGTTCCCAGAGATGCCTGAAAGTGCCTCATGGATGGGGTTTTTCCCCCTCCTCCCAATGAAAGGTGATAATTAATACAAGAAAGCAGCTTGTCTTCTGGATAGGCTGGGCCTAAATCTTTGGTGCTTAATCCCAGACCTTTGGTACATTTGATATCTGCTGTCACAGCCATCATTTGCTGTTACCAGGCTTTCCATGAGGGATGAAAGAGGAGAATTCTGGTGCTTTCTGCTGTTGGCAAAATGTCTGCTGAGCAGCACAATGAACGTGTCCTCCCTGTCGGACACGACAGGTTTATGGGATCTGTGCCTTGTGAGAGCATTCTCCAGGTGATCCTTTCCTAAATCCTGATCCCTGGGATGGATTATTTGCCGAGGAATAATGAACCAGCCTTCAGCCCTGGGCGGTGTCCCCCTTCCTCAGCAGCAGGTGGGCAGCCAGCATCCTTGGGAGAGCTGTTCCAGCCTCAGGTGGGCCCTCAGGTAGCTCCTGGCACAGTCAGATCTCCGACAAGTGGCAGTCAGGCAGGTGGATCAAAAACCTCATTTAACAGGTGCATATCCCTCCTCAGTGCCTGAGGTGCTCGTGCCACGCATTTCCCTGAGCTGGCTGTGCTGCTCCTGGCACTGGGGAGGGCAGGAGGAGGCTGAGGGAGGCTGAGGAGCAGCTGGGAGCGGGTTTGTTCTGTCAGCCAGCTCTGTCTCCTTGTTAATGGCTCAGCAGGACGTGGCTGGCTCGGCGCAGACCTCGCCTTTTCAGCTGGCAGCACAACGAGCTCCATCCCTGCAGCTCCTCTGGCGCTGAGCCCAGCCTTACTGACAGCCAGAACGTGGGGGCAGGAGCCATCCAGACCCGAATCCTTCTCCGGGCACGGAGTCGCTGTCCTCGTTTCCCTGTGGGAAATGCGAAATGTGTGACGCACCTCTCCCCATTCAGACTCTGTCGTGTGGTGGTGTGGGGGGCATCAGGACAGAAGAGCATTCCCAGCAGGGCAGGGAGGGATCCTGCCCCTCTGGGCAGCCCTGGAGGCACCTCTGGAGTGCTGTGTCCAGCCCTGGCTCCTCAGCACAGCAGGGCCAGGGAGCTCCTGGAGCGGGGCCGGCGGAGGCTGCGCAGCTGAGGAAGGGCCTGGAGCATCTCCGTGCCCAGCACAGGCTGAGGGAGCCGGGGCTGCTCAGCCTCGAGAGGAGCCCCAGCTGAGAGGGGCCCTCAGGCCTGGCTGTCCCTGGCTGCAGGGAGGGCTCCGAGCAGGGCCCGGGCTCTGCTCCGGGGCCCAGCAATGGCACCAGAGCACCGGGCAGGGCCTGAGCCCAGCAATTGCCCTGCCCAGGAGGCAGAACTGCTGCCCTGGGCAGTGCCCAGCCCTGAGCACATTGGCCACAGAGGCTCTGGGCTCTCCTCCCTGGCAGGAGGGTTTCTGGTGGGTTACTCTTGGTTATAACCTGTTTTTTTACCCAGCAAAAGTTCTCAACTGCAGTTGGGTTTTTTTTTACAACCAAATTTAGGCCAAAGCTCAAGAATGGATCAACAACTCATCAACTACAACAGTGCTATTTTTCATTTTCCATTTCCAAGAGGTAAATCATGTTGGGGAGGTGATATTCAATCATGAGACCATCACTTGGAAAGGGGCTTGCTCATCCAGAGCATGATAAATTGATTTTTGGGGAGGACAGCTTTCTCCCGTGGCTGAGGTTGGAGTATCCTCACAGGATTTCTCTTTGAGAGACTTTGCACCTCTTTGATGACCAATACAAAGCACCCGTGATCATCATCAGAATTTATGGCTCTGCATCGTTGTGCAAGGCACAATTCCACTGTCCTTTAGAGTATTATGTGCTTGATATTAAAAACCTGCAGAAGTGTCAGGACAATTCCGGGTTGTAGACGAAAGGCAGCCACTTGGAGGAGTAAAAAAAAGCTTTATGTAAACTCCACAGTGGGAGAGGAGTGAATACGTCCTCCTGGGAAAGAGGTGGGAGCTGCTTCTTGAAAATACAATGAAAGCAGTAAATCACCTCCTTCAGAGAAGAAATCCATGTGAAAGTTCAGTGTTGGGACTCGCTTTGGCTTTTCGTCCTCCTCCTCTCATCTCCCTCGGCACTCACAGAGAAAAGAAAACAAAGCAGATGAGCTTTGTGGGTGGTTCTGTGTTTCTTTTCAGAAGCTCTCATCCGTAACTTTTCCAGCTCTTTTGTGGGTGTTTGTCCTCCAGTGATGTTCCCTTCTGCAACCCCAGCCCTCAGTCTCCTGTGAACTTTGATTTGTACCATTGTGTGCATTCACCCAGGCCCTGTGGCCCCGGTGTGTTTGGTTGGGATTAACCAGGGATCAGTTCTTGCAGCTCTCCTGGTTCTCACACCCAAAGCACTCTCTGAGCCATGCTCGTCCTGTCCTTCCTCCTCTCGTGCCGTCTAAGAAATGGGTGGTGGGGATTGGTGAAAACTTTAGCAAGGAAAGGAATAAAAAAAGTTTGCGTGTGAGTGTTTGCATCCATGCTGGGGACAAATCCCTGCTGGGCAGGGGGATGGAGCAGCTCTGCTATGGGGAAAGGCTGGGAGAGCTGGGGGGGTTCACCTGGAGAAGGGAAGGCTCTGGGGAGAGCTCAGAGCCCCTTGCAGGGCCTAAAGGGGCTCCAGGAGAGCTGGAGAGGGACTGGGGACAAGGCATGGAGGGACAGGACACAGGGAATGGCTTCCCAGTGCCAGAGGGCAGGGCTGGATGGGATATTGGGAAGGAATTGTTCCTTGGCAGGGTGGGCAGGCCCTGGCACAGGGTGCCCAGAGCAGCTGGGGCTGCCCCTGGATCCCTGGCAGTGCCCAAGGCCAGGTTGGACATTGGGGCTTGGAGCAGCCTGGGACAGTGGGAGGTGTCCCTGCCCATGGCAGGGGTGGCACTGGCTGGGCTTTAAGGTCCCTTACACCACAGGGCTGTGTTGGATTGTGTGGTTTTGGGATTCAGCTTCTCAGGAGGTGTAAGGAAGCATCCAGTGCGGGGATGGAGGAGGCAGGAAGTGTTCCAGCCCTGGGCTGTGGGCATGAAAACAGGTGTTTGCCGTGTGAAAACAATTCCAAACAGGCCTAACCCTTTTCCCATCCAAACTCCAAACTCCTACCCTGATTTTGTCGGCCAGGGCACTGGTACTTGATAAGTTTGGCTTTAGTCTTTGGCCCTTGCACTTTTGATGTTCCAGGATTACTAAAACTTCCTGGCCTGCTGAGGAAAATCTCTTCATGGCTCCTTGTCACACAGAGCCACTGCCTGTGAGCTGATAAATTGTTTGCAGGCCGATGATGAGATCTGGGTGCTTTGTTTTCTGCATGCCCAGAGAGAGCTATATCAGATTTTTGCCCCCCTTTTCCAACAGTCAAGAACGGTGACAGAGCTCAGAAGCAAATGGGACTTGTCACTCTGTATTCCCTCCATCATCAGAAGCTGATTCCTGCTGCTCTCTCATGTCCCAGACAGTAATAAATCACATTTTCTGAGCCCAGCCAACGTGCTGATTTGCAAACATAAAGCAGCAGCTCATCAAAGAATGCATTTCACATTTTTAGGGAATAGACATTGCATTAACCTGGAGTGGTGCAAATTGCAGCGGCAGCGAGTGAAATGAAGCCTCGCTACTTGAAAGTTCAGTGCAGACTTGATGTATGCAAAAGTAATTAAAACTCAATTTGTTGTGTTTTCAGAAGAGACTTCAAACGCATTTGACAGAGAAATCACGTCCCTTTGTATCACAAGGTGTTTCCAATCTTGTCGTTTTCCCATTTGTCAGCTTGGGTTTGGAATGAGAGCTCGTACTTCCAAGCAGTCTCTGTCTCGGGCAGTGATCACCCAGCAAGCCTTGTAAGAATAAATAATTGCTCCTACCTGGATTTTCCAGGTGGATGCTCCCCAAGGTTGTATAAAATGGGTCCAAACTTCCTCACAGCCCTTTGTCTTGTGTTTGAACAAATCAAAGAGCCCCTGCTACGCTGATTTCCATCCCTGGGGGTATCTCTTCCCAAAAATGTCGCTTCCCCCTGCTCCAGGGTTTCTTTTCCAAAGTGTCTTTGTACTTCAGAAACCCTCAGCCACCTCCTGAGCTGATCCACCCCTGACAGCACAGCGCAGGCTTTCCTGGGGTGTGGTTTTCACGCTGCTGTGGGGTCAGCAGTGTTGGGTTTTCCAGAGAAGAGCAAAAGTGAAAAGCAGGTCTGGTGAAATCAAGATTTGAGGGAAGATTTTTGTGTGCTCACAGCTGGCCTGGTACAGCCCTGCACGTGGCAGGAACGAGATGGTCTTTAAGGTCCCTTCCCACCCAAACCAACCTGGGATGCTGATTTAGTGTGGTTTAAGCCCCGGTTTCTTGCCTCAGAGCTGCCACCCTGACGCTCAGCTGATGGCTTTTGAGTATCTGAACAAACAGCCCTTGGATGAAAAATTCCCCTTTTTTTTCTCTCTCTCTCTCTTAGAATAAAGACTTTATTTTACATATTTGGTTTCTCTCCCTTTCTTCCTGCTTTTTATCCTTTGAATCAAATAACCTCCTACAGTTCATAGCACCAGTATTTTTTTCTGAATCGTTGATTCCCTAATGTTGTCCCAACCACTTCCACCATCCCCTTTCTCTGCTGTCTGGTGCGAGGTTATCCCTACGTGGCTTTCGGGGAAACTCAGCTCTGTGTTTTAGCACAGGCAAGGCAGAACAGTTCTGTTTAATCCAGCCTGTCTGTCTCCCATCCTCTCCCTGTTTCCCACTGACCTCTGGATTTTTGGAGTTCTGTGGAAGGAAACAGCCCTTGAAAAGCTCTGGGAGGAACCACGGAGAGTCATTTGTGGGATGAACAGAGAAGGGATTGGGGCAATAAAGGAGCAGAATCTTTAAAGCAGTGAGATCATTATTACGTAGTGTTGTTATTTCCATGTTGTGGTGGAGCCTGAACCCTCAGGCGTGTGGGGGTCTCCAAGGAATCCCCACTTGGTTTGTTGCTGACACTTCTCATGTTCCTGCTTCCCTTCTTGATTGTTCTGGATGCTTTATGATACACTTGGCATTTTAAAATAAAATTTGGGTTGAGCCCCTGATGTTATTTTCCCATCTCTTCCTAGACGAAAAAAGCTCTGAACTGTCCTTCCTTTCCCTACAGGATGCTTTGGAGGTCTTAAATCAGAGTTAGGTGCAAAGTGGAGTAAATATTGGGGTGAAATAAGGGAATGACAGGCATCCATCTCCCTGGGAGGCTGCAGGATAAAATGGGAAGGGGAGCAGCTCCCGAGGGCCCTGCCTGCACCTTTCTTCCCCAGTGTAGAAGCTTAAATAGAGGTGTTCACTGTGCTGTGAAGGTGGCTGGAAATCTGAGCAGAGCTCCTCTTGGAGGAGAATTTTTGTTAAATGGGAAAGGGTTTGTTTCCCAAAGAAATCGTTCCCTTACTGCCTTCAGGGGAGGAAAAGCAGAGTGAAATTCTGAAGTGCCTGTTGTATCAGGAGCACTTTGCTGTCAGGAACCTGCGCAGTTTTATTGACCAGCTACTCAAAACCCCTTGTACCCGGACAAGGAATGAAAGCACCAAAGTGCTGCCGGTTGTGTGTAACTCAGAGCCGAGCTCCTTGCAGGTGTCATGTGAAAACACTGATTTACTGGAGATCTTCTCCTGCTGCATCTGACTCAGTCCAGTGAGAGCTCTGCCTGCCCAGCCTTCCCTGCCAGCCCCTTCAGCCTCATCCCAGGTGTTTGTTTACCAGGAAAGCATGGAAAATAGGGAGGAGAGAGGAGGTGTGCTGTGTGAGCGGGAGACCTGGAATGGTGAATGTGGACTTGCAGCCACCTGGCACTTGGAGCAGTGTGAGAGAAGGGTTTGGCTCTTTGGTCAAACACCGTGGGCTGGAGGGACCAAATAAATCCTCATCCCCAGGTGCCCCTCAGGTGGATTTGCCCATCTCCTCATGCTGTTTAACACAGTCAGGAGCTGTGAGCACGTGCGACATCACCAAGGGTGCAGTGGCCTTTAAAAGCATTATGGCACTGGAGCATTTGGATGAGTCCAGCTAAAACTGGGCTAAATTACCCCTCACACGCAATTATTGTGGTGTGGCTTGAAGGAGGGAAAGACTTCCCTGGTTCTTGCAGCACCTCTCCTCCTCCGAGGATGTGGCCGGAGTGGGAGGCTGGAAGAGCGATTCAGGATTTGCCCTGAGCAGTTTTTTTGTGGGGTTTCCATGGGGAGCTGTCGGTGTTTGGCACTGAGCCGAGGGATCTGTTCTGGGCAGATTGATGTGTGGGCGTGCACCTGCGGAACAGAGTGTCAAATATTATGCGTGTGTAAATTTTAATCAGTATTAGTCTTTTATTTCTGTGAATTACGGCTTCTCTATCAAGTGGCTGTCTCAGGGTTTTTAAATATATCTGTTCTTTTATCGCTGCCTTTCAAGCACATGATTATCCTGGGTAAAAAGGGAAAGAAGGGAACGAGTTTGTGCTGTTTTAAGGGATCTCAGCCTTTGGGTTTGGTCTGTTACCTTTGATATGAGACTGCAGTGACCACATGTCCCAGTATCACTTATCAATCACCCATCAAAAGTGATTTTTGGTTTAATTGAAGGATAAATTAAAACTGACTCCTTCATTCCCCTGTTTTATTTGTTTATAGCTTCAACTTTTGGTTTTGGTGGCAGTATTTTTGCCTAACATTTTGACATAGAATCATTAAGGTTGGAAAAGCTCACCAAGATCGAGTCAACCATTAACCCAGCGCTGCCAAGGCACCTCTGAATCCATGTCCCCAAGTGCCACATCCATGTGGCTTTTCAACACTTCCAGGGATGGTGATGCCACCTCCTCCAGCAG
The DNA here is from genome assembly GCF_000738735.6 of Corvus cornix cornix. Classification (NCBI taxonomy): domain Eukaryota; kingdom Metazoa; phylum Chordata; class Aves; order Passeriformes; family Corvidae; genus Corvus; species Corvus cornix. The sequence goes on along the minus strand of NC_046336.1, from coordinate 34,851,374 downwards.
CCCCTTCCAGTGCCTGACCACCCTTCCTGTGAAGAAATACTTCCCAAAATCCAATTTAAACCTTCCCTGGGGCAGCTTAAGGCTGTTTTCTCCTGTGCTGAAATGCCTGCGGACTATTTTGAAAAGCCAGGGAATGAAAGTGAGAGCTCTGAAAAGCAAGGGAGGAGGTTTGCAACTAGGAAATAAATTTGGATGGCAGGACCTAACAGCTCTTTGGGGCAGGTGAGCAAAATATGTCTTTTCTCAATGTATTCCACTGAGAACATCTCCGTGTTTTCAGGGAGATTATTTTAACTGTCTTAGAAGGGCTGAAAAATGAATAAAATAGGGTTTTGCTCACAAAAGGCTTTGAGTACCAAAAAAGGGTCAGTTTGCACTCCTGGAACTGCAGCCGTAATTCCAGGTTAAGAGATGCTGAGCCAAAATTTGGGACAAACACTGCAGCTCGGTAGGGCAGGCTGTGTCCTTCCACAGAACGCTCGGGGGAGAAGCAGTTTGCATTTGGGTTTGTTTGCTTTTGAGATTGAAACTTGTTATTTATCGAGGGAAGAGTCATATCTAGGCACATTAGACAGGCGTGCCCTGAAGGTTGTTTGGGCTCTTCAATACTTTATCCAGGGTAAATATGAAACTCGTCCCTTCCCTCTGATCACTCTTTGTTCACATCTGGCCTTCAGAAGGACTGGGGTAAGGGAGCGTGTGTGAGGATAAACTGCCAGCATCTCCCACTCTCTGCAGATTTTCCTGAGTTTCACCTTAACTCCTTGAGCTCCTCAAAAATCCAAGTGAGCAAACCACGCCTTCTGTTGCTTTCTCCCTCCTTTTTTCAGCCTCCTGATCAATCAGGCAGAGCTGTTTGCTTTTTGGGATCTGTCCAGTTGAGGGGGAGAGTGCGGGATCAGTGCTCATTCTGGGGTGACACAATCCTGCATGTGGCTTTAGGCCAAAGCAGAGCTCACATCAGACAAAATACCCGTGAGTCACACGAGAATGAAGGTTGTGCTGGGGTTCTGGAGGTCACCTCTCCATCCCCCTGAGCAGGGATATGTATTACAGTTGTAAAGATCCTGGAAAGCCAGGAGAAATATGTGTCTGTGTATATATTTTTCAAGGTTTTATATGTTTTTTTGAGGATGTGCATGTCCCCTTGGGAGTGGGTCCACCTGTAACAAAATCCTAATCCTAATAATAATAATCATCATCATATTAATAGAAAAAAAGAATCCAAACTAGTTTTCTATTCTCCCAGAGAGGAGGCACCTGGAAAAACCCCATTTATTTTGCTTTGGCTGCAGAGTTTTGCTGTGTGGGTCGCAGAGGAGATAGTTGGGAATGACCATCCCTGCACAGGCAGATCATTTCCTCTGGGATAATTCATTAGGGACTCTCCACTTCTCCTTTCAAGGGCAATGTTGGCAGTTTGGTGACAAGGTGGACTGGATGATCCTGGAGGGTTTTTCCAACCTCAGTGACTCTGGGATCTCCCGAGGCTGCCACTCTCTGGCTCTAGGTGCTCTGCACCTTCCTCTCATCTGGGTTTTAGTCCCTACCTTTAAAGCCCAGGCAAAGTTTCTTTATCCTTTTTTTTCAGCTGCTCTCAATTCTCCCAGCCCCTCTTGGCCCCCGGGCTGCTGTTACAGATTTCGGCACTCACCTCCTTTCTTTCCATTCCCTGCTTTTCCAAACGCTCCTGCAGCCAGGGTAGAAACTGGGATGGAGCTCTGCTCTTATCTCCAGTAATCCCTCCTCTGGAGTGTGCCTTGATTTAAATCCAAGAGGTGTGACTGAAGTCACCACTTCAGGCTGAAGACTCTGTACACGTTGATTCATGGCTTCAAGCCCAGCTTCAAAGCCATTCCTTAAAAGCCAGTGTTAAAAAGCGGTTTTAGGAGGTCATTTTCTTGGTAGCAGGTCCCTGCCAGGGAGGTGGGGCCAGCTTGGTGAATACTTTCTGCTTTTCGGGCACCTGAGCACGGGGTTTGTGCTGGTGTCAGACTCTCCTAACTAAACCTTGGTGCTGGAAATGCCCCCCAGCAAGAGGATTTCCAGAGTCCTGTTTTGGGGAGGCTGTCCCGGTGACTGCCCCAGTTCCGTCACACTGGGACTGCCTCCCCCAGAGGGTTTTAGAGGAGGTGAAATCAGTTTGCTCAACTCAGAACGGGTTTGCTGAGGCGTGAGAAGGGACTTGTAATGTCACCAGATACAGCTGGAGGTTTGAGAGTCAGAATTCAGGTCTTGCTTCATTTACCCTTCTCTTGGGTTTTATCCAACAAGGAAAAAAGCTCACTGGAGGGTTTTTGGGAGTGGGATATGGATGAGGCTCCGTAGGGTCATCAGTCTCCACGCTGACCAGGTGCCCTGTGTTCAGTTCCTCTTCATTTGCTCAACTCTGAAAGATAGAGCTTTAAACTCCTGCTGCAGGTGCCAGCTTAAAACAAAATCAGTCTGGAAAATGCGGTCAGAATTAATTTGGCTTTTCCCAGGGAGACATCTGAGGAAAAATGGTATTTTCTCCATATTCAAAGCACTCTTGCAACAATTTGCTGTGGGAGAACAACTTGAAATTTGGCAAAATATGCATTATTTATTTTTTTCCTCACTAATATTGTAGTTATTCTGTCAGAATGTTCCCGAATTTGGGTAAGGGATAAACCTGTCAGGGCTTACAGTTCCCACATGCTCAGGGACTTGGCACTGTGTTGCAGGGTAACTTGTGATGCATCTCAGGTACCATTTTTGAAATATATTCAACATTGCTCAGGAAAACCTGCAGATCCAGACTGATATTTCCTGAAGAAAACTTTCTGCAAACAATCATTCCTCAGTTTTCAGAGCAGAGCTTGAATAGCATCCAACAAATCAAGCTGCAGTCCAAGTGTGAAACAGGCACAGATGAAATCAAATATCGAATAGTCATTCATGAATCCTGCACTGAGTTGAGGGAATCCTCCTCCCACCACTCCTGGCATTTTTGGAGCTGTGTGATGAAATTTGTATCCTAGGAATACATGAGCTCGTGCTGAACCCTGCTTTTTTCAGCCTGGCATGGAAATGTGATGAATAATTAGTGCCTTCATGAGAGAACCAGCCTTTTTTTCTCCCTAAGGGTCCAGGACTTGAAGAGGGCCCCGTAATGTGAATGATGCTCAAATCCATTGCTCTTATCCGTGTTTCAAAGGCACTGCTGGGATAGACAGCTGAAAGTAAGGAATTAGGCCTTCCAGGTGTCTCCTGGGTACGGAGAAATACAAGGCAGGAATGTCCCTGGCTCATTCCCCGTGTTCAAGGCTTTACTGGACAACAGAAGAAACTCTTGTTATTGTATAGAAATCCACTTGGATATTCTTGTATCTTTAAAATTAATATTTGTTTGGATTTGGGAGCCATGGAAGATTTTGGTTTGAAGCAACAAGTGCCCTTTCCCCTGTGCTGGGAGGAAAAACAGAGATCTGATGATGCATTGCAAAAATTTAGTCTATTACATAAATTACACCCAGGCTGACGAGTTCCACAGGTCAGCTTAATCTGTTTTGTTCTGTACCCGGAAAGGGAAAACGACCATTTAATTATTGGGAGGAAAAAATGATCCTCCTGACTGAGGGAGTCACATGAGTGCAATTTACTTTGTCCTTCCATTCATTTGAGGGATGTGGATGCAGTTCAGCCAGAGATGTTATTTAAAGTTTAATTGGGTGGACTCAGAGTGACAAAGCCCCCAATGTCCCCATCAAAACAAAACCTCAGTGCTTTGCTGGTGGTGGTGTAGGGGACAAAATTGATCTTGCTTTGTTCAGACGTGCTTCAATCATCTGTATTTTTACTCTTCTGTGGTTAAAATGATCCGTGTTTCACTGGGCATCCTGGGGAGGTTATTCAGGAATTTGCCAGAGCACAGGCCCTGGCGCGGGTTCCCCATCCTTGGAAATGTCCAAGGCCAAGTTTTGGAGCAACCTGGGATAGTGGAAGGTGTTCCTGCCCATGGCAGGGGGTGGAATGAGATGAGTTTTAAGGTCCCTTCCAAACTATTCCGTGATTTTCCATGTATAGATGAGTTTCCAGACATTATTTCCATGATTCCTGACACCAGGGCAGAGAGGCACCAGGAGCAATTCAGTGTCAGCCTGTTTTAAGAAGGGCTGTGAGAAAACCCCCACCCTAAATCCTGGCTTTGGCTTTAATATTGTGACTATTCCTCATTCTGAAGTGTAACACTCCGCAGCCACCGCGGAGAAGATTCCCAGCGGCTGGGGCACAGCCCCGTGAATAATTCCATGAATAATGCGGACCATTATCAGTTTGCGTTTCCAAACAAGCACCGGTGCTAGCACATCTTCATCGGACAGGCTCTGAAGTCAAGCAGCCACTTCGCAATTAAAACTTTAATTGCTCCACAATTAAATTTGCAACAACAATGTAATTTGCAGTCAGAGTTTAATTTGGGAAAGCGAGGCTCTGGCTGAGAGGCCCAAGGCTTGGGGATGTGTGCTGGGGACCGGGGCAGCAAGGGAAGCTCTTCCCTCTTGGATTTCACGGAATAACCCCGGGATCATTGAAGTCCAACTCCTAGGACTAGTTTTTGATAAGAAAAGCTTAATTTCATAAAGTTTTGGTGCATCTCCCTGAAATCTTGCAAAGCAACAGGGTGAGGTGAGGCTCTGGCACAAGTTGCCCAGAGCAGCTGTGGCTGCTCCATCCCTGGAAGTGTCAAAGGATAAAGAAAAGAAGAATTGAGACTTGGGAGTGTCTGCAGAACCCAAAATATTTTGAGTTCTGTGTGGTTAAAGGGATTTTTGGAGGTATTTCTGTTGGGAGCGGGCTGGTGGCTTGTGGAGGCATCGATCTCTTTTATTGATCCTTGACTCTGGTCACCTTCTCATGTTCATCATGGGAAGGGAATGGCTGGAGCCCTTGGAACTGGAGAACTGAAGACACTGAGATTTTTATTTTATGCTCTATTTGAAAAATCATATGCGTTGCCCGTCGTTATGGAATAGTTTCTTGCAGCAGACAGGAAAGTGCATTGTTCATATGCCAGCTAAAGCTCCCCAAAACCAGCTCAAGCTGTAAATTAAATATAATGTTGAATTCAATAATGCTCAATATTTAGACTGAAAAGCAGCATTTGCTGATTCTCCTGCCAGGAGAGAAGCATCTCTTGCATTATTTAGTGTTTGTCTGATGGAGATGCCAAGGCAAGTTGCAGATGTATCTCCATTAATTGATCAATATTGTGTTGCATTTCATTTGGTTTCTTTATCTGGTTGATACAGCAGAATAATTTGTTTTTCTCCATGGAAAACTGCACTCTATAGGCTGCCAGGTAGGAAAAGAAAATGGGAAAAATCCTACAGCAGCCCTTTGACCTTTTAATGCCATGAGAGGTGAATTTTGCTCACGGTATGGGCATCTTATGGGGAGGTGTTTAATGTTCCAGATGGCTTAGTTACACAGCAGGAGAATGGGAGGCTTTCTCCAGGACAACAAATTGTAATTTAAGAGCGCATTAATTTCTCAACCATAGTGGAAGAGGGGCAGCTTCTCTGTGCCTCTGCTCCTGCTTCAGTGTCAAAGATGGGATACCTCCTCCTTTCGATTCCAGCCTTACCCAGGCTCCTGTCCTGTTCAGTCCTTCTCTTGTGCACTTGGGAAAAATGGATCTGTTTTCTCCTGCAGCAGCTGAGTTTGGCTAATGAAGTCTCTGGTGGGCTGGTTTGTGGCTTGGTGGAAAATGCAGTGTCTGAGGAGGACTGGAGAGGTGCTCAGCTCTGGAAAAGCACTTTGGAAAAGGGGAGGGGGAGCAGCAAGTGTGGGCTTGGAGCCCTGGCACACCCTCTGCACTGTACCTGGGATAGTGGGGACCAGGCAAAGGGGATCACGTGGCTCTGGCCCTCTCTTGAGCCAGTCAGTCTTTTCCTAAAGGTCTCTTAGGAACTGGATCCAGCTGAGTCCAGAGGCTGCAGAGCTGGAGCAGCTCATCCTTGCAGGAACCCCACAGGGACAGCCCCAGGGCCCTGTTAAAACCCCAGTACAGCCGTGCTCAGGCACTGCTCGTGTTCTGCAAGGGAAACCTTTCCCCTGGAGACAGTAGGTGGGGCAGCTGCATTCACACCTAAATAACTTGGGCATTTTGCAAGTTGATCCCCTCTTCTGCAAGAGAAATTAATTTGGTTTTGTTTTTTTAGAACATCGTTTTGTCCATTCTTGCCAATACCTGCAGTATCATGCTGGGAAATCTTCTCAATACTTTCAAAACAAGTCTTTTCATTTCATCACCAATATGTTTCACTTGCCCCCCAACACTTGGGAATAATGCGATCCCATCTGTGCATTACTGCTCAGAATTGTCCGTCTTTCTTTGGAGCCCATGAGCCAAAAGTGAGGTACAGTCATTCCCTTTGCAGGTTTTTGTTGTAGAGCTTTTCCCAACAGAGCTTTTTGCAGAAAAAGCTGCTGAAACTCAGTTCTGTTAAACAAAAAACGACATCCTTCTAAATAATTTAAGAATCTCTGAAGTGTGTCAGGCCCCACTAAAGGTTGATGTCGCTCATTCTCGAGATAAACATCTATTTTTGTGCTTCTAATTAGATTGATACTTAATATAAAGAAATGAATCAAACATTTATAAGAACAATCATAAAAATTAACTTGTCATGAAGACATCTGAATGCCCCCCAACTCCGCTTCTGTATTACAGAAAACGCTGCTGCCATTTTACACTCCCACAGCCCAGGTAATCTTTTAGGTCACAGTAATTACCAAACAGCCACTTTCAGCTTGATAAATAATCATCGTTCCCGACCTGAACGAGTCTGTGTTTCAGTTCTCTGATTGTATTCCGTGATCCCTTAGGCTGTTTCCCAGTTTGGGGTGTGAGGGGAGGCTTTTTAGTGGCCGCTGAGATTGGAAACCTTCGCTCCTTTTTCCCGCCCTTTTTTTTGGCAGGAATAGCCCCGTGGCCCCCTCACGTCTGTCCCCTCTTCCTTCCCTCCTCCTGGCTCTTGCTTTCTGAATCCGGCTCTTCAAACCCCAGAAGATTTAAAAGATTGGTCACTTCCAGCCTCCTAGGGTGGTCCTGAGCTCCCTTCTTTCCATACAACCTTGGATTTTAACCCCTCCTCCCACATCCCTTCCAGGCATGGTACAGGTAAGCTGATAAAGCAGATTTTCCCTCATAAAATGAGATATTCAGAAAGGCAAGGGGTGCAGAGATGGGAATTAAATAATAGCCACAGGTCAGAGTAATTTTCTTTTTGATAGTAGTTCTGTTATTCATGGATGAGTGTTCTCAGGGATTAGTTTCTCAGGGAAAATGAGCAAAATTACGCCTCTGTTTTCATGTGTGGTGTCAAAGACCTAAATCTTTTCCTTTTTGAACACAAAAAATTGGGGGAAATTTCACCTGAAAGTGTAATACGTGAAACAAAGTTCACACTGAGTTTAGTGTACTGTAAGTATGTCCTGACCGTACAGATGCTCCACTAAAAAACCCTCAAGTGTTGAAAGTTTCTGTTTGCAGCAGCTGGTTTTGACCTTTTTCTGAGTTTATGTGCTCTCCTTCATAATACATTTAATTCCTTTTGAAATTGTAGGGCTCTGGTGTTTTTTGTTCACAGTACAGAATCCCAGGATGGTTTGGGTTGGAAGGGATCTTAAAGCTCATCCCATTCCACCCCTGCCATGGGCAGGGATACCTTCCACTATCCCAGGCTGTTCCAAGCCCCAATGTCCAACCTGGCCTGTAATCAAATACATTTTAAAACTCAAATCTGAAAAACATTATTCTTCCTTTTAAAACGCCTGAAATTATTTAATTGCCCTTTTAAAATGGTCTTTTTCTCTTCTTTTCCTCACAGATGGGAAGGTTGAAGTGACAAAAGAGGGAGTGAAGCTCTGCACCATGGGACCTGGCAAAGTTTTTGGGGAGTTAGCCATCCTCTACAACTGCACCCGGACAGCTACTGTCAAAAGTAAGCATTTTGGATGTTTTCTTATCTCTTCACTTGGAAGTTGCAGCCTCTTTTAGATGTTTCACTTTCTCAGTGAATTAAACTCTTTAGGGTATGGTTTTTGGTATGGAATTTAGCCACTGTGTGTGTGAAGAAGATGCAGAGGAAGTGCTTCATTCAGTCACTCAGGTTGATCCTACCCCATGCAGAGGAGCCTGAAGCTTATACCACAGTTTTCCTTACAATTCCTGCTGAATCTCATGATAATTTTTTTTGTTGTTGCTTAGAAGAACCTTTCTGACCTGTGTAAGTCTTCAAGGGAAACTCAGTAAGCCAAGCTTAGTTTTTGTTCAGGACAAGTCATTGTTTTCCCACTAAGCTGACTAAAATAAATCAGGAAAAAGAATCTGGATGGCACTTGACCCCCTGCCCTAAACTTCTCAGCACTTCTGTAATCTTTTATGAGTGTTTTGGGCAAAGGCTTGTCTTGCACAATTAAGCAGAGGAAATAAATCACATTGCTATGTACAACTTAAATAGGTTTTTGTTTAAATTCAGATGCAGAGCTGAGATGTGGGACATAGGTTATCAGATAGGTGACTGAAGCAGAGAGAGATAGTCAATAATTGTGTGGTTCTAAGGGGAAGGAGTCAGAAGGGTACAGATGGCACAGAATAACCCAAACAAGTGGTACAAACTTGAATAATACAAACTAGTGGTATTCTTGTACCAGAATAATGAGCTGTGTGAGTCCCTGCTCAGAAGAAAGCCTTTTCCAAACACCTAACTGTGCTTCAAAAAGAGAGCAAGGAAAAGAACAAATGGGCAGGAATAAGAAAGCAGATAAGTGGATTATTTTCTGCAGGACGTGCTGTTTTCCGTAGTGCTGAAGGACCTGACCCATGGTCTCTGTTCTCACCTGTGCAAACCTTGCCTTTTCACAAGTGCTGGGTACCTCAGGTGGTGGTGATAAATTCAGATGAGCAGCAGCTTTGTGTGATAAATACAGCTGGGAAAGGTTGGAAAGAGCAGAGAAAAAGGTCAAATGCTAGAGGAGGCAGGGAGAGGATGGTTGTTGTTTAGTTCCCCTTAGGAATGCAGAGCTAAAAGGCATCTGATCCTCCAGTCCCACGAGTGAGTCCCCCATAACCACTCTGTTCCTGTGGCCGCTCTCACCTCGTTGTGCAAGGGACTCCCACAGGGAATTGCACACAGTAGGTTTTGCTGTCAGATTTCCTCTTGCTGCCGTTTCCACGCCCTCAGGCTCCCCTCCTGAGCAAACCTCCAGACTGGCATGTGGCACTCAGATGTCCCAAACCCCTTTGTCCTGGTTAAACTGGGGGCAGCAGTAAGGTCACTGCTCCAGCCATCCTCAGAGAGACCTTGCCTCGAGGAAGAGGAGCGTGTGTTCTTGTTTCTCTGGTCCTTTCCCACCAGGATTGTGTAATTAGAGTTCTGCTGGGCTTTAATCTCCTTCCCAGGGCCAGCGAGGGACTTGGAGGAATTTTATCTCTTGTTAGTGCACAGATCAGTAGCAATTGTGGTTGTAATGAGCTTGGGGAGCTGCTGCAGCTCGCCCTCACTGAGCTGAGGGCCTGGAGGTGTTCACATCACCTCAGGGCACGGTATTGACTTAGCTGATCCTACACAGCTTCAAACACCTGTTTGTTCCTTTGGGAAATGAGCAATAAATGTGGCAAATCCCCTTTCTAGGTGAATGGTGGCAAGTATTCCATTATGCCTGGGGATAACTGCTGCTGCCATTTTACACTCCCACAGCCCAGGTAATCTTTTAGGTCACAGTAATTACCAAACAGCCACTTTCAGCTTGATAAATAATCATCGTTCCCGACCTGAACGAGTCTGTGTTTCAGTTCTCTGATTGTATTCCGTGATCCCTTAGGCTGTTTCCCAGTTTGGGGTGTGAGGGGAGGCTTTTTAGTGGCTGCTGAGATTGGAAACCTTCGCTCCTTTTTCCCGCCCTTTTTTTTGGCAGGAATAGCCCCGTGGCCCCCTCACGTCTGTCCCCTCTTCCTTCCCTCCTCCTGGCTCTTGCTTTCTGAATCCGGCTCTTCAAACCCCAGAAGATTTAAAAGATTGGTCACTTCCAACCTCCCAGGGTGGTCCTGAGCTCCATTAAGCCTGGGGATAACTTTGATCATTCCAAGGTTTATTCCAGGAGAAATGAAATTGGTGACTGTAGTGAGACGAGACACTCCATCAACACTGGTGGTGAGGAAGTGTCAGGGGGCATCATCCAGCTCCCATTTGGAGACACACTTTAACTCAGGGCTTCCCATCGTTCAGGAGAGAGCTTTCCATCACCTCCAGAGCGTCAGGGGTGTGTTTTGATGTGCCTGCCTGTACTTGATTACGAGGAATTTAAGTGCTGCTTTCTGAGGGATGAAGTTGTGGCAGAGGCTGAGTGAAGGATGGATTTATGGGGGTGTTGAGCTCGGCGTTGCAGCTGGGCCATAATGAGGTGTCAGCTGAGTTGACACCTCCTGCTGCAGCTTGGTTTTATGTGTACCCTGGCTTTGGTTTGTAAATAATAAAGATTTTAGTGTCATTACTCACTATTAGTCTACACGGGCTTTTCAGCTCGTGCTCACTCTGCAGGAGCAAACTTCAAATATAAATCACCGGAGGAAGGGCTTTGTCTTTGCAATAGAATTTAGGAGACGTTAAAATTTAATGATTCTGATCTGACTCCTGCCTCATAACGACCTCTTTAATAAGGCAGTCCAGGGCTTTGCAAAGCCTACCCCGGAAGCACTATCATATTTTCTCCCCATTATTGCAGCCCTAAATGAAAGCAGGGTGGGGTTTGAGTTCAAGCAGGGCCTGGGAAGAACCCAAACCCTTGGGTGTTGAGGAGCACTGGGAAAGGCAGGGACACATCTCCTGACACATGGCCTTTTAAGATAAATGTGCAATCTTTGACATCTGATTTTGGTTTGGTTATTCTGCAGCGTTTGCTTTACGTTTCCAGATAATACAGAAAGAATAATAGTGGGGGGGGTTGGGAGTTTTTTGGCTTGCTTTTTCTTCTTCTTCTGGTAGAAACTGGTCAGTCTGCTCCAAGTATGCAATTATCAAGGCTTTCTGGCTCCTTGATGCTCATAGATCACCTTCCATGGCACACTCAGTGAAATCCAAATCAGCTGCTAATTTCTCCCTCTCCCTGTGTTGATTATCCAGAGTTCTAGAGTGTCTGCATGCAGACCTGGATGCTGCTTGCAATTCAAAGCAGAACCACAGACTTTCCTTCCTGATTCCAACAAATAATTAAGTCCAGAATGAGGAAAACACCACTTGTTACGGCTACACCTAGAATGATGTCTCTGATCCTCTGTTTTTACAGACATGGATGGTAAATAGAGCTACGAGAGGCCAGCAAAAACTGACAAAAAAGACAAAAATCCCCCCAGCTGAATTGAGGTTGTGTTTAAGACATTGTGATTCTTCATTTTGATAACAGAAAAGACGTGGGAGGAAGTGAAATTAATCTGCCGTTAATATTGTGCAGAAGCGCTCATTCCTCTTAAAGAATAATGTGTGGAGCAGATTTTTGCAGGTGATTTAGGGCAGATTTTGTGGAGGGGGCAGATTCTTCATCCTCTGAGGACGTTCTGCTTATTTTAGAAGTGGTCTTAACACCTGAAGTGGATTCTCTTGGGGGCAAAATAAAACCGTCCCCTAGAAACATCTCGGTGCAAGGCTGATGATTTCAGGGGAGTTGCACTCCACACCAGCCCATGTTTTCAGGAGAACTATTAGCAAAAAAAAAAAAACCAAGCAGAGGCTGAAGTTATTAAACTCTAAATTATGTAAATCCTTTTGCTGGCCCTCAAAAGGCAGCACAAGAGTTCCTCAAGCTGCTGTGCTTGCCAGCTGCACTAATTGTACAAAACCCAGCACGGCGCAGCGGGATTAAGGCGGGAGCTCGGCCGTTCCTTGCCAAGCCTGGATGAGTTTGGATTTTCCACTGCTGTTTGTGTTTTAATGGAGTCCTGTGCACCGCTTGCTGCAGCCCCAGGAACGGCAGAACTTTGCGAGGAGCTCGGGAACATGGATAATTTGCAAGGAAAAAGAAGGCAGCAGCAAGTTGCCAATTAAAACTGCAGAGACTCGTTAAAAGCCTTGCAGGAGGATGTTGCCTTCAGATGTTCTCCTCTAACGATTACAGGAGCCAGGGTAAAGTTTGTTCCGCTCTCCTTAAAACACGCTTTGGAAAGAAGTTGACTTTAGACACTCCACTGTTTGATTAAAATCTCTCTGATATTACTTGGATATCAGAAACCTGGGATGGCCCAGCCAGTCCGGTGTGCCTGGTGGGAGACAAATGGATATATAAATGGATATACAATGGATATATCCTGGGAGAAAGTAATTTAAACTCACCCTTCCACTGCCTGTGTTTTTCTGTGACCTTTACAGGTTTTGCAAGTAATGTGACAGAATGGGTTTGGATTATTCTTCCAAGGGGATGATAATGAGAAAATGATGTTGAGGACAATGGACAAGGTGTAGCAGAGTTTTTTTTCCCCTCTTCTTGTTCAGGAGCATCTTCAGGATGGTATGTCCATGGCTCTGGAGATACAGGCACAGGGATGGGTGGTCCTGACTGAATTTTTAACTGATGGACAGACCAATCCAAGAGAGATGAGGAAAACAGAATGAAAAATTTATTCACCACCTGGGATCATTGTGTACCTGAAACATCCCCAGGTGTGTTGGAATAAGGGTGCCCAGAGCAGCTGTGGCTGCCCCTGGATCCCTGGCAGTGCCCAAGGCCAGGTTGGACATTGGGGCTTGGAGCAGCCTGGGACAGTGGGAGGTGTCCCTGCCCATGGCAGGGGTGGCACTGGATGGGCTTTGAGGTCCCATCCACCCCAAACCAGTCTGGGATTCTGGGATTCACAAGTTCCTCAGGCTCTGCTTCCTATCCCCTTTTCTAAAGCCTTGAAGGAGGTGCTGGACGAAGAGGTGGGGCAGCCCCAGCTGCTCTGGGCACCCTGTGCCAGGGCCTGCCCACCCTCCCAGGGAACAATTCCTTCCCAATATCCCATCCAGCCCTGCTCTCTGGCACTGGGAAGCCATTCCCTGTGTCCTGGCCCTCCAGCCCTTGTCCCCAGTCCCTCTCCAGCTCTCCTGGAGCCCCTTTAGGCCCTGCAAGGGGCTCGGAGCTCTCCCTGGAGCCTTCCCTTCACCAGGTGAACACCAGGAGGTTCTGGCATCATGGGCAGCTTTAAGACTGGGTATTTATTTATAGGAAAACCTTTCAGTGTTAAATCCATGTTTAAAAACTCTCCAGACCTGTTTGGCCAAGCAGATAAAGTAACAATAAATAACGAAGTAGCATTTGTTGTGTCTGGTACGGAAGGAGGGTGATCACCATGCAGGGGAAATGGAGTGCTTCAGTTGTTCTGAAATACTTGTGGAAGTAATTTTGTTGATATTTTTCACGTTGATTTAATTGCAGAGAGGAATGAGCTGAGATCCCATCACTTAAACACGGTTATAAGGAGATGATGACTTTCTCTGTGCAACCCTTGAAGAATTAGTTAATATTAACAGCAGATGTCAGATAATTAGTTCATAAGAGCTCCCATTTCATCCCTTTTTATAGATGTCACTGAAAATGTTGTGGATGTTTGAAATATGGCCAGAGCAGCTGTGAGAAATGAGGTGACTGAACTTTGCTATTGACAGCAAAGCTTCTCTTTGGGCAGAGTTTGATAAACAAGGGGATGCAATGGAGTATTTGCCATAAATGCTAATTTATGGGCTCGGTGACACGTGGTCCTTTCCTGGATTAAAATGCAACAGACAGCACAGGGGCTGGATTTGCCCCACATTATATAAAATTTCTCATTCTAGACTATTTCCTGGTTCTAACTGGGGAACAAAAAGCCCCTTGGTACCAAAACAGACCAATTTGTGTTTCAGAACCAAAGCAACAATTGCCTTATCCATGTTCTCTAAAGCCACTTTTAGAAGCTCCTTGATGGCATGAAATCACCCCAAGCTGCCTTTCCTGCTGTCCATAGAAGCAGAGTTTTTAAAGATTGTTTTGCCCATCGTAATTCAAGGTTTCTTTCTGAGAGACACTGGATTCATTTAAACATTTGATTGATTGTATTGGAGGAGTTGTGCTTCCCTGCATCTCAAGCCCATCGCTTCCAATAAACTTCCACTAAGGGAATCATAGAGCAATCTCCCTAAAATAAGCTCAAATATGGTACCAGTCAGTAAAAGTTACTGCAATTTTTATTGCTTTCAGCCAGGGTGTAGCAGCACCATCTCCACTGGCTGATCCCTTGGGACCAGGAGCATCCAGCTGCCTCTGCTTCTCAGGCAGCAATGGGCTCCAGGTCTCTCCAGCCCACAGGGAACAGGAGGATTTTTTCAGTGTTAAACCTACTACAGGTTTCAGTGATTATTAATTTTAATTACTATCCCCCCTCCCATCTTTCATAATACTGTGGGGTTATTGTGAGGAAAAATGTGTGCGAACACTGATGCTAAAATGATTCTTCTCTTAAATACTCCACGAGTGTAATGTCAACGAAGGTTTCCTTGTTTTCCAGGCCTTTTTAGCTATGGCAAGGCTCAGAACAAGGCAGGGCAGCCCTGGGATGGGGCTGGATCAGTGGAAAGCACCTTCCCCTTGTGTCTGGACATCCCTGGAGAAGAAGAGACAAAATCAGGGGAAATCAGAGAATCCCAGAATGGCTCGATTTGGAAAGGATCTTAAAACTCATCCCATCCCACCCGCTGCCATGGGCAGGGACACCTTCCACTGTCCCAGGCTGCTCCAAGCCCCAATGTCCAGCCTGGCCTTGGACACTGCCAGGGGGATACAAGCTGGCAGCTCGTGTGGGATTGCCCAGGAGGGGATGGGGAGCAGCTTTTGTGTGCAGTTGGGGGGGAGCTGTGGAGTTTGTTGTGGCTGACAGAGCTGCTCGGAGTTGTGCTGGGAGTGGGTGGCCCGCTCTGGACGTGGCTCTGGGTTTTGGGGATGGCTATTTTCGGAGTGTGAGGTGTGGGTGGAGCAGATGGATGTGCCATGTGCTGTGTTCCACAGTGCTGGGGGTTGTATTTAATGTATGGATAACAAAACAGAGGCAAACATGTCTCTCCTACTACCCTGCTGACTTTAGTAGTGGGGTGTTTTCCCTACTTTTCCCCATCTGTCATTGCTGATTTACCTTTAGGAATCTGGAATCCCTTCCAGCAGGCTCAGTGTCCTCTTGTACATCACCCTGCTCGTTTTGGGGCTGGCACCACAATCCAATCTTTCCCAAAAAATACTCAGCTGAACCTGCAGCAAGCAAATTGTTCGCCACCTCCTATTCGGGGAGCACAATCCCCTCAAAACTGAATTCTTGGAATCAGCACAAAGAAAAGGTGAAAACAGCAGCTTGTCCTTCTTCCATTCAAGCTCTCCTAAATTCCCAGCTGGATGACAGTAGTGGGGAAAGTTTCTCACATGGAGAGTACTAGGAGGAAAGCATTCCCTTTCCCTGCAGCACACGAAAGATAGAAGGTGTCTATGGAGAAGGTGCATAGAACAAAATCCCAATCCATGTTTATTGCTCCTGGGATCTTGGGATCAGCTCAGTCAGGGGGCTGGTACCAGAGTCTGGGCCTCAGGTTTGCCCCTGGCTCAGCTGGGCTGGATTTTCTGCATCCTTTGAATGCCTGGGCACAAACATGGAGCTGCTCTTGGGTTCGGAGCTGCTGGGTGTGAAGAGTGGATGCTGTTCTGTCATTGTGGGGCTTCTTCACAGAATCATGGAATGGTTTGGGTTGGAATGGACCTTTAAAACACCATCCAGTGCCACCCCTGCCATGGGACACCTTCCATTGTCCCAGGCTGCTCCAAGCCCCAATGTCCAGCCTGGCCTTGGGCACTGCCAGGGATCCAGGGGCAGCCCCAGCTGCTCTGGGCACCCTGTGCCAGGGCCTGCCCACCCTCCCAGGGAACAATTCCTGCCCAAGATCCCATCCAGCCCTGCCCTCTGGCACTGGGAAGCCATTCCCTGTGTCCTGTCCCTCCATCCCTTGTCCCCAGTTCCTCTCCAGCTCTCCTGGAGCCCCTTTAGGCCCTGCAAGGGGCTCTGAGGTTTCCCTGGAGCCTTCTCTTCTCCAGGGGAGCACCCCCAGCTCTCCCAGCCTGGCTGCAGAGCAGAGGGGCTCCAGCCCTTGGAGGATCTCCGTGGCCTCCCCTGGACTCTCTCCAGCAGCTCCAGGCCCTTTTTTTGTTGGGGACCCCCAAGCTGGAGGCAGCTCTGCAGGTGGGATCTCACCTGAGCAAGGCAGAGGGGGAGAATAGCAGAGTAAAGGGCTGGGCTGCTCCTCCAGCCGGGAAGCTGAGCCTAAACCAAACAGAGCCACTGTGGAGGCTCCTGCCTTTCCGAGCTGAGCTCCTGTGATCTCCCTGCTGATGTGTTCTGTGGGAGTGAAGATCCCTGGAAGGTTTTTAAGGGCACGAGTGTGACTTTGCAGAGGAGGGCTTCACCCCTGGTCTGCTGCCAGGGGTGAAACTCCAGCCTGAGGGAACAAGGAGCAGCTTTGCTGCTGTAGATGTTTTGCAGACAATTCCTGTGTTGATAAAAGGAAATCTCTTCATTATGCGGCATTCAGCATTCCATCCTTACTGCTGGTACTCTTGCCATGCTTTGATTGCCTCACGCTTTGATAGCGGGGCCGCTCGGTGTCTTGATTTCAGGGATGTCGTTTGAAGTGGGATTTTTTTAAACAGCCCAGGCATTGAGGGGAGATGTTTCAAGTGAGGAGAAGGCTGTGTAGGGCAGCTCGAGCCTTCCTCTGCCACAGCTCTGTATTACTGCTCTGACATGTCAGTTTAAAATACTGATTAATGCTACACATCAGTTACGCTTCCTAAAAGAAGCAGAATTCTGGAGAGGAGCTGAAAATCCCAGTGTATTTTCAGGGATTGTGTGGTGTCTCATCAGAGTCCCTGGCTTTTTCAGCTGAACTGCTCCAGGACCCAACAGCTGACATCTCCTCCATGGTATCAACCTTCTAACCATAAATCCATTTGCTTGTGGCAATGATGCAGTAATAATCAAATTGATGGAATAATAATAATTCCAATAGTAATACTGATTCCAAGGATGGAATCATTGAGGCTGGAAAAGACCTTCAGGATCATCCAATCCAAGCTGTGCCCGATGCCCACCTTGTCCCCAGCCCAGAGCACTGAGTGCCACCTCCAGCCCTTCCTTGGACACCTCCAGGCATGGGCACTCCAAAGCTCCCTGGGCAGCCCCTGCCAAGGCCTGAAGCACCCTTTCCATGCAGAAATTCCTGCTGCTGTCCAAGCTGAGCCTCCCCTGGCCCAGCCTGAGGCCGTTTCCCCTTGTCCTGTCCCTGTTCCCTGGCAGCAGAGCCCGACCCCCCCGGCTGCCCCCTCCTGTCAGGGACTTGTGCAGAGCCACAAGGTCCCCCCTGAGCCTCCTTTGCTCCAGGCTCAGCCCCTTTCCCAGCTCCCTCTGTATCAAAATTACCCCAAAGTTACCCCAAAGCAGTGGCTTAGGGTTGGTTTCTTTGCTATTCCAAATCCAAGAAAATTAATTTTACCGCCACGCCCCTTTCCCAGCTCCCTAATCTGACAATATTTGCTCAAGTTTGGGATGCTGTAGAGGGCTGTAGTTTACTCGCATTTATCTGCTCTGAAGTTCCCTGGCAAAGATGGATTTCATATTATTTTAGTGCCAGCATTAAAAGCATTTGGATACCAAATAAATTGACAAAACTGCAGATAGGCTTTTTAATTAAAAAGAAAAGGCACCAAACAACTTCTCTGTATTGCACAATTGAAAAACTCATTATATTTCATGAATTGCATCTTCTCTGGGAATGGAGTTGGAATGGGAGCGCTTTTATTTATCGTTAGGCTGCAATAAAACCCATCCAGACAACAGAAACGTTGACAACTGCATTCACTCCTCTGAAGTTACTTGCAAAACCCTTTTACTCCAGAATATCAGTCAGTAGTGTTTGAAATGGGTTCGGTGAAGCTCTGCCCTTTGCAGCCTCTGCCTGATGCCCAGCTGGAGGAAATGAGATTTAAACAGTGTCTCTTTTTTAATTAACTGAAGGAATGAGGAGCGTGGGAAGAGGCTCAGCTATGTTTTGTTAGTTCTTTGTATTTTTCAGGGTAGTCCATGGCCTCTGTACACAGCAGGAAGTGCAGGTGCCACCCTAAAGCTGTCTTCTCCTTTCCTCTGATATGTCCTGGACACCCTGGATTGGTTTTTTGATGGGAATTGAGTTGATCTCCAGACATTTGCATTGAACTCCAGACATCTGAAGCAATCTGACAGCACTGGGAACTAAGTGCAGAGATCTGAACAAGGCAAAATCCTGGCTGGCTTTGAAGAAATTGAATTTTTTCTTTATTTCTTGTGTTTGTTTTTCAGTCCCTGCCTGACTTACTTGTAGTAGAGGGCAGGAGTAGAGGCTGATTAAATTCAGCAACTCACCCAGCTCGGATCCTGTCTTTTAAACTTGGATTTTCTTCATTGGCAAGGCAAAGGGAAGGATTTTTTTTGGCAGAGTGTCACTGTTGAAGAAAGCAGCACTTGGGGACTGTGATTGACCCTCTGAACTGGCCCTGCTGAGGGACCTCAGGGCTGTGTCCAGTTTTGGGCCCTCCTGGCCAGAGAGCCCTGGAGGGGCTGGAGCGTGTCCAGGGCAGGGAACGGAGCTGGGAAGGGGCTGGAGCCCCAGGAGCGGCTGAGGGAGCTGGGAAAGGGGCTGAGCCTGGAGCAAAGGAGGCTCAGGGGGGACCTTGTGGCTCTGCACAAGTCCCTGACAGGAGGGGGCAGCCGGGGGGGTCGGGCTCTGCTGCCAGGGAACAGGGACAGGACAAGGGGAAAGGGCCTCAGGCTGGGCCAGGGGAGGCTCAGCTTGGACAGCAGCAGGAATTTCCCCATGGAAAGGGTGCTCAGGCCTTGGCAGGGGCTGCCCAGGGAGCTTTGGAGTGCCCATGCCTGGAGGTGCCCAAGGAAGGGCTGGAGGTGGCACTCAGTGCTCTGGGCTGGGGACAAGGTGGGCATCGGGCACAGCCTGGACTCCATGGGCTGGGAGGGCTTTTCCAGCCTCAGGGATCCTGGGATTCTGGGATTTGAGGGTAGGTCATTCCTGGCGTGCCAGACCATCGAGCTGTGGTGCTTTTAGCACCATCAGACACGCACGGAGCCACTTGGAGGAAAAACCCCTTTTCTTTCATTACTTTAAAGAGGCCTCCTGGGCAAAGCCCTCTGGGAATTCCATCCCCACTGGGTGAACATGAGGAGGGTGCTGTGAAACCAAGGGCTCTTCCAGGAGGAATTTGAGCAGCACTGAAACGGTCACACAGTGTAATCATCTTTGTGATGGGTGTTGGGAGAGCATCACATTCTGAACAGCTTACACTAGAAAAAAAGAAAATCAAGGAGCAAATGGCAGTGAGTTCTCCAAGGCCTCGTGCTGGGAACTCAGTGGGATGCCCAGAGCTTCATGGTTGGGCTCATCCTTAGAGGAGATGGGAAGGAGGTGGGAGGAGGAGCACTTGTGGATGGGGAGCTGATGAGGGGGACAGGAGCTGCCTGGAGCGGGATGAATTGGCTGAGTGGGTGTGAAAATGCCACGTGGTGGGTTTGTCCATGTCACCAGCCTTATTTCCGATGTCACCAGCCCCATTTCCGTAGGGTTTTGCCCAGATACACCTGAGTGCCCACAGCAGAGACGCTGCTGGGATGTGCCTCTCCCCCCTTCCTGGCCCACATTCTCCACTTAAAGGCTGTTCAGCATCTGATTAGATCCTGTGTTCTCTGAGGAGTCTCTTGAACCTCTTCAGAGTCATTTTTTGTTCTTTGAATTTCTTCTGCCTCTGCTGTTGTAATCCTTCATCATTTCCGAGCACTGCTGTGATTCTTCTGTTGCGAGAGATCCCAAATACAGATTTATTGTTGTCAGATACTCTGCTGAAACAGCACCATTGGCTTTGTTCTTTGGGGAAACGGGGGCAATTTTGGAAAATTGAGCTGATTTAAGGAAGCAGATGAAGGCTGCCGTGCTTTGGGTGTGAAAGAGAAACTCAGGTGCTCTGCCTGTGATAATCACACACTTCCTGTGATCCTGGGCTTGTGTTGCTTGGAAAGGACCTCAGCAAAGCTTCTCCGACCTTCCTCTGGGAGAGGGGCTGCCAGGGCAGCTGTGGCTGGTCTTGGCACCCTGAAGGTGCCCTGAACCAGAGGGACACCTGCTTGGAAAAGAAGTTTTCCTTCACGTCCAACCTAAAACTCTCAAACTGCGTCTCCCGAGCATTGTCCCGAGTTAGGAGGGAAGTTTGGCAGCAGCCACTCTGTAAGTGCCCTCCTGGGAGGTGTGGGGGTCAGGGATCCCACCTTTGCTCCTGCTGTTCCCGAGGAGATGCAGCAATGTCCATCTCCCGTTGTTCCAGTGCACACCTCTGTATCCAGGGACACAGGAACTGTGCTGGGAAGGAGTCTGGGTTAAACATTAACCCTCCTATCATGCTAGAAGCACCCCTTTGGGTTATTTTTAACCTCAGAGTGCACTTTTCCCTACAGCTGGATAAACAGTTGCCAGCAGGAGGGAGGAGAGTGCATGGGAATGGGGAGTGTGGGACAGGGGAAGAGCGGTCAGGGCTGCTGCAGGTAGTGGTGACAAAACAGGGAAAAGTGTTTAAAACCCTCTTTATTCTGCACGGTGGTGTCTGGGGAAGATTTAACAGCTTTAAAGGCCTCACCTGCTTCAGACTCGGAGCTGTTTGGACACAGCCCAGTTTGTGTGGGGACATCAGGGGCCCTGCAGAGCTCATCCCCATTGTCCCACCTTTCCCAGGGGACGGCATTTCCTTTTATTGGAGGGAAAAATACACCTGGAGTGAAGCTTACAGTTTCAGAATGGGTTGAGATTTCTGCTTTGTTCTGGAAGCTTGATTTTGGATAAGCCCTCCTGCCTTTTAGCACAGGTGTCTGGAAAACTGGGGTAATTTGAATTTACATTAAGCCTGAGATTGGAAACTTCCTGGGGAGGGGCTGGTTTATCCCTTACAATCAGCACTGCGTGGGGATTCTTGGCTGTAAATGCAAGTAATAATTATTTGTGTGCCATTGCTGATGTCCCCAAAAAATCTGTGCCTGCCCCATCCCTGGAAGTGTCCAAGACCAGGTTGGACGGCCTCGGAGTCTTAAAGGGAGTTTTCAAAAACCCATTTTCAAAATGAGGGATTTTGAGTCTTCAGGGAACCAAATACTTCAAGGTTGGTTGGGATTTTTTTATTTGGCAGCACAAATATTTGCCTGCTTCAAATGAATTGTAAAAGCTTTATGGTGTTTGCTTAATCACTGGTGCATTTTTAATTGTTGCTTGACAAACATTGTAATATCTAAAAGGACTCAGTAATTCCCCAGCTTTATGGAGCACTGGGAAAGGAGATAATCTTGTTTTGGCTGCTGCTACTGTAGAGTTTATTGGGGTTTAAAAGAAATCCTCGTTCCAAGTCGAGGGAGATGATGATGGTTGTATTTAACAGCTAATATTCAGCTCCTGTGTCATTAAAACAACAACCCCCCTCAGTTACGGGCAAATAAAATGCTGCATCACTCCATCAGCTAGTGCAAGAAACTGGGAAGCTCCTGGGCTTTGCAGTGCCCTCATTCCCTCCTGGTTATTAACAAAAGTGTGCCAAGGCATCAGTGAAAGCGTATTTTCCCCTAATTAACCCGGTGCAAACGTATTTGCTTCCAGGATTGCCATAAATATTTGTGTGGAATGAGCTTGCAGGCAGGTCTGGGATGGGATACACTACACAGGATGACCATTCACTGCTGTGGTGCTTCTCCCACATCCTGGTAATCCAGAGTCCCAGGAGCAGCTGGCAAGGCAGGCTGTCCTTCAGCTGCTTTTGGAGCACGGCATTTTGGCAGGAGAAAAGCAGGGATGTGCTGCACTGTGTCCAGTGGGAATGGGAATATATTATATATCTCTTCCATGGGACTGTATGAGACATAGATGTAAAACCAGGCGTGGGATCAGGCAGGCTCATTAGCACAGTGCCGCTTGGGGTCGTGGAATGTGTGTTTTAATGGCTTTGTCATTAGCGTCTGGAAAACAATGGTTCCATTCTTGCTGGATTAGCCGTGGGTGCTCCTGAACCCGGCACTCCTGGGGTCTCTTCCCAGATAAATTGGTGTATCTCGAGCACACTGATGTGTTTATCACAGAGACGCTCTGGTGCCAATCTATCCCCCAGTAAAATGCCAGACTTCAATAGGTTTTGTGACAGCTGTGGCTTTTTTTCCCATTTTAATAAAATCCCACACTGGTTTGGGTGGGAAGGGACATTCAGGGTCATCTCATCCCACCTCCTGCCATGGGCAGGGACACCTTCCACTATCCCAGGCTGCTCCAAGCCCCAGTGTCCAACCTGGCCTTGGACACTGCCAGGGATCCAGGGGCAGCCACAGCGGCTCTGGGCACCCTGTGCCAGGGCCTGCCCACCCTCCCAGGGAACAATTCCTTCCCAATATCCCATCTATATCTCACCTCTTTTAATTCAGAACCCTTCCCCTTGTCCCATCACTGTCTGACCACAGAAAGAGTCCCTCTCCCTCTTTTTCAAAAGCCCCCTTTCGATACTGGAAGGTGCTTTAAGGTCTCCCTGGAGCCTCTCCTTCTCCGTGCTGGGAAGATGGAGAGGTGGCAGAGATCCACTGAAAATGTGCACTTTTAAATTCCTCTGGGGAAGGTTTATGGCTGGGATCAACCAGGAAGGTGGAGCAGTTTCTCAGGCAGTGAGTTTTTTTGGAGGATGGTAAATTTGGAGGAACCAATCTTAATTTTCCAACTTAGTTTGCAAATTAAGGCTTCTTTTCTGAGAACAAAACTAATTTTATGAAAGCATCTTTAGAAACAGTTTGTAATTGCTTTAATCTGATAAAGGCAAAGCGTTCCCAGCTTTGTCCCCTAATACCAGTTTATCCTTGAGCAGCACAAGAGCAGAACCTGGGAAAGAAATGATTCCTCGTGGAAAGAAACGCTCATTTCCATGTTCCTTCTCTCTTTTTTTAATGTTGTATCATAGCTAATGAGCTGCTGTGGGTTTGTGTGGGCCATGAACATTGGGAATTCATTGTGTGTCTGCTCTCAGCCCTCACATTAGGACTGGAGCAATGCTAATGTCTTTTAATCACCGCGGTAATTCCTGCTGCAGTGGGGCGTTACAGCTCTCGGCTGTGCTGGGAACGGAGAGCTGACGCACAGTTGTGTGAATTCCTCCAGACCCAAATGTTCCAGGCTGTTGGAGATGTGCACAAATAATCCTCCATAAATAAAATGTCCTTCTTGAGCAAATTCTTGAGTCCCCAGTGCTTTGGTGCTGGGACAGGAATGGGCGTTGGTGGCTTTAGGAGCTTGTGTTTGTGCTCCAGCCTGGGAATGGGGTGAGGCCCTCCCGTTGGAAGGGCTTCGGAGCTGCATCTCCAGCTAGGAAGATTTAATGTTGATAAAGCTTAAATTATTCTCTGCAAGCTGCTTAGGTTTGAGGCTGACGTCATATCCATACGAGTATCATGGAATCCCAGAATGGTTTGAGTGGGAATGGATCCTAAAGCCCATCCAGTGCCACCCCTGCCATGGGCAGGGACACCTTCCACTGTCCCAGGCTGCTCCAAGCCCCAATGTCCAGCCTGGCCTTGGACACTGCCAGGGATCCAGGGGCAGCCCCAGCTGCTCTGGGCACCCTGTGCCAGGGCCTGCCCACCCTGCCAGGGAACAATTCCTTCCCAAGATCCCATCCATCCCTGCCCTCTGGCACTGGGAAGCCATTCCCTGTGTCCTGGCCCTCCATCCTTTGTAAAGAGTCTCTCTCCATGTTTCCTGTAGCTCCTTCAGGCACTGCAAGGCCCCAGTGAGGTCACCTGGAAGCTTCTCCTCTCCAGGCTGAACAATCCCAGCTCTCCCAGCCTTTCCTCCCAGCAGAGCTGCTCCATCCCTCTGCTCATCCTGGAGCCTCCTCTGGACTCTCTCCAGCAGCTCCAGGCCCTCCCTGTGCTGGGGACAGCTGTGTGTCCCAGGGGTGTTGGTGTGGTATGAGGGACCAGCAGGACACACATTCCGTGCTGCCACGGCCAACAGGAGCGATTTGTTGTTGGGATCTCTGTCTCCACAAGGTTTGCTTAATGGAGGAAGGGGAAATGTTCCCAATCCCAGAGGTTCTGCTGTTGAGGGATATGTTGGTCTCGTTATACCCTAAACTCACTTCAGCTGCCTGATGCCATTTAGGGATTCCAGCATCTGATACATTCCACATTCCGTTGGAAACACCCCAGAAATCCTGGGGACTCCAGATCGGGGCCGAAAGTCACAGTCACTCAACTCCACATTTTCTAAAATTTAGAATTTTAGGCTGTAAAGGTTAATGACATTAAAAGTCTCTGCCAGCCCTCCTGCGGAGAGTGGCCTGTCTGGGAGACCTTTTCTGGATGGATTTCATTGTAATGTGGAGTTATTTTGAAGCTTCTCTAACTTATTTTCCCCAAATATTTGTCAAGTTGCATGTAATATTTCTGGAATAGTGGAGGCATTAACCTTTACTAACCACAGCAGAGACTGAAACTCTTAAAAGATTGACGGGATAATTAAGGCAACATCTCGGGGTGAGTTCACTGCTCCTCAAACTCCATTAATTTTTATGACAGTGATGAATTTCAGTGCATTAATAATTAGTTTTTCTCACTGTATGGAAAAGCATTCTGTGAATCACTGCTGTAAATTCTCTCTTTCCGAATCCAAAGACATCTGAACTCATCAATAATCCTGCAGTTATTTCCATGTCCTAAGAAATTTGTGTGTTTTGGAATGGCTAAGGTTCCACAAGCTGGGACAGACAGCACAGCTGGGTGTACAAACTCCTCCTGTTGAGACACCAGCGAGGGAATTCTGAATGGCTTGGAATAGGCTGGGCTTGCCCTCTTGCATTTATACCCTGCTGGAGTTAATCCTGGCTGCTTATTAAATGTTCAGGCCTTGAATAATGAGGGTGTGATTTCCAGGTGAGGCAGTGGGAAATAGATCCATTGGGAAAGGCTTGTTCAGCTTCTCTCTGCTCTCTTTGGGAACTGTTCTGATCAGCATTAAAAGCTGATTGTCATGTCCATGCAATTAGTCCTCTCAGAGTTATGGACAGTTCATGGAATCATGGAATAACCTGAGCTGGAAGGACCCACAGGATCATGCAGTCCAGCTCCTGGCCCTGCACAGACACCCCAACAATCCTGCTCTGTCCAAACACTCCTTGACGCCTTCTGGGCTTACATCCTATTTAAATCCACATCTTTCCCTCCCATTACTTTTGCCTGTGGCTTCCAAGCCCGTGTGAGGTGTGTGTTGGCAACAGAAGGGATGGGTGTTGGGGAAGAAGGATTTTAAGACCTGTGGAGAGATTCCATGTGTGGGCAGGCAGCGGGAGAGCCTCGGAGCTGCCACAGGTTTGAGCACACACCAGTGAGGGGTTCTGCCTGCCTGGAATACGCCTGGAAAGCTCCAAGGTGATGCAACGCAATTCCAGGTCGTATTTGTCAGTGGAAAGAATTCCTTGCTGATAAAATCCTATGGATGGTTTACCTGGCAAGAAGGGAGTTGATGGTCCCGTTTTAAGGCTTGTGCATTCATGTTGTGTGGAGATTATTTTATGCTTTGTGCTGAGAAATTTAGATTTGTGCTGGGAGAGTTGGGATTGTTCAGCCTGGGGAAGAGAATGCCTGGGGCTGCCCCTGGATCCCTGGAAGTGTCCAAGGCCAGGCTGGATGGGGCTTGGAGCAGCCTGGGACAGTGGAAGGCGTTCCTTGGCAGGGGGTGGGATGGGTGGGCTCTAAGGTCCCTTCCCACTCCAGCCTTTCCCTGACCCAATAATTTTTATATAATATAAACCCATACCATTTTGCCTATGCAGCTCGGTTTCTTAAAAACAATTTTCTTTTCCAATCTGAATTGCTTTTCCTAAACTCTCTGCAAAGCTGCTGTTTATAAAGTGGATATTAAAACGGGCTGAAAATTGTCTGGTCACAAAGTCAATGCTCTCAATTCCCACGCAAATGGTTCATTTTGTTCTTTAAACTGTTATTTACACACAGTGGTCTGTGAATGTTTATATGCAATGGAAATGCAACAAGTCCTGAGGAAAGAATGGGAATCCAAGAGGCTTCAGTAAAATTGTGTGGTGCAGATTTCACAGTAGATTTGGTTAAAACCATTTTTCCCCATTTCGTTTGTCACTAATCGCTGCTTTCACTAATTACTTTTTTTGTCTTGAACAACTGCTTGGAACAGCTCCACAAAAGCCAATTTGTTGTGTTCATCATGCAAAATATGCCACGACCAATTACACTGCATGAGCCCATATATTTAAAATACAATAAATCATCAGAACACAGACCAGACTTTATTTCTATGAGTGCGCATGGAAATTAATCCATGATTTTCCTAAGGTGGTTTTATGGCCGTGCCAACTTCCTGTGCTGTAGCAGCATTTCCTGCTAAGGGGCAATGGATTCAAACTGAAAGGGAATGTGTTTAAATTGGATTTTGGGAAGGAATGGTTCCCTGGAAGGGTGCCCAGAGCAGCTGGGGTTGCCCCTGGATCCCTGGCAGTGTCCAAGGCCAGGCTGGACACTGGGGCTTGGAGCAGCCTGGGACAGTGGGAGGTGTCCCTGACATGGCAGGGGATGGAACAAGATGGGCTTTGAGGTCCCATCCAACCCAACCATTCTGAGATTCTGTGATTTATATTTGCTGCAGTGAGAATGGTGTCTTGTGAGACAACAGGAAAATGAAGATGCAAGAGGGGAAAAAAGGAAGAGAGAGAGTCCTGTGGCTGATTCTGTTAATGAGAGATGAATTTTCCCTGTGCTCTATGTCAAGGTTGCAAACCTGCCCCTGTAACAAACCCTCTCTGTGCACACGTGCAGATCTGTGCTTGCCTTCACAGCTTAATTCCTCAGCTTTGCATTCAGCAGCTTTCCAAATGATTCCAGTGATTCATTTTGGGATGACAAACTCCATCTTTTTAGCCATTTTATCCCAGCTGCTGGGATAACTGCTGGGAGCAGACGAGGCTGCAGCCAGCGGTGCACAAAGGAGGAGGAGCCCAGCCTGCCTGCCAGATGCCCCCAGTGACTCTGATGGTTTTATGCTGTTAACAGATAAATTGCAAAACGATCCCAGCGAGAGAGGACTGACTGGGGAGCTCCTGATACCAGGACAAACAATATCCTGGAGTGTCGGAGCTTGCCTGCTTTCAGCTCTCCCTTTTAAACTTTGTTGGAGCAGATTCTTTATTTGCCAGAGCGTCTGGAGGCCTGCAGCTGATTTGGCATGTGGTGGAAAGCCCAGTTTGTTCAGCCAGAGGGTTACTTAGTTATTATTATTTATCTGTATCTGTCCTCCTGTTGGAGAAAGAAGGAGTGAAAGTTGGGCCTCCTGGACCTGAAGTCACAGGAAAGACCAAGCAGCTTCCTTCCCAAGAGCTTTCGGGAGAAGGCAGGGCAAGAGGCAGATATTTGTGGAGGAGACCTAAATCTGAGCCTTTTCCATACATTTAGAACAAGAGGCTCAAATCCTGGATAGGGGCGTGGCTCTGAATCCCCTTTGGAGATTGGCATTCCCCCAGGGAATTCCTGCGTGTGGGCTCTGAGGGTCCCCGGTGCACTCAGTGGGATGTGTGGAAATGATGGGAAGGAGCCACAGATCAGCCTCCCCGGTTACCACAAAGGTGGGATGGAGCAGAATTCCTGCTTCAGTTGATGATGTCCCGGTGTCCCAATGGAATGTCCCAGCTTTTGCTCCCTGGCCACCCACAGGTCCCTCTGTGGCTTCATCCTTGTGTTTGAGTGTAGCACCTGCCACGAGGGACACCAGAGGGATGGAGCAGCTGTGCTGGGAGGAAAGGCTGGGAGAGCTGGGATTGTTCAGCCTGGAGAGGAGAAGCTTTGGGGTGACCTCACTGGGGCCTTCCAGTGAAGGAGCTACAAGAAAGGAGACTCTTGACAAGGGCTGGAGGGACAGGACACAGGGAATGGCTTCCCAGTGCCAGAGGGCAGGGATAGATGGGATATTGGGAAGGAATTGTTCCCTGGGAGGGTGGGCAGGCCCTGGCACAGGGTGCCCAGAGCAGCTGGGGCTGCCCCTGGATCCCTGGCAGTGTCCAAGGCCAGGTTGGACATTGGGGCTTGGAGCAGCCTGGGACAGTGGAAGGTGTCCCTGCCCATGGCAGGGGTGGGAATGGATGGGCTTTGAGGTCCCTTCCCACCTAAACCATTCCATGATTCACCATGACTGAAGCCAGTGGTGAGTGGCTGGGTGTCTCACTGGGCTTCAGTGACGATGTGACCTGGTTGTGGCCCTGGGGACCAGGACAGAAGATCCACCCTGGAGCACACTTGATTTGCATCGAGCTTCAGCCACTTACTGTAGAATCCATTGATGCTGTTGATCCATGGTGATCCACAGTGATCCATAGTGACCCTTGGTGATCCACAGTGATCCACAGTGATCCACGGTGGTCCATGATGATCCATAGTGGTCCATGGTGACCCACGGTGACCCATGATGATCCACAGTGATCCATGGTGGTCCATGATGATCCACGGTGGTCCATGATGATCCATAGTGGTCCATGGTGACCCACAGTGACCCATGATGATCCACAGTGATCCACAGTGATCCACAGTGATCCACAGTGATCCACGGTGGCCCATGATGATCCATAGTGGTCCATGGTGACCCACGGTGACCCATGATGATCCACGGTGATCCATGGTGGTGATCCATGATGATCCATGGTGACCCAAGCTGTGGTGGCCTTTGGAAGCCCTGATCTTGGTGTGCAGCACAGGAATGAGGGTTTGGGGACACGAGCAGCAGATCCAGGATCTCCCCTGTTGAGAAAGCTCTGTCCGCCTTCCAGTGATCACGTCAGTCTGGGAATTAAATTTCCACAGGGAAAATAAGCAAAATTTCCATTCCTGTTCAATACATCTCCAGTGGCCTTGGTTCACCTGATTTCTTTTCCTTTTTTGCCTCAGCCCTTTTAATCCTGCTCATTAAGTAGTTCATTAGTTGCACTGATCCCTCAGTTAACCTGGTATCAAAAAAAGATAATTGAATTTAACTTCCCAGCCCAACCCACCTTTAGATGGATAAAATTCCATGCTAACGACTTGGTTTGCTTCTATTAATTTTAACAATTCCTGTAATTAGACTGAGAATATTCCTCCATTGACATGAGACCTAAAACACTGCTCATCCCAGGGAAATGTTTTTCAAATAGTGCAAATGAATGTGGTGGTGGAAAACAGACCGGTGTTGAAATAGGAGGGGTTTTGCTTGGTTTCAAGGCAGCTTGGGAAGATAAAGCATTTATGGAATATTTTGGATGTTCCATCCCTCTATTGCTGAGAGATAGGGTTGTATTTAGAGTTTTTGCAGTAAAGATAAATATAATAAGAAGAGAATTCCCTCCAAATGGTTGCTTCCAACAGTAAAAGGCTTTGGGAATGCAACAACCTTTATACTTCAAAATATTCAAAGTATTTCCAGGTAACAACAGATAAGGGGTTTCTGATGAGTAAATTGTTGCTAAATGAGTCATGGACTATTAATTAATGAGCAGCTTTAACCCCGTGTTAGTCCCTAAGGGGTGACCCTGATTATTTGGGGGAGAAGGCTGGAGGGGAGCAGGTCAGGATCCTGCAGCTTGGATTTCGTGGAGCTGTGTGGAATTGTTTCACTAGGAACAACTGTTAAAAGTCCCTCACAAGCTGAATATTTGCAAATAATTTCAGCTTTCCCTGCAGCTGGCTGTTCAAATCCCTCATGGAAGCTTCAGAAACTTCACTTAGGATATTTAGTGAGTTGTCCTGTAAAATCAGTGGAGTTGCACAGAATAGAACATGAAGTGCTGTATAATCCCTTCTGCTGTGGGGAGGACAAACCCCAAAGCCTAAAGCAGCCCAAATACAGACCTGGGTTCCTTTTGTTGTCTCCCATCTCCCATAACAATTGCAATTTCTGTTTTATCCCAAAATCTTGGGATGGTTTGGGTTGGAACTGACCTTAAAGCTCATCCAGTCCCACCGCCTGCTGTGAACAGGGACATTTTCCACTATCCCACGTTACTCCAAGCCCCGTCCAACGTGGCCTTGAGCTTTTTTATGTTGGAAAGGAGATGGAGGAGAGGGGGGAAAGCCTCCTGAAGCTTTTGTTAATTAATGCAAGTTTTAATTCCCTCTCCCAATGTGCTTTTTTCTTCCACAGTCCTTTTACAGGTATATCCCCCTGGAAGGGCTTCCAGTTGCATGCAGCACCCAGGGAATGGGAATCACGTGCCATCCTAAATTTGATGGGATTGCTCCATCTGCACATGATGGTTTTTACAGGATAATGACAGTGTGGGGATTTCCCAGATTTTCCAAGCTCACTGTTCTGACAGAAAAAAGTCTTGGGAAGGACTTTTCCATGTAGGTTATTTATTTTTAGGAAAAAATTCCTTGTATCCTCCTGGAAGGCAGCAGTGAGGATGGGTCTTTGATTTCTTATTTCCCAGGAAGCAGATGGGTAAAGTATTTCCTAAACCTGAAAGGGGAACATTTCTGAAATGGAAGCAGTGCAGTAGGAAGGGTGATACACATATTTTTGGGCAAATAATCCGTATATTTTTGGGCGAATATCTCCTGGCTGCCATTCATTCCAATGCCCTGGACAGGTGTGGATGAGTCAATCCCTTACGTCAGAGATGGGCTTTGAAATGGAAAGGCAGCTTTGCCACAGGAATATCACCCTCGAAGGGAACGTTCCTTTTCCCTGTAGGAAACGAATCCCAAATTTAAAAAGCCCGCAGCAGAGCAAACACACCACTGCTTTAGCACCCCTGGGCCATTCCAGCAGTGGTGGTGCAGAGCACTATCCATAAATCAGGATTTGCAGCACAAAGAGCCAAGCTCAGATCGGGGTTTTGTTTGCAGTCATGCCTTTGTTCAAGTGGTGTTAGCAAGGACACGGAATTCTCCCGTGGGGCTGGCCCATCACAGCTCATCTGTGCTGCTGTGGGACCAGTGCCACCTCTGTCCCACATCCTGCCGTGGGCAGGGACCGTGGCAGCAGCGCTGGGGATGGCTCCTTCCTCCCACAGCTTTGGACAAGGCATGGAGGGCCAGGACACAGGGAATGGCTTCCCAGTGCCAGAGGGCAGGGATGGATGGGATATTGGGAAGGAATTGTTCCCTGGGAGGGTGGGCAGGCCCTGGCACAGGGTGCCCAGAGCAGCTGGGGCTGCCCCTGGATCCCTGGCAGTGCCCAAGGCCAGGCTGGACATTGGGGCTTGGAGCAGCCTGGGACAGTGGAAGGAACAGATGATCTGTAATTCCCTTCCCACCCTAACTCTGCTACACCTTGAACACAGCCAGGCTGTATTCATGGTCCTCCCAGGTGATATTATCCCTGTAACACTGAATAAAAAAGGACTGATGGAAATTGTGGGATGTAAAGTAGGAAAAGCCCATCTTTTTTTCCATTTTTGCTTGCACAGAGGCAGCTCCTGTCCCTGTCAGTGTCTTTCAGTCACCACTGATGATAAATGCAATATTTGTGCCCTTCACATAAAAATGGGATCATTCCCAGGGAGGTCTGGAGACTCTTTTATTAGAAAAGTGTCCTTTATTAGAAAGCCTATTAATAGGGGAATGGGGAATGGGAGGACATCTCTATTTATATTATTCACTATTTTCTTTGATCATTAAATGCTCTGTAACTCCATCTCCATCCCTCTCAAGTGGCATCATAAAATTAATTGGTTACCTCTGGAAGGAGGCAGAGCTCAGGGTTTGACAGCTGGGATCACAAATGCAGCGGGAATGCAAAACAATTCTGCTTTCCATCCCCAAGCAGGTTCTGGGAGTGTGAGATCCATGAGCGATGTCAGGGATGCCAGCAGCCCCAGGAGCGGCTGAGGGAGCTGGGAAAGGGGCTGAGCCTGGAGCAAAGGAGGCTCAGGGGGGACCTTGTGGCTCTGCACAAGTCCCTGACAGGAGGGGGCAGCCGGGGGGGTCGGGCTCTGCTGCCAGGGAACAGGGACAGGACAAGGGGAAAGGGCCTCAGGCTGGGCCAGGGGAGGCTCAGCTTGGACAGCAGCAGGAATTTCTGCATGGAAAGGGTGCTCAGGCCTTGGCAGGGGCTGCCCAGGGAGCTTTGGAGTGCCCATGCCTGGAGGTGTTCAAAGCCATGGGGATGTGGCACTTGTTGTTGGCTTGGCCGTGCTGGGATTGATTGTTGGACCCGATGATCCTGTGGGGCTTTTCCAGCCTTCCTGATCCCATGAAGAGCACAGCACATCTGTGGCTGGTCTGCTGGGAATGATCCACACCTTTCCCTCCAAGAAATCCTGGGGGATCTTGCAGTGAACCTATTAAAACAATCCAGCCTTGACCTAGAAGCGCCGTTTCCAGAGGTTAACCCCTTGGGAAGTGTGCGCCAGCTGGTTCTGAACTGGAACGTTGATGTCGCTGTTAAATCAAGCACTTCGTTACCTGATCAGCTCCAGCGTGTTCCCCTTCCCAGCAGCACCATGGAAGCAGGAGGCAGCTCTGCTGCTGGAAAAAGAGGGGAAAACGCTCTCGATGACTACGGAAGAGATGTCAGGAAGCCATTCCTGAGTGGTTTGTTTTTCCTTTAAAAAAATATAATTTCCCCTGCTCCTTGTGGCACAGGGTGACCCCCCTGTGCTCACATTAACAAATTAATTAGAGGAGCCCCAGCGATACCAATTGTCACAATTACACTGAGGAGTTTAAAACGTGCAAACCTCCCCAAATTAACTGCAAACCTACTTCATATATGAACAGCTCAAATTAATAATTAACCTAATAATTTTTGCTCCAACCTTATTTCTTTGTTAAAAAGTGAGCCATTTTAATTGGATAATGAGGTGCCAGTGCCACTCAGGAATTGTGCATTCCCCAGGCTATGGGAAGGAAGGGAGATTATGCAAGGAGCAGGGCAGATGCTGCTCCAAATGCCTCCACAGTGAACATTTTACTCTGATGAATTCTTCATTTATTCCCAGATGGCTGGGGAGTTTGTACAGCAGTTCCTGTGTGCTGTCGTTTCACCATTTGATATATTGCTGTTACCTAATTCTTGTGAGCCTCAAAGTGATGCTCACAGCCCTGGCCAAGGCCCAGCCTCTGGTTCCAGGTGTCCCAGCCCTCCTCTGGCAGCAAAGGGAAAGGAGCAAGGGGTGCACGAGAGATTATTGGATTAACACCACATACTGAGGGTGGGAATAACTGGATTTTTCCAGAAGAAAGGAGGGCTTTTGCCTCAGAAACCTGGGAAATATTATTGGAGGCATAGTCAGAAAAAAAATACATTTAATATCTCATTTTTAGGAGCCTGCTTTTCCCGTAAAAGAATTTAATTATTTTTTTTTTTTAAGAAAGCACAGCAAAAGGAAGAATACTGTAGTGTTCTCTGCCCTGCAGGAGACTAATTCATAGAAATAAAGAAGCCTCCATAACATGTTGATGTCCGTTGAAAATATATTTGATTTCCAAACAGGAACTGTGCAATGCTGCCTGAAATGGGAGCTGCTTTTCCTCTGCCTTTGCTGTTGGATAACACACCCCAAACCCACAGTGCTGCAGCACCACTGGAATGGTTTTCTCCTGACTAAAACGTCAGGAGGGCAAAATAACCGGGGAGGAAGTCTGGGAACTGGGATTGTTTGGCCTGGAGAAGAGAAGCTCTGGGGTGGAATAATTGTGGCCTTCCAGGACCTAAAGGAGCTCCAGGAGAGCTGGAGAGGGACTGGGGACAAGGGATGGAGGGCCAGGACACAGGGAATGGCTTCCCAGTGCCAGAGGGCAGGGCTGGATGGGAGATTGGGAAGGAATTGTTCCCTGGGAGGGTGGGCAGGCCCTGGCACAGGGTGCCCAGAGCAGCTGGGGCTGCCCCTGGATCCCTGGCAGTGCCCAAGGCCAGGCTGGACATTGGGGCTTGGAGCAGCCTGGGACAGTGGGAGGTGTCCCTGCCCATGGCAGGGTGGCACTGGATGGGCTTTGAGGTCCTTCCAACCCAAACCATCCTGGGATTCTGAGATTTCCCCTCCCCATCAGAGGTGTGGAATTTGAGGTATGACTGAAATCCAGTTCCTCCTTTCCTGCCCTGTGCTCCAGCATCTCCTGTGCATCCCTCTGCCCCAGCCCCTGCCTCATCCCCTGCACTGCCACTCTCACCCCCGGCCTTGCCTCCCCTGCTGCTCCTGGGTGCAATCGCTGCCCTCTGGAGCCCATGAGAAATGAGTAAATTAAGTGGGTAATTACTTCCCTGCGTTGCAGCTCATGTAGGTTAAATGGATGAACTCACTCCCCGAGCAAACTCCTCACGTTCCTGGTAACTGGAGAGGGATATCCACTCTCCTAACACATTCCCCCGTGGCTTTGTGTGACCTTTTCTGACAGCTCTTAGCTCATTTTTTAGGAAATCAGCCCAAATCTGCAGCATGTCAGAATACTGTTTGACATGGAGGAGCAGGAATCTCATGGACTTTATTAGGAGTTGAAGGGTTAAACAGGGCTTTAAAAAATATCCCGTGTCCTGTCCTGGTGAATACCTGGATTGGTTTGGGCACCAGGCATGTTAGACAGAAGCTTTTGTGATCCCCATCCTTACCCTTTGCTCTTGGAGGAGAAAAGGGAATACCATTGGAAAACAGTTTCTGTCAGCTACTCTCACTTAAAGAGTGAAGGAAATCAGGTTGGCATTGAACACCCAAATCAGGGACATCTCTGTGGGGTTGCCTATCAAATTTCAGCACCATTAATCCAAAACTTGCTATTTTTGTCGTGGAAAGAGGGATTTTCCAGGCTGCTTTTGGGTTTCCCAGAGCCCATGGCCCCAGCAGTTGTTCACACTCAGGTCAGCTGCAGCACAAACAGGACACGCAGCATTTTGAGGTGGTTTAAGGTGATATTTTCTTGGTGTGGTTGGGTTTTCTTTCCCCTCACACCCTCAGTGGTTGTGTCCTCCCAGTCCTGCCCTCTTGGAAGAGCATCCTGCCCACGATGCTTTGTGCGCCCCGTGACGCTGGGGTGGGCCATGTGTGATGTGCTTTATTATTTAATTTGCTTAATACAACACGATATTAACCCAAACTCTCTGCTATCACCAGGGCAGGGCTCTCCCCTGCACCGAGGCATCACTGCTGCAGCAGCAGCTTTGGTGACTTTTCTCTTGTGCTGCCTTCACAGCATCTCTGCTCCTAATTAGAAACAGAGGCCATTAATTAAATACATCCCCAGTGTTTAATTAAATATTTGTCCGGTGCCTGTGAGCCAAGTGTGAACCTGCTCCGAGATAACAGGGCTCGTTCTCGCCCAGTGGGACAGGGCTTGTATCCCCCCAGGAAACCTTGGGGTGTTTGGAAGCTCCTGCTCTGTGTGTGCATGGAAAGCAGCTGGACTGTGCACAAACATGCAAAGGGGGTGGGTGTGCAGCCCCAACTCGTCCCTGGGCTGAGATCACTCAGCTCTGCTGGCAGGGAGCCACAGGGGGAGCCTGGAGCCCTTCTGTGGGCCTGGGTGCAGAGACAGCATCCCCATGAGAGCTCCCACTCCTGGGAAATATCCTTCATTTCCCACTGAGGGATGGATAGATAGGAGCAAGAGGGAACGGTGAAGTCTGCCAATCACTCTGTGTTGTCTCTGAAGGAATCCTCATTTCCGTCTTTGGGATCACACAATCCCAGGATGGTTTGGGTTGGAAGGGACCTCAAAGCCCACCCAGTGCCACCCCTGCCATGGCAGGGACACCTCCCACTGTCCCAGGCTGCTCCCAGCCCCAATGTCCAACCTGGCCTTGGGCACTGCCAGGGATCCAGGGGCAGCCCCAGCTGCTCTGGGCACCCTGTGCCAGGGCCTGCCCACCCTGCCAGGGAACAATTCCTTCCCAAGATCCCATCCATCCCTGCCCTCTGGCACTGGGAAGCCATTCCCTGTGTCCTGTCCCTCCATGCCTTGTCCCCAGTCCCTCTCCAGCTCTCCTGGAGCCCCTTTAGGCCCTGCAAGGGGCTCTGAGCTCTCCCTGGAGCCTTCTCCTCTCCAGGCTGAACAATCCCAGCTCTCCCAGCCTTTCCTCCCAGCAGAGCTGCTCCATCCCTCTGCTCATCCTGGAGCCTCCTCTGGACTCTCTCCAGCAGCTCCAGGCCCTCCCTGTGCTGGGCCCCAGGGCTGGGGCAGCTCTGCAGGGGGGGTCTCACCTGAACACAGGGGCAGAATCCCCCTGCTCTTGGTGGATTCCCTGCAATTCCCTCCTGTGCTGCAGGACAGTTCTCAGGAGCTCTGGGACTGGGTTTGATCAGGTCTCCTGGAGGAAACAGGGAATTATGAGTCCAGGCATTTCTCCCCCAAGGTGCTTAAGCAGGGGGGCTGAACAGTCCAGAGTTCCCCCAAACCCCCAAGCCCTTTTCACTACTCCAATCCCCTCTGTATTTACTGCTTTGCTCCTTCACGTTGCTTTTCCAGATTTTTCCTGTTTTTGAAGGATTATTGAAGTTTAGCCACTGCTTTGCACACCAGATGGCTTTTTTTTTTGATTAATTCCAGTAATTTTGCTGTTGTTGCTCTCACTGCTCTATTGCTGCCACACAACACTTTTCTGATGTTATTAAGTTTTGCAGAAAGAACAGTGGGGAGGAAATCCACAACTTAAGGAGCTGAAAATAAACCAAAAAACCCTCCAGCAAAATTAAAAACTCCAGAACATAATATTTTCTTTTCCATTAAAGTCCCATTTTTTAAAGTACTGCAGAAAAGGCTCCCTCTTCTCTTTCCTCTTCTGTGACTTCATGGGTCATGACATACAAAATTATTTTGTATTTTCCCCTTTCTAATGAGAAGGGGTAATTGATTACCTAGGGGCCAGGACTTTGATAGCACTGCTGGTGGTGGAAGTGCTTGGAAAGAGGGTTGGGATGTACAATCCAAGGTGTCTCCGATGGTTTGCCTGGGGTGGCCTTTCCAGGGAGTCCTGGGAAGTGCTCAGCTCCCTGGCCCTGCCCAGCATCACTCAGGCTGGAATGAAAAGGTCTTTGCTTGGACAAGGGAAAGCTTCTTTAGACCTTTTCTCCTGCATCCCTAAATGAATTCCCTAACTCTTCCTGGGTTGTCTCAAGTTTTTACTGGTTGTAACTTAGGAAAAACAAAAAGAAATCTGATTTCGGAACATTTTCAAACAGCTCAAGGGTGCAGTGGCAGCAAGATGAGCTTCCCCTCTTGCTGAAGGTCCTGGAGCAGGAGGGAAGGATTTTGGAGTAGCTCAGTGGCAGTGACTGACTTGGCTCTTCTGCTGTAAAACCGTGTTTAGTACCTGAAATCCACGTGGATCCAGTGCTGATGGGTTATTCTGCCATCTTTTAGCCAGGGAGCTGGCTCCAGCTGCTGCCTCTGGAAGTGCTGGAGTGGGACTCATTGGAGGAGCCAGGGCATCGTGGCTGGGTGCCTGTGACTGATACAGGTCAAAAACCCGTGTGGGTTTTGATGATTTCAGTATTTTTGTATATTCATCTACAGAGGAGCTGTTTCCACAGGCCATTTGTGATTTCTCCAGGGTGTGAAGATGGAATCAGCAGCATGTCCCTCCTCTGCCTGCAAGGGAACAAGGTGCTAAATGTCATTTTTGCTGTGGCCCAGCTGCCAGGGGCTGTCTCTGCGGGGTCCCTGCTGTGGCTGCAGCTGCACTCTCAGTGCTCTGTGTCTGTGTGTGACCTACGCACCACAGCCTGGGCTCTCTCTGGGGCTGTTTGCTCTGCTCTCCTCCTCTGCCTCACGCTGGAGCAGCGGGAGCTCACAAATCAGTGTCACTGGGAGCATTCCTGCTCGCCAAATCACTCCTGGCTGCTGCTGTTTCACCCAGGCATGGCTGGAGGCAGAGAGCAGCTTTTGGTCCGTAGCTTTGTGGCATTTTCAGAGCCATTCCAGGCTTTTTTCAGTCACCAGCTGCAGACCAAAGTTATGGGAATCATGGAATGTGCTGAGCTGGAAGGGACCCCCAGGGATCATGGATCCAGCCCCTGGCCCTGCACAGACACCCCAACAGCCCCACCCTGGGCATCCCTGGCAGCGCTGTCCAAACGCTCCTGGAGCTCTGGCAGCCTCGGGGCCGTGCCCATTCCCTGGAGAGCCTGGGCAGTGCCCAGCACCCTCTGGGGGAAGCACCTTTCCCTAAAATCCAACCTAATCCCTCGGCAGAGTTCCAGCCGTTCCCTGGATGCTGTTCCTGTCCCAGGGAGCAGCGATCAGAGCTGCCCTTGGGAGGAGCTGCAGCCCCCAGAGAGTCTCCCCTCAGTCTCCCTCTGCTCCAGGGAGCTCAGCAAGAGCTTTCTTGGTACTCCAAAGTTTTTTTTGTCCATGGAATAAGCTGGGATAGGTTATCCTAACAAGGCTCCCAGCACTCCTGGTGCAGCAGGAACACCTCTGGCAGTGCCTGGGGGATGAACAGGGCGGAGGTGCAGCCCCACACGAGCTGCTGTGACCTGAGGCCAGCACAGGGTAGTGCTCATTCCTTATGTCTTGGCACAGGGTGCCCAGAGCAGCTGGGGCTGCCCCTGGATCCCTGGAAGTGTGCAAGGCCAGGCTGGACATTGGGGCTTGGAGCAGCCTGGGATAGTGGAAGGTGTCCCATGTTGGAACAAGATGGGCTTTTAAGGTCCTTTTTAACCCAAACCCTTCTGGGATTCCACGATCAGTTTAGCTTTGAAGAATTCCGAGTGTCAGACGGTGACTGTGTCCTTATTCCTTCGCTCCCTGTGAATTTTAGTGTCAAAGCACAGACCTGGGGATATTTTTATGGAGCACGAGGCAGGAATTCACCTGGGAATGTGGTAGCTTTCAGTGGATCTCTTCCTGTGTGTATCCAAGCTTGGAAAACTGCTGGCAGGAGGACTTTGCATGACGGTGTTTTATTTGGGAGCAGCTTTCCAAGCAGTGATTCCTTACAGAGTGATGAAGGCTGATCCCTTGGACTGGATTTCAGCCTCTTAAGCTCCTCTCCTGGCTCTCACTGCGGTTGCCTTTGGCAAACCCCCTCCTTCCTGGGCTGTTTTGATAAAATGAGATAATTTGTCAGTGTTTGTACAGCGCTTCAGGGACTTCAATTTTCATGCTTTAGCAACTGGCTGAGGTGACTTCAGTCAAAAGTGGGTTTCTCTGAGGAGTAGTAAACTAAATTTGTCTCATTAAGCCCAGCCTTTCTCTTGTTTTCCCAAAAATGATGCTGGCAACTGCAGCTTTATCTCCTCGCTGGTACAGGGCAATAATTGCTTTGGAAATTATACTTTTCCTCCTTTTAATGCCAGTTTCTTCATGGTTTCTGGGAGAAATCCTTCCTCTTCTCCACATAATACCCTTCTCTGGTTCTACATGGAGTGGCCACTCCTGTTCCAGTCCACAAACCTCTCCCAGCTGTTTCTGTCCTGGGGAATACTCCTTCCTTCCCACCAAGGCAGATGAAATTGTATTTTTTTAGATGTACAGGAGCCTTTCTCTGTTTTTTGAAGCTTCCCGCTGTCATTTGGGCAGGCTTTGGGAGGTATCCCAGAGAGGAAATGAAGATGCCAAGTCCTTCTGATAAGGTTTGAGTGCATTTTAAATAATTCAAACTCCAGCATTTGAGATGATAAATTCATTTTTTATTGGCAATGATTGTCCCATTGGTTAAAACCTTCCTTAAAACGATGGTGGCGATGGAGCTGAGTGAGAAAAAGGTGATTTTCCATAAATGGGGCAAAGAGGATCTTTCAAGTTTGATATTGGGGGGGGGGGGGGGGGGTTTGTGGGTTTGTTTTTGGGGTTTTTTGTTGGTTTTTTTTTTTTTAAATGCTTTCATGTTCAATCCATTAATTGTTTTTCAGAGTCAGAACCCAATATTTTGGGTTTGAAATATTTTTAAAGCCTCTGCCTTGATTTTGTTCCCAATTGCTGCTACTTTGAAACGCTTGTGGCCCTACATAAAAGGCTCCTGAGGGTGATGAAAGGGATTATGTGCACAAATGTGGTTATTGTGTTGGTAATTATGCTGTCATCAAAGCCTTTTCATGCCTGAGCAGGCGTGAATCAAGGTACACGTCCAGAACTTCATTTCTTTTCCCCTCATGCTCCGGGGAGGTTGTTATTATTTGGGGTGTCTCGGTACTCATCTCAAACGCTTCTGTCACCAGACCCTACAATGAAGGTACAGAATTGTGGGGCTGCAGAGTCTGGGGTTGAGGACAGGGCACTTCCCAGCCCCAGATTTGATCTTCCCTGGGCAAGAAAACAAAAAGCTCCTTTTTGGCCATGGAGTCCTTCAAAATTCTGGTCACAAGACTTTGTCTTGTCGTTCAGCATGCAAACAGGACCATCCTGTCCCCATGGGAACTCCTTTGGCCACCTCAGCCTCTCTTGCTGCTGCCTCTGGAGATCTCCATCCCCAAGGATAACGCAGAGGGAGCACAAGATCCGGCCTTAGCCCTTGCCTGGCTCCTTGGGCCAGGAGATCCCACAGGAGATTCAAGGCATGTTGGGCTTTCCAGAAGGGGTTGTGGGGTGTTAAATCAGATATTAGGAAATACTTCTTCACGGAAAACGTAGTCAGACATTGGAAGGGGCTGCCCAGGGAGGTGGTGGAGTCCCCATCCATGGAACTGTTCAAAATCCATGTGGATATGGCATGTGGGGACATGGATTAGAGGTCGCCTTGGCAGTGCCGGTTGAACTCGATGATCCCAGAGGGCTTTTCCATCCTAAAGGACTCCATGGCATGGTGAAGGTGTTTCTCCCATCTAATTATCCCCCTGGATGAATTTCAAAGTGCCGAAGAAAATCCTGGGACCATTTTGACTCCTTAAAACCATCCTGCAATGGGATTTTTTAGGGAGTGAATTTCTATAGTTGGATCACAGATAATTCCCAGGAAGGGAGGATGGGGTAGGTAAGAAATCTTCATTAAAAATCCAGAGGGCTGAGATGGTTTTCAACTCCTGGTTTTCAATTCCCAGGGCCTTCACTAAGTGCCTGGATGCTTCATCACTGCATAAAAATTTATAGGATTAGGCACTATTGTAATGACAACATGATTTGTGCCTCTTCCTAAATGGAAGCAGCAATTTATTCCTTGGGAGAAGGGGGGAACCAAACAAACCAGGAAGAAAAGAACAGGTTAAAGGCTGAAAACCATCTTTTTGTGTGTATCAGCCTCAAATAGATGGGTTTATAACAGGGTGTGATGTTCCTTGGGTAGTTTTGCCCTGCAGTTTCCACAGGACCAGCTGGGGCTGCCGTTGGCTCAGCGGCTGAAAAAGCTGGGAAGCTCTGAGGGAAAAGTGAAGGGGGGAAAAGCAGATTACCACAATTATTGTTTTTGAATTAACACAAGATGAATCCTCGAGCCCTCTGTTTTAATGTTGGATTTCAAAGGCAGGAATAATGCAGCCACCCCCTGGGAAGCAGCAAGAAACCCCTCAGCTTCGTCCTTCCATAAACATCTGGGTTTTGATGGCATTTATAAATATGGTTATTCAAACAGAGGTAGATTTTTGTTGCCTTTGTTTGAAACCTGTGGGGAATATTCAGTTTGGGCAATGTTGGGGGCATCCATTTCTCCCAAAGGAAATGGTGCAAGCCCAGCTGATTCCGTGCACTCAGGTACTTTACACCTTGGGTGACCTGGTTACCAAAAAATACGGAAGCAGCATCCTCTGAGCAGTTTTCCAAATCAGTAAATTGTAGGATTTTGTTGAGGAAATTCCATTTGCAAATATTTGTAACCCTCATAATTGCCATAAATCTGCTTTTTTTCTCTCTGCTGTAAGTTGGTGAGTTTGTATCAGTAGAGAAAATTGCCTCAAAATCATCCTTGGTCTCTGGTGTGGTCTGTGTCAAATGCCAAATTAGTGGAGAAACCTAATTATCCCTCTGCTCTAATTACATCAGCACAACTTCACATGTCCTCAGGAGCCAGCCTTCCAAATCCGCATCTCCGGGGCAAGTCTGGCAGCTTATCCAGGCTTTTGACACTGCCAGTGGGCATGGGAATTCCAGGAAGTCTTTCACAGCTGGGGGGGGGTGTGAAGACACACTGTCCAACATTAGAAACAAGGAACACATAAAAAAGCAGCTTTTAATTTGCCCCAGTGGAGCAGGTTGTCCTGTTGGACAGTGGGAGTTGGGATGCAGTGGAGTTGGGATGTCCATGTCTGACAGAGCCGTGAGAGCTTGGGTGGGAACAGGACGGTCTTTAAGGTCCCCTCCTCCCAAACCACTCTGGCATCCTCTCACTGAACCCATCTAAAGCTGCCATCAACGTCAGACCTTTTACTGATAATGCCCCATATAAATATATTGTTCTATCTGTTACATCTTTTCATGGATGAGATGATTTCCCAAGCCCCTGCAGGATTCTCCTTTCCGCCGCTGTAAATCCGAAGCACCGCTGGGTTGTTCAGCCAACCCCAGGTGCAAATCTCACCTGGCTTTGATGGGTGTTAATATTTAGGAGAAGGGGAGGCAGGGGAATGCACTTGGCATGGAAGTGAATGAACCTCTGGGATGGAAAGGAGAAGGTGTCAGGGGAGGTTGCCAGGATCTGGATGAATTACCCAGCACTCAGTGATCCCTCAGCATCCCCTGAACTGGTTTGCGGAATTAACAACAGTTAACAGATGAAAGTGGCTGTTGGAAATTGAGACAAATCTGGACTAAATATGCAAATAGGCTGGTGAGACTACTTGCACATTACGACAGCTGGCGAGACCTTTGTGGGGGCACTCCAGTGATGCTCAGAAATTCCTGCACATCTGGAGGAGGACGTTTGGCAGATGGTGTTGCTTAGGGCTTGGGAACAATTCCTGGCTAAAACAGTGGTTGTTTTATTTAATTCCCAGCTGAACCTAGCATGAAACAGAGGGTGGGATCAACAGAGCGTGCTGAGTGAACAAAGGAATTGGGAAAAAGGAGGGAACACTGCACCCACACAGGGAGTGTGGGAAGTTTGGCACTTGAGCCACAGCACCTGGGTAAATTGCAAAGCAAAGCCAGCCCGTGGCTCAGGCAGGTGCCACCTTTGGAGTTCAATAATTAGATTTAATTAGAAATCCAGGTTTTTATGGTCAGTCGTTAGTGCTACTCCTGGGAATAAGATGGGGAGGAGTTTCTGTAGCCAAAGGAAAAATGGAGTGGCCAAACTTCTTGTATCACTTCCACACCCCCAAAAACCTTCCCTCTCCAAAGTAATTTGTGGAATCATGAAATATCCCAAGCTGCAAGAGACCCACGGAGATCACCAGTCCAACAACCCCACCAACCCCACCCCATGCATCCCTGGGAGCAGTGTCCAAACTTCATTCCTCTGGATCTGATTACCCAGGAGCATTGCAAACCAAGGGGATGAACTATTTAGCTTTCAAGTGCGTATTCTGTCACCATTTCAACGTCTTTGTTCCTGCAAAATGACTTTGCAGGGTTCTCCTGCTTTTCAGAGCCAGTAGCAATGAAAACATTTCTCGTGCAAGGCTAAAGATCCCTTGCCTTTCATTGGGAAAGCAGGACGTGCCAGTGGAACTTTTAATTTCCTGTGCTAGTACCAAACTTCACTTGTTGGGTTTGGGTTGTCCAGGGACTTGGTAAGATTTTTAGGGACTGGGTGAAGTTTTTTAGCTGAGCACCACATGAAATTCCCTGTTTAATTGATTAAAGGAGTGCGATGCACGTGAATACATTTGAATATTCATGAGCCCTCTATGATTTAATTACAAATCATGGCCCAGCTTTGTAGCTCGCAGTTAAAAGAGAGGTTAAAGGTATGAATAGTAAAAATTGGCAAAACAATATTTTATTATTCTTGTGAAAGAACAGCAACACCTGATTCAAGGATAATATTTATAACTTAAATAAATATTTATAACTTAACTAGGAGTGGACTGGGATAGAAAAATAATATAAGATAAATGCTAAAATTAGAAATACACTCTTTACG
This sequence comes from Corvus cornix cornix, assembly GCF_000738735.6. NCBI lineage: Eukaryota > Metazoa > Chordata > Aves > Passeriformes > Corvidae > Corvus > Corvus cornix. The sequence continues at coordinate 34,807,323 of NC_046336.1, read as the reverse complement.
GTAAAATTGCTGTTCCATTTTAGGTTGTCCATCTTTTCTCCCCCTGGCAGAGCTTCTCCCTGTTATTTTCTTTTCTCCTTTTGGCAAGCACAGGTGGTTTGCACCTTGTGGGGTTTGAGTACAAAGCCTCTTCCCCGAGTGCCTTATCAGGCAGGCCCATCCCTGCTTTCCATGCTCTTAATTCCTGTCTCACATCCCGGGCTGCATTTTGGGTCAGGATTTTGATTTGTCAGAGAAGAAAGCAAGGATTACTTGAAAGAGAAGCCCGTGAACCCTTTTAGCCATGGGAAGATGTGTCCTTTTGGGGCAGGAGTGGGATAACCCAGGAACAGGCTTTTCCGTTATCTCCACAAGAACCTGGGGGTGGGATCCTTCCTCCCGTTATCTCTTCCTCAGGATGCAGCATCCATGGACAGGCACCCTCTGAGCTCCTGTTCACAGCTTCACAGTGTGAAGTGCATCTTAATTCCAACGTGGACAAAAGCAGAGGGAATAGTAACTCCAATGCAATTTCTTCTCCCCTTTGGGAGTTGGGAATGGGAGCTGCTGGAACTCCTGCTTCTCCTGGCCAGCTCTAAATGAGATTTCCCTCCTCCAGCCCTGAGTTTTTGATAAAACTGCTGTCAGTTCTCTTCAGATATTGCTGGGAATGGCCAATGTCACAGCGACACCTGCATGTGAGCTGTCCCGCTGGATGGTTTTGGGCTGGTGGGGTGTGCAAGGGCTGGGCCAGGCGTTTCCCACCCCGATGTGCCCCCGTCCCTGCCAGGCTGTGCTGCCCATCCCACGGGAGCACTCCACTCCAGCTTCCCTTTCCCCTCGCCCTCTCCGGGAGCTCAAGCACCACTCCAGCTCCGTGTGGAGCTCTCCTTCAGGGATGAAGTGGCCTTGATCCTGGAGAGGATTAAGTTGCAGGGGACCCAAAGGAATTTAACTCCCGGGGAAGAGCTGCCACAGGCGGATGGGGCAGGACTGAAAATGTCCTTGGCTCAGCCCTGGGATGAGCACCCTGCTCCTTGCAGGCTTTGCAGAGACCTCCTCGCCTCTGTTTTGATGTCCTGGTCTGGCACAAGTTTCTCTGTCAAAGAGGTTTTCTCCCTAGGCCTTGCTGCCTGGAGCTCTTCCCTCTTCTCAATCCATCCGTTAATCCCTGCACTTCGAGAGGCGATATTCAGTGGGCAGATGGAAGCAGCAGGAAGATGGGAAGGCCCTTGGAATTCTTGGAGGAAGGCCCTTGGAGCCAGCCTTAGGGACAGAGGTGGCCATGGATTGTGCCATGGTTATTTTGCTGTAGCAGGACCGTGGAATTTGAGAGCAGGGGATGCAGTCCCAGGTCGGCTGACAGCAGAGCTTGAGCAGTTAGAGAATGGAAAACACCTTCTATTTAATAAATCAGTTAGACATGGAAATATTTTATGGCGTTTTTCCTCACTGTGGTGGTAAAATTTATTTTCTTGGATTTGGAATGGCAAAGAAACCAACCCTAAGCCACTGCTTTGGGGTAACTTTGGGGTAATTTTGATACAGAGGGAGCTGGGAAAGGGGCTGAGCCTGGAGCAAAGGAGGCTCAGGGGGGACCTTGTGGCTCTGCACAAGTCCCTGACAGGAGGGGGCAGCCGGGGGGGTCGGGCTCTGCTGCCAGGGAACAGGGACAGGACAAGGGGAAAGGGCCTCAGGCTGGGCCAGGGGAGGCTCAGCTTGGACAGCAGCAGGAATTTCCCCATGGAAAGGGGTGCTCAGGCCTTGGCAGGGGCTGCCCAGGGAGCTTTGGAGTGCCCATGCCTGGAGGTGTTCAGAAGGTGTGTGGAGGTGGCACCTGGGGACAGTGGCGGCCTTGGCAGGGCTGGGTCAGTTGCTGATATACTTGGAGGGCTTTTCCAGCCTCAGCGATTCCGTGATCCTTGGATTCCGTGGTGGCTGTGAGTGAGCTCTGGTCGCCTGCCCGGCTCCTGCCACGGCTGGGTCAGGCACAGCACCAGGCACGGATCGATCCGGCATTTTTCCTTTTCCCAACGCCATCTCCCTGAGGGAAGGCAGCTGAGCAGCAGGAGCCGTTTGTCACCGCGGGATGACGCGGACATGATCTGATCTGCCAAGGAGGTGACTCAAACAAACCTCATCCCTCTGTGATGTCCTTTGCGCTGGGACATCGTTTGCATTCCGGATGCCACCGGGCCGAGGAGGCTGGGACAGAAATGGGACGTGGTGGATCCATTAAACAGCAGCTCTGGCCACAGCTGCCAGGGACTGATGAGCAATTAAGGGCAGGGCTCCCTGTGGGAAGCTGCAGCCTGCTGGGAATGCTCAGGAATTCATCTGTTCTGGGGCTGCCTCCTCATGGGGATGGGAACGGGTTATTTCCCCTCCGGATGCTGTTTATCCACAAACAGCTATAAATAAGGATTGCTTCTCCCGGAAAGCAAACTCAAGGAGGCGTTTCAGCATGAAAATGTGCTGGTGCTGTTGTTGTTGTAGGAATTATTAATGCATCTCAGTCTGGATGGGGCATTATCCCTGTTTTGTCCACGATTTTGGGATGCAGTGCCTTTCCCTGTTGGAGGGACCAACACCAAAGCTAGGGGATCTTTGTGGGTTTCCCACGAGTGCCAGGGCGGTGATTGCTGAAGGAGATCAGCAGAATGATCAGGAGGTGGGCAGGCCCTGGCACAGGGTGCCCAGAGCAGCTGGGGCTGCCCCTGGATCCCTGGCAGTGCCCAAGGCCAGGCTGGACATTGGGGCTTGGAGCAGCCTGGGACAGTGGGAGATGTCCCTGCCCATGGCAGGGGTGGCACTGGATGGGCTTTGAGGTCCTTCCCACTCAAAGCTGGCATTCTGTGAATGTGGTGTTGACCAAATTCCTACAATCCCCCAAATTTCAATAATAACAAGCAGCAAATGGAGCTGGCCGAGACTCCCCATCCTAAACCTCAGCCTGGAATGATGGGAACACGCTGCCTTGCAGTGTTTCTTGGTTCTTCAAACAGCTTTAGAAAAGCTTTGACAATATTTGCTCTAAATTAGAGCCTTAAGTGATTTGGACCATGAGACAAATTTAATTTAGGGGCTTTTTTTCCCTCCCAAGTTGCTTTATCCTAACAAGTTCTAGGAGTGCAATGAAGGGTTTTTCATTTACATGACGCTTTTCTGTTTCATCGAGTGCTTTGCTCCCACTCTGCTGGTGCCTGCAGCAATCCTGAAATGTGCCAATAATGGTGTTTTATCTGAGTAATGAAAAGCAGATGAACAAAGGGGCTTGTGCAGGGCACAGATCTGGGCAGCGGCAAAGGGCTTGGGGTGGTACCGGTGCCTTTTGTTGTCCTGGCACCACCAGAACAGGCTTTGTTTTCCTCTAAACACATGCTGGTTGGGAATCAAAATAACCTGGAGATCCCTGGGCCTTTTGAATTTGCACCTGCCCCAAAATTATACTCCAAATTAATTAACTGAACACGGCCCTCAACTCCAGTTCGTTACCAGAAGAATGGTTCGATACTCGGTGCAGTGTGGTTGTTGAAGAGCTGACTTCTGACATGTACAAGAAGCTCTGCATGTGGGCTCCCAGAAGAAAATTTGGCATTGTAATAAATTCAGGAGAAATCCTTCTCCCTGCCTGAAGTGAAGCCAGTGGCATGGACGGGATCCTGTGACTCGGCCAGATGCTTTCTGCAGGAATACACAGCACCTCTCCCGCAGAATCCCCCCAAAATGGGCATTTCTTTGATTTGGTGGTATTTTCAGGGGAACAATGGGGCTGCTTCAGCCCTTGCTTTCGTGCTCTCTGTAGCCAAGCCCTCTTGTGGAGTCTGAAATTCAAGGGAAAGTGGGTTTAGAAATAGAGATGGCAATGCAAAATTTACTTTTTGGCTCATGGAAAATGCAACAGAAAGGGTTTTGTTATGTGATCCCCAAACAGGGGAGAACTGGGATTGTGCACCCAGAGAAGGGAAGGTGCCAGGGAGACCTCGAGCCCCTTGCAGGGCCTAAAGGGGCTCCAAGAGAGCTGGAGAGGGACTGGGATCAAAGGATGGAGGGACAGGAGAGGGGGGAATGATGGCTTAGATGCAGGATGTGACCTCTTGGGCCCGAGTGCTCCTTGTCACTTCTTTCTCTTCTTAAATTCCAAAAAGACAGAGAGTCAAAGAATCTTTTAGGCTGGAAAGAACTTCAGATCATCAAGTCCATCCCCCAGCTCTGCCAAGGCCACCACTGACCCATGTCCCCAAGTGCCACATGCACATGGCTTTTAAACCCCTCCACGGATGGGGACTCCGCCACTGCCCTGGGTGGCTGTGCCAGGGCTGGACAGCCCTTTCCAGGAGAAATTTCCTTAATATCCAATCTCAACCCACCCTGGCACAACTGAGGTTGTTCCTCTTGTCCTCTCCCTCATTCCCTGGGAGGACAGGGTGAGAGCACAGTCTGCTCTCCAGGCAACACGTCCACATTCCTCAAGAAGCTTCCCCAAAACTCCTCGAGGTTTATCATTTCCCAGAGGGATTTTGAGTTTTCCTCCCACTTCTGGGGCAATGTTTGTGCTCATTTCCCTGTCCTGCAGCGTGGTGCCTCTGGCAGCCCTGTGTCTGTAAGGCCCAGACGCCGGGGAGGCGCTGGAATCGCTGCTGTTCCCTGCTTCGTATCCACATTCCAGCCCGCTCCCTCGGAGAGCAGCAGCTTGCTGAGCACACAGATGGGCGCCAGCATCGTTAAAGGTGGAGCTGCCGTGTCATTAAAGATGCCTTTGGCTCCAGGAACATGGGCAGGCCTTGGGCTGTTGGCATTGGTGCTGCTCAGCCTTGCTGGAGGAGCAGCCAGGTCATCCTGGAGGGGATGGGCAGCAGGATGGGGACTGATGGTGGGGCCATCCTGGCACTGCATCCATGGGCTCGTCTGCAGGGCTCAGGGAGTGACTCCAACACTGCAGGACAAGGGTTGCTTTGTGCACATCTGGTTTGCTTTCCCCCTCCCACAATGGGCTCTTTATATCCTGGGAAATCTCCAGGGTGGACCCAGCTGTGGCCTTCCAGCGCCTGAAAGAAGATGGAGAGGGACCATTTACAAAGCCTGGAGCGCGAGGACACAGGGAATGGCCTCAAACTGAAAGAAATGCACAGTTAGATGGGATATTGGGAAGGAATTCTTGGCTGTCAGGGTGGGCAGGCCCTGGCACAGGGTGCCCAGAGCAGCTGGGGCTGCCCCTGGATCCCTGGCAGTGCCCAAGGCCAGGCTGGACATTGGGGCTTGGAGCAGCCTGGGACAGTGGAAGGTGCCCCTGCCCATGCTGGAAGGTTGGAATGAGCTGAGCTTTAAGATCCCTTCCAACCCAAACCATTCCATGATTCTACGAAAATGTACTGTGTTGTTGCAGGCCTGAAGCTGCACTGCCTCCGTTTCCCCTGGTTTTCCATACTTGGAAAATGTATTTCTAGGAACCCATGTTTCCAGACTAAAGCCTCTCTCCTTTTTGGAATTTCCACAGGCCCTACTAATATTTCTGCTGTTTTCTGGCTTTCCAAAATCACCTGATGTCCTCTTCACCTGTTGGCAGAAGGCTGAGCTGGTTCATTGCTTTTGAGCATTGTTTAATTATACCCCCATTATTCCCACCAAATTGGGCTCTTTGGGATCCCTGGCTATTTGGGAGGGAGGCAGGCAGGCCCTGAGCCTGCTTGGCTGTGATTCCTTGGGAAAAGGGACCAAAAATAGAATTTACATTTCAAACAGCTCCAGGCAGTTGTGCTAATTTTAAACATTTTTAAATATCCCTCAGTTCATGGAGTTAAATGGCTTTTTTTGGGTCTTCGCATACAGACAGGCACTGTGGCAGTTTTGGGGAATCTGCTGATGCTTAGTCCAAATAAAGATGGGAAAATGATTGGGATTCATGGAGAAAAAAGGAAGAACCACTGTGTAAAACCTTCCTTATTCCAGAGCCATCCCCAAACGAACCCCCTGCACCACACACCTGGGAACCTCCTGAACTGAGACTGAAATTTTAGTACAGATTCAGGGGAGTTTTTGGGAAGGGAAAAGTGAAGTTGGGAATAGCCTGGAAGAGTTACCGAGTCAGCAGCAGCCATAAATCCCTGCCACTGCATTCCCTCACCCCTCAGCATGAGGCACAGTTTGTACTCCTGATTATCCCATCATCCTGGATTGGAGAGCAATTGGCATTTGACAGGATGGATGAGGCTGCCAGTGGAGGGAAGGTTATTCCCAGCCCTTTCAAAACCAGGATATGCAGCACTTCAGGGCACTGCTGTGATCTTTAGGATGCAGCATTACAGTAAAATCCTGATTATAACTGACCGTTCTCTATCCAAAACGGGGCTCTGGCTGCAAAGTTTTCCCAGCCCTGGGATGACTTCGGAGGTCTCCAGCAGCGCTTCGGAGTTGGTGGCACGGGCACCCCCTTTCCCTGGGATCCACACTCAGCCCACAGACTTCGTTAGATCACTGCCAGTGTTGCTTGTTTTGCCAAAAGGCAAAATGCTCCTTTCTTTTAATAAGAGCTCGTTATTATTTTGGGGTCTTTGTAAAAATGCAAAGGAAACAGAGAAGGCTTTAAAAGCAATTACTGGGAACGTTTGTGTTGCTATAACGACGAGAGGCGGCTCTTGATGAGCCATCAGATCCTTAATGTTGTTAAAAAGTTTCGTTGCCACGACAACAGAATGCAGTTTTGATTTTCAGGGGCTGACACTTCTGCTTTTTTCCCCTGGTTTTGGAGCAGCAGCCTGGCTTGGGTTTTTGGAGCGGGAAATATTTAACAGACACAAGCAGGAAATAGGAAGGGGAGTACATAGGAATGAATCCTGTGCTTTCCCTTGGATTTTAAATCTGGCTTTTAATAACTGCTGGGAACGGGGAAACTTCTGGGAGTCTTGGAGGAGACAGGCTTTGATCCCTATTCTTTAAAATGCCAGGGCTGGATGGGATATTGGGAAGGAATTGCTCCCTGGGAGGGTGGGCAGGCCCTGGCACAGGGTGCCCAGAGCAGCTGGGGCTGCCCCTGGATCCCTGGCAGTGCCCAAGGCCAGGCTGGACATTGGGGCTTGGAGCAGCCTGGGACAGTGGAAGGTGCCCCTGCCATGGCAGGGGGTGGGATGAGATGTTTAGTTCAGAGTGAGAAAAGGGGAAAAGCAGGTCCTGGGAAAATGCTCTGTGCTGCAGGAATGTTCGTGCCAGCCTTTCCCAGCCAATCCCGAGAAACCTGCGGCAAATAAGCAAATCATCTTTTCCAATCGCTTTTGTTTAATCCCCATCTGGAGCCGCTGCTACAACCTGGGCCTGGCTGCGTTTTCCCATCACGTTTCCCCCATCCCCTCTCTCTGCCAGGTCTCGTTTTCCAGGCACCGGATCACGCCGGGCTCTGGGATTGCTGTGGCACCCAGGGAAGGATGCTCAGGCTTTTCCCTTAATGGGCTGTCACCCCTCATCACTGTTAGCTGGGAAATACAGGGAAGGTTTGGGATGAGCCTTGGGGCTGGGGGGTGTTCCCAGGGAGGGCTTGCTTGTCTTGGAATTTCAGCCTTCTCATGGAGAGGGGAAAGCAGCTGGAATTAGAAGGGAGTTACTGAGCGAGGGAGATTCACCCCAAAAATGGTATAAAGAAATAAATACCAACTTCTATGTGTCTTAAGTAAAAATGGAGATGGGTAGCTACAATATTTTAATGTTACACTAATGCAGAAATCTAAACACATATAAATGGAGAGAAGCTTTGGATAAAGGCCTGGAGGGACAGGACACAGGGAATGGCTTCCCAGTGCCAGAGGGCAGGGCTGGATGGGAATTTGGGAAGGAATTGTTCCCTGGCAGGGTGATGAGGCCCTGGCACAGGGTGCCCAGAGCAGCTGGGGCTGCCCCTGGATCCCTGGCAGTGTCCAAGGCCAGGCTGAGCTGTTGGAATAAAGGCAAGGAATTAATGGACAGAGGTGAAAATAGCAGGAATTGCCCTTTGCCCTGCTCCAGTGACAGTTTGCAAAGCAGCATCTGCATGTAAAAACCCCAGCCCTGAACTGTCCTTGCTGCTGTTCCTGATTTGTCCCAAGTTTTGGAGAGCCCCATCCCTGCTCCCCCTGCCAGGAGCAGCAGGACTTTGCCAAAGCAAACCTCTGATGGCACAGCCCAGAAGCTACAGAAGAGATTTTCTGGGATGTGTGGATGAGGGAAGGATGAAAGGAGCTTTCTGCAGCAAGGCCACGGGGGGGGGTCACCAAGTCCTGGCCTGCTTTGAGCCAGTGGGGAGCACTCTGGGGAGAGATCCCAAGGAAGACAAGGAGCAGCACCATTATTCCATATCAGCTCCGGGGGGAGATCCTGCAGGGCGCAGATAACGGGCTCGGAGTTGTTCCTGAGTGATTCCGGCAGCGTAGGAACATCACGGAGCTCCGGAGCCTGAGGAATATCCATCCCTATCCTATCTCCAGCTCCACGTGTGATGATCTGGGATGCGCTCAGGGAGGAGAGGCCCGGGAGCAGCTCTCCAGCCCCCCCTTCCCAGCCTCTCCTGCCGCACAGGGCGATGGAATCTGGGATATGAAGCCGGTTTGGAAATGAATCGGTTTAACTGCACGCGGCAGTCGGAGAATGCTCTGCTCGTTAGCTCGGCGTCTATCATTAGTGCTTATTGCCCACACTTAATTCCCTCAGCCTTCTCCCGCTTTTTTCCTTTTTCCACCTGATTTCCTGGTAATTTAGGATATTGCTTTGCTTTATCAAAGCACTGAGGAGAACAGAGATGAGAGAGAATGAGCACATCTGAGTTGCCCAAAACCAAACTAGAATTCCTCCTGAAATTCAATTACCAAAGTCCCAGCCCCACCTTTCCCAAAATGTAACACTGTAGAGCTGGGAGCAGAGTGTCCAATGCCTGCTTTCATCTCCTCTCCCACTCAGGTGTGGGGTTTTTGACAGCATTTTCTGCCATAAATTACACCCCAAAATAGCAGAGCTCTCTCTATTTGCAGCTAGGCTTGAGATTTCTAATTCTTTTGCCTTCATAAAGTTATGTTCAGCTGGGTTGCAGGGTGTGTTTTGCATAGTAGAAATTATTTTAGGCATTTCTTTTTTCAGTATTTCCTCTCCAGCAAATGCTTTTCCCCGTGTAAATCCTGATAGTGAAATATTTTACCTCCATATGTAGATTTTCTTGAATTCAGCCTGAATAAACCCCTTGTCCTGCAGCTGGTGTCTGACACAGGGAACTTGTGGCTTCCTGAAGAGGCCAATCTGGGCGAAATCCCTTCTCCGCTTCAGGGCGTTCTGCTGAATTCTTCCTTCTGGAAGTGGGAAATGGTCAATTTTCTTGGCAGTGTGAAAAAATTCCACACCAATTCGCCGAGGCATCGAGGTGCAGAGAGTGAGGAGGGGCTGAGGGAGCTGGGAAAGGGGCTGAGCCTGGAGCAAAGGAGGCTCAGGGGGGACCTTGTGGCTCTGCACAAGTCCCTGACAGGAGGGGGCAGCCGGGGGGTCGGGCTCTGCTGCCAGGGAACAGGGACAGGACAAGGGGAAAGGGCCTCAGGCTGGGCCAGGGGAGGCTCAGCTTGGACAGCAGCAGGAATTTCTGCATGGAAAGGGTGCTCAGGCCTTGGCAGGGGCTGCCCAGGGAGCTGTGGAGTGCCCATCCCTCCAAGGTGATGTGGCACTTGGGGACAGGGATTAGGGCTGGGCTTGGCAGTGCTGGGGGAACAGTTGGACTCGATGGTCCTCAAGATCTTCCTTTTCCAAGGAAAAACATTGCATCCTGTAATCAAAGGAAACACAGGACCTTGAATTAAGAAGGGTTTTTCCCCCAAAAAAGGGTGTAATAATCTCAGATCAAAAGAGAGCAAAGCTGTAGAGACATTTTAGTGGAACAATCCCGGGTTAAACACAGGTGAGGAGCAGGGCAGCTCCCGTGCAGAGCATCCCCCATCCCACCCCTGCAGGAGGGACATGCCCCTGTTCCATCTGGGAATTGTGCCTTATTTCTTGCAGGGAATTTCTCCCAGGCCCTTCCCAGGCTGCTGGGAACAGATGCTTGTCAACATCCCCCCTCTCTGCTGGCAGCTTGTCAGCAGATGTTCGTTTTCCCCCCCCACAATGATTCATTTTCATCTAAACAATATAAAAAACTCCCAAGTAAAGCCTCGCTAGGTCCCATGAATTATTTAAAAATCATTTCAGATGTCAAAACTCCAGTTACAGTTCCTTGCAGCTCCCTGGTGACTCTGGAGTCACTGCTCTTGAAAAATAACCCAAATTATATTTAATAATTGAATAGCATCTACTTTGGCACTTCTCTAGCAACTCTAGGAGTGACATTTAATGCTTGTTAGAAGGTGCTTGGGGTTGTTTAATTCTCTATCATGCCAAGAGATCTGTACGGGAACATGTTGATTTTAATTGCACTTAGAACTGATTACAAAAAAGCCGTAAATTGCTCAGAAAGGGTCCGACTGTTCCCTTTGGCCTCAAGCTGTTCTGCTTTTCACAGCAGATACTTTACGTGGAAATCTGGTTCTGTGTAGAACGGGAGTTCTGAAACAGAGCCAATGCAAGGTGAAAATCCAGGTGGATTTGTAGAGTTTGTGACTGTGACAGAACATTTTCAGGGCAAATTTCAAAGTTAAACTTTTTTTTTTTTTTTCCTTTCATGACACGAAATAAATCTTACTGGGCCCTCTCAAAGTGTACCAAAAATGTACTGAATGTACAAACAGACCAAATCTCAGATTGTATGGATGGAGAATAATTCCTACATTCTCCTGCGTGACTTTCTTCCCTTCCCCTTCTCCCCCCTCACTCTCTGGGATTCAGTAGTGGAACGTTTTATTTTCAGGTGATTTGAGCAGGAACCTCAAATACTGCTTAATTGGGTGGAAATTAACGACCTGGAGAGGACCTGAATGCCCTTTGCTCTTCTTCCCTGTGGGAATGGTGAGGCCCCAGGGTGGATTTCCCAGAGCAGCTGGGGCTGCCCCTGGATCCCTGGCAGTGCCCAAGGCCAGGCTGGACATTGGGGCTTGGAGCAGCCTGGGACAGTGGGAGGTGTCCCTGCCCATGGCAGGGAGTGGAATGGGATGAGCTTTGAGGTCCTTTCCATCCCCAAATCCCAGGCAAAATCCAGCGTTTTCCAAGGTGAAGATGCCCTGAGAGCTCGAGCATCAGGTGTGATCCTGGCATTTTATATCCCAGTGTTTTGATGGGTTTCGGATGCAAAGGAGCAGTGTAGGAATGCACATCATTCTGTAGTTCCTTTTATCTCCAGCACAAGTTGAATTATTTAGAATTTCTGACATGAAGCCCTTGCCTTTAGACCTTCCAGCTGAAAAGATTGCTTGCAGTGAGTGTAAATCCTGGTACCAAACCAGCATTGGGGAGGGGGGGAGCAACTGGGAGTAACACAGGCTGGAAATGCCATGGAAATTCAGCTGTGTTTGGGCAGGGAGGTGCTTCACTGACTGCAAACTGGAAACAAAGAATGAGGACAACAAACCAGCTGTTTGCAATCAGTGCTGATCATATTTACCTCTAATCTTTCCAGCACTTTAATGCATTTGGGAGGTTTTGCAAGAAAAATTCTGGCTAATCCTGAACCTTCAGAAATGTGTTGTTTTCAGTGAAGCATTTTAATAAATCAGGACAGGTTTAGAGCCATAAAATCGCAGAGTGGTTGGGGTTGGAGGGACCATCCCATTCCATGGGCAGGGACACTTTCCCCTATCCCAGGGGGCTCTAAGCCCTGCCCAGCTTTGGGAATATGGGCACAGAGTTAAACGAGTGGCAGAATTGAGCTGTGACTGATACCAAGCCCTTGGGTTTGCCTCAGGGTGGAAAAACGCTGCTCCAACCACTTTTGGGCTCTAAATGTCCCGCATTCTTTGCTGTCTGTGGAACAGATGGGATTCCCTTCTAGCCTTCATGGGTTTGATGTGTTTGAGAGCCTCGGAGTGGCTCAGTGCCCACCCTTTGCACAGGGGTTAGGTTTTTGAAACACTTTGGGAGCTGTGGACCCCAGAGACACAGGGAGAACAATCCGTGGGCGAGGCACTAATCTGGGATAACTCTGGCAGAGCCTGGGGAGATGGAACTGCTGGCCTGGAAAACAGGCTCGGATTAGGAAATGACAGCTTGGTGGGGTGTCCTAAAGGCAAAGGGAGAGGGAAATGGAGCTGTTGGACAGCAGCACAAACAGGGTGAGGAAGGATCTGGATTTGGACTCTTTTGATGTGGAAAGGAAGGAAAATCAAGAGATCTGGGATGGGTATTCCTTGGATGAGGTGTGGGGAGAAAACCCATTTTTGTGATTAGAGAAGGTGCTCAAAAATCTCTTTATGAACAGTACAAGTCCCAGGAAAGGGACAGGGATGGACAAAACATTTGGTTGTTTGGAGGCAGGAAAACGTGAGTCCTGAGAATTTTGCGCGAGGGAATTTTGGAGTCACTCTGACCGGGTTTACAGCCCAGCGTGACCTCTTCTTGGAAGCTGGGACCAGTGAGAGGCTTGGCATTAAAATCAGATCATCAGGAAAGAGTGAGGGAAAGATTTTGGCATCATCTGTAGACATTCACTGAAAACATCTTAAACAAAGTTGAAACACAGACACAGGAGTGGAGGAGAGGGTGAGGCTGACTGAAAACCAGAATATATTTAACAAGGTGTAAAGATCTGTTCATCATTTTGGTCATACTTTCACCTGAAGAACAGGGGAAAGCATAAACAATTAATTACTTTCTATTTCCTGATTTAATTGGCTGTTGAGCACGAATTCCACCTCGAAAATGAGGCGGCCCATAGAGTTGATTTTTAATTTTTTGTTGTTATTATTTTATAATCAACGATATCTGTCCATGGGCTGGGTTGAGGTTTGAGCCTTCAGCCCTGAGGCGTGGAAGGGCTGCTTGAGGGATCCAGCCCGGATTTGTCACGGATACTTCAGGACAGAGGTAGAGCCCTTGCTCTGATTTAAAGGAGTCTGGGCTGCAGTTGGATTACAGGTCCCATTTAAGTTAATAAAATCAGGGAAATGCGGAATTAAGGTGATTATTGGAATTGGTGGGTCTGCCTTACCAGGAAAAGCACAATTCCTGGAGGAGGAGGTGAGCTCTGGGCTGAGCTGCCACAGGGAGCTGCTCAAAATGCCAGGATTTCATGGAAATATATCCATGTTTTCTTCATGTACATATATAAATGTGTAACTAGACGGAAATATAAATAAAACATGCATTTCTGCTTCAAAGCCACCTTGGATGGGGCTCTGAGCAGCCTGGTCTGGTGGAATCCCTGTCTAGGCAGGGGTTGGAACTGGGTGGAGAATTCCTGCTCGTGTTCTGTTTTTCCTGGATGTGCCACATCCTCACGGCCTCTGTTGTTATCCTGATCTCACTCCTGGGGTAGAATGCACTCAGCAGGAAAAGAATTTGGTTTATAGACCCCAAATATGACATGAATTACCTTTAGTACTTCACAGATCAAATGTAAAGGTACTTGAAGAACTCAGTATTTCTTAGCTGGGGGTGAGGTTGTGGTGGGGTTGGAGATGTCAGGTGGTGAAAATTGGTGCCAGACCCCAGGAAATCTCATCATTAAACCCCCCACTGTGCATAAAACCAGAACAGGGCCTTGCACCCAGAAGGAAAGAGATTTTTTCTGAATTTAAGTTGTCCCTAATTCCAACCCATTAAATTATTGCCCGATTTTTGTGCCATCTGAAATCTCGTGTGCTCTTGGGTTCCCCTGTCTGAAATCCCTTAGAATTCAAAATCCACCCCCTGGACGTGCCCAACAAATGATATTTCGGATATTAACCACTGACACTGCAATAGATTAAAATCCTTCTCTATTAGCTGGGAATTGTGTTTATTTTTGCTTGTAGGAGCATTTCCAGCAGGAAAAATGGTGCCAAGGTGTTGGATAGGCTGGAGATCTTGTAAATCCGGGAAGGACTGGGATCATCAGGGTTGAGGCAGAGCATCCTCCACTGCTGCTGACTCAGAAAGCATCAAGAAGTGTTGGAACAACACAGGATTTTACCCTTGGGATGGTCACCTTTTCCAAAGTTATCCTGGGGATTTACTCATCGTGGAATCATAGACTGCTTTGGGTTGGAAAGGAGCTTAACATTCATCCAGGTCCACCCCCTGCCATGGGGGCTCCAGGAGAGCTGGAGAGGGACTGGGGACAAGGGATGGAGGGACAGGACACAGGGAATGGCTTCCCAGTGCCAGAGGGCAGGGCTGGATGGGATATTGGGAAGGAATTGTTCCCTGGCAGGGTGGGCAGGCCCTGGCACAGGGTGCCCAGAGCAGCTGGGGCTGCCCCTGGATCCCTGGCAGTGTCCAAGGCCAGGCTGGACATTGGGGCTTGGAGCAGCCTGGGACAGTGGGAGGTGTCCCTGCCCATGGCAGGGGTGGATTAAGATGGGTTTAAAGTCCCTTCCCACCCAAACCATCCTGGGAGCCTGGGATTCAATGAGCTGTGCCTGTGTTTTGCCTGGAATTCGGAACAACCTGGACAAGTTTCCAAGCTGGGAATGAGCACCTTGGATATTTGCATGCTAATAATGAGGAATAAGCAATCTGTTGGAAGGCTGAGTATGTAATCAACGTTATGGCTTAATTACACCCCTGAGCTCGCTGGGATAATTTGCATTCCTGGGAAATTGATAGAGAAGGATGCAGCCTTTTGAGGAGAGCTGAGGAAGGGCTGACGTGTGGATTACGGAGGTTTTCCAAACCAGGCAGCGTGTGATATTTGGATACAAATCACGGAATCCCAGAAGGGCTTGGGTTGGAAAGGCCTTGGGGGTCTCAGGTACCACCCAGCCACTGACAGAGTCCTGTGGCACAACCCCTTGGGATATTTTGGGTCAGGTTCTGTAGGGATTTGGGACTTCAGGTTACACCTGACAGAGTTTGGGGTCAATCCAAACCCAGACTCCTGGCACCAGTAAGAGATTTAAGACCTTGGGGGGATTTTTGATTGATTCCCAGATTAGATCATCAGATGCTACACTGCCAAAAAGTAGTGACGTGGCCTCAAGTCCATATCCTTTGTATTTTTAATGAGATTTGCATATTTGGCTGAATTCAAACGAGCTCAGGAAGAAGCAGTTCAGCTGCTCACAGCTATGGGTGGATTTGTACAAACGGAGCTTTTCCTTTAGGTGATGGAGCAACTTTATCTATATCTTAATTTATGGATTTTCCAGCGCTTGTGCCTGCAGTTGGTCCTGGTTCCACCCCCCGCCTTTGTGTGACTGATTTAAACGCAGCTTCCTTTAAATGCTGGTTCGTTTTTGGCTGGTTTTCCTCTCTTTTTAAGGCAGCGGTGTTTCCAAGCCCCTCATTCCTCTGGAATATTTAGTTCCATATGTATTTTTCCACTCTGGCGAGCTGTCCCTTGTTCTTTGTTGTAGAACTCTGTAAGACAAAATCTTACTTTTTTATGGAAGAGAAAGTCAGGGGGAAATAGAATTCAAGCTCCAAATTAAAAGCAACTTCTCAAAACTCCCAGGCCTCAGTAAATGAACTGGAGCTGCCTTCAAGTCCGTGCTATTAAAACTCGATTAAAATCAGCCGGTTCCGCTGGAATTCCTGCTGGAATTCCTACGGAGGATCCATACTTAATAAGCCTTCCAGCTCCTCTCTCAAGAACACAAAAATCAAAGTTTCAAAGCGATAAAAACCAACATTAAGGATGAAATTCTCCCTGGCCAAAATCACCGAGGCCCAGTAGGCACCCACCATATCCTAACAAAAGTTTGGGAAGGAGTAGGTATGGAAAACCAGTTGGTTTTGGGATTGCTGCTGCTGCTCTGGCTGTGTCTCATCTCAGTCTGATTTCATCCTTCATATCAGAGCCGGCAGATTTGCAGAGAACAAATTATTCCTCACCAAAGGCCTCATTCAGTCAGTTCTGGATTATTTGGGCTTTAGGATCTGATCCACAGCCCAAGGAACGTGTGGAATTGCAGGGAGCTGCGAGCATGCAAATAAAGCAGCTGGAATCTGCTCCCTTGCTCTCTTTACATGTTTTTGTATCTGTATATTCACTTCTGTGCTGCTTTGGAGCCTGTCCAGCACATTCTGTGTCGCACACAATCGAAATCCTGGGGCACGAGTACCTCACAATTCCCTGAAGCAGGAGAGGTGCTTGAAACATGCTGGAGACTCAGTGTGCAACGAGAGGCAGAGTTTAATGTTAGTGCAGAAACCACACGATTTCATCGTGCAGGGAGGATGAAATTCCTGTTTCCATAAGGGCTGCAGGCTGCTGGATCTGGTTGCTGGAGCACCTGAAGGAGTTGTGATGTCCCCTCTCTGTTTAATAAGAACTCCAGGGTTGTTAGGGGAGAAACTAATCCCAGGATCCCTGAGGCTGGAAAAGCCCTCCCAGCCCATGGAGTCCAGGCTGTGCCCAATGCCCACCTTGTCCCCAGCCCAGAGCACTGAGTGCCACCTCCAGCCCTTCCTTGGACACCTCCAGGCATGGGCACTCCAAAGCTCCCTGGGCAGCCCCTGCCAAGGCCTGAGCACCCTTTCCATGGGGAAATTCCTGCTGCTGTCCAAGCTGAGCCTCCCCTGGCCCAGCCTGAGGCCCTTTCCCCTTGTCCTGTCCCTGTTCCCTGGCAGCAGAGCCCGACCCCCTCGGCTGCCCCCTCCTGTCAGGGACTTGTGCAGAGCCACAAGGTCCCCCCTGAGCCTCCTTTGCTCCAGGCTCAGCCCCTTTCCCAGCTCCCTCAGCCGCTCCTGGGGCTCCAGCCCCTTCCCAGCTCCGTTCCCTGCCCTGGACATGCTCCAGCCCCTTCAGAGCTGGATAGGCCGAGCTGCTTGGATTGCTGGAAAGGAGCTGTAAATGCCTTCCCTGGGGATTGGGGGAGGAGATTCTCCTCAGTGTCCATTGTCTCCCTCTTCCATCTCTCATCCTGAAATCAGGACAGGCACAGAACCATCACTGCCCAGGTGCTGAAGTTCAGGGGCACGGCCAGGCTGGACGGGACTTGGAGCAGCCTGGGACAGTGGAAGGTGTCCCTGCCCATGGCAGGGGTGGCACTGGATGGGCTTTGAGGTCCCTCCCAGCCCAAACCATCCTGGCATTTTGGGATCCCATTTGCCACGGTCTCTCCTAACGCTGCCTGTCCCAGGTTTACCTCAGTTTCTCCTGGTTTATCTAAACTTCCATCATGTTATCCTAAGGTTTCTCTAAGTCCTATTTTTGTGAGGGCCACCTCTCCTTTGCCTGCTCCTTCCCACCCTCCCCTTCCCAACTGGCCATCAACCAAATCCAGCTTGAATCCATGTTTGAAACCTCCACACGTGTTAGCTCAGTCTCTCAGTTGTTTTTCCCCAACAGCTGAGCTCACTGCTGGCTCTCAAAAGATGCGAGCTCCTGAACAGCAGCACTGGCACGTAATTCCCTCCGAAATCCAGGAGCAAATTTTCCAGGGAGGGCAGATTTCAGTGCGTTTTAGCCACGTTCACTGCTGCCTTTGGGATGCAGCAGCAAGCGTTGTGTGGATTATGGCAACTGGCTGCTGGCTGGGGACTGCAGACCTTTCAAAATAATTAATAAATGCTACTATTATAGGAAGGAAAAGAGCTCCTCAGTATTCCATTTTCAATGGGATTTCTGAGCCCTCCAGCTGAGACACCAACTACCCCAGTCAGTCTGCAGTTAACAGCGCTTTCCGTCCAAGCCAGAACCATCTGGAAGGATGGAATGATGCTTCTGCATATCAGGAAGGGATTTTTATTTGATACATGTATTAATCAACAGCCAGGGTAGCTTTATGCCCCTGAACAACTTCTGTAAATGCACGGGGAATGTTTTTATTCCAGCTGTCCCTTGCAGCATTGGTTGAAACCCCACAAGTTTCCCTGATGGAATACACAGTGTTATTTCTGTTGGTATTAGGGATTTAATGGCTTGGAAAAACAGCTCCTCATGAATCCCATTAAACACTCTGCCAGCCAGAGGAACCCAGCCTCCACCTGCACTGCTGATGGGGTGGTTTGAGGAGCAAGCTCTGGGGGCTCAGGACAATGGGGCAGCGTTTTTCCTCAAGTTGATGTGCTCCTACCTCTGAGGAAAGGATTGGGATCTCCTCTTCCAGGCAAGCTGGTGGGATCTGAGTATCTGAGCTGGAAGGGTCCCACAGGGATCATGGATCCAGCTCCTGGCCCTGCACAGACACCCCAACAACCCCCCCATGCATCCCTGGGAGCAGTGTCCGAACGCTCCTGGAGCTCTGGCAGCCTCGGTGGTGCCTTTGGATGTGTTGTGGGAATAAAGGTGGAAACCTTCCTGTGCTGCCGTGGCACGGGGACTGAGCCCACCCCGGCATTCTGGGGGAATTCATCTCCCAGAGGAGACAAATAAGGAATTTCCAATTCCTTCTGTGCACCCTGGGGCTGGTCCTGTTTTCCCAGCCCTGGGAGTAGTGCATGGCAGAAGCCCACTGCAACAAATGGTGCCCTAATTTCTTGATATCCCCCTTACCCTCTGCAGAGAAATTCCTGATATTTATCCTTTTTTTTGCTCTTCCTGCCTGTAAACATCTGGATTCCAGCTGGATTCCAGCAAGCTTTGCGCCTTTTGCACTGACAGTGGCTCTGTTTAGTGGTTGGTTTAGTGGTGGATGTGGGTTCATGGCTGGACTCGATGGTCCTTGAGGTCTTCTCCAGCCTTAGTGATTCCTGATCCTATTAATTTAGGATCCTGTGTGCCTCCCAGTGTCCTGGTATTGATGGGAGTCCCCTGCTTGTCCCCACTGGCCCTGTGTCGCTTTGCCACAGCACAGAGGATTTGCCCCACACCAACCAGTTTGGTTTTTGTGGAGAAACACCTCCCCGAGCTCCCACCACGTGTGATCCAAGTGCTGCTGGATCCAAACCCGCTCCTGCCACCCTACAAGGTCTTTCCATGCTGACTTCTGGAGCAGACACCTCAAAAAGGCTCTGCAGTGACAGGATCGTTCCTGTGCCACCCCAGGGTGTCTGAACAGTTCCCTCCTGGGATATTTTAAAATTGCCCTTTTCCCCTTCCCTGCTCCTCAGGAACTGCTGCTGCTGCTGCTCTCTGTGCAGCTGTGGGGCTCCACAGGTCTCCAAGTGCAGGAGCAAGGACAATCCCAGAGGTCAGCTCATTCCAGGAGGAGATAGGCATGGAGTTGGGAAGAAAAGCCAGGGGGCTAAACCGCAGCTGGATGTCAACTCTGCCACAATATTGAGGCTACACAGGAGCAGAATTGAATTAGAATTGTAGAATCCTTCTGGCTGGAAAAGACCTCTAAGCTGGCAGTGTCCAAGGCCGGGCTGGACGGGGCTTGGAGCACCCTGGGATAGTGGAAGCTGTCCCTGCCCATGGAGGGGTGGGATGGGATTTAAGATCCCCTCCAGTCTAAACCATTCCATGATGTACATCCCAGTATATCTGATGCCAGGGAATGGTGGTGGGCAGGAGAAGCCCTGGAGGAGCCTGTGTCCCCTGGACCTGTCCAGGTTATTTTGAATGATTTAATCTTTGGGCTTTTGTTGTTGTGATCAGCAGTGGAGAGGGAGAAAGGATTCACTGGAGAGGAGATTCCTGCTATTTCCTCCCAGTTATCCAGTGCAGCTGGATTTGGAAGCACCCCCTTCTTTTGCCCAAGCCAGCACACAACCAGTGCATGCTGCCTGTTTTTGATCTCCTTCAACTTCCTCCGATTTTATCCACAGGGATAAAGCCTTGCTGGTGGGCTGCACTCCCACAGCACCACTTTGCTTGGGAGGAGAGGTCCTGGAGGTGCTTCCCACCTCCCTGGCTGTGTCAGAGACAGCCAGGGAGGCGCAGGAGAATCCCGGTGGGAATAACCAAATTTAAACCAGCACCGGAGGAAGGATCAGCAGAAGGATCCCATTGCAGTTATCCCTGGGAAGTCTGGGCATGGGGAGGAAATAATCCCCTGGAAGGACATTTTAGAGGTGATTGCAGGTGTCAAGTGTCTGTTGTAACAGGGAGTGCTTTGGGATCTGAGTGTGGATGCTCAGGGCTGGACTCCAGCTCTCCCCAAATTCCCCTTTTTCTGAAGGAAGCTGAGCCTTTGACTGGAATTATGAGTTTATTAGGGAGACAGTGATTTGTTGAGGAATTACATCCCAAAATGTTAACTCTGGATTTGCATAAATTGGAATACAGACTCCTGAATGGGATTGCTTGTTGGAGCAAACGTGCTGTTGGAATGGGCACATGGAGAAGGAGCTGGAGCAAGGGGATTTAGTGGAAGTGGCAGCACCTTTCAGTGACACACACAGCCTGCACCAAAAATCCACACTGAGTGCCAGGACACAGGGAATGGCTTCCCAGTGCCAGAGGGCAGGGCTGGATGGGATATTGGGAAGGAATTGTTCCCTGGGAGGGTGGGCAGGCCCTGGCACAGGGTGCCCAGAGCAGCTGGGGCTGCCCCTGGATCCCTGGCAGTGCCCAAGGCCAGGCTGGACATTGGGGCTTGGAGCAGCCTGGGACAGTGGAAGGTGTCCCTGCCCATGGCAGGGGTGAGATTGGATGGGATTTAAGATTCTGGGATTCATTCTGGGATTCTGTGATGATCTTGATACCCCAGATGTCCTGTGGAGATGGGATCTCCTTGGATTTGGGATTTGTTTGATAGATGAAGTCCCCCAAACCCCAGCTTTTCCCAAGGGCACACACAAACCCTGGGCAGGGGATGTGGCAGGGGATTACTACAGCCCCTGCTCTGCACCTCCTCTGTGCTATTTTGGCACAGCAAAACCTGTAGGACAGACCTTTCTTACCCAGGGAAAACAGCACAGGGATTTTACCACAAGGGACAGGTTTCTATCCAGTGTGGAAAACAGGGAATGCTCAGGAGAGAAAAATCTGGGCATGGGTTATTTAATCATTGTGTAGGGAATGCTGCTCTTGGGAAATGAGAAAAGAGTCGAGACGTGGAATTACTGCAAAGTTCATTTAGCAAAGTGCCTCTTTCCAATCACACAGAGAGGAGCGTTTGTGTCGTTGGGGTTTCGAGCTGCTTCATGTTCCCGCTGTGCTGCCAAGCCCTGGTTTAACTGCTCGGGATTTCTCCAAACATTGGGATTGCAGCTCAAAGCTGGAAGTTCGGCTTTGTTTGCAGATGGCAGCAACGGAGTGGTTCTGTTTCCTGCTGCACTGCAGGGTGAGGGGCAGCGCTGTGCAGGAGATGTGCAGCTGGGTGTGGGGCAAGGTGACAAAACCATCGCTCCTGCTGCTGTGCTCCAGCAAGTTGTGCTGAAGTTCATTCCAGACTGGTTTGGGTTGGGAGCTTCAATCCCACCCAGTGCCACCCCTGCCATGGGCAGGGACACCTTCCACTGTCCCAGGCTGCTCCAAGCCCCAATGTCCAGCCTGGCCTTGGGCACTGCCAGGGATCCAGGGGCAGCCCCAGCTGCTCTGGGCACCCTGTGCCAGGGCCTGCCCACCCTCCCAGGGAACAATTTCTCCCTCATATCTCATCTAAATCTGGTTTATGTGAGCAGCTCTTAGAAACTTGGATGAATTTTGATTTAAATGGAGAAAAGGTCTGACTTATACAACAACATTTCAGGCTCGGAGAGGAAATAGAAGGTCAAGGAGAAAAGTGTCACTAAGAATTTGAATAGTTGGGTTTAAAACATGCCACGGCTTTGTTGTGAAATTATTTTCCTTGCAGCCTCTGAAGGGCTGGTGGCTTTTCCCTGTGTCCCTTTTCCTCAATGTCTTTTTCCTGGTGAAACCAAATCCCAGCTGGAGAAGGGGAGCCCCATCCCTGGAGCCTCTCGGACAAGGGACAAGGAATTTTCCCTGGGATGTACAAGTATCTCAGTGTTGTGATTATTTCCATGCTCTCCCTGTCATTTCTGCAGAGGGGATTGTGAGGTTCAGCTTCACCAGTTGCACAGTTCCAGAAGAATTCATTTCACCGCTTTATTTTCTGTTATTCAGTCCAAAACTCATTTCTCTGCGTGTCCTTTTGCTCAGCAGAATCATTCTGCTCAAAACATCCTGTAAAAAGAGATCCCTCCCGTTGCCTTACACCCAGACAGCTGCAGTTTGGCTTTCCCTTTCTATTCTAGCATTTTTGGGGCCATCACTTCAGAGTACATTTTAATCTCGTCCCGTCCAAAGCTCAGGGGGCAGCTCAGAGCCTCAGCAGTGGAATAACTTCAAGCCATGCAGTTGAAGTAGAAAAGAAGTTAAGAAACTCGGCAAACCCCCTCTGTAAAAGCTCCAGAGCCGCTCCAAAAGCAGAGGTGACGGCTTCCCTTTGGGAACTGCGGAGCTGAGTGTGTGCCAGCCCAGGGCTGGCTGCACTGCAGGAGAGGATCCCGCAGAGGGAGGGAGTGGCAGCCTGGGGATCCCGTCACTCCGGCAGGAAACTCGCTGCGCTCGGAGCTGTGGGGAGGCAGCTCAGGGTTGGGATTAGCACCGGCATGTTTGGGACCGGTTATGTAGGGAAAACAAAGTGCACTTCTACTACTGCTGCTGCTGCTTCTCCTGCTGCTGCTGCTGCTTCTTCTGCTGCTGGCTGCTTCTGCTTCTTCTCCTGCTGCTGCTTTTGCTTCTGCTACTTTTCTGCTGCTTCTGCTTCTTCTTCTGCTTCTCCTCCTGCTGCTGCTTCTGCTTCTTCTGCTTCTTCTCCTGCTGCTGCTTCTGCTTCTGCTACTTTTCTGCTGCTTCTGCTTCTTCTGCTTCTTCTCCTGCTTCTCCTTCTCCTGCTTCTGCTTCTGCTACTTTTTCTGCTTCTTCTTCTGCTTCTTCTGCTTCTTCTTCTGCTTATTCTGCTTCTTCTCCTGCTGCTTCTGCTACTTTTTCTGCTTCTTCTTCTTCTGCTTCTTCTGCTTTTTCTGCTTCTGCTACTTTTCCTGCTTCTGCTTATTCTTCTACTACTTCTTCTTCTGCTGCTTCTCCCGCTTTTTCTGCTTTCTTCTTCTTCTCCTGCTTCCTCTCCTGCTGCTGCTGCTTCCTCTTCTTCTCCTGCATCCTCTGTTCTTTTTCTTCTGCTTTTTCTGCTGCTGTTGCTTCTACTTTTCCTACTTCTGCTTTTTCTGCTCTTTCTTCTTCTGTTTCTGCCTCTTTTCCTTCTGCTGATTCTTCTGCTTCTTCTCCTCTTTTTGCTTCTCCTATCGCTTCTGTTCTGCTTCAGCAGCTTTTTCTGCTGCTTCTGTTTTTTCTGCCTCTGCTTCTTCTGCTTCCTCTTCTGCTGCTTCTGCTTCTTCTTCTGCATCTTCTCTTCTGCTTTTTTCTTCTGCTTCTGCTGCTTCTGTTGCTTTTTCTGATGCTGATTCTGCTTCTCCTACTTCTGCTCTTTCTGCTCCTCCTTCTCCTTCTCCCTCTCCTCCTCTATTCCAAGTGCCATTTTAATTAAACTTTTCAATAACTAAACCCCACCATGCTGGAGAGGTGTCCCAGGTCAATTATTTGCACCCAGTGTGGGTATTTATGGCACTTTCCTCATTCTCATGGTTGTTACTCATGAATTAGAGCATCCAGCGGTGCAGAATTATAAATGAGAGTGTCTGGCTGGGAAAATGGATTTCCACCTGGCTTCCTGCTGCTCTCCATGCTCCACTGAGCTTTATCCACTGGAGCCACTTCTGTAGCTAAATAGTCGAGGAGCACCAGGAGATGAAGGGGGGAAAGGCATTCAAACACTGGCTTGTTACTTTGGAGAAATTATCAGTAGTTTTGCTGCATGTGAGCAGCTCTTTAAAAAAGTGTTTTCCTTCCAACCCCCTTCTGGATAACTCAGAGCTGGGAACAGGTTTCCTGGAGCTAGGTGATGTTGTCCCTTAGGGAAAAATCAGTGGGTGAGGGTGCCCTGGATATTTTAGATCCTTTGGTTTCAGGATCTGTTGTGGAGCTCTGTGGGAGACCCTGGGGTAAGGACAGAGGAAAGGGTCTCACCACTTGGGGCAGCCCTGCTCCGGGGTCCTCAGAACAAGGAGGACGTGGAGGTGTTGGAATGAATCCAGAGGAGGCCACGGAGCTGCTCCAGGGCTGGAGCCCCTCTGCTCTGGAGCCAGGCTGGGAGAGCTGGGGGTGCTCCCCTGGAGAGGAGAAGGCTCCAGGGAGAGCTCAGAGCCCCTTGCAGGGCCTAAAGGGGCTCCAGGAGAGCTGGAGAGGGACTGGGGACAAGGGATGGAGGGACAGGACACAGGGAATGGCTTCCCAGTGCCAGAGGGCAGGGCTGGATGGGATATTGGGCACGAATTGTTCCCTGGGCGGGTGGGCAGGCCCTGGCACAGGGTGCCCAGAGCAGCTGGGGCTACCCCTGGATCCCTGGCAGTGCCCAAGGCCAGGCTGGACACTGGGGCTTGGAGCAGCCTGGGACAGCGGGAGGTGTCCCTGTGTGGGACTGGATGGGCTTTGAGGTCCCTTCTCACCCAAACCATTCCATGATTCTTTGATTCACAAGGAAACAAGCAACTTGCAGAAATATGTATCATCTTCCCAGAACCTTCCATGAGGCTCTGGCCACTGTTCCTGCTCAGATTCCGGCCCCTCAGGTACTGCCACCTGGAATTTCTGGTTGCTTTCAGGACCTTGTTTTTCCCCCACTACCACAAAGTCCCCTGTAATTCTTCCTGCCTTTCCTTCTGTGCAAGGGGCAGAGCAATTCCTGCATTCCCAGATCCCAGAACCCCACCTGCATTCCAGGACTCTGGTTTCCATGCTGGGATTCTCTCTGAGCTATTTTTCAGTTGCCTTTTTAGTGCTGTTTTTCCTGTTCCCTGTTCAACGGCCTCCCACATCAACTTCTCCATTTATCAACACCCACCCTTCCAACCCAGGGCTGTGTTAAGATCCCTCCTTTAATTGGGAATATTAATTTTCCTTGGAATCGGGGCTCCTTTAGGCAACGAGCTTGGACTGATTTGTGGTCTCTTTGAAATGGGAATTGATTCCTTTCCTCATTCCTCTTTCCTGGTACTGCTTCCATGACTCTGGCATGCCAGTGAGCCGATTTATCCCAGGCTGAATCTCCACCTGCCAGGAGAGATTCGGGTTGTTTTCCCCTTTTCTTTCCCCGAATAACTGGAGACATTTTCCCTCACCCCATCTTGCATCCAGTGAACTGAGTTCTTTAATTTGAGATTCTGACCTGCCTGAGAGCCTTTCTGGCTTTCCATCCATCCCCCCTCACACACCAGATAGGATTTGGGAGTATTTCTTTGCGGCTTCCAGCTTGTTCTTCCTGAATTATTTCAGCTTTCAGTGTTCAGGACTGAAGCAAAGAAGATTTCTGAAGTAGTCTGGGAGCTCGTGCTCGTACAAGGGTTAATTAAAAACGTGGAAAAGCCTCTGTGTTGTAGGACTGTGAGAAGAGCTCTGTTGGTACAGCCGGGAGGAACGAGGTGACATGGAAAGGTTATGGAAAATAACAGTCTGAGAAGAGCAAATCAGGACAGGCAATTAGCAGGGCTTGTAGTACAAGTGGTTTGAAATTCCTAGGAAAATACCTGGTGTAATTGCACACTCTCTTAAGTAATCCCTGCCACCACTTCTCATTAAGGCTGAGGAGTTACGAGGCTGCGGAAGAGGATGGGGAGATTTGGGGGAGACAGCAGAGATTGGGAATGATGCGAGAGAAAAACAAATGCCAGTGGAACATCAGGGGCCTTCAGCTGATCAGAGCACCCCACTGAGGTTATTCCTGAATAATTCCTCAGGAGTTTTCTGTGAAATGTTGGGACAGGAGGTTGGATTACTCCAACACAGGATCCTACACAGTACGTGCTCCAGCTGATTGTGCTTAGCACTGGCTGATAGATGTTGTCAGATCTGTTTAACACTGTTCAATTTAATAGCTTCAGGGGCCTTTTTAATAGATTTATGTTTAGATTTAGATTTAGATTTAAATACTCCAGGAGCAGAGTTTGGTAATAACAATTTCCTTCCGCTTCTTTCCTTGGTCGTATCCGACCTTACCCAGGCACGTGTTGTTCCTAAGCAAACCTTACACACTTCCGTGGAATCTTGGGGTTTCTGGAGTTGGTTGGAGTGAAAGCAGAGCTCCCTGGAGGTCCCATGTCCTTCCTGCTTCCTTTCCTCCTCACAAAACCTGGATTTATTATTTGTCACCTCTGAGACCAGCGATTGAACAGGCAGCCCAAACATTCCAGGGATCCAGGGGCCTTGGACACTGCCAGGGATCCAGGGGCAGCCCCAGCTGCTCTGGGCACCCTGTGCCAGGGCCTGCCCACCCTCCCAGGCAACAATTCCTTCCCAATCTCCCATCCATCCCTCCCCTCTGGCACTGGGAGGTTTTCTCTGGCTCTGCATTTATCCTCGGGGAAAACTAAAGTTACTCCTTCCTTACTGATAAAGCCTCCCTGGGGAATAATGGGAAAGGACCTGCTGGAAAATGGGATATCAGGATGGATCATCCTTGTCCCAGTGCTGCTGTTAGAAACCTGGGACGGAAACATCTGGGAATAAAGGAATTTATTCCTGCTCCAGCCACTGGATGCATCCTCTCCATCACTCCACACTGTGTCCTGGAGTCTGCTGGAGCCTCCCTCATGATTCCCGGTGTGTATGGCGGGATAAAACAATTCCATGTGCTCCTCCTGTTTGGTTAAATGTGCTTTTCATCATCATCATTTCATACCTTAAACAGCAGGGAGCAGAAATAGCTGGAAATGGCTGTGTTTTCCCCCGTGGGAATTCCCACAATATTTCCACAACAAAAACCCAACTCAGGCGGGAGGATGGTTAAACAGGAGTGGAAATTTGATGTTTTGTCTGCCCAAAAAGCCCCGAGGACACAAAGCTGCGGCTGTTTCTTCGCCTGAGGGCAGAGAAACAAACAGTTATTGGGATAAAATAGCCCCAAAACCAAAGGGAGCTGACGAATTCCAGCTTGGGGTGCAAGGGAATCATAATTTTCAGGTCTGAGAACGCTGCCAGCAGCACTTGGGCTGAGGGTGATTCACCTGGTGATCCTTGAGAAAACTTGGGAAGGCTTCAGTGAGCACATAAAAGCTCAGGAAGATGCTCAGAGACTGCGGGGCCCTGTGAATATTGCACTGTGTTTCGGAAATAATGCCCCTGCTGGCTGCTCCGATTCCAAGGATTTTTGAATATTCAGGACTTCCCCACCTATCTAACATGAAATAGGTCCTATTAAATAACATAAACAGCATTTTTGTTGCTCTTCTGTAGCTATTAAATGAAAGGCTTTGCATTTCCCCCCTTGTTTCGCTGCCTTTGCACGCGAGGAAGGGAAAAAGGAGCTGATGATGTCCACAAGAGAAAAAGGAGCAAAACAACCCAAACTTGCTCCTTCACCAGGCTTGGAGGTATTGAAAACAAAGAGAATTAAAGCCTAGAGAGGTTAAATCCCTGTTATTTAAAGATTTAGGGCTGTTCAGCCTGGAGAAGAGAAGGCTCTGGACATGGATAAACCACAGACATATCCCAGGCTTTGGGCTGGACTCTGCAGCCCTCTGTTCACCCCTTTAAATTGGGATCTATTTTCATGGGTTCCCAGGTAAATCAACAGGAAGAAAAGTTTGGGAAAAGTGCTTTTTGGAAAACGAGTTCAAAGTTGTTTATTGAGTTTTTTGATTTGCTTTAATCAGGGATGTTGGTGGAGAGAGGGGTTTGACTCATTGACTGAAATCGTTGATTTGGATAATTTCAGGCAGCTTGAATCAGAAATTAGGGCTCAACCATGGCAAGCATTTCAAATTTAAACTTTAAGGATAACATGTCCACCCCCATCCAGTTCTGACCCAGGAAATGCTGATTCTTCTGCCTCAGCTCTTCCCTGTTTCCCCAGCAGCACTTGCTTTGTCTTCAGCCCTTGAACCACAGCAGAAATCTCTCATAAATCATCATAAATCATCATTCCCATCAATCTGTTGTTTTAGTGTGCAATTCAAATATCTGGCAGTGCCCAAAATCCTCACCTGGAGAGCTCCTACAACTGCAGCCACACAGAAATCCCAGGTTTGGGCATCCCCATCCAAACTCCCCAACTCCTGGTGGCTTTTGGACGAGCGGCGATTTTGTTCTGTGCTGTCCCAAAGATCAAAGGGCACCCCAGCTGTGGCATTTTGCTGGGGAAAAGTTTAAAAGAGGCAATAAACTTGAATTGTAGCATCGCTGCTCTGCTTGCAGGGTGATGTTTTAGATTACTGAGTAAGGAAACTCCTGTTGCAGACACATCTGCTGCCATAACTTTATTCCTCGTGTTCCTTTCTGTTGTGCCTCCTGCACTCAGGGAATGGGGTATTTTATATTTTACCTCCAGCCTCCAACACAGGCTCTGTGGAAAGGGATGGACCAGGAAATCTATGTGCCTGTTCTAACTCTTAATTCCCAGTGGATGTCCCAGTGTTGATTTGTGGGACACATCCCATGGATATTTTTCATCTCAGGGAACTCCTAAATATATAACTTTGAGGTCTTTAATGGCATCAAATCCCACAGAATTCCCCCGCTGACAGGGGGGTTTCAGCACCACAGGAGATGATGCTCGTGCTGATTAGAAGGGTCCTACTGACATTTAAATCTCTGCCCTGATTAGCCTTCAGTAAAGCATCTGTTTAGCAGTGAGGCAGGGTAAATGGGAATGTAAGGGGTGATTAGTGGTTTAATTAATCCAGAAGTGCACTGTCTGCTCTTCACTCAGTGCCTGAGCTGCCTGAACCTTAGAGGAGGGGCTGGCGGGTATGATTAGGGGGTGTAGATATGGATTTATTAGATATATAGGATATAACAGGGTGTTATGTGTAAAACGAGAGAGTTCCACTTCTCCACAGCTCCCTGACACGAGGGGGCAGCCGGGGGGGTCGGGCTCTGCTGCCAGGGAACAGGGACAGGACAAGGGGAAAGGGCCTCAGGCTGGGCCAGGGGAGGCTCAGCTTGGACAGCAGCAGGAATTTCTGCATGGAAAGGGTGCTCAGGCCTTGGAACTGCCCAGGGAGGTTTGAAGTCCCCATGCCTGGAGGTGCAGCCTTGATTATAAAACTAAAAATGCTTCTCCAAAAGATAAGTTTCTGAGTTGAAAACAAGAAGAGGCTTTAAAGGCTCTTCTGCCGTGCAATTCAAGAGGAAATCTTTGAGTTTGCACTTGGAAGGTTTTCCATCCTGCAAATGCAGTTAGGGATAAAAACTCATTAAGGAGGAGGTTTGGGAGCTGAAGGACCAGCAAATCAAAGCACATTCATTTCGTGGATCTTATCAGTGAGAATATTTGTAAATATTTTGCTGAAAGTCTCTTTGCTCTGTGCTGTTTCCTGCAGTCAAATGGGGGCGTGGGGATGGAATTTATTGCATTTACTCTCTGACAAAAAAAGCAATTAATACAAGTGTAGAGGTCTTGGGAATAGCTTTAATCAAACTGTTTCTCTAAGGAGAAGCCCCGTTATAAACGGTACATACTCAAGCATTTATGGGTAATGCAAATGTCTAAGGCACAGCTGAGATGAAAACTGGACCTTTCGGGGTTCTTTTCTCTCCGTTATGCGCTGCTTTCCCCTGTTTTTGCAATGCAGCTTTGCCTCTGAAGAATGGGATGGGATGTTCGGTGTGTAACTCAGAAGTCTTGGAATTCAGCAGGGACCTGAAAACTAAAGCTGGAAAAGAATGACTCAAAACCTCCCCAGCTGGGAGCTGTTTCATTATCAGGGTGTAACAGGGCTTGGGGCTGGAAATTTCCTTGAGCTCAAGGAGGAATTGTTGTCTGATTTGGGAGCAGGGTGAAACCTCAATGGACTTTGCTGGGTAACACACTAAAAATGTCCCGAAATCGCTCAGGTTGCGGCGAACTGACCCCGAATCCTTGCTCGCCTCCAGCCTTCCTTGATTTCTCCTCCTGTCTCAGCTGCTTCCAGGCCGTGTTTCCCCCAGCACCCAGCTCCCAAGCCAGGATTCCCCCGCTGCTCCTTTCCGTGCATGCTTGCTCCCTTGTCCAGCGGCTGCCTTCCCCGGTTGGCAGCGCTCCCCGTTCCCGCACTTTTCACCAATGCCATCGTTTCCCTCCGCAGTTCACAACAGGAATTTGGACAGTTTTTGCTAATCTCGTTTTCCCCTTGTCTTGTTTTTTTTCCAGCTCTCGTAAATGTGAAACTTTGGGCTATTGATCGGCAATGTTTTCAAACAATAATGATGAGGACTGGCCTCATCAAGCATACTGAGTATATGGAATTTTTAAAAAGGTATGGCACTTGTTTATTTATCCAAAAATCCCATGAAACTGCCGTCCTCTCTTGCCTTTTTATTTTATTTTTTTTGTGAGTGCAGTATTTGATTTGTTTTCTTCTCGTCTCTTCTGGTTTTAATTATTATTATTATTATTATTACTGTTATTCTGATGATTTTTCTTTGCTGTTTGCCCTTACTCCTGAGAGGAGGGGGAGCTTTGCTGTGGGGGAGTTTCATTCCTGTTGTGAGTTATTCATTGGCAAAGAGTCCCAGAGCCAGGGGGTGAGAGACAAGCTTTCATGTGAATCATTCAGAGGGGCAGAAAAGACACGTTTTTGCAGAAACACACCCTTTCAAGGGAAAAACCTGGGGTTTAAACTTGTTCAGATCCATTCAGAGTGTGTTCTTGTGCTTCTAAAGCGACATGGGAGTTTCTAGAGAAGAAAAGGTTCAGGTTGCTGTAAAATGGAAGTTGGATGAGCAATATAAAGACAGAAAAACAAATCTTTTGCTCATTAAACTTGATTTTCCCAAAGGTTCCTTCAGTTCCTTCAGAGATTTAAGCTTTGGAGAGGTTCAATAATGAATAATCCCTATTATTGAGAGAGCTGGGGGTGTTCACCTGGAGGGGAGAAGGCTCCAGGGAGAGCTCAGAGCCCCTGGCAGGGCCTAAAGGGGCTCCAGGAGAGCTGGAGAGGGACTGGGGACAAGGGCTGGAGGGACAGGACACAGGGAATGGCTTCCCAGTGCCAGAGGGCAGGGCTGGATGGGAGATTGGGAAGGAATTGTTCCCTGGCAGGGTGGGCAGGCCCTGGCACAGGGTGCCCAGAGCAGCTGGGGCTGCCCCTGGATCCCTGGCAGTGTCCAAGGCCAGGCTGGACACTGGGGCTTGGAGCAGCCTGGGACAGTGGGAGGTGTCCCTGACATGGCAGGGGTGGCACTGGATGGGCTTTGGGGTCCCTTCCCACCCAAACCATCCCATGAAAATGATTCCATACAATCCGGTGCCACAGCAGTGAGGAACTGGTGGTGTTTCATGTCACCAAAATGATCCCAAAGGGAAGGAAATATCCCCAAATTGTAGGGACAGGGAAGGCCCAGGTCCCTGTGGTGCTTTCAGCCATCCCAGTGCCGCTCAGACATTATGAAGACATTCCTATACCAGGCTTGGCCCAACTAGTATTGGAGAAAAAAGGGACCGAGGGAAAAGGAACAACAAAATTATTAATACTAAATGTTAGTGATGCCATTAGTAACAAAATATTAGTTTATACAAATAGATGGTATTTAAAATGTGTGTTATATACCATATATAATGTAAATATATATATGTAAAAATAACGGAGACGTGATTCACAGGAGCTTTTGGGTTGGAGATCATCGAGCCCAACCATTCCCCAGCACTGCTGAGGCCACCACTGACCATGTCCCCAAGTGCCACACCCACACGGCTTTGAATTTAATAAATTAAATTTAAATTTTTAAGTCCACACCGGGGACTCCACCATGCCCCTGGACAGCCCCTTCCAACACCTGGCCAGCCTTTCCTGGAAGAATTGTTCCCAACAGCCCATGTGAACCTCCCCTGGCACAGCCTGAGCCTGTTCCTCTTGCCCTCGTTCCCTGGGAGCAGGGGGTGAGCGCAGCCTGATCTCCAGGGAAGTGGAAGCAGGAAGGTGATCCCATGGGATTGATGCCCTGGGATGAGGGTGGCTGTAGCGCAGCTCAGCCAGAGCCAGGGCCAGGGAATTAATCCAAGCTGGGATTTGAGCTGGGAGCAGAGTCCTGCCCAGCTCACCCCACCAGTCCTCGGCCGGGTGGAGATCCCAGCTCCCGGCCTGTCCCTGTGGGCTGGAATTCCGCTGGGCTCCTTTCAGTCAGGAGTGGCAATAGTCCCCATGAAATAACGAAGCTCAGGTGCTTGGCCAGGCTTCCCAGCCTCTGCTGAGGTGAGGCTTTCCCTGGAGAGGGCCGGGAGCTCCATGGACATGTCCCACGGCTGGGAAAGTGTGGCCAGCAAAGCCGAGCTTTTTCCAGGTGTCTCCATTGATGATTACCAACAAAGGAGAGCAAACAGAGCCTGCTGCTTTATTTTAGGGGTTTAGACCCCATCAGTTCCAGCATTAACAAGCCTTTCCACAACGCCAGGAGTGAGTGTGGGATCAGCTCCGGGGTGGGAGCTGCCAGAGCAGGCCCCGTGCTCACATTCAGCTTTTAAGCTCTGAGCTTTAATAGAGATTTTCCAGAAGATTGTCGAGATTAATTTGGATTCAGGTCCTGCAGAGCCTGCCCAGCTTTAATTTTAAAGCAAACAATGTGAGGAGGAAACCAAGGAGTGTTCCCTCACAGTGGCTGAGCTGCTTGAACACAACCTGGGACTCATTGGAAAGGCCTAAGGCAAGCAAATAAATATTTATTTTTTAAAATCTTACCGTTTGAATTTAGGAAAAGAATTTCTTCCACTTGGAGCACCTGTAGGAAGGTCCTTAAAAAATGTTGCTTCCCACTGGGTCTTCCACTTGGGCTCTGGGCATCTTTAGCTGTCTCAAACTCAGCTAAAATCCCATATGGAACATTAAATGCTCATTTTCAGATCCCATTTGCTACATTAAATGCTCATTTTAAAATCCCATTTGCTACACTAAGAGCTCATTTCTAAAGATGCTTTCCTTCAAAATGTTTCTAAGGAAAAACAGGACAAATCCTGAAGAGAAGGAGCTTGTCAATTGTTGTCTTTGCTCTTTGCTTTTTGGGGGTTTGGTTTTTTTTTTTTTCCTTTCCTGCATTAATGCCTGAATGCAAACGCTCTTGTTAAGAAATAAATGGAATAAAAAGAAATCTTTGAATGGTGGCTGCCCACAGAAAAGTCAGTGGGGTTGGACAGGATTTTTTCCTGCTGATATTGGTCTAAAAATTCCCTAATTGTGCCATTATCCCAATAACATAATTATCACCGTCTCCAACAGCAGATTTTCATGTGTGAGCAAAGCACAGAAGAAATTAAGCTTTTGGGGGTGAAAGGAGGCTGTTCATTTATTATTTTTATTTATTCTCTTTTATCCTGCTGAAAATCCAGCTGGATTTCCAGGGCTCCCTGGGAATGTCACCCCAGCAGCGTTGTGGGTTTGCCGGGGTTTCCCCCAGCAGGATCATCCTGCTGGCACAGGGCAGCTGCTGCTCCCTAGGGCCACCCTTGGCTCTCCAATCCTTTCTTCTGAAGGCCAGGAGAAAACCGTAAACCCAGGACAAATCCATTTCCTGGCTAAGAAATCCGGGAGTGCCTTCCCAACGTGTCCTGGGCTGGAATGCTGTATCCCGCCTTGCTCCAAGGAGTAGCAGACTAAGAAAAGTTGGGACAACTCCTTTGGCTGAGATAAAAGAACTCTTCTGGAGCAAGCAGCAAGTGAATTTCCTCTTTTTCCTCGTTTTCCTGAGGAACCAGTCTGTGTCTCCCTTCCCAAACCAGCAGCTGATCCCTGACAGGATCAAGAGCCGCCCGAATTCCCTGGCAGCATCTGCTCCGAGGAGGGGCTGGAAAAGCTGTCTGGTTTTGATCCCTGTGTGCACCTGCAAGGCAAATCCCAGCAGTGATTCCCTTGGACACACAGATTTTTGGTAGCTCATTGTGTGACTAAACCGATGTCAGACCAAGGTAGTTCCCAGAGCAGCCAGCAGTGAAAAGGGAAATATGATTTTGTGGTGTAGGTTTAGTAACTCCTGATGGTACAGGGGGTTTTGGTGGAATTCATCTAAAGTTTTTAGCCCAAATTGTGCTTTTTGGTGTGTAACTGGATATATTTGTCCTTACACGAGGGCGGTGAGGTCACAGCTGTGCTAAACTCCACTGCACCTCTCACTGCAATGTTCAATGTTCCAGCCTCACAATGATTTCTTTCTCAAGCCAGTCCTAAAAAACCATTCCATTTAATTAAAATCAGAATATTTCAGTTAAGGAAACAACTATTTATTAAATAAATTTGTCAGGGAATAAAAGATGGGGAAAAGCCTTGTGCTGTGGCAAGAATTTCCTGCGAAATCATAAGAGTTTTAAGACCTGAACACCTTGAAAGAGTAAATACTGTGTTTTTTCCTCCCCAAAAATGGCTTCCTCGATGTAAAAAGCTTCTTTTAATGAAAAGAGGCCATGGTGCAAACTGCAGTTCCTCCGAGGCCCTGGAAGGAGTCAGGAGAGCTGGCGAGGGATGTTTGGAGTCACCTTGGAGGCAGGATCGAGCTTTAGGAGTGGATTCTGGGGGGAAGTTCCCACTTACATACACAGCCTTGAATCCTAGGAATGAAAAAATTCCATGGGCAGGCATGGAAAGGGTTCCCAGGGGCCTTGATGTGAGAAGCTGCAGAGGGTGGGGATCCCCACGGTGCCCACAGGAGCTCTCTGGACGTCCCTGCACCTCCCGGGCTCATCCATCAAGAGTGAACCCAGCCTGCCATCCAGGTTTTTGTGGGATTTCAGTCCCCTGCATGGAAAAAACACTCTGGGAATGGCCTCACCTCTTGTCTGCCTGGTGTGTTTGGTTTTTTGACCACATGATTTGCAATTCAGGCTGTGCTGGGGACACTTGAGGGCATGGCCAGGGAAGCGGCTGAGCGGGAGCAGCGGGATTTGCTGCTCACGGTGCACGGGCAGGCGCTGGAGCAGAACTGAAGGGATGCTCCACGGGATCCAACTGTCCATTCCTTCTGCCCTTTAACAGGGAAAACTGTCCGTCTTGTCTTGAGGAGGAGGCCAGGGTCAGGTTTTGCTTGACGTGCTTTTTGCAATGAACTGTGTCAGCAGCCCCAGTTCAGTCTCTGTAACCCCTTGTGAAGGCTGGGAACGGATGGGAAGGGGCTGGGGCACATCCTGCCCGGTGATAGAGGTTTAATCTTGACCATACACATTTTAAACTAAGGAAAATCCTTGTTGGAGGCAATGCACCCCAGGGAAAAGGGAGGAGAAGGGAAAAGAAGGCAGAAGGGTCTCTGTTGATGCAGAGCATGATGGGAGGGGAGGATTAATTCCTTCAGCTCGGGTGTCAGCTGGGTTTGAAATGTTGGTTCATACACACTGGAATAAGTCAATATCTCGTTTTAATGCTGCTGATCCATGGAATTAAAGAACGGGTTGGGTTGGAAGGGACCTTGAAGATCAGCTCATCCCACCCCTGCCATGGGCAGGGACACCTTCCACTGTCCCAGGCTGCTCCAAGCCCCAATGTCCAGCCTGGCCTTGGGCACTGCCAGGGATCCAGGGGCAGCCCCAGCTGCTCTGGGCACCCTGTGCCAGGGCCTGCCCACCCTGCCAGGGAACAATTCCTTCCTCACATCCAATCCAAGCCCTCGCTCTCTGCACAGAGCTGTTCCTTGGCACACAGAGGGACAATCACAGTGTGACTCCATGGGATGTGCTGGATTGTCACATCCTGCAGGATCTGCTGTTTGGCACAGAATCATTTACCCCAGGCAGGTCACAGGCAGTGCCTTCACTCCCACCCTGCATCCCTGGGGTCTCAGGTCAGGGGGGTTCAACTCCCTGACAGGAGGGGGCAGCCGGGGGGTCGGGCTCTGCTGCCAGGGAACAGGGACAGGACAAGGGGAAAGGGCCTCAGGCTGGGCCAGGGGAGGCTCAGCTTGGACAGCAGCAGGAATTTCTGCATGGAAAGGGTGCTCAGGCCTTGGCAGGGGGCTGCCCAGGGAGCTTTGGAGTGCCCATGCCTGGAGGTGTCCAAGGAAGGGCTGGAGGTGGCACTCAGTGCTCTGGGCTGGGGACAAGGTGGGCATCGGGCACAGCTTGGACTCCATGGGCTGGGAGGGCTTTTCCAGCCTCAGGGATCCTGGGATTCTGTGGGGCAAATTTGGGCTGTGCAGGAATGCTGAATTGCCACCTGCAGTGGGAAGGAGGCAATTGCAGGGACCGGGGGGTGCAGCACTGGATGCCCTGGGGAATAAGACCTGGATCCCTGAGGATTCAGTAGTATTGGACCTGCTTTTCCAGTTGGTTTTTTTTTCCTTTCATTCACCTCAGAGTTTACTTGATGAGGTAAATTCTAATTTGCTGGCAGGATTGCTGTGCTCTCTGAGATGATGTCTTTGCATTTCCAAGGCAAACAAAACCACAAATGTCCTTTCCCCACCTTTATGACTCTGTCAGCGAGGAGAAACACCCTTCAGAGACCCACTTGTGATCTCCAGAGGCACAAGGCCTGCTTTGGGGTTAAGCTGCTGCCTTTTACATCATTCTATTGTAGTGGTTCTACTGAGAATTTGAAAAGGCCATGCCAGGAATTAAATCTTGGACTTTTTCTTCTGGTTTTTAGCCTTTAAAAATAATGATGTTTATTTTTACCTGTTATTTTTGATTTCCAAATTCCCTCCCTCCCCCCCCTCCTTTTTTTTTTTAAAGGAGGAGTGCTGCCTTTTTGGGGTTTTTTGCCATCAGTTGTTATTTCTCCTGACAAGGAGAATCACATTTTACTTTTCAACACCTGCAGAGTTGAAAGGTGCAGGTCTCAGGTACATATGGATCAGCAGGGTTAGCAGGAATCACTGCTAACATAAGTGCTCCATGGTTTTATCCTGATGCAAACAGTCCCAGAATCCAATCCTCTGTCACCACCATGGTGCTTCAGAGCCTTCAGGGGTGGTTCCATCCCACATCCTGCCTGTTCAGGGAAAGAAAACTCCTCTTGTCAGGAATTTTGCATCAAGCGAAGCCTAACCCTGGCTCTTGGCCCAGGAGGACAGTGGGATTCTGAGCTCCAGAGCAAAGCAGGGTGTGACAGGACTTCAGATCGTGTTTCTGCAGCTGCAGCTCTTCACAGCTCAGTGCAGAACATTAGGCACAACTGGAGATTTATTGAGGTGTTAGGGTTTGTTTGAAGTCATTCATCCTTTCCAAATCATCATTTGGGATTGAAATATTGATGGCTGTGCTTAGCAAGAGGATTGTTTTGTGGTGCTTGCTGAAATGTAGGGAAGAGTGGAGTGAAGGGAGGGATTGGAGTGAAAGATTGGGGCTTTTTACTGCCAGTACTAAAGCAGATGCAGTTATTAAATATTTTGATCACATTATGGTGTGACTTGAACTACAGGGCTCTGAAAGGCGGTGGGATCTCCAAGTCAGGACCTGCAGCTCCACCCTGCATGGCTTCCCTGAGGTTTCCCTCAGCAGGGAAAGGAGGCAGCCCGAAATAATGGGGCAAGGCTTTTTTGGGTGTTATTTTGCTGATTTTGGTGAGAATCTCTGGAGCTGTGACCTGTCAGCTCTAGAAAGAGCCCAGGGCAGTTGTTCATTCCCTTGCTGGGGCAGAGAGGAACAGCCGTGCTTGGTATCTAAGCATTAAGAATGATGGATTGTGGGGAATTGCAAAGGATGAGACATCTGGAGGTGGAATACAACAGGTTTTATAACCTTAATTTATAAATCAATCCTGGAACTGTTGGAAAATGTCAAGGGGTTTGATGTTCATCCTTGTCTCTCTCCGTTACGGCCACAGCCGTCCCCAGGTTGTTGTGCTCTCCTTGTGCCCCACACACAACGTCCCTCAGGGTGTCACCAGGGTGCCTGAGGAGTTTAAAGACCTTCAGCTCCTTCTCAGTGCTCAGGATTGGGTTATAAATCATTCGTCAATGGGTTGGAAATCAAGGCGAAAGGGTAAGCTCAGATTTAGGACTTGCTGCACCCGACGCGCTTGGCCTCAGCAAGGGATGCTCACCTCGGGCATGATCAGCACGATTTGGAGATCCGCGTCTGGTCCTTACCCTTCTTTTTGAAGTTTCCCCATACCCATTAAACTCTCCTTCCTCTGGGCTCCAGAGCTGTTTTGGGAGCCCTTGGACAGTGCGCAGCCATTTGATACTCACGGATATTTCCGAGCTCGTCCTCGTGCCTGACACTTCTCACAAAAAGCCATTTACCCCCTGCCCAGCCTGTTATCACCCAGACAGAGCCTGTTCTTGTGCCCATTTTCATGCTCAGATAACAAACAGATCCCTCCCAAAGCAGCTGACAGTCTCCTCTCCTCAAAGGAGAAGGATTTCAGCAGGGCCAGGAGTCTGCTTGGAAGTATTTTGCTTGTTGGCCAGGCCAAGTGAGGAACTCTTCATACAGGGCCAGAAATGCAGCTGGAGCCTTCCAAACTCCATTTCCTTTTGCCTGGCTCACAACCACATCGGCTCCTGTGTGATAAGAGGATTATTGTCTTTATCATTAGCATTATTTTTCAAATGAGGGAGGAACCTGAGCATTTCTTGGCAGGTTCCAGGCTGAAGTTTAGCTTCTCTCTCATGTTTTTCCATCTCTTCTAAGGAGAAACGCCTGAATTTCCCTGCACCGTCCTGGACTGCATCTTACTAACCGTGGAAGTCCATGGAAGAGAAGTGCTCCCATGGGGATGTTGGGTCTGCCCAGGTCAGAGATGCCTTTGGGTGGTGTTTGCTGGGATTTCTTCTCCTTGCAAAACTGTTCATCACCTTGGGTTGATAATTGGAAGACCAGCTGAGGTCTCCAATATAATATTTTAGAGAATTCCAAAGGAAACTGTGCTAAAATATGTTAAAATCCATGGAATGTTAGGGAGAGAAAGTCACGGGAAAAGGGCCTTTTTCTGCACAGCTGGTAGGGAAGTTTGAGTACAGCCTAATTACGAGGAGGATGTCTCAGGCTTCGTGTTTGAAAACCGTCTCCAAACTGCCTTTGGAGCCTCATGAAAACTCCGGAGTCTGCTGCAAATCCACAGTGCCAAGCAAAGGTTTCTGGAGGAGCATTAATTTGATGGCAAACGCAGCTTTGGGGCCAAATAAATTGTTGGCAGAATGTTTCAGAAATGAGGAATGTCCTCTCTCTGGGTGCTGGGTTCCTCGCAGGGTGAAGAGGCTCTGAGGAAGAGGGCAGAGCAGCGGGTGGGGATGGTTTGGGGTCAGACAGGCTGGGGACACTGTTGCCTGCAGCACTTGGAGGCTGAGGAGGGATGGGATGGATGCATGGATGGTTAAACGGGCTAGAATATGGCAGGCCTGGAGAGAGGTTGTCAACAGCTTTGATGTTTAACTGGTGCCAGGGAAAAGCAGAGGGTGGTGAGGCTGGTGTGAGATGCTCCACATCTCCTCTCACGCTGCTCAAAGCCACACCTTGAGGGCTCTGTCCAGTTCTGGGCCCCTCCAGCTCCCTCCTGGGGCTCCAGCCCCTTCCCCAGCTCCGTTCCCTTCCCAGGACAAGCTCCAGCCCTTTGTCATGAGGAGCCCAAAATTCAGCTTCCAAGGGATGCACTTGAGAAGCTCACAGTGCCAGCAGGGCCCATAGTGAATGTTTAATGTTTGATGAGTTTCTCAGCTGGCCCTTCTAGCTGGCCCCTGAGCTCCTGCCCGTGATTACAGCATTCCCAAACCCTCCAAGCCTCAGGTCTGAGTGGAGGTAGAAAACCTCAGATGCCGTTGAGATTGAAACATCCCAGCAGGAATTGCCGTGGCCGTAAGTGCTTGGCAGTGCATTAACTTGGAGTCCTCCTACTTTCATGAAGGATTCATTGAAGTTTCGACTTGCTGTGAAGCTCTTCAGGATTTCCGAAGTGGGTTTTTAGTGCAGAGATGCAGCATTTTACACATGCAAAGCTTCAGACTTGCTGAGAACAGCCTCTGCCATGGCTGCCTTCTCCTGGCACCAGTTCCCAGGGACTTCTCTGGTGATGGCTAAAAACACACTCTGGGTTCTGTTAGAAAGGGAGATTCAGAAACACAGCTCTGAAATGAATTCCCTGGCCTGAAAGATGGGTGGAAGTTCAATTGCCATGGCTGGGGAAGAGAGGAAAACTTGGGAGGACTGGAATTGTGCCCACAGAGTAATGGAGTGCTTCGGTGGTGCCAATTCTTTTAAGAAATAAGTGGCCGTGGGATAAGAGGAGTATCAGCAACTCCTTCACTGGCCATGGCCACCTTCCTGCCAGGGCCTCAGTAACAAACACTGTGGCAACAGCCAAGGAGAGGTGTTAGTCCTTCCCAGGGTCTAACTGGGGTTAATTGGCTGGAAATCAGAAAGCTCCAGTGCAGATTTGATGCCATTGCTTAAACCCACATAGATTAGGAAGAGGTTGGGTTTTCTCCCTGCTGGAAAAGGCTGGCTGGGAATTCTGGAGAGAAGCACAGTGAATAACCCAACCCAGCAGCGTGGCTTGTAATCCAAAGTGAATATCCAAGGCTGCAGCCTTCATTCCATCTTTCCTTAAGGATGGCTGGCACTTATCCCATTGCCCAGCCAACCCAGCTGTGGGTGAGCAGCAAACTGATGGAAAAATGGAAACTGATGCGCCGCTCGTCCCTGAAATAGTTTTCTTTTTTATTTTGTTGTGATAAAAGCGTCGCGAAAAATGCATTTCAACAAGAACAAAGATTTCATCAGGGACCTGAGGAAATCTGTCACTTCACTTAACAAACACAGAGCCCTTGAGATGTGTGTTGGGATGAGGATGGTGTGATCCTGGTGTGCTGATTGGAATCCTCCAGGGAGGGAGACGTGGTCAAGCCTCTGTTTGTTCAGGCAAAGCCCAAACAGCACAGGCTGGCTCTGAGGAGCTTTGAAATAAAGGGGATTATTGCTTCCCCTGCAGAGGAGTGTAAAACACGGGAATTCATCCAGACCCTTCTGACAGAGGGATTTTAAAGTTTGTCAGTGATCGGGGTGAAGCAGTTGCTGAGTGCAGCCAAATTGTGTCCCACATGTGAGCCCAAAAAACCCCAAAATCGAGAGGAGGAATAGGGACAATCTTTGGATGCACCTTGTTGCAGTGCAGGAGTCAGGAGCACATTTGCACTGTGGAGCGTGTGAGAGTCTGAAGGCCAAATTAAGTAAAGATCTAGGCACAATTCCAAACTAAAAGCTCATTAACTCCAGCCCTGCGTTGGCTTGACCGCTGGGACGTGTGTGAGGACACCCCTGGACGCTCCTTGGCAGGCAACTGGGAGCTAATCTTGGCCTTGACGTTACAAAATGACGCTGCTGGAGGCGAAGCCCCGGTGCAGGAAAAGCTGCCAGTGCTGTTTGGGGGCAGTGCCAGGTGTGAGGGAAATGTTGTGGCAATATTTCCTTACATTCACAGGATAGCAGTGGTGATCCACGAGGAAATGGGATAGGTCCTGTACTTGGGGTGTATTTAGGGTGTATCTAGGGTGTATTTAGAACGTGCAGGCTGGAGGATGTGTAAGTGTGGGATTAGTGCAGTGGGTTGGTGTCTGTGCAATTTATCCCCTCTGTGTTGCTGCATTGGAATTGTTTATTTCACACACCTGCAGCTTGGTGAGCTCATCAGTGGCTAATCTGGCAGGTAAACCAAGGAATTTGGCTTAAACAAGTATTTTCAATGATTCCTAGGGTGCTTTAGGGAGCTTTTCGCCTTTCTTTTCTCAGAGTGGCATGTTCTTTCCTGGTTTTCTTTCCTGGAGAAAACCTCTACAACCATCTGTAATTACTGGTGGAGCAAAGGGAGTGTGTCAGACCATTCCTGGCTGAGTTTTTTCCCTCCCAGAGTTTAATTATCACTGCTTTTTGTTATCTGCTCTCTCTGAATCTCACTGGGGTTACCTCTGTGCTGTGTCAGGGTTGCACCCACAAGCTGGGTGAGGGCAGTGAGGACATGGTGGATGTGGTTTTAGAGGAGGATGGGTGGTGGTGGCTCCTCCAGCTTCTCCTCCTCCCTGGCCAATTGCTGGGCTGGCTTTTGTATCCCTCTGTGATTTACATCATTCCCAGTATCCCACCTATTCTCTGGAATCTGGGACAAGGTGAGCAATAAGTGGAGGTGATGGGGTTTGTTCTCCTCCTTAGATAACCCAGGGCGTGAAATTGAACTTGGATGTAAAAAGGCAAAAAACCCCCAGTTTGCCATTCATTCTGGCATGAAGCTTTAGCCTTTACCAGGAAGGGAATGTTGTAAAGGTGGGATTTACATCTTTTTCATCCAAAAGCTGTCATTTCCAAACCAAAACCAACCCATGTTTTCATTACAACCCACCAAGAGTCACTCAGGAAAGCCAGGAATATTGGTTTCAATATTTATTACAACAGAGCCGTGTGGTTTTGGCCATTCCCAAACTACTCTTGGCTGCTCCCACAGTTTGCCAGGTGGATTTGTTTGGAAGAGAAGTTGGGTAATGTCTTGTTTCTGTGCTTGAAGATTAGAAGTGGTGCTGTGTGTGCAGATCTCCCGAGTGAAGCATCCTTTACCTGGTAATTGTTGTGTTTTGTCTCAGCAGAGCCCAGGAGAGATTGAGCACAAAGCCTTTAACATGACTACAAAGAGCTCTTTAGATGTGCATCTCATTGTGTGGAACGTCTGGAGGCCTTCCCCACATGAGCAGCGCTTTCCCCTCGTGAAGATACAGAAATATTGATCCAGAGATAGGCAATAATTAGCACAAATTAAGATGTTACAGGAAGTAGCCCCTAGCACTGTCGATAGGGGATCGTGCTCAGAAGCTGTTGCTGAGCATGAAATCCCCGCTGAGTGAAATGAACTGATTTGATCACTAAATGCCCACAGATTATAAATTTGGTAAATTGATTGTTTACACTTTTGTGCCCCTCACTCGCAGTGGCTCTCGCTGTGTTGCAGGAAATGCTCAGTGATGGGAGCCACCGTGCCTGGGGCAGGAGGAGTTTGGTTCAGGAGCTGACCAGGGCAAGGGAAGGGCTTTTACTCATTGGCATTTTCCCCTTTATTGCATGGGAAGTGTTTAATTCGTGTTGATTTGAGGAAAACAGGGAATGTGGCTCCTCTTTGGGAGCTTCCAACTGAACTCAAATTGGGAGGGAGTGCAGGAACCTTCACTGAAGTGAGGAGGAATGGAGCTCTGCTCTTTTTTCCATCTGTTTTGAGCCAAAAATTAGGTACTCATGTCTGGGAGGTCAAGATCAAGTTCTTTTCTTGCTCTTGAGCTGCCCTGAACCTGCTGCTCGGGGTGGAATGGCTGGAATCCCTGGAAATGTTCAAGACCAGGCTGGACATTGGGGCTTGGAGCAGCCTGGGACAGTGGGAGGTGTCCCTGCCCATGGCAGGGGTGGCACTGGATGGGCTTTGAGGTTCCTTCCAACCCAAACCATTCCATGGATTTTTGATTCCATGACCAGGGCTGGACCCCAGGACTGTGGTAACCAAAATCAGTCAATTCCAATGTGGGAAAAGGAGGAATTTGTAATATTTCCCTCCTATGAAAAATTCATCAGTGTGAGCAAAAGATAGATTTTAATTTCTGCATCTGGACTCAATTTGGAGAAGCCTCCCGGGAATCTGGAGAGGAGTTAATGACTCACAATGTGCTTAATTACCTGTAAAGTTACTTTGTGCTGAGCAGACAGAAAGGAAGAGTTGGGCAGAGCACGATCAAAGTTCTTTAGCCAAGATAAAAATGAAAGAGGGGAAAAAGAACTGTGGTACCACGGGTGTCAATGACAGTTCCAGAAAAAAGGTGGATTTGCATAGAATCATGGAATCCCAGAATGAATTGAGTTGGAAGGGACCTTAAAAATGCCCATTTCCACCCCCTGCCATGGGCAGGGACACCTCCCACTATCCCAGGCTGCTCCAAGCCCCAATGTCCAGCCTGGCCTTGGGCACTGCCAGGGATCCAGGGGCAGCCCCAGCTGCTCTGGGCACCCTGTGCCAGGGCCTGCCCACCCTCCCAGGGAACAATT
Organism: Corvus cornix cornix; assembly: GCF_000738735.6. Taxonomy (NCBI): domain Eukaryota; kingdom Metazoa; phylum Chordata; class Aves; order Passeriformes; family Corvidae; genus Corvus; species Corvus cornix. The sequence continues at coordinate 34,763,488 of NC_046336.1, read as the reverse complement.
CCTTCCCAATATCCCATCCAGCCCTGCCCTCTAAAGGGAAGTCTTTAGAAGGTAAAGGACAAGGGCAGCAGCTCCCTTGGCCAGGTTTTCCAAGGACACCTGTGCACGACGAAGTCCGGGATGAGTTTCTGGGCCATAAATAAGTGTGGGAATTCTGTCCTGAGTGGGAAGAGATTTGAAACGCTCCCGGTCTCCCCTCTGGCATAAATGCTCATGAGAAAAGGAGTCATGTGGATAATGTGCTGCCTGGGCAGGATCACCAACATGGAATGGTGATTTTGGGTTGTTTTTATTTCAGGGAATTAATTCCGCTCTCACACAGGAGCCACGCTGTTAACACTGGTACAAAGCCCATGTTTGAAGCAAGCCTTAGTCATGCTACTAATGGGAGCATTTTGTCTTCAGCACCTTTAAAAGTTCCCTAAATGGTGCCATTTGTGCTCTGATCTCTTAATGTTTTTATGTCCAGGCAGAGATGGGTCTGGTTTTCCTGCACCGAGTCCATTTGCACATCATAATGATCATTTTATGCATTTGTCCTCTCCTTGCATGGGATGAATTTTTAATGTGCAGGCAGTGGGTGACATTTTTATTGCTTTTACGAGCACCAGGAATGCATTTTAAATTCAATTAGGTACTGTCTCTGGAAATACCACACAAGTGACTTGCCAATAAATACATCTCATGGATTACTGGAAACTAACAGGGACAGTAATCACTGGAGTGACTTCACTGGGCCAATTTTCGTGGCTCCAAAAAATACAAGTTAATGCATATTAGGAGGAATAATTCAAGCTTCATATAGACACTGATAAACCAGCATAATTATTTCTGGAAGGAGATGAAAAGAGTTTCTGCAGCTCAACGGAGACAAACTCACTGGGTGCCCCAGCAGCTCGCAATGCAATTTGAAATCTGTGTTTTAAAGGGTAGGGGAAGTCAGAAAAGGGCATCCCATGCACTGAACACAAGCTCAAAGAACTCGCAGGATTTGTGCTGTTGAATTGAGTTGGAGATGAAGACAAATCAGGCTTAGGCTGAAGTGTCCTCAGAGGGATGGTAAAAAAATCCTGAAGTTGTTAATAATTGAGCAAATTGCAGCTGACCTGCCGTGAATCACTGTTCTGCTAAGCTGCTGACGAGGAGCCGGAGCAGGACCAGCTGGCCAGAGCACACCAGGAATCAATCAGGATCTGGTTTAACAAGAAAATCCAAACTGCTGCAAAACTGGGAAGATGAAATTCAAAGCAAGTGGGGATCCGCGTGTGCAGGCACTCACAACCATAGGCACAGGATTTGGAATACTTTGTGGGGAGATAAGGGTGCCATTGAAAATAAAATCACTTGGAACAAGTAAATAAAGCGTGAGTCCTTATCCAGAGGCGGTAAATGCAGGAGGAACCAGCGTTTGCTCCCAGGACATGGAATACCAGAGTGGTTCCTGTCTGCAGGGACCGTCTGCTCCAAACCCTGCTTTAAAACAGCTGAGCTTGAGCCAACCCCACCACCCCAGAGAAACCTGGAGGAAGCAGATGCCCTGTCCAACACAGCCTCTACTCCCCTGCAGCTGTAGCATGGGAGATGCTCAGCGGCTCGTGGATCCTCCGAGGAAACCTGGATTGCAATCCATGACCTGGATTTTCCAGTCCGGGCTAATGGGACTTACCCTTCCAAATGACACCAGAGATCCAGGACCTTCTGTTCCCCCATATTTTTAGTTTCCAGGTTGAACTGATGTTTCGGTAAATCCCAGTCCTTCACAAAGGGTTCCCAGCACTGTCTCCGTGAGGTCCTGGATCTAAGGGACAATGGATAGGGCACCTTGTCCCTGAGCCACTGAGCTCCACTACAGCCCCAACTGAGTTTTGATTGGAGAAAGGAAAAAGCACCTCTTGATAAGAAAACATCCAGCCTTGTGTCCTTGGCTTCCTCATGGACAGAGCTCTGCCCCAGTCCTTTCCTTACTGCTGGAAACGGGGGAATGAGACAAACAACTCAGTTTGTGGGATTTCTACATCCACTGGACTTTGCCTTCCTTCACCTGCAGATGATCTTTGCCATCTGATCTTCCTCCCGTGTGGGTAATAACCACTCTGAATCCATGTTAAGTGGCAAATGTGTTATTCCAAGGACACTTAATGGGATTTGGCAGGGGGATGTTATTTGGGATAACCTGGCTGCTGTGTTTTAAATCAATCCCTGTGTGCCCACCCTGGTGGTCTGCTGCCCTGATCTCCATGCCTGGCCCAAAACTGAGCTGATGAACATGTGTGGGCCACTAAAGGGAATTTTGTTAGGCATTAAGCACCACAGAGGAGTAAACTGAGTCATCTGCAAATATGTGGAACGATCATGAATAAATCAGGAATGACAGGGACCCAGGAATGGATTTATGGAAGTGCTTTCAACACCTGTTGCTGGCTCCTTTTAATGGTATTTTGATATCTGTCAATGAGTCAGATTTTAATCTGAAGTGTTTCCTTCCAAACGCACTGAATGGTGGTTTTAATCGAGATGAAATGTGGCCTGGCATAAATCAATGTACAGAAAAGAAAATCTGCCAGCCAGCCATAATCGTATCGTGATGACCTTCTTGCAATGAAAAAATGAAATCAAGTAAAGCTGACTGGCATAAATTATATTTTAAAATCATTTGTGATGGGCTGGTGGAGCCACTGTTGGATGAGGATGGGCTCTGGGCATAGCCAGGCTCACAGGATGCTGCTCTGTGAAAAGGGGCAGGGCAGGATATCCTGGATTACAGCGCTCAGGGCAAAAATTCAGCACCAAATCTGGGTTCATTCCTTTTGGATCCATCTTCCCTATCCTTTCCCATTCCCTGACCTCCTCGTGGGCTAATCTGGGCTCAGGTTTCCCTTGTGTTTGCTTCATGTCTGCCGCAGAAATCCTGGAATTCTGTCCTGCCTTTTATTATTTCTCTGTATCAACAAGGGAGCCCACAGATATTCCCAACCACTGCAGTTTCGGGATTGTCTTCATCACTTTTGGAAGAGGACAGGTGGAAAAGGTTTGGAGGTTCAACCACGGGCCGAGGGAATGACAGAGCAGGGTGCTGGCGGGATTCCCGTCCTGGGATACAGAGTTGTCTGCTGAACAGCAATTAATTAAACAAATTGGTGGAATTCAGTGAAGCTTTCATGTTGCAGCAGAGAACATAGTGGAGAAGAGGAAATGCTGGATAGAGCAAAATGAAACATCAGTTGGGATTCAAGTGGGGCCAGATCCAATGTGTGTTGGATCCAAAGGAAGAGTCCCCAGGAATTTCCCTCTAATGGCAGGAGAGGGGCTGTTCCATGGATCAAGTGACCTGTGGCTGCTCAGTCTTGCTGGTGACCACTGACCAGAAGGCTCCTCCCCTTTTCCGAACTTCTTTGGTCCTGGAACACAGCACTTTCCCCTCATGGATCATCCAAACCCAAGATGCTCCAGTTGGAAGCTTGGGTGCCATGCTCCCGACAGGACTGGGATGAGCCAGTAGGATCAAGAACCAAAGGACTGGATTTGGGATCAGCAGCCCCAGATGGGCTGTGCTGGGAGAGGATGCCAGGACTGGGATCAAGAGCCAGTAGGATCAAGAATTGAGGGCTGGATTTGGGATCACCAGCCTGGGAGAGGAAGCCGAGAGGGTTTGACAGCAGCAGAACCGAATTGTATGGAATTTTTGCAATTGGCTTCCCAGCACAGAGGGGGGTTTTTTTTGTTTATTTTGGATTTCTTATTGCCCATTATGCTGCTTGCCTGCCTCTAATATTCCCGGGATTATGTTTTCGTAAACAATTGGATTTTCGAGCTGTGTGTGGAATCTGTCAGGCTTTATTTGATTATTTCTCCAATACAATCCGGGCCTCTTGAAAATCCTCGACCCTTAATTCATTTCCAGCTGCGGAGGCCCTGCTGTGCATAGGAAATTTTGGACTCCAAGGTGTAAAGGGAGAGAATCAACGGGGATTAAATCATCCTTCTCCTTTCTTTAATTCAATAAAGGACTCGGGCTTATCCTGGAGAAAGAGGGGTGTCCCAGCTATGGCTTTAGAGGCCCTCTAAAGGTATTTGGGATTCTGTGCAGGTTATAAATCACAAGGAAGGGAGCTGTGCCCATTCATGGGTTGGGATCACGCAATTGACTGGTTGGGATGTCCTGGAGGTCTTGGTAGTGATCCCTGGGGTTGGCACAGGGATCCCTTGTTTCTGGGAAGGTCTCAAATGCCTCTGAGGTGGATTTCCATGGGGCCAATCCCAGGATTTCCCAACGTGGTTGTGCTGGGTTTTCACCATGAAAGGAACAAAATTCTTTGGACTTTGGTGCCATTTTTGTGGCTTATTTCTCTGGGGGTAACTAAGTCATTCTTGGAAGTCTGTTCTCAGTGGTGATCTCAGAAGTGATCCTTTGGTGATCACTCAGAAGGGATTTTCTTTGCAGTTGTCCCTCCATAAATCATCTTGGACATATCAGCCAGAGTGAGGAGCTCAAGGTTGCTCCCAAACCCAGTTCTGCTGCTTTTTGCTGTGTCTGCTATTTGGTGACGCTGCCAACCATGGGGTCACCCGTGCTAACTCCCAGCCTAGGAATGTGTTGGGCAGGACATCCATGGTTTTTAATCCTTCTTATAGTAATTAACAACAACAAAAGGCACATACTTAGGAGTTTTAATGCTTTGTGAATTGAGGAGATTCACCCAACACCTGTGTCAGGGAGCAATTTTTTAAAAAAAAATTAAATATTACACAGAATCCCAGGATGGGTCAGGAACCACAGAGGGCACCTGGTGGCACCTCCCTGCTCCAGCAGGGCCATCCCGGAGCACAGGCACAGCACTGTGTGCACACAGCTCTGCAACAGCCCCAGGGAGGAGAGCCCAGAGCCTCTGTGGCCAATGTGCTCAGGGCTGGGCACTGCCCAGGGCAGCAGTTCTGCCTCCTGGGCAGGGCAATTGCTGGGCTCAGGCCCTGCCCGGTGCTCTGGTGCCATTGCTGGGCCCCGGAGCAGAGCCCGGGCCCTGCTCGGAGCCCTCCCTGCAGCCAGGGACAGCCAGGCCTGAGGGCCCCTCTCAGCTGGGGCTCCTCTCGAGGCTGAGCAGCCCCGGCTCCCTCAGCCTGTGCTGGGCACGGAGATGCTCCAGGCCCTTCCTCAGCTGCGCAGCCTCCGCCGGCCCCGCTCCAGGAGCTCCCTGGCCCTTTCAGGTCCCTTTGCTTTGGACAAGTTGCCCGGGAGAGTGTGAAAAGCTGGTGATTCAGAGGATGTAAACCACATTTACAGCTTATCTTTCTTTTGTATACCTGTAACTCCGAAGGCAGAAAATGATGGTGCTCTCCGTGATACATTCATTGAGTAGGGGTGGTTAAAAGGAGGACGCAGCGTTTGGCAGTAAACAGGGCTTGGAAAGGGTGTCAGTGGCTCCGTGAAAAAGAGATGATTACTACAATTCGCTGTCAAGTGCAGCAGAGATCTCTTGAGACACAACTCCTGCCTTCATTCAGTCTTGGAGACGTTGTAAATACCCAGTTTGGAGGAAAGAGACACAACAGACCGTGCATGCAAATGCCACTTATCCCTTATTTACACTCACTGTGGTTTTGGAGCACTGACCGGTGTTAAGGATCTCTTTTGAGGCACACCATGAGAATCAATCCCAAAAATACTTTGTTTTCTACCTTTTGTGAGGTAATGGTCTTTGTTGGACTTCATTCTGGTGCCCCAGGGTGGCAAGGCCAGGCTGGATGGGGCTTGAAGCACCCTGGGACAGTGGAAGGTGTCCCTGCCCATGGCAGGGGTGGCACTGGATGGGCTTTGAGGTCCCTCCCAACCCAAACCATCCGGGGATTGTGTGGTTCAGTCAAGAAGCAGAAATTTGGCTTGGTGCACCTGCTCTGGGTCTGTCCAGAGGCTGAAGGGTAAGGGCTCATTTCCCATGAAATCCCCCAGACAAAGAGGAAAAAATGCAGGAGAGAAAATCCTTGACAGCAAACTGTTTTGGAGAGGTAATTACAGTGCAAGGCAAAGACAATTTAATTTCAGCTGTATTGCAAATGCAGGATCATAAAAATCAGTGTTCAGGGCTCTGAGGCTTTGCCTGACAGCTTTTATCTTTAATCACTAGTGAGTTTGTATCAAACACAGTGTGGCCAGATGGGCCAGGGCAGTGACTGTCCCTGTGGGCTGGCCCTGCTGAGGGACCTCAGGGCTGTGTCCAGTTCTGGGCCCTCCTGGCCAGAGAGCCCTGGAGGGGCTGGAGCGTGTCCAGGGCAGGGAACGGAGCTGGGAAGGGGCTGGAGCCCCAGGAGCGGCTGAGGGAGCTGGGAAAGGGGCTGAGCCTGGAGCAAAGGAGGCTCAGGGGGGACCTTGTGGCTCTGCACAAGTCCCTGACAGGAGGGGGCAGCCGGGGGGGTCGGGCTCTGCTGCCAGGGAACAGGGACAGGACAAGGGGAAACGGCCTCAGGCTGGGCCAGGGGAGGCTCAGCTTGGACAGCAGCAGGAATTTCCCCATGGAAAGGGTGCTCAGGCCTTGGCAGGGGCTGCCCAGGGAGCTTTGGAGTGCCCATGCCTGGAGGTGTCCAAGGAAGGGCTGGAGGTGGCACTCAGTGCTCTGGGCTGGGGACAAGGTGGGCATCGGGCACAGCCTGGACTCCATGGGCTGGGAGGGCTTTTCCAGCCTCAGGGATCCTGGGATTCTGTGATACAACAGTGTTGGAAAAGCTGGGTGAGTGGAAGGTAGAAAAGCTCTGCAGGTGGAATTTGATTTGCAAATATGAAGAAATGCCACCTGCTAGATCCAAAACCATCCCATAACATCCTCCAAGGATTCCAGCAGGAGCAGGTTCCCCCTGTGAGGTGGCTCAGGAGTACCAGTGAACCCTGTGCCTCGAGATGAGCAACCAGAGCTGTGCCTGCCCGAACTTCACTGCTGTTCCCGGAGTTGGGGCTGCTGCTGAGCCTTTGTAGCTCCCAGGGAGCAATTGTCCTTTTCCAGATGAATCATCCCGAGTGAATTCATGTGGAATGGGAGGAGGGGGTTCACATACCTGCTAATTGCTCTCCCTCCCTCTCGTGCTGACAGCAACAATTGAACTTTTCTTTTAAATCAGTCCCATCTCCCCAGCAGCTGCCAGAGGAGATGAGGTAGGAGGGCTCTCTGTGATAATGAACCCCTGTCAGGGAGAGGCAGGGATTGACAGCAGCAAGGCAAAACACTCCTCCGGAGTTCCTGATCTGCCTATTGAACACAAACAGAGCCTGGGCCGAAAGAGGATCCCTGGAAGTGTTCAAAACCCAAACAGGTGTGGTGGGTTAGTGGTGGACATGGCAGTGTTGGACTCTGGTCTTGGAGGGCTTTCCAGCCTCAGTGATTCTGATCCTTTTGAGATCGTTTTGCGTTCCCCTCAGGGAAATGGAGAGTTTTGGCCTCGTGATGTCAGCAGATCCCTTGGCATCCCTGGTATCCTTTCAGCAGGTGAGGGAAAAATGCAATTCTTGGCACTTGGTTTACTTCAGTATTTGCTCATCAGGGATATGACCAGTTCTGCTTCTCTCCCGTTTTCCTGTGTGTAGCAGGGCTTAGGATATAACCAGATCTCTGAAAACAAATGCCCCACATCCTCCTGTCAGGACTTCATTTCCCTGATACGAGCTGTGTAATGAGTGGCAGAGCGTTCAAACTGTGGCTGTTCCATTTTCACCCTCTTCAAAATGAGTAATTGTGAATTGTTTACTGCCTGCGTGGCTTAAGCACAGCAGACAAATCATCTGCAGCACCTGCAGAGCAAATCTGTTCTCTCTTCCTGACACTTCTGCTCCACGAGGTGCTTCCAAGGCCACCCGAATGTGAAATTAATGGGAATGTGAGTGGCTGTCACCCTCCCTGTCCCATTCCAGGGCAGGGAACGGAGCTGGGAAGGGGCTGGAACCCCAGGAGCGGCTGAGGGAGCTGGGAAAGGGGCTGAGCCTGGAGCAAAGGAGGCTCAGGGGGGACCTTGTGGCTCTGCACAAGTCCCTGACAGGAGGGGGCAGCCGGGGGGGTCGGGCTCTGCTGCCAGGGAACAGGGACAGGACAAGGGAAAGGGCCTCAGGCTGGGCCAGGGGAGGCTCAGCTTGGACAGCAGCAGGAATTTCCCCATGGAAAGGGTGCTCAGGCCTTGGCAGGGGCTGCCCAGGGAGCTTTGGAGTGCCCATGCCTGGAGGTGTCCAAGGAAGGGCTGGAGGTGGCACTCAGTGCTCTGGGCTGGGGACAAGGTGGGCATCGGGCACAGCCTGGACTCCATGGGCTGGGAGGGCTTTTCCAGCCTCAGTGGTTCCATGAATCCAAGCAAAGTATATGGAAAACTGCTACAGGAAAACCAGCCTTTCCTTAGCAATTACCTGTGTGACTGGGGAAGAACTGAGATTTTTGGAGAAGTAAATACACCTTTCCTGAAATTAATTTCAGCCACTTCTCTTGTGGCTGCTGTGAATGCAAAGAACCAGCAGCTGATCCTCCAAATAATGTTTATTAGCCTGACAGAAAACAGGAATTCTCTTTTGATGCAGCAGTTTGCAACACAAAAGGAATGTACCTGGGAGGGTGGGCAGGCCCTGGCACAGGGTGCCCGGAGCAGCTGGGGCTGCCCCTGGATCCCTGGCAGTGCCCAAGGCCAGGCTGGACATTGGGGCTTGGAGCAGCCTGGGACAGTGGGAGGTGTCCCTGCCCATGGCAGGGGTGGCACTGGATGGGCTTTGAGGTCCCTTCCAACCCCAGCCACTCTGATTCCATGGAATGCTGCCAGGACCATGATCCCAATGGAGCCAGCATTCCCTCCCTGACACAACTGGGAGCCCAGTGGGAGGCTGCGTGTACAGCTCGAGTTGCCCAAACCACCATTTTTTGGTGATATCCCAAATCAGGGATCAGCTTGGGCTGATCAGATGTATCCTCAGCTCTTTTGGAGCTGCGACAGAGCTGTAGGAGCATCCCAAGTGTGCTAAGGAGGGACATTTGCATTTTCCAGCCTTCATTCCAGTTGGGTGCCAAAAAAAAAGTTTCAGGGAACTCAGCCAGCCTTAATTTCCTTTCACTGGAGTGCTGGAGTTTGGAGCTCTGCTTGCCCAAGGCACAGAACGGTGACAACAACTGCAATTGTGGCAGTGCCAAGCAGCAATGAAAGAGAGAGGTTCTGTTCCAGGCTTAACCCAGGAGAAATATCTGCCACCGACCTGGATGAGCACCCTCACTGAACACCCTTCAAAAGTTTGGGAATGTGTCCTGAAAGGGATTTAGAGAGTGAATGGTGGCTTTTATATCCTGGAGGCAGAGGCGAGCCAAGAGCCCCGCGAGCTGTTGTGTGTGTCAGAAGATAAATGTCCTGCCGGAGCTGGCAGCGCTGCCACCGAGCGGTTCTGGGGCTCACAACAACACCTTGGGCCACAGCCAGCAGCGCTTGGAAGCCCCTGCTGCTTCCTGCAGGAGCCATCCCGTGGGATGAATCACAGGGATGAATCAAAGCCGGGTTAACGGGGATGTTGCCGCTACCTGGAAGTTGAGAGCGGCTTGGTGACTGCATCCCCAGGGATGGAGCCACGACCTTTCCCACCTCCTCCGGGTTGGGCATATCCCTGCTCCTCCACGGGGACAGGGATTCAGTCCAGGGATGTTTTAGCACAGCTGCTTTCCCCGAGTTTGGCAGCTGGTGCTGGGCACGCTGAGCTCTCTGGGAAAATGTGTCACGTTTGGAGCCAGGTGGAATGGCTCCAGACAGGGAGCAATTCCCCGTGGGAAATTCTCCCGGGTGCAGGCGCTGCCATCCCTGCACGATGTTCCGTGGCTGAGCAGTGGGAAACGCAGCCAGGAAAATGTCACCTCTCCTCCTTGCCCTGCTCCCAGTCCAGGGTGTAGGGGCAGAGGGGCTGGAGAAGGTCAGGGAATGTTCCTCGTCCCGTTCCCTGCGATGGCAGTCACAGTGTCCAGATAAAATCCTGTTTGTGGATGGATTAAAATCATCCAGTTTATGGCATTTGCTGTTAAAACTCAAATCCCTGGAGTTAGGGGTCTGCTTTGCCTCCTTGTGTGCTGCCTCTACAGGGTGGCCTGGATCCTCCTGTGGATCCTGGGCTCTACTTTAGCCAGGGGATCCCATCAAACAGGCATAAATCATTTTCCATCCATACTTTTTAACACCCATATCATCCTCCAGAACCTGGAGGAGCAAAAAGGGGCTGCAGGTGAGCAGGAGGTCAGCTGTGAACAGCTCTATTCCACACCCAGCTGGATTCCATAACCTCATCCAGGGAGTGGATTCAGGGCAGGTGGAGCAGTTACTCCTCATTAAATGGAATAAGAAGCAGCTGGAGAAATTCCCTTTTAAAGACTGGGTGAGCAGAGTAAAAGGAGCCACATCTCGCTGGGAGAGGTTGAGTGAGCTGCTCCTGGTTATTCTGCAATGGAATTACACTCATTCAACTAGGAAAAGACTTCCAGGATCATCAAGTCCAGCTTTTCCTGGGCAAAGAGGGAGATGGTTGTGGGAAAGGAAGAAGGAATGAAGTCCTTCACACTTACTGTGGGTAGGGAGAAGAGTCACAAGTTTTGAGCTTTGCTGAGGACTTTCAGTGTTAGATACCAGAGTCTCTGGTTTTCCAGCTGTAGCATTGTTACTGTTTAGAGGAGATGACGTGGGGGGTTAAAAATCATCATTATTGATGGGGTTTAAGGAGCAGTGGGAGAAGAGCTTGTTGGAGCAAGTCTGGCCCTAAATACACCCCAACTCAAGGGCTGAATGTTTGCCCTTCTCTACTTCCTGGCTTTTTCATGCTGTTGTAGAAAGCGAAATAAAATTTTCCTCCCCCGTGCTGTGGTGATCGAAGATCCACCTGGAAATAATCACGGAAACACTCCTGTTGTGCACAGCTCCTTCATTAATCCAGGCAGCTCTTGGAAGGAATCAAGGCTCTGCTTTATGAATCCATGTAATATCATCCCATGGAGAGCAGAGGTGGATTTTTATTGACCTGGACAATCAAGTCTTGCTCTCTTCTTGTCAAAGAAACTGCAATATTTGGCTGTTTTGTCACTTCTGGCTGCTCCAGGATGATTCTGGCCTGCCATGAACCCCTCTAAATCTGGGATATTAACAGTGTAATTCCACGATGTGCTGCAGTTGGAGTTTGTTTTGTCAAGAAATTGCTTTTCCTGTTACCTGCTCTATTGCAGAGTTCAAGTTTTAGGATTTTCTCAGGGTAAGATTTGGAATTTCAGAACTCAGGGGCTATTTCCCTGTTTTTTTAATGGATTTGGTCTAGAATAGATGTCTTTCACTACCCTCCCTTGGATTGCACGGGCATAATTATCCATAAGAAAATACCCCATGATGGATTCTTCCCCCAGTTTGGGAGTTTAAGGGTGCAACCACACTAAAATCTGACCTCTTTTCTAGGGCTGTTACCTTCTCCTTATAAGTTTATTCCTCATTTGGGAATGCTGGAATTGGAATAATGAACTTCCATTTTAAGCTTAGGCCATCCCAGAACTCCTGTCCAGTTTTTTGTTTGCTCCTGTTCCAATGTGGGCCCACGTGCTCCCAGGAATAAAAGTGCTCTTCCTTAGGGGGGAAAAAAGCTGTTGTTGAGAGCATGAAAGGTGATGTTTTTCTGCATTTATCTGCCCAGGTTTGTGTTGTTATCATTAAATAGATTCAGCTGGAACTCCTTTTTTTTAAATTAAAAAGGGCAAAGGATCAGAGAACAATTTAGGTTGGATAAGACCTTTAAGGTGGAGTCCCTCAGCACTGCCACACCCCACACTGACCCATATCCCCGAGTTCCATGACTGTTAAATCCTCCAGGGATGCTGATTCCACCTGAGCCTCCTTGGGCAGCCCCTGCCAAGGCCTGAGCACCCTTTCCATGGGGAAATTCCTGCTGCTGTCCAAGCTGAGCCTCCCCTGGCCCAGCCTGAGGCCGTTTCCCCTTGTCCTGTCCCTGTTCCCTGGCAGCAGAGCCCGACCCCCCCGGCTGCCCCCTCCTGTCAGGGACTTGTGCAGAGCCACAAGGTCCCCCCTGAGCCTCCTTTGCTCCTTAAATTCCATCCAGTGCCACCCCTGCCATGGGCAGGGACACCTCCCACTGTCCCATGCTGCTCCCAGCCCCAGTGTCCAGCCTGGCCTTGGGCACTGCCAGGGATCCAGGGGCAGCCCCAGCTGCTCTGGGCTGTGGTGTATTTTGGGGTTGAATTTACGTTGTGTCCGTGTGTTTCCTTCAGCATCACCTGGGAGTATTGATGGAGCTCAGGTTTGCATGGAAAGCAGAGGATGAGAAACCACATCCCAGGCTGGCTGAGGGTGGGAGGGACATCTGGAGCTCCTCTGGTCCTGCCCCCACACCTGTTCAGGTTGCCCTGGACCATGTCCTGATGGCTTTTGGGTCTTTCCAAGGAGAGGACAATTCCACAGTCTCCCTGGGTGTATCTCCCTGCAGGGCAGTGGAGATCCAGCTTCAAAGTCAGGATACTCCCTGCAGGTTTGGAGATCCAAAGTTGTGTCCCTCACCCTGCTCCAGACTGATTTAGGCTCAGTCCTGTGGCCCTTGGCTCAGGGGCCTCTTTATGGCCACATCACCCTCTTGTTGCAGCCTTTGCTGGGGGAGTTGCTGCCAAACAAGTGACAAAGTTGCCTTTTGGGCCAAAGAAAAGCCACAGATTTGGCTGTAAAAGTGCCAGGGAAGTCTTCAGAAACTGCCTGAGGGGCTGGATGGTGGCTCAGTGCTGTGAGCTCCGTGCTCTGCCCTCTGTCCATCCAGGTGTGGTTTCACTCTTTTATCCGGGGCTGCTCGGAGTTGCTGTCCCCTGCCCTTTTTGGTGTTGGGTTTTATTTCTGGGGGGCTGAAGCAGACCAGGAGGCAGGAATGTGACTGAGCAGCTTTGTGGCACACAGGAATTCCAGAGGATCCTGACTGGATCCCTTGCTGATTACCAGCTTTAGGGGTGGCTCTCCAGAGGTTTATTCCAGTGGTCTCCTGTCATCACCAAACCCATCCTGGCTGCCAGAGAAGGAGCAGCTTTCCATTAGATCTTTTTCCTCTTCAGCCCCAGAGCATGAAGGAAAAACATGTTGGGAAGACAGAGGGGAGAAAAGCAGCTGGATCTGTGTCCTGTGGGAAGGGATCCATTAATCGACGTTTCTCTTGCATTGCAGCGTTCCCACATTCCAGAGCCTTCCCGAGGAGATCCTCAGTAAGCTTGCAGATGTCCTGGAAGAGGTAAGTGCCTTAAACATTGGGATTTCATGAGCTCAGAACCTTCTGCTGGCAATATCCAGCCTCTTCCTATTCTCCAAAGAGCAGCTCCCCAGTTGTGGCAGCACAGCGAGGCCCCGAGAGGAGCTGTGGGGAAGAGGAATGCGGTTTTAACAGGCTTTATGTATTTTTAAATTGGATTTTTATCCAGTTGGGGAGGGAATCAGTCATTTCCTGTGGTGTCCAGAAGGGAATGAGCTTCTCCAGCCCCTGGGTGAGCGGTGGGGAGGAGGGGAATGCGAAAACCTGGTCTCATTTCAGATTTGATGGGACTCTTCTGTTGGAGGGTATTTGATAAGCATCATGGAAAAGCTGCTCTGGGAAGAGTCCCAGCAGTGTGGAGATGTTGGGATGGGGTTGGGCTTTGCCTGCCTGGCTTTCACTGGGATCTCGTTAGGGTCAGGCTTTTAATACATTTTTATTTAAAACAACAAAGAAATCACCCACAAAACACCAAACAAAAAAAAAACCCTCCAAAAAAAAAAAAACCCCAAACCCTACAACCCCCTCCAAAAAATGCAAAAAAACCTAACCTGCACCCAAAAAAAAACCAACCCAAGCCTCCCATCCTAGCCCTGTAAGTGGATGTAAAATGGGTGTCAAATATTTGGGGTGCACCCTAGTTTCCCCCCGTGTTTTATTCCCACAACGCTGCCCTCTGGAGCTGAGGAACGCGAGGCGGTTCAGTGTCCCGGAAAGCCATTACTGAGCCCTTCCCAAAGGTGATTTAAGTGCAGGGAACGCGTGTGTGGCAGTCATTGATTTCATTCCTGCTCGCTTTTCCTCATCCACGCCTCCCCGTCAGGGAAGATGTTCCCGTGCATTTGGAGGAAGGGCGCTGCTGACGTTGGAGTCGATTTGAATTCCTTTTTCCCCCGAGCTTTGCCGGGGCATTGTTCCTTCTTCTTTAGTGCCCAGATAAATGCTGTGGCTCCAGCAAGTCAGCTGTTTTTCACCACGGATAATTGCATATTCACAGATAAGCTTTATTCCCTTTACTGCCAGGGAATGCTCTGATGTAGGGGAAAACAGGGGATATGAACTCCCTCTGCTGTGAATTCCATTTGCCTATCTCAAAACCCCACTCCCAACCAGAATTTGCTTGGATCACATCACCAGTATTAAGCTCCTTATCAAGACTTAAGGAGGAGAATAAAATCCATAAAACTTTTCCAGGGACACTTAAAGTTTCATGGCAGGGGGAAAAAACATTCTTAGTAATTATCAGTGAAAAAACGAGGCATGAAAGCAGCATTTGTGGGGAAAAATCTGGATTTTTAGGGTGGATGCTCCCAATTTCCTCCTTGGAATCAGCCTGATTTCTTCTGGGTTTGTCTTGGGTTGAATGGGCTGTGTTTTACATGAATTATAAATAAAAAGTCACTCTCAGATCTGTATATTTATATCTGAATTCCCACCTGGCTACAGCCTCCTTTCCGTAGGTTACAACCCTGAAGTGTTGGAAAACCCCTCTGGACCATGGAATTGTTAATATTACATGGAAAAAATGTGTATGTAGGGATCATCCCTGTGTGGCACCAACATTGCCAATAATTCCAGTCTTTCTGGATAATTTCATTTAGCAAATGGAATTAAAACCCTGGAGGGAGTAGGATGGGGATCTGTTCCTGGCATGGCTGAGGAGTGGGATGAGCGTTTGGTGGGCATGGGCAGCACTCAGAGATCTGGGCTGGCTTCTCCTTCTCTCCCTCTTTTTTTTTTTTCCTTATTTTTTTGTGGCACAAAATTGGGATTTCTTTCCTGCCCTTCAGTTGCTTCACATCCTGGCAGTGTTTTCCTCTTTAAGGTTGCTCCCTGTGCCATCCCAGTGTAGGGTTCCTATCCTTGCGGGATTTCCATCTCGCATCAGGGGGTCAGGTACCAAAGGTGTAATTAAGGTTCCTTCACCTCTTCTTCTCCGAAGCTGCTTCCAGGTGCTCGTGATTTTGTAACTTTTCCATTTGACCTCAAGTTCTTCACTGTGCCTACAGCTCATTCTTCTAAGTTTTGTTCCCCAACTCTGAATTCCTACTCCTGTTTCAAAGAAGGATCCCTTTGCCAGGATGTCAGGGATGGAGCTGTCACCTGCCTGGACACCTGTCCCAGCTCCACGGAGTCAGGCAGGGTTTTCAGGGAAGGAGGCAGGAATTCCGAGAGCCCGGGGCAGCTGGGGTAGCTAATCCCACACTGGTTTGGGTTGGAAGGGACATTAAGGATCAGCTCATTCTACTCCCTGCCATGGGCAGGGACACCTCCCACTGTCCCAGGCTGCTCCCAGCCCCAGTGTCCAGCCTGGCCTTGGGCACTGCCAGGGATCCAGGGGCAGCCCCAGCTGCTCTGGGCACCCTGTGCCAGGGCCTGCCCACCCTCCCAGGGAACAATTCCTTCCCAATATCCCATCCAGCCCTGCCCTCTGGCACTGGGAAGCCATTCCCTGGGTCCTGTCCCTCCATGCCTTGTCCCCAGTCCCTCTCCAGCTCTTCTGGAGCCCCTTTAGGCCCTGCCAGGGGCTCTGAGCTCTCCCTGGAGCCTTCTCCTCTCCAGGGGAGCAGCCCCAGCTCTCCCAGCCTGGCTCTGGAGGAGCTCCAGCCCTGGAGCATCTCGGTGGCTTCTCTGGATCACTCCCACAGCTCCAGGTGCTGTCACTGTTGGTGCCCCAGACAGAATCATGTGAGATTTACAAGTTCAGTGGTTACAGATGCACAGGAGGAGGTTGAATTGAGGTCTCGTTGGCATTTTCATCTCCTGCATTTCCTAATCCGGTGCCCTCGCTGTTCCTTCTCTGTCTGGGATTTAGCCTGGTAATCCGTGGAAGATACTGTGTGTGGGAATGTGAGCAGCTGGAGCGAGAGCCAGTGACCAAGGTGCTTTGATTTCCTTACCAAACACTGTAGATTGGTTTCTGTGCAGATGATGTCAGGCCTGAACTACGTCACATGGATTTGCCTTGTTTGTTGTGTATCCAGAAGTCGAGAGAGCTTTGACTTTTTTTTTTTTTTAGTTTTTAGTTTTTTATTTTTTTAGGGTTTTTTTTACTCTCTTTTACTCTCTTTTACTTTTTTATTTTTTGACTTTTTTTTGACTTTTTTATTTTTTGACTTTTTTTGACTTTTTTATTTTTTGACTTTTTTTTACTTTTTTATTTTTTGACTTTTTTTTTACTTTTTTATTTTTTGACCTTTTTTTGACTTTTTTATTTTTTGACTATTTTTTACTTTTTTATTTTTTGACTTTTTTTTACTTTTTTATTTTTTACTTTTTTAACTTTTTTATTCTTTAACTTTTTAATTTTTTTACTTTTTAAAAATTTTTTTACTTTTTTTTCTGGATGTATAGAAATTTAAAGTGTTCCGGGCCAGGCTGGACAGGGCTTGGTGCACCCTGGGACACTGGAAGTTGTCCTGGCCCATGGCACAGGGATGGACTTCAAAGTCCCTTCCAACTCGAACCATTCCGTGATTCTCTGATAATACTTTGTAACACACTGAAATATATAATACTTATATACCATAGCTGCAGTGTAAATAGATATTCAAATATAGACCTGGCTAATTGCCCCAAATCCAGCTGCAAACCACTTCAGTAACTGGTCCTGGGTTAACAGGAAACCAGTTACAGCTTGGGAGCACTGGGAATGCCATTCTCCCATCTCCCCGTGTGCATTTGGGGAATTCTTTCACTGGAAGCATTAACATTCAATATTTCAATGCACTGCTCAGGTCCCAGTGCCACTGATGTGCTCCCAGTGAATCCCTGCACAAACAGCAGAGCCAGACTGAGAGAGAGGCAGAGAAATGTGCTGAACCCCAGAGGCACAGGGTGCCAGGGATGGAAACTGTTCCTACAGCTCTGGGTGCTGAAATCTGGGATCCCTGCTCCTGTCTGCAGCCCCTTCAGCAGCTCCGTTCATGTCCCCAGTGTTGCTTGCCAGCCTTTGTCTCTTTGCTCTTCCTTCTTTCAAAATCCCAATTAAAGGCTGAATTTCAAAAGGCACATATGGTAAAAAAATAAAAAACCAAACCAAAATTCTTCCCTGTTGCTTGTGGAGCTCCTTCTGTTGTGGCTTCTGGTGGAGAGTGGGGATCTTGGGCAAGATTTCATGGCTTGATTCAGCTTTAAAAGCTGTCCTGGGCCTTCGTGCAGAGATGCCAAGCATCCTTCCCGCTCCACACTGCCCAATTAGTATGGATCAGAAGGCCTTGGGATGCCTCTGGTTAATTAATAGAGGCTGAGCACAGTCCTGCTTTTGTGGACTCGTGTGGCAACAGTGAATAGAAGAGGGAAAATGTGCAAAATTAATGAGCTTTCCATAGAATTAGTGGTTTTTAGGCTTATTTAGGAGTGAGGATAAAGGGAACCCGGTCCCTGGTCCATCCTGAGGGATCTGTCAGCACCAAAGCTGATGTTGATCTGCTGCCGAGCCATAAATCAGATTTGAGGGAGAATTCAAAATAAACAGGGAAGAGTTAAAGGTTTTGGGGAAGAAAAAATATTTTAACGTTATTTATCTTTTTTTTTTAAATCCAAGGAAGCACTCGGTGGTGTCTTCACTGAAGGAACTGGGGGACAGAGTAGGGAAATGCTGCCTGTGGGGGCATTGAAAGGGCTTCACTCATGACTGACTCCATCACAAATGGACAGCATTTTGACTGGAGTTGTACTTCCATTAATCTTTCAGATGATGCTCATGAGAACACAGCTTTGGGTTTGCAGGTGCACCAGGAAACTAAAGCTGTTTGGGGAAAAAAAGCATCAGGGAATAAAATGCAGCTGGGAAAACTGGAGTGCAGGGATACGATGGAGTCAGTGGCAGGAGCTGACTTGGGATAAAAGGGGTGGTTTGGAGCTAAGTTTTCCTTTGGGTCTTCTTTAATGTGGGCACTGAGCACATGAAGGGGATTGTGAATGAGCTGCTTGTGTTAGTGTAGGAAAGGAGTTCAGCATTCCCTGCTTTCTGGGGATTCTTGTTGGGAATGTGGTCATCCCTGTGTGTGTTTATTGCCCATCCCCTGTTCTCCTGCCATGGTAGAAATGGGGCAGGATTTGGGGGTTTTTCTTCCACGCAGTTCTGCAAAACTTATTGTTAGAGGGGGATGCCAGCAGAGAAAACTTTGGGACTGATTCCTTCCCAATCTCCCATCCAGCCCTGCCCTCTGGCACTGGGAAGCCATTCCCTGTGTCCTGTCCCTCCAGCCCTTGTCCCCAGTCCCTCTCCAGCTCTCCTGGAGCCCCTTTAGGCCCTGCAAGGGGCTCTGAGCTCTCCCTGGAGCCTTCTCCTCTCCAGGTGAGCACCCCCAGCTCTCCCAGCCTGGCTCCAGAGCAGAGGAGCTCCAGCCCTGGGAGCAGCTCTGTGGCCTCCTCTGGATTCACTCCCACAGCTCCACGTCCCAGATCAGACACCCACTGCAGGCGGGGTCTCACCAGAGGGGTGGAAAATCTGTTGCCATTTCTTCCCACTTGATTTAACATCAAACTCCTCTTTTTTTTCCCAATGAAATCCTTGTGCTGAGCACATGGGAATGCGTTTCCTGGAGTTCCGTGCCCTTGGCACATGTGGGAACTTCAGGCCTTTTCCTGGTGGGCCCTGTGGGACGCTGTCAGGTGCAAGGAGCAGCTTTTGGCCTCTGCCAAATGCACTTTTCAGGCAGGGAATGACGTTCTCATTTTAACTGAGATTTCTGAAATGAATTTCGAAACCTCTCAAGAAGCAGCTTCTGTTTAGGCTGAAAATCCCAGTGGTATCAGAGGGATCTTTTTCCAGAGGCTTTCCAAGGGAAGCTGGATTCCTCTGGAGGCCGAGGGAATTTATTAACATCTCATTTACTGTAAGGAGTCCTCCTGCCCTTGTCTCTGGGCTCTTTTGCTAAACCCCAAGCAGAGGAGCTGGGTTGTTGGTTTTCCTTCAAGTGCATGTTGTAAAATCCACTGGAGTTAGGCCAGAGTACCCCAGCTGGGGAATTCCATCTCCTCTGGCTCTCCAAAGCACATGGATTCATGGAAACCTCCATGAGAATCCCAAAGGACACTCAGAAGGCTGAGAGTTCGGCGTTGGAAGGAGATTTTCTCAGCTGTCAGGGAAGGAATTGTTCCCTGGGAGGGTGGGCAGGCCCTGGCACAGGGTGCCCAGAGCAGCTGGGGCTGCCCCTGGATCCCTGGCAGTGCCCAAGGGAAGGCTGGACATTGGGGCTTGGAGCAGCCTGGGACAGTGGGAGGTGTCCCTGCCCATGGCAGGGGTGGGATGAGCTGCTCCTTAATATCCCTTCCAACCCAAACCGTGCCTCCTCCAAGAGAGTTCTGTATTTTCCAGTTGCCTCTTGAATAGCATCGTCATTTCCAGCACTTTTGCAGCTTTTCCCCCTTCTTTGGGCACCTCCTTCTCCTCAATCAACCTCCCAGTGGTGGGAAAAGTCACTCCAGCAGTGCCGTGGTCACCAGCAGGACGAGTGGCAAAGGCAGCATCAAACAGAAGAAAACTTCCCCAAATTTGCTTCATCCCAGGATTGTCTTGCTTTAATTTATTGTTATTATTTTTGGCAACGGGGCATTGAGTGGATGATCAGGTTTTCAGGAGGTCACTGATAAAATGTCAATTTATAAAGGCTATGCAGGTGTTGGGATTTAAATAGTCCCCATTTCCACTTGGATTAAACCTATCTGGGAGATATTTTTATGCTCACTAAGTGGATTTTCCAGCTAGAAAAGAAAGGAAAAAAGCAAAACAAAACATTTTTTGCTGTAATCTTAGATGATTTCCAGGGTTTCACAGATATGAAAAGAAAGGATTTAAGCAAATCCATAATTTATTGTTTGCCCTGGTGGATTTGCAGGCTCTGTTAGGGACACACAGTATGGATGTGGATTTTCTGATGGCACCTGGGACAACAGAGAGGTCACAACAACTCAGGAGCTCTGAGTTGTCTCTTCCCTGATCCAGCCTTGTTCCTAATTTCCCAATATCTGTTTGTTTACTGATCTCAGTTTTCAGAGGCTTTGCAGCACCGCTGGGGCCAGGAACCCATGGAATCTGCTCTTCCAGGCGTTTCCTTTGCTGCAGATGGGTTGGGACCGATGGGTTGGTGGCTGCCCTTCACCTCCTGGGTGGAGCAAATCCAATCAATTAATTCTGCTTGACATTTAATTAACATTTGGTCATGGGGTGGGTTGCTGTGGTGGAGGTGGCACAGCTCAAGCCCCTCTTCCCAAACAGTGCTCCTGACATCCCTGATTTTTGGGATAGATTTCCCCATGGATGAGGTTCCTGTCTTGTGCTGAGGGCTTTGCTTTCTGGGCTGGGTCCTTTGGGATAAGCTTGGAAGGAGAGCGTGTGGATCTCTGGTCTTTTGGGCATCTCCTCCTGGGAATTCTTTCAGCAGTTTCCAAAATTCCCTAATTCTCACCCACATATCCCTACTTACAGACATGTATGGGCTAATTTTGGTGGGGCTGAACCCCAGAAAGAAAACCCAAAGTGGTGCTTACTTGAAAATATTCCATGGTTTCCACCCTCCAGCCCTGAAGAAGTGAACACAGACAGTGCCTTTGGATCTGTAAAAACGGGGATAAAATACAATCAGCAATTACATTCAGGAAAAACCCAAATAATAATTACCCTGAGGGGTGTTTTCCCTTTGATTCCAACATTTTCCCCGCTGGATTTTCCCATAGCATTGCCCACAGTGACACCTGCTGGAATCTGGGACAAGGTTGGCTTGCGGGCCCTCCTGAGCGAGTCCTGCCGGGGATTAATTAGGAAAAAGAAATGAAGGGAACAGTCCACGTGGTCATGGAGACACCTGTGGCCACCCAAGGAATGGCCACCAGGCTGGGAATGCTGGGAAGATCAGCTGGAGACCCGCCAGCAATGGGATCAGTCATTAAAACCCAGCTTTAAAGCAAAGGTCAGACATGAAAGTGGGGAGATCCTCCTCCCATCCCAGACCTCCTCAAAATACGGCTGCGTCCTTTCCCAGGGAACTGATTTCCCTT
This sequence comes from Corvus cornix cornix, assembly GCF_000738735.6. Taxonomy (NCBI): domain Eukaryota; kingdom Metazoa; phylum Chordata; class Aves; order Passeriformes; family Corvidae; genus Corvus; species Corvus cornix. Next base: position 34,742,226 of record NC_046336.1, on the reverse strand, counting down.
GGGAAATGGGATTGCTCACACTTGAGGGTTTGTGCCTCTGGTTTCAAGCATCCCCTCAGAGGCCTTGGGGGATGCATTTGAAATTCCCATTCTTGGGGTGGCGTTTGAAGTGTCTGGGTTGTAATCACAGGAAGGGAAAATTGTCCTCGTGACAGCAAAAGCCATTTCTTAATCCATGGGTTAGAGGCATTGGATACCCTAAAATACAACCACGAGCCCGAGGCAGGGAGGAGCATTCGGACTGGAGTTCCTGCTGAGGTGACATGGGAGTGGTTTTATCTCCATGCTGCAGCAGAGCACATGGCAGAGAGAATTTATTTGTATTTTCAACACCTTGTGCTCTTGTCCTTCGTAGGGAATACCCCGTGAAGCTTTCCAGGTGAACTCATCGCTGCAGGGTCAGATCCTGTGGGTCTGGTGAGGTGCTGGGGGATTGCAGGGCTCCTTCTGGCACATTTACCTGTCACTAGGACAGAGTGCTTGGGGACAGCTCCGTCCTGTTCCCATGTTCCTGCCTGGTGAAAAGGGATCTTGTTCTGCTGGAGAAGCTTTAGGTGTGACTGGGAATGGGAATAAAGGGGGTTTGGGGTTTGCTTTTGTGTTTCTGAGGATTAAGTGATCTGGATGGTTCCTCCTGGCCCTAAAAGGGTAGGAAATTCAAGAAGTCCCGATTCTCAAAGCTTCCTGGGAGTTGAACACACATGGAACTTCTCCTTCTCACTGGAAGTTTTCGGGGATTATGGAAAGAAGAGCATTTCCTATTTCCCATCCCTGGCAGTGTCCAAGGCCAGGTTGGACACTGGGGCTTGGAGCAGCCTGGGACAGTGGAAGGTGTCCCTGCCCATAGAACTGGATGAGCTTTAAGGTCCTTCCAAGCCAAACCATCCTGGGATTCTGTGGCTGGGATTCACCCTGGATTTGGGGCTCAAACAGAGTTTTGGGTGCAGAACTTGAGCAGTTGTAGAGCAGGGATGGAAGTTTTCATCTCAGAACATCCTCCCTAAGGCCACCATTGGTGTAACTCCAGCCTGGAGGTGACCTTTGGTGTCTTTTTTTGGAGCATCCTTGTAAGAGATCTGGGTTTCCCTTGGAGGAAGGGTTGGACTGGGGCTGATTCCCAGCAGATCCTGGCCAGCACTGTGGAGGTGAAGGAAGGACCAGTTCTGTGCCCATTGGAACTGGTGATGGATATCTGATGGAAATCGAGGGGTGAGCTTCCAGCAGGAGAATCCCATGGTCAAAATGTAGGGAAATGAAACAGGGTCACAGAGAATCCACCTCTAAAATGCAGACTGGGATCAGGAAGGGTTCATTTCTCCAAGATCTTTCTGACCTCAAGACTGGTTCTGGGTTCCTGCACCCTCTGCTACAATTGTAAGCAGGCTAATAACCATTTGGGCAACGGGAGCTGCTGGAATAGCCCATAGCCTATGGATAATACAGTGTTAGGAATTGGGGCTGGCATGGTTTAACCCTGTGCTGTCCATGGTTGCTTTGGGGTTGGAAAAGGGGATGGCAAATCCTGGTCCTGGAGTCAGAACGTGCACGCTGAGAGCTCCAGGTGGGATTTACCGGTGTCCTGAAGGCCTCAGGTCCCTCCTTCCTTGCTTCCTATTGGGTGGAAATACTAAAAATATTCCAACTCACCATGGTTTCTTCCTATTTTAAAAAGGGGGACTTTTGAGGGGTCTGTGAACAGACAGCAAAGGAAATCAAGTATTTTGGTGAAAATTCCTTTTTTTCCATAATTTCCTTGCAGTCAGCTCTCGGAGGTGTGATGTGGGCTGGGACACAGCCCAGCTTTGCTGGGGGATGCTCCATATCCCTGTTTTTTCCCAGCAGATGGGACGGGAGGGGTCAGGGCAGCATCTCCCCAAAGCCCTTGCCCGAGGCACTCAGGAGCACTTGGATCACTTTCCCGACTCCTTTGGTTTTCCAGCAGCACCAGCTGTCCCCCAGATGTCTGGAATGAAACACGAGCTGCTGTCACCCTGTTGTGGCACACAGGGGCTCCCAGTTCATCCCCCAGTTCTCCCAGTGCATCCCAGTGCTCAGCTGGCTGCTGGGAGCTCACCCACGCTCGGCACAGCTCGGTTTTCCTCCCAAAAAGTGGGGGAAATCCCTCCCAAAGCCAAATATATTCTGAAACTCTGTGGATATCTTGGGATGATCCAAGTCTGTGGTTCTTCACCGGAAAGTCATGGAAAACAGGGATCTTTGTGCTTCAGGCGCTCTTCCTGCGTTCAACCTGGATCTCGTGCTCCAAAAAAAAGGCTTTAAGAACTCAAAACGTGTAGAAAATGGAAATAAGTGAGACAAATGAGGGGGAAATGGCTCCTTGCTGGGAAAACTTAGGATGCTGCTGGAGTGGGAAAGGAGATTCCTCAGTCAGGGGAAGAGATGAGCTCTGCTTCTCCCATCCTGTGATTTCTGTCGCCTGGAAGGGATGGGAAACGGGAATAACGTGGCTGTTGCCAGCTCTAAGCCGCCGCTGTCCCAGGATTTTCCCGGGCTCTGTGGGATGGGATCCCATCACCACTGGGGTCAGACTCCTGTGCTTGTAAATCCATTTGGGCATTTCCCCAATTCCTGCAGAGAAAGCCACACAAAGTAGAATTTGGAGTTTAAAAAAGCCATGGTGAAGGAATTTCAGGATCATTGTGTCCTTGCCTGGTATGGAAGGGGTCAGCTGTGCCTCGTGCCAAAAATCTGACCTAGATTACATTGCCCAGCCTTGCCCTGGTTTTCTTTTCAGGACTGATTTAAGAGATGCTCCCAAAAAAATCTGCTTTAAAGCCCAAAATAGATGGGAAAAGTCCAATATTTCTAAGTGGGGTCATTGCAGGAGAGATTGATGGAGGTGTTGCTGCTGCAGGGTCAGTTCTTGATGTGCTTCATCCTTCAGAAATCTCAACTTTCACCATCTTCTGGATTCAGGATGGGATTTATTTTTCTCCTCACATTTTCTTCTTTCCAGTTGTCCGAAATCCTGGAATAAGTTGGAGGCAGTGGAAAGCTCCCATAAAATCTTCCTCCAAGCAAAGCTGGAATGGGCTCGTGCAGATCCAGCCATGTCCATTCTAGCAGCAGAAAGTCTATTAAACAGTAGAAAATACTAATTTCTGCCCTTAGGGAGAAGAGATCTTGCATTTCTATTGTGAAATACAGGTTTTATCCCAATTTTCCAAGTTCTGTTGTCAAGGAGACAGTGGGAACCCAGGTGTGGGGCTCCAGGCAGCTTTGTTTTCCATTGGGGAAAGTTGTTATTGATGTTTAAAAAATGGAGATTTTATCTTTTCCCATTTTATACACAAAATTCACCTGCTACTTTAATAAATACATTTGGGGCAAACATTTGATCTTCTGGAAGTGTGATTCCCTTCCAGAATTCCTCGTTGGGCAGACTGGGAATAGAGGCTGAGTTTGTATTGTGTGGGCTGATAAAACTCTGCCTTTTTTTGTACCTTTTGGGGAGCTGATGAGAGAAATCAAGGGAAAAAGAGGAGATTTTCCAGCCCGAATCTGTGGGGATAAAACAGGGAATATAAACTGAGAGAGTGTTTAATTCCTCTGCCAAACTCAGGTGTCACCTGCACAGAGCCCTCTAACTGGAAGCGATTGGTGAATTCAGGGGTTTAAACTGGGAAAATGACCTGTTCCAGTGAAAGTCTGTAGAGGATGGATAAATGCAATGCTTTCCATGATTTCCCTTCCAGTGAAGTTGGTTTCCAGTGATAATTTGAAGTGCATTTGCATACGGAGACGTAAAGTCTCCTCTTTGGTCTAGACCACAAAAAGAAAATACATTTCACAGCAGGTGGCTGGAAAAGTGGCTGAATATATTGAATTAATGTGCATTTTTTTATTCCTCATGATGGATTCTGGATGGATTCTGGGATCCTCGTGGCAATGCAAATACCTGGGGTGAATAAGCATGCAAAATGTGGAGGAAATGAAGGAACAGAAATGAAACAAATCTGCTGATTTAAGTTGTTTACTTCCAGTTTCATTTTGGCGAGGAATTGATTCCCATTCTAATAACTGTGGAACAGACCTGTGGATTTAGGGAGGGCAACTGGATTCCCATTCTTCCATCACGAGGAGGAAAATCAACTCAGAGCTATCTGGGGAAGGATTGAAGAGCAGCTCTTTTCTTGCATTTCCGTGAAATTTAATTAAACCCCCGTGGACTGGAGCTGCTGGTGATTGGAGCGAGGATTTGTGGTGCGGTGCCGTCCTGGCGTTCTAGTTCTGCTTGGATTTCCTCAAAGTTCCTGTGTGTTAATGTCCAAAGGAGGCTGCTAATGTCGTGGAATTATAGAGATTTCAATCCTACAGAAGCTTCAAATTCCACGTATGTGACTGGCCCAGGGCACACAAACCTTTTCAATTTATGTTTAAACTCTATTTTTATTTTTGCTGAATTTTGCTGTTTGCTAATTTTTACTCAGGGTGACTGATGAATTAATTCCACTCTGTTGCCTGGAGATCCTTTTTCTAATTACTGATTCTCAGCTAATTCTTCACATTTCGCAGTCATTATCTGTGAATCTGGTATTATTTGAATTCCCAAGCAAAGCTTTGTGGGGTTTTGAGCCCAATTTGTGGCTTGATCTGTGGCCTAATACCACTATTGCCTTTTACCCAGCTAGTTTGTTCTCTCTTATCTCTCCTGGGAATAAATCCTGGGGTTTTTCCATATCAGTTCTTCTTGTTTTCCTGGAAAATCTTGTTGCTGAAGCTCCTCTCCCATTTCTCCTGACCTCGTGCTGCTCTCACCCTCTGTCATCTCTCTGCTCTCTTAATCCTTGAACTCTGAGTTCTCCCTCTTGATCTTTGAGGTTGGTCTTGACCTTTTGCCTTCTTCATCTCCATCTGCATCTCTGAACTTCCCAGCTTTTCCAGCATCCTCTCCTTCCCAAATTCCTGTTTGGATTTGACAGGGAGACAGGCTCCTGGCACTGTCACAGCACAGCTTTTGCTCTAAAATGCACACTCAGGGTGCTGGTGGGAGTTCAAAGGGCTGGATCTTTAAGGAGGAAGAGTAACTTTGTAATCCATCAGTATGAAAAACAAAAAAATTGCTGCAGGACACTGCAGCTCAGTTCGAGCCAGCTGAGTGAGAATCACAGGATCATGGAATGGTTTGGGCTGCAAGGGACCTCAAAGCCCATCCAGTGCCACCCCTGCCATGGGCAGGGACACCTTCCACTGTCCCAGGCTGCTCCAAGCCCCAATGTCCAGCCTGGCCTTGGGCACTGCCAGGGATCCAGGGGCAGCCCCAGCTGCTCTGGGAATTCCATCCCAGCCCTTCCCCATCCTCCCAGGGAACAATTCCTTCCCAATATCCCATCTATCCCTGCCCTCTGGCACTGGGAAGCCATATTCCCCTTGTCCTGGCACATCTGGCTCCTGGAAACAGTCTCTCTCCTTTCTTGTAGCTCCTTCAGGTACTGGAAGGCTACAATTAGGTCCCTTTCCTCATCTTCTTTCCCAGTTTTGTGCTTCATAATTATTGTGGAATTAAGGGCATGAGTTAACCCTCTATACTCCTCAGCCCTCCATCTTCCTCATATTTTAATTTCCCACTTGTTGCCCTCTAGTTAAGCTGCTGCTTGGCATTGAGATGGCTTGAGTGTCAAAAATTAGGGATAAATGAGGAGAGGACCACAAAAAGATAATCCTCCCCTTTGGCTGTTTCAAGGAGCAGCATGTTTAGATAATCCCTGGGAGTGGGACACACTGTAAAACCAGGGAAACAAATCTGTGTGATTCGTAGAATTCAGTACAGGAGACTGATATTTACCTGCTTGGTTTTGCAGCATTTTCAGCAAATAAATATATTTTTCCATTTTATTTTGTTAAATAAAACATGTCTGTTGTCATTTTAGACCTGAAAGGATGTTTAAGGCAGCAAATGCAGAACAGGAAAAATAAATCTTCTAAAAGCTGTTTCTGTTTGGAGTTCTGCTGACAGTTCTGCGAATATTTTTTTAAAGCAGCAGCAAAATGACATATTTAGGTTATTTTTATTTTAAATACACCCTGGATGCAGCGGGTGGGACATGGAGAACTGTCCTCAACCCCGTGTTGCCGTCACTGGTTTGTGTGGCGCAAACCCAGCTCCAGGGAGTCAAACTCCTCGTTTCAAAGCCACCTTTGTGCCTCTGCTCCCCTGAGGGGACCTTTGGCGCCGTGGGTCACGGAGCATTCCAAACGCCCCGTTTCCCACCTTTTTCCAAACATTCTCAGCATAAACAGCACTCCGAGGCATCCAGGTGGAGGAAAAAGGAGGTTTTCTGAACTTTGATGGGTGGGTTGGTCTCCAGAGTGGAGGTTTCTCAGTGAGGCCTAGTCCAGCTCAGACATCTCGTTTCAGTCAAGGTTTCCCCACAAGGCCTGGTTGGCTCTCAAACACCTCATTTTTAGTCAGGGTTTCTGTGGGAGGTCTAATTGAGGTTTCTCTGTAAGGCCTGGTCGAAGTTTCTCCATGAGGCCTGGGCAGGCTCTCAGACATCTCAATTTTAGTTAAGGTATCTCTATGAGGCCGAATTGAGGTTTTTCCTTGAGCCCTGCTCAAGGTTTCTTCACAAGACCTGGTCATCTCTCAAACATCTCATTTTTAGTCAAGGTTTCTCCACAAGACCTGGTCAGCTCTCAAACATCTCATTTTTAGTCAAGGTTTCTCCAGGAGGCCTGGTTGGGCTCGCAGACATCTCGATTTTAGTCAAGGTTTCTCCACGAGGCCTGGTCAAGGTTTCTTCGTGAGGTCTGGGCAGGCTCTCAGACATCTCCTTTTTGGTGGTATTTGGGAGCAGAAGCTCCAGTTGAAGTTTGTGACTGATCAACCATGCTCAGTGGGCCAAAGTCCTTCACCCAGACGTGAAGATTTGAAGTTACAAAGGTGACTTTTTTTGTGTGGTGGGTGAGATGTGCCCTGGTGTGTTGGGGACAAAGAAATTATTCACACAATTAACTTTTCTGAGGGGGATAGAATGGGGTGGACACTGAAATATGGTCTGTACATTGCTTTGGGTCCTGGATTTGAGGGAGATTTTGGTCTCAGGGAGCACAGGGACTCAAAACAGGAGGTTATTGACAAAATTTGGTGCTATTGGGCCCCATTGTTTTAATTTTGTCTGTTTTCAATACAAATTGGTCTCATAAAAATCCAATCACTCCTGAAGAGAGCTTGCATTGGGTATTTCTCCACTCAAAGAAATGTCCATGTCCATGCATTGACGTTCTGCACAGGATGAGGGATTTCATAAAACAGGATGTTTGCCTTTTTTAGAGCATAATCTGACTCGATCACGAGATTGCTAGTTCTCCTGTGGGGTACCTGGAGCAGGTCATGGAGACCTATCCATGTCTTAACCTCTCCCACCTGCTGAGTGGGCATTTCCTCCTCCCAGCTGCTGGGATTTTTTCGTTGTTTTAAGTAAAATTGACAGTAGAAGAAAGGGGAAAGAAGCCCCTGATATTTTTATAGAAGCTACTCTTACTGGACAAACAGGGATCTCCATGGGAGGCACTTGATGGAGGACTTCAAAGGGAGGAAGAGCTTTGCTTTTGTTCATTTAGGCTGGAAATGCTATTTTATGAAAGATTCCAGCTTCTCTGTATGCTGAGGGACAGGACAAGGGGAAACGGCCTCAGGCTGGGCCAGGGGAGGCTCAGCTTGGACAGCAGCAGGAATTTCTGCATGGAAAGGGTGCTCAGGCCTTGGCAGGGCTGCCCAGGGAGCTTTGGAGTGCCCATGCCTGGAGGTGTCCAAGGAAGGGCTGGAGGTGGCACTCAGTGCTCTGGGCTGGGGACAAGGTGGGCATCGGGCACAGGGCGGACTGGATGATCTTGGAGGGCTTTTCCAGCCTCAGGAATCCTGGGATTCTGTGAACTTTTGCCAAAAGGCTTCTTCAGAGAACTTTATGTGATGGTACCAGAGGTACCTGAGGAGGTATCGCTGCCTCTTGTGTGGGGCTAAAAGCAAGAGCCTCGTCTTTATTTCCACTTCCGCATGCCCTGAGCGAGCCCTCGGGCACTTTGCCTGCCCAGCACGGTGCTCTGAGACTGAACTGACAGCAAGAATTCCATTAGAAGGGCGGAGCTCACGATGAGCTGATTTGTGTTAGAAAACAAGGATTTAAGAGCAGGAGCGTTGCTAGAGGGTGGGGAAGGATGGGTTCATTCAAGCACGAAGCATTGCGGGTGGAATTAGCTGTGAAAGAAATGGCTTGGAATACATAAACATGAGGATGTGGGTGGCAGGGAGGGCATGGAAAGAGGCACCTGTGAGGAGCAGGTCAAGCGAAGTGAGAGCTCTGAGTGATGGGGCACTCAAGGAAGGACTAGAGGAATGTGATTGGAATGAAGAAGGACTTGGCTGAGATGCGAGTTTAGTTTAAAAAAGAGGAGACAAAATATGCTGAAGTGAGAGGCAGCTTTGGGTGCTTTGAAGCTCGAATTGGTGCTCCTTCCATTCCTGTGGCAAAGTTCTGGGTGGGAAGTTTGGGAAGACTCATGCATGGGAATGGTTAGGATTCATGGGTGGGAAGTTTGAGAGGACACATGGGTTGGGAAGAGCCCTGTGTGGGAATGACTGGGAAGAGCTAGGGGTGGGAATGGCTGGGTGGAATTTATGGGTTGGACAGTGAGGGAACTTGTGGGTGGGAATCGGATACAGCAGCAGGACTGAGACTCAGTTCTGCAGTGGCTGGTGCTGGTGGTAGCTGGTGAGCAAGACCAAGAAATGGGCTTTTAAGAAGCAGGTTTATCATGTTAAACTGCCCAGAAATACCATTAAAGGTAAATAAAAAAAAATAAAATACCGTTAAATGAATGGTATTTTAATGGTATTTTAAATAAAAATACCATTACTGTATTTAATGAATATGGATTATCTGTAGTCAATTTGGAAGCCTTTAGCCCAGTATTTTCATTAATTAGATTTTTGGGTGCCTACAAGATTCCACTTGAAGGGATCTGATCCCAGCGTCTTCTAAAATCAGGCCCTTCTGAGGAATCTCACCCTGGATGGTCAAAAATGTGCACCTTAAATCTGCTCTCCAGAAACACCCCACAAAAGCAATAAAAATCTGCAAGTTTTGTGTCCAGGTCTCCTCCGGGCTTTTTACTTTTTCTCCTTCTTCCCACTCTGGCACATGAAAATAGGGAAAGCTGCGAGTTTTAGATCCTTGGAGTCCTGTCAGGGTCACAGCAACCCACAAAATGTTGCTCCTGAGCCACATCCTCCAGTCCCTTTCCTCAAGAGTGACACGGTGTAATATTCAGGATTTGAGATTCTGATGGAGAACTTTAATTTTTTTAATATATCAATGTCCTGGGGAGTGTGGAAAGTATTAATGACTACTTTGACTTGGTGATTTTATTTGCCCAGAATTTGTTTAGGATGGTGGAAGCACCCACTCCCTTAACTCTGGATTTTCAGGACCTTCCCTCAATAATTCTGTCCTAGAGCTGCCAGAGATACCTTCTGTTTTTTTAGGATGCTTCCTTTTCCTTAATATCCTCATTTGCCAAACGCTCCCAAACCACAGAGTTGTTTTTCCCAGTGACTTTATGTGAGGTTTTGCCTGTTTATTTTCCTGGGAATTCTGTTATCAGTCTGTAAATGGCACCAAAAAGATAAATGTGTAAAGATAAATAAATAAAGGAAATGTCTCAAGCTTAACCAAATTTGAGGATTTGGCTCAATTCCCAGTTAATTGTTTTAGCTCCAATCCTTGCTGGTTTATACATACTTTGGGATTAGAAGATCTGCTGGTGAGTGCAGGGCATTTTTCGGGTGATTTTGTCCCAAATTTGGGCTGGGATAGAGCAGACCTGATGCCTCCAGCTCTCCTGGGCACAGTTGAAAAATCCAATAGACATTTATCCCATGGGAGATGCAGGGGAAGTTGGATGGGAAGCTCTTGGCATCCCCCCAGCCTGATGTTGGATGAATTTGCAGGGGAAGAGCATTTGGGATGAAAATTCCAAGGTTTGGGGGGTCTAAATATCAACTGAGAGTGTTAGTTTAGAAAATATTTGGGTTTCCCGGTGATGTGTAAGTGCACGTTGCCTTTGCTGGGGTGACACAAGGGATGAAGATATTTAAGAAGTTTGGATGCCAGCATTGTGACACGAATTTAGCAAGGACTATTCCACAAAGTAAGGCAAAACAAAGATTAAACGGCTGTAATAACGGGAGAAGAGCAAAACTTATTTGTTGAATCTAGCAAAGCTGGAAAGCCACCAAAACCAGCACCAGAAAAAAGAAGGAAAAGAAAATTTTAACACCAGACTTCTTAGTGCAGTTTAGTTCGTGTCGCATATTCCCTGTTGGAAATTCCTCTGTCTCGTTGACGTGCTAAAAATAGATTTCGGCTGTGAGGATAATTCATCTGGGCACAAGCTGGCACCAGCACAGCCAGAAGAAAAATGGGCAAGCCACAAACGCTTCCAGTTTAATGATTGTGTTCCTCGCCACAGGACAACCTTCAAGTCACAGCCAATGTCAGCCTGGGATAAAATGGGTCCAGGGTGATGTTCTTGCAAAGCTGCCAAAACATGGGCTGGAGAACAGGCTCTGCTTTTATTTGTTCATCTTCATTTGGGTTTTTTCCTCTTGCAGACTCACTACGAGAGTGGAGAGTACATTATCCGCCAAGGGGCTCGAGGGGACACCTTCTTCATAATCAGCAAAGGAAAGGTGAGTTCACACCCTCCCAGGGCAAGGGGCTCCCCAAACCCCGCTCCAGCCTCTCCCCTTCCCTTCCTGAGGCACAAATGTGGCAGCACTTGACATTTAATTAAACTCCTTGGCTGGGTCAGGAGGGAAGAGTGGCCTGAAGGGCTGGAAGTGCAATCCCCTGCTGGTTTGCACATGCGCTCCCAGGGAACACTTTGGGGCAGAAACTGTTGTTGAGTCTCTGGCTAAATGACCACAAAAACCTCTTTTTTTTTTTAAGTAAACCCTCAATACTCCATGATTTCTTTGCTAAGCATCCCCCTTCCAAGGCTGGCTTCCAGGCTTCATTCCCATGGCTCTCTCTTCCCCACTTCTCCTAATTCAGTAACAGGAAGGCAGGGATGTCTGGGCTCTCTCCATGGGGAAAAATAAAGGTCTAAATTTCTCTTCCACTGCTCATAGGGAAAATATTTTTGACCTCTTTTCCCATAAAATCCTGATGGGATTTTATAGACCAAGCTTTTTCCTTCCATTCAACAATTATTTCTAATTTTTTTAGCCTGCCTAATACACTCAAGAGACACCTGGCTTCCTTCCACGTAGCAGGATGGAGATTTTGGAGGGAATACACAGTGATTTCCAGCTGCCAACTCGTTTCCCACCATCATCTTCCACTTTCTGGGAGCCAGTCTTCATTGGAAGGGAAAACATGGTCTTTTTCAGATTGATAAAAATTGCATGGAGAAGTTTTTGAAATGAACTTAATCGTAGCCTGCAGAAATCCAAGTTCGTTGGTTTGGTGCCCTTTCACTTCCCTTCACTCAGAAATAATATTCCCTCTTTCCCCACAGTATGGACAATCTGCCTCCCATGTCAAGTGTTTGGAGCCGTGTTGGCCAGGGAGGCTTTTGCCCCACTTGGTCAGGTGAATCCCATCCCTTCCCAGAAGCCACAGAATCCTGGAATGGTTTGGGTGGGAAGGGACCTCAAAGCCCATCCAGTGCCACACAAGGACACCTTCCACTGTCCCACGCTGCTCCAAGCCCCAATGTCCAGCCTGGCCTTGGGTACTGCCAGGGATCCAGGGGCAGCCCCAGCTGCTCTGGGCACCCTGTGCCAGGGCCTGCCCACCCTCCCAGGGAACAATTCCTTCCCAATATCCCATCCATCCCTGCCCTCTGGCACTGGGAAGCCATTCCCTGTGTCCTGGCCCTCCATCCCTTGTCCCCAGTCCCTCTCCAGCTCTCCTGGAGCCCCTTCAGGCCCTGCAAGGGGCTCTGAGCTCTCCCTGGAGCCTTCTCTTCTCCAGGTGAGCAGCCCCAGCTCTCCCAGCCTGGCTCCAGAAGGGCTCCAGCCCTGGGAGCAGCTCCGTGGCCTCCTCTGGGCTCATTCCAACATGTCCTCAATCCCCAAAGAAATGTGAAAAGGAAATCCCAGTTGCTGAGCTGCAGCCCTTACCCCTCACCCAGAGGATGGAGAAGACCTCCCATGGCCTTGGCTGTTGCTGCAGAGCCCTGGATTCCTCCTGGAGCAGCTCCTTGGCTTTGTCCCTGGCCTCTGCTCCTTTATCTTGCTGTGACAGCTGCTGGCCAGAAAAAGGGAGCTAAAATAAAACAAGGCACGGGCACTTGCTGAGAAATTCCCAGACTCTCTGCTGGAGCCTGATGGCTTGACAGAAATTCCCACAGGGATAGTTAAATCCTGCCCAGTTTTCTCTTCCAAGCTTATTGCTTTGGGAAAGAGACACCGGTGGCTGATGGATGCATGGGGTTGGAGAGGGTTTCATTTTAATGCCTGATTTAGGACATTGGGTGGATGTAATAATTAATCCATGCTAAGGATGCAGCCCAGGATAGAGCCTCAGCAGTGAAACATGGAATAAATACCAATGAAATTCAGGATTTTAGAATCCCTGTGTGCTGCCTGGCAGCTTCTGAAGCTGGAGCCCATCCCCCCCCGTGTCCTGTGGTAAAACTTGACCCAGGCAGCTCAGTAAGCCAGGAAAATGCTGGCAGCAGCTCCTGTTCCTGGGATCACAGCTGCAGTGTCTGCAGTCAGCCTGAGCAGCAGCAGGGAGAGCTCCTTAGGGAATCTCTGCCTTGCCTGTCACGTCAGAGTGTCTGGAGTGACAGAATCATGGAATGATCTGGCTTGGGAGGGACCTCAAAGCCCATCTTAATCCACCCCTGCCATGGGCAGGGACACCTCCCACTGTCCCAGGCTGCTCCAAGCCCCAATGTCCAGCCTGGCCTTGGGCACTGCCAGGGATCCAGGGGCAGCCCCAGCTGCTCTGGGCACCCTGTGCCAGGGCCTGCCCACCCTCCCAGGGAACAATTCCTTCCCAATATCCCATCCAGCCCTGCCCTCTGGCACTCTGAACCCATTCCCTGTGTCCTGGCACTCCAGGCCTTTCTCCAAAGTCCCTCTCCAACTCTCTTGTACCTTTAGGCACTGGAATTCTGCTCTAAGGTCTCCCTAAAGCCTTCTCTTCTCCAGGCTGATGTGAGCAGAGATTATTTTTTACATTTCTGAGCCCATCACTCCTCTCAGAAAGACTTCTGCTCTGTTTTCTCCCAGCCCACCCTCCACTGATAATTCTTTCAGGACCAAGATCCTTTTCCCCTTGTTCCCTGTCAGCTCCATCCACCCCACTTGACCCCACTCCTGAGCTTGTTTAGTTTATTTATTTTAACTTGTTTCCCCAAGTCCCCGCAAGCAGAAATCAAAGTGAGTTCCAAACATGCTGTGGACAGGAATGTGTGGAATAATAATGGATGGAAATGGCTCATTCCCTTCTGCTTGGGAAGTGCTGCTGCTCCATCCCCTGCCTTTATCCAGAGGCAGCGTGGGCCTTGCTGGGCCGTTTTCCACCCTTTTCCCTTTAGGATCCACAGTGTGGCACCAATTGAATGCAGGTTCCCCACGGGAGCCTGGCTCAGAGCTTTGAACCTGGTGGAAGTCACACTGCCCTAATCCCTGAACGCACTTTGCTTGGGATCAGTGGAAGTCGTGGAAAAAGGGCTGAAATCTGCATTGAAATTCCCTTTGTTTGTCCAGGGGCGTTCCTGGCTCATCCATCCCACATTCCCTGCCTTTCCATGAGGCAGTGCCGGTGTTCAGTGCCCTGTGCTGCTCATTAATGATTCAGACCCGCTGGTTCTGCCACCCCTTAAAGAGCTGGGACAAGGTGCAGGCCACAAGTGGAAATTTAACCGAGGAACTGCACCGGGATAGCACTGAATCCAAAAGGATGTGCCTGACATCGCACATTTTGGGTTGGGAGTTTCCATGTGCAAAAGCTCTGATTAAAAAGATGGAAAGATTGGATTTCTGCTCCAGCTGGAGTTGTCCCCTCCCTGAATTGGAGAGAGAGCAGAGCCAGCCTTTGTCCTGTGATGCCCCAAACTGCTTCACTTCAGCTGTGTCCAGATGGAGGTGATTTATGTTATTCCTGTCCCTCCAGGGAGATTGGGAATGCTGGGAATCATGTGGAACGGAGCTAACGGAAGCCTAGGCCATGTGTCTGACCAAGGCACAGCAAATTTTTGGGATTTCATTCTCCTGTGACTGTGCTTGTGCAGCCAACTCCACGTTTAGAGTTAAAAACATTCCCAAAAATCCAAAGCCGTGTGTTTTTGCCGGAGTAGTGGAAAACCACTGCTCATTTGCTTGGATGGGTGGTTGGCGATGCCTAGGGAAAAGTGCAGGACTCTGGGGAATTACGTGGTTCCCAGAGGAGCTTTTCCTGAGAGATCCAGGAGGTGACAAATTCCCCTCTGAACAAAGAGGTTTCAGTTGTTAATTCAAAGTTCCCTGAATCCCGTGGGGCTTTGGCTTTTCCACAGGTGAACGTTACCCGGGAGGACTCTCCCAGCGAAGATCCCGTCTTTCTCCGCACTCTGGGGAAGGGGGATTGGTTTGGAGAGAAAGCCCTCCAAGGGTAAGTGCTCCTTATGAAGTAGTTCTTGAATTTTGATGTTTTCTCCAGGATTTTTGCAGCTTTCAGGTGGTTCTGGCCGCTTGGGAAGAGGTTGGGAGTGGATTGATTCTTTTGGAGTCACTGGATTTGTGCCGGAAGTGGGAAATGGGGTTTGTTCTGCACTTGAGCAGCCAAATGTAGACCTTCCCTTGCTTGTGGACATCAAAAATTAGTTTGACTTCATGCTTTCTTCCCCAAACATCCATTGGAAGCTCAAAGAGTTTGATGTTTGCAGCTCTGGAGTGTTATTCCTGTATGAAAAAGGATAATCGTGGTCATCCTGATGGGGGGATGGCTGAAGGCAAGGCAGTTTGAGGGGTTTAAATTCTCTTTCTGTATTTCTGTGGGATTTTGGAGGTGGAAGTTGGATGTGAGTGACCACTTTTATATAAACATTTTCCTTTGGGGATAAGCTAAAAGAGGAGAAGCTGCAAACGCATATTCAGCAGGTGATTATTATAAAAATTGGCTTTATTAAGGCAGGAATTGGGGACACTCATTCATCTTCATGGACAAACATCTTTTCCTAGGGGTTTATCTGCATGACAGAGCTCTTGGGCTTTTTTTTGGGATGCTGTGGTAACGAGGTCGATCCCTCCTTTCCCACCCTTCTTCCAAATAAAAGGTGGCAGAATATTCAAAGGCCGAATTTCCTGGCACCTCTTGGCAGCCAGAGACATATCAAGCACAAACCTCAAGTCTACAAATCTCTACCTGAATTACAAAATATTGTGGTTATTAAACAAATATCCTGATTTTGATTCCATCCCCTCACAGCCCTGGTGACCCAGAGCATCCCCATGCTGGGAATTCCTCAGCATCTCAAATGCAGTAGTTTGAGATTGGTTCATTGACAATACTTGGCTGCATATATTTGAACATTCAATAAAGAAATGGAAACTGAATTATTGAGAGCACGTTCTCCATATCAGGGAAAGGACAATCCTGCATCCCTGGAAGTGCCCAAGGCCAGGCTGGACACTGGGGCTTGGAGCAGCCTGGGACAGTGGAAGGTGTCCCTGCCCACGGCACTGGATGAACTTTAGGGTCCCTTCCAACCCAAACCATTCCATGATCATTTTTTTGCTAGAGAGGTGGAATTCCTCCAGAACCATCCCTCCAGTTTGCTGCTAATCGCAGGAGTCCGACAGGGAGATTTAAATGGAATAATGGGAAAGTATAGTAATGTAAACATCTAGCAGCTCGATAAATTGCTAATTAATGAGTGTCTGTCAGGATTGGGTGAGACATCCCTGTTCAGCCACTTGGGAAACCTTTAGGATGACTCCACTGCTGTAAAATACAGCTATGGCTGAGAGCTTGAGATAAAACAGAATTTTTACTCTATTTTCTTTCCTTTTTCATCTTTGATTAATTTTTTAAAACTTTACCAGGGCCCTTAGCAATACTTGGAATCCCAGGTTGGAATGGACCTTACAGACCAAGGGACACCTTCCCCTCGACTTTATTAAATCCTGGGATTTCATGTGTGTAGAATAAAACAACTAAAACCCATCTCTTCATTAGGCTAGAAAATGATCCTGAAATGCAGCCCAGCAGGAGCTGGGATAACAAATCCCTCCCCACAATATGTCCCTGACGGAGCCATCGGGGGCTGATGGGCGTTATCCCATTTGCCATGCTCACGGCAGATGGCACCCATTAGTTGCCAGTATCCCATTTCACACCGGCAGAACAATCCATGAAATGATGATCCACATCCTCTCCCAGTGCCCCTCGTACCTCCCTGGCTAATTGGAGGCAGCAGATGGATAATTTGCAGCCTAGCACGACGTAATCCAGGGTGCTCCAGAGTCAGGTGATGTTTTCTTCATTGCAAAGAAAACATTTGATAGGGCTGGTGACAAGAATTATTTCTGTCAGAATTATTTCTTTTTCCTTCAGATCGGCACAGGGAGATAACTGAGTGCAGCTCAGGTACTGAACTCAGTGGTAACTCAGTGTGGATAACTCTGTGTGGCTTAGGTACTGAAACTGGCTGAGAAATCAGGGGGTGCTGCCTTGCTGGCCTCACACAGCTGGATCTTGCTCCAGAACATCTGGAGCACACCTCAGCCCCTTCCAGAGGGGATGTTTTGGGAGCAGCCATCCATCCCATTGGATGGAAAACGTGGTTTAGACTGGTGGGGAGTCTTGAGACAGAAAATGATGGGGGGAGAAAAGAGGATGGAGAACAAATCTTTAGGAAAATGAAGGTTCTGAGCAGCCTGGGATAATGGAAGGTGTCCCTGCTTAAGGCAGGGGGTGGAATGGGATGGGCTTTAAGGCCCCTTCCAACCCAAACCAGTCTGGGATTCCGTGAATGCCTCTTTCCTGCTGTGTATTCCATCATACATTGGACTTACACAGGGCTGGTGGTTTGGGTTTGGGTGGTGGTTGGCTGTGGGTTTCACCCAGTTTTGGGATCCAGGAGGAGCTCTAGACCCAGAGCAGGGGCACAGGGCAGGGGGTTGATGTTTGGAGAGGTGGTGATGGAGCAGGAGAGGGAGGGGTTTGATGGAAATATTCACAGTTCAGTTCCTAAGGCTTTCACCAAACTGGCCAAGTCTTGAAGGCCAGCTGGGATTTTATGGTGAGTGCTTGGCTTGCTAAAAAAGAGGTCCCTAAACACTCCTGGGCAGTGGCAACAGAGGAAGAATTCAGGTGGGTAGCCCAAGCTGAAGCTGAGACAGGGCCTTCACAACATCTGTGTGTCCACTGGATGTGCTGAAGTATAAATGTGAATGTGAGGGGTGCGTCCTACTGGGAAAAGCAATGGGAATACGGATGATTTAAACCTACAGGAACAGCACAAAGTTATAACAAACATACTCCACATGATAGCATGATAACAGCAGCTGGTTTAAGGCTGTTTCGTTGGATTTCTAGGAGGAGATTTCTAATGCTGTTTTATTCTGAAAACAGCTGAGCTTGTTCATTTGCCCATGTGGGCTGTCCTGGAAAATAATGAAGTTATTTGCTCTGCAGGGAAGGACCTGGGGGACACCGAGCTGTCCCTGAGCCAGCAGAGTGTCCTGGGGGTCCTGGGGGACACCGAGCTGTCCCTGAGCCTGCAGAGTGTCCTGGGGCCAAGGAGGCCAATGGGATCCTGGGGGCAGCAGGACAGAAGAGCATTCCCAGCAGGGCAGGGAGGGATCCTGCCCCTCTGGGCAGCCCTGGAGGCACCTCTGGAGTGCTGTGTCCAGCCCTGGCTCCTCAGCACAGCAGGGCCAGGGAGCTCCTGGAGCGGGGCCGGCGGAGGCTGCGCAGCTGAGGAAGGGCCTGGAGCATCTCCGTGCCCAGCACAGGCTGAGGGAGCCGGGGCTGCTCAGCCTCGAGAGGAGCCCCAGCTGAGAGGGGCCCTCAGCCCTGGCTGTCCCTGGCTGCAGGGAGGGCTCCGAGCAGGGCCCGGGCTCTGCTCCGGGGCCCAGCAATGGCACCAGAGCACCGGGCAGGGCCTGAGCCCAGCAATTGCCCTGCCCAGGAGGCAGAACTGCTGCCCTGGGCAGTGCCCAGCCCTGAGCACATTGGCCACAGAGGCTCTGGCTCTCCTCCCTGGGGCTGTTGCAGAGCTGTGTGCACACAGTGCTGTGCCTGTGCTCCGGGATGGCCCTGCTGGAGCAGGGAGGTGCCACCAGGTGCCCTCTGTGCTCCCTGCAGCCTGAGCCGTCCTGTGACTGGTGTGAATTATTTTAAGGCATGGCATATGGAAAAGGTGTGGGAATTTGGGAAGCTGTCCCTCCAGCAGGGTCATGGCAGGTCAGCTCATGGATGGAACTGCTGGAGGAAGCTCCTGTTTGATACCGAGAGCCCCAGGCAAAGAGTGCCCTCCGCTCATCCTGCTTCTCATAAAGACTAAAATACACATTTTTTGATTGATTCTTTGCAAAATGTGTTTGTGGTGTGTAGGGGGAAGAAGGAATTGTGGTCTTTGGGTTGCGCAGGAGGTGCTGTGCCCTGATGACCCCAGCAGTGATATCTGAGCTGTTGGGACCGATTTATATCTGATTTTTTGTTACATTCTTGATGGTCTGAAAATGAGAATGGTGGTAGCTGTCCCTCATGGGACAACACAACTACTTCCAAGAAATTTTGTGCTATTTCCCATTTACGTCCCCACCTCTGGAAGTTATTTTCGCTAAGTTAGAGAAATCAGCTCTCCTCTAGCTGCCCCACATCCCTGGGGCATGATTTGTGCCTTGCTAATTTCCTGGAACAGTAAAATCATATCCATGGCTATGGGTATGAGTGTCAGGGGCCAATCTGTGTGCTGACCATTCCAGAAACCTGATACCGTATTTCCCTCCTGGAACAGTGGGAGTTGCTGTGATGGATGTTGACATCAGTGACCAGAAAAGCATGGGAATGCACATGGGAAATATTAAATCAGGAATATTCCAATCAGGATTGTAGCTGGTGCTGTCAGAGCTCTGTTCAGTCAGAAATTAATGTCGGAGCTGAATTTAATGCCAAAAGCTTTTTAAGAGCCTGAGAGGGAGACATCAATAAAAGTAGGACTTTGTTTCTTTTTTTTATAGAGGTGTTTTTCTTGAGTCAGACTCCAGAATTAATTGGTTTTTATTAGATCTCTATTAACTCTCCAAGAGGTGCTGGGATCACCCCACTCCTGCTCCTCTTCTCCCTGCTCTAACTCCCACTTTCCTTCTGTGTCCTTCAGTGATGCCACTGCTGGACTGACCTGACCTTTCCATTGCTCCTTTTCCCAGGGAATAACTGAATCACCCAGTGTTTCTTTGAAAACCTCAGAACCAAAACCTGGAAGCCTTTGGTGTGCCCCATCTTGCTGCCCTGCTCTCTCCTGTCTTGCCTTCTCCAGCTTTTTTCAGGTTTCTTGGCTGTCCTGGAAAGGAGTCCTTCTCCTTCTTCTCCTTCTTCTCCTTCTTCTCCTTCTCCTCCTTCTTCTCCTTCTTCTCCTTCTCCTCCTTCTCCTTCTTCTCCTTCTCCTTCTCCTTCTCCTCCTTCTCCTTCTCCTTCTCCTTCTCCTTCTCCTTCTCCTTCTCCTTCTCCTTCTCCTTCTCCTTCTCCTTCTCCTTCTCCTTCTCCTTCTCCTTCTCCTTCTCCTTCTCCTTCTCCTTCTCCTTCTCCTTCTCCTCCTCCTCCTCCTCCTTCTCCTCCTCGTCCTCGTCCTCCTCCTCCTCCTTCTCCTCCTCCTCCTCCTCCTCCTTCTCCTTCTCCTTCTCCTTCTCCTTCTCCTTCTCCTTCTCCTTCTCCTTCTCCTTCTCCTTCTCCTTCTCCTCCTCCTTCTCCTCCTCCTCCTCCTCCTCCTCCTCCTTCCCCTTCCCCTTCCCCTCTGCAGCTTTTGTGGGCAGAATCCTTTTCTGATGTCCTTGGACTGAACTTCCCAGGAATAGTAAGGGTTATATTCCATTTTCATCAGACACCTTCCTTGCCATCCCCTGCTCCCACTAAAACGTTCCCTCCTGCTGCCCTATGAACCTCATTGTCCTGAATTTTCCAGAGAAAGGAGAGTGGAATGGAGGATTGGAAATATTTATCACTCTGGGACACAGAGGCAGACACACAAGTGTACATGTGGCAGGAGTTTCATCTCAGGGTGAGATTTCCAGAGAGATTTATATGAATAAAAGATACTTTTATCCTATAGGAAAATACCATTTTAATTCCTGTTTCTCCAGGGAGAACCACAGTTCCTTCTGTTGCGATCCCTGTGTTTGGGGAACAGGCATCCAACCACCAAAAAGTGTTGGGGAAGGGCCTGGGAAGCAGCAAAATTCCGGTGTAGGAAAGCAGATGGAATTTGTGATGGGAAAGGGCTGGAAAAAGGGGCTGTGGGGTGGAAGGACACTGAGGAAAGGGTCCCTCCTGGGGTGACTCCTCTTGGCATGATGCGATTCCTTGGTCACAATGCAGAGACATTCCCTATTCCCATTCCAGCCCAGTTTGGAGAAGTAGAAGAGGGAACTAAAAGCGGCCACGGGGTAGGAATACAGTCCAGGATAGTGCAGGATAATGCAGTTTTCCAGCCAGGCGCCCCCTGGAGATGGAGATGCAGCCATGGTGCAGAGGCCACCATAAAACTGAAGGAGTGCTTCCAGTGTTGGTAGGCAGCAAAATGAATAAAAACAGCCCAGAGAGAACAAATAAACCCAACCTTATAACTCTGGCTAAGTGAGAAGCATTTTTTGCCAGCCCTGTTGCTAAATAATGGAGGTTTTTCCGTAAATCCGGGATGGTTTTGCCCTTTCCCCAACACCTGCACCCTCTGTATGTCCCAGGGACTGTGGATCCGACACACGGTCTCCAAGGACCGGCTGGAATTTTTGTCATCCATTATCTCAGCTTCTTTTCACACTTCTTGCAAGCACTGAGTGATTTCAGAAGACTTTTCAGCCTTTATTTCCCTTTCTCTGCCAGGGAGCCAGGCCTGATGGGTTTGGATCCACCGCCCTGAGGCGCAGGAAGCTTTTCCAGGCTTTGGGAAAGCTGTCAGCAATTCCCTGAAACAAAACCCTCCCAGAGGCTTTGGAGGGCAAGAGCTCCAAAGCTGGGACAGCTGCCAAGTGAGGGGGCAGAGTGACCCTGGGCTGGTGTCACCATCTGCTCCCCTCGGGGCTGGAGCTCTTCCTGCAGGGATCCAACCTTGCCTTGGAGAGGTGGCAGCTGGGCCGTGGAGCTGATGGATCTCCTGAGGGCACCCCATGGCAGGAATTCAATGAAATGGTGGAAAATGTGGCCCTGCCGTGCCCAGGCTGTTGTTGGGGTGGCCTGGCCTCAAAGCCCTCGGCTCAAGCACAGATGGGAGGGGGTTTATGATTGCAAAATTATGGAATTTCTATCAGGCCCTTTGTGGTTTGTTTAATTCCAATATTCCAAGCGTGATGTATTTGCTTCCCTTCCTCCAAGTCAGGCCCTTCTCCCAGGAGCAACAGGAGAAGAGGAAAGGGCCAGGCGAGGTTCAGGCTGAAGATCAGGAAGAATTCCTTTACCCAAAGGGTTGTAAATCATTGGAACAGAGTGCCCAGGGAAGTGCTGGAATCCCCAGAAAGCAGAATCCTGGCATGGCCTGGAAGCGTCTGAGGCTTGGAGCACCCTGTTTTGTGGAAGGTGTCCCTGCACGTGTCAGGATGTGCTTCAAGGTTCCAACCCAAACCATTCAGGAATTCTGAGCTGATTTCCATGATTCTGGGCCTTCCCTCTCTGCCCATTTTTTGCCAATATGTGAGGGAATGAGCTGGAAAGGACCGGAGGGCAGAGCAAGATGTGGTGGCTCTCACGAGACCCTGCTTGGGAGCACTGCACTGGGGCCCCTGAGGTGCAGTTTATTTGAAGCTTTCCCCACAGGGATGAATTGATATTATTGCCTCTTCCTGCCTAAAATCACAACACAGAATGGATCCTACCCAAGCTCCATCCAACCTGGCACTTCCAGCACCCAGAATTCATTGCTGACCACCACCCTGAACCAGAGCTGCTCAGCTTTAATCATTTATAATCCTTGCTGGGTTCAATATCCTCAAGCAGTTTAAAACTGCCCTTCTCCTTTTGCTCCTGCACGCTTTCAAGCGTGGCACTAATTGCCACAGAAGGTTGGGGCTTTTCATGGGGCTTTTTTGGGGTTTTTTTGGATGAGCCATCTGCTGCTTGAGGCGACGCCTCCGAGTTCTCAGATGTGCAGTTGACTTATTGATTTTTAGACTCTGTTGTCTGAGATCATACATGTGGCAACAAGCTGGGCTAAGCCAATTTTTCTCTACTATCTTTACATTTTCTGGCATATTTAGTGACTTGTGAAGATCTCTGGGAGGTGTCCCTGCCCATGGCAAGGCGGTTGGAAGTACATGATCTGTAAAATCCCTTCCAACTCAAACCATTCTGTGATCTTCTGAACTCAGCCCTACTTTTTCTTTTAATGAGAATCACACTTTTTATAGAAAAAATGCTGTGTCTTAAAAGTATTGTAATATATTTCCCTATAAATACTATGTACATAAAGCATTCTATTTCTATAAAGGTTTGGATCTGGAGCTCAGCACCTGCAGTGAAATTCTGCGCTCTGACAAACAGCTCCGTTCATCAGCTAAGGTTTTTTCCTAATTTTTGTGCAGAGAGCTGAGACCACCTTAGTCAGGCGGTGCTGCTGACCCTCCCCAACAATCTGTGCAGTTTCTCCACAAAAAATTTACACTTCCAGGCTTGGATAGGGTTTCTTTGGGAGCGAAGTGACACAGCAGGGAGAGGGAATGCACAGTTCCTGCCCACCAGGGCTCTGCGTGCCAAGGATCGAGGATTGGATCGCTTTACAGCCTCTGGCAGGGCTGAGCTGATGACTTGGGGCTCTATTTCCCCATTGTCCCACACCTTGAGTACAAATTCCTGGATATCCAGGGCACTCGAGTTGGCAATGGTGTGCAGGGGTTCAATTTTCACCATTGTTCCACAGCTGGAGCACAAATTCCTGCACTTCCAGGGCACTCCAGTTCACAGTGGGGTGCAGGGGCTCGATTTTCCCCATGGTCCCAGACCTTGAGTACAAATTCCTGCACTTCCAGGGCACTCCAGTGAGGTGCAGCTTGATTTCTAATAGGGCTGAACCAAACCTGCTCCAGTGAGGGACAGTAAACAGGGGGTGAAGAGGGACAAACAAATGATTTTGTACGTAGGCAAGAGCAGAGAACGCCAGGGCTGCAGGATGTTGTGCCTCATCAGCACCTGCTGGAGAGGCCCCTTTGTATTTCCCCAGCCTGGGGACATCAAACAGATCCTCAGCGAAACACCTCTGGCACTGAAGGGATAGGGATGGTCGGGAGTGAAAGGCTGGTGCACAGAAATTCGCCTTCTTTTCATTTATTGTCTCAGAGAAAAAGAAAAATGTCAGAATCATGGAGTGGTTTGAGTGGGAAGGGATCTTAAAGATTCAAAATTCCACCCCTGCCATGGGCAGGGACACCTCCCACTGTCCCAGGCTGCTCCAAGCCCCAATGTCCAGCCTGGCCTTGGGCACTGCCAGGGATCCAGGGGCAGCCCCAGCTGCTCTGGGCACCCTGTGCCAGGGCCTGCCCACCCTCCCAGGGAACAATTCCTTCCCAATATCTCACCTGAATTTCCCCTCTGTCTGTTTTAAGCCATTCCCTGTGTCCTGTCCCTCCATCCCTTCTCCAAAGTCTCTCTCCATCTTCCCTGTCGTCCTCTCCAGGCACTGCAAGGCCACACTGAGGTCACCCCAAAGCTTCCGTTCTCCAGGCTGAACAATCCCAGCTCTCTCAGCCTTTTAAAATCTGTCTTTAAAATCTTTGTATCGACCCAAAATCTCCCTCAGGGAAAAAGAGCCCTTAGGAGATAAGGTCCCTTCCAACCCAAACCTTTCTAGGAGTCTAAAATCAAAATTGTCCTACTCTTCTTCTCACAAAGAGGGCATAAATGACATTCATTTGTGTGGGGAAGTTACACTCAGAGCAAACTTGATGACTCAAATGTAGTTAGTGAATAATCAAGTGGTTTGGAGTCTTAAAGACAACAGTTGTTGGTTTAGAAAATCACAGCTTACGACTTGTCCTTGCTTTGCTCCGACTGAATCATAGCCTGGGAACTCCAATTGTTTATTTTTTTTCCCCTTTGAAGATGTTGTCTAAAGAGCAGGCACAGTATTCCTCCTGCTGGGTTAAAAAACATGGAAATAATAAAAATACAGATCTAATGTTGGGCAAGCAGAGTGTGCCAGATGGAGGAAGGCAGAATTCCAGGGGTTTGGGGGAAAGCAGCACTACGGAAGGTTTATGGTTACCATCATCTTTGCTTTTGCTGCAGTGAACATCTCCAAGGATTTTTCCAACGTCTTTTTCCCTCTGTGTTCGTTCAGAGCCTGAAAAAAAAAATTATGGAAATAGGGGATGCTTAGGGAATAATAAATATTATTGCTATTTATTAGCTACAAAAGCTGCTGGAGCACTGTTCACATCAAAGAATATGGTTTTCATTTATAAAATTTTTAAATAGCACAATTTGGGGGATTTATTTTCCTGTTTGGAGCAGGATGAGTGGAGTGGGTGGTGATGGAAGAGATTCCAGGGGTCAGATCTGGTTCTTGCTTCCTGAAAAGAGCAAAACCCTGGAACTGCGCTTTGCTTTTCCCATCTGGAGGCTGTAAAACAACCTGGCAGGGCTCAAAGCTCCAAACTCTTCCCTTTTCCCCTCTTCTCATGATTTTTTTGCAGGCAATTCCTGTGTTGTGCGAAAGAAAAAGAAGGAAACAATGGGGAAAAAAAAGAATTCCAACCTAATTTTTTTCCTGTAGCAACACCTTGCTGTCAATAATAACCATCAACAACTATTGGATCCAAAGGTTTTATCTTAGAATTTCAAAATGAGGATGCTTGTGTCAAAATGATGGTTTATGGCAAATGTTTCTAGTTGGGGAAAAAAATCCATGCTCGGCTATAAATGTATTTTTAATGAGAGGAGAGAAAAATCCTTGTACCACAGGTCCAGTGAGGAAATCACACATTTTTCCTGGGAAAATGCTTCCATCAAAATACTCCCGCCAGCTCTGTTCATGTTTGTAAGGATTAAGTGGAACTGAGGAATGCAGCAGTGAATTTTAATTCTCTTGACTTCCTTTAAAGAAAAAAAAAAACCACCTCAAACAAGTGAAGATGCCTATGGGGGATGCAGGAGTAGGAATTAATTCCTGGGATGTAGACTAGATAATCCATGTTAGCAAACCCTCAGAGCAGGTTTACAACAAGATGGAATCAAAGAGGGGGAAAGAGAGCAAAAAATGGGATACCAGCATAAATGTATAGCTAAATTTACTACAGCACCGTGGTCAAATCTCCTTTGCTACCCAGGATGGATCTGGGTCTGTGTGTCAGGCTTGGAGCTCCATTTAAAATTCCTGTCATTTATAAATTGTAGAAAATTGAGGGAGTTTTCTGCACAGTAAACTGGAATTGGGATGCAGGGCCAACTCATTTGGTGATCATTATGAGGCACCATCATAATGAAATGTTCAGGCTTGTGCTTTACAAATAATCAAATGTTCTTTGTTAGAGCCATATTAAAGTAATTCCACCTCTGAAATACAGAGTAGTATCAGTTCCTGGCTTGCATTTTGCCTGCTGTAATTTAAACACAAAGGGACCAAAGGAAATGGCCTCAGCTTGCACCAGGGGAGGTTTAGGTTGGATATCAAGGAAAATTTCTCCACCAAAATGCTGTCAAGCATTGGGACAGGCACCCAGGGCAGTGGTGGGATCAGCATTCCTGGAGGCATTTAAAGGATGTGTGGAGGTGGCACTTGGGGACATGGGGCAGTGGTGGCCTCAAAGCCCATCCAGTGCCACCCCTGCCATGGGCAGGGACACCTCCCACTGTCCCAGGCTGCTCCAAGCCCCAATGTCCAGCCTGGCCTTGGGCACTGCCAGGGATCCAGGGGCAGCCCCAGCTGCTCTGGGCACCCTGTGCCAGGGCCTGCCCACCCTCCCAGGGAACAATTCCTTCCCAAGATCCCATCTAAAGTTCCCCTCTGTCAGTGTGAACCCATTCCCCTCATCTGGTCCCCCCATCCCTTGTCCCCAGTCCCTCTCCAGCTCTCCCTGGAGCCCCTTTAGACCCTGGAGGGGACTCAGTCAGTGATACCAGCCTGGGAACAACGCAGGAATAATCCTGATTTATTTATGTTTGCTGTTCTCCTCATCCTCCCTCCATGAACCCAGAGTTCCATAGGCTGAGCACTATCCCTGTCCTGTATTAATTCCTATTTCCGGGCAGCCACCTCTCTACCAGTCCCCTGCTTTGAATTTAATGATTATTAACATCAGTTTTCAGTCTGAGACTGAAGATCCGATCTGAGATGAGATCTTTTACCCAGGTCCAGCCTTGGCACAGGGGCTGTTTAAGCTGCTGATGGCAGATCAGGCTCCAAGAGTTCCATGTTCAGTGGCAGCCTCTGAGCTCACTTTGAGTTGCCCTGGCTGTCAATACAAAGGATACACTAAAGCTTTTCATTCCTCAGTGCATTCCAGCAGATTCCTGTTGTCCCAGCCTGTCCCTGTCCCTGTCCCCGTGCGGTGTCACTGTGACTCCAAAGTCACAGGGCCAGCCTGACCACGGGGATCTTGGAGAGCAGCAAAGCTGCCTGGGAATACCCACCCTGAGCAGGGTAACATTTAAAAGCCATAAACTGTGTTATCAGCACCCAAATGTGGGTGTTAATGTAGGCGAGGGCACCGCCTGAGCGTGGCTCTTGGCAGGGGCAGCGCTCCCGTGACAGTGCTGGGGGTGGTGTGAGGAGCTGGGCTTCCCTTTGGGTTTGGCTCCCAGAGCTGGGCTTTTGGGATGGTTTTGCTCTTAGGAGAGCCTGGTTTTTGTTGTGAGGTCTGTGTGGGTGAGACCCAGGGTCCCTCTTAGCTGAACACAGAGGGCTGGGGTTTATTTAGGAGTGCTCCCCTTAGGGCTTCACAACCCACTCAGGTTTTGTTAGGCTGAACCACGATGTCACTGATCCTCCAAAACTCCACTGGAGGCTCAAGCTTCCCATCCCAGGGAATTTAAGAGGGGAAACATCTCCGGCTGTGCCAGCTGTGTGAGACAGTGTGTGGAGTTTTGAGGAGAACTCCTCAGTTCTCCTGCCTCAAACCCCAACTCTTCTTCTTTTCCTCCATGACCTGCCCCCATGGAACCTTTCCACTGGTGATTCTGGCATCCAACACCCACTTACTGCTCTTGGAATATCTTGGAGCTTTTTCCTGATGCTCCTGAGCCTGGGAGGAATTCCCACAGAGCTGCCCAGGCTTTGAGACCCCCTAGAAAGTGCTGATTTGCTGACAGTAATTATATTTCCCGGATTTATTTCTTTAAATTGTTGTTTGTCACCGAGGTCTCTGCAGGCTCTTGCTGTTTGAAGCAAAGTGTCAGTGATGCTTCTGGAAATTTCACCACGGATGGTCCCAAATCCACCAGGAGCGATGGGAATCGTTGAGCTGCATGCCTTGGGTGGAACAGACATTTTCAGAGGTTTAGCTGTGTTTATGTTCAATAAAAAAAAGGGAAAAGCTCATTTAAAACTACTAAAGCTGTGGGCCAGCTTCATCTCAATTTAATCTCGGGTTTGCTCAGGCTGAAAAAGTGGTTTAGGGTTATGTGGCAGAACTTCCCTAATGAAGCAATTTCACTCCGGCTGCTGAAGGGGCTGCCAGAGATTTAAATTCATCAAAATTCTGTTATATTTAGTTTTTTTTCCCCTCAGCCCCTGGGTTTGTAAAATCCAATCCTTGATTCCCAAAGTCTAAAGCTCCAAACGACACGTCCTTAAGGCACCTGCTGAATTCCACTGTGTCTGCAGTCAGGCTGTAATGGAATGAAATGTTGGCCGCTGTAGAGTTGAGTAGAAGCTGGAGCATTTTAGAGTTTTCTATAAGCCACGATCTTATAAAGATGAAAATGACTCTGACAGGAGGTTACTCAGCACTTGTCCCAGGTGCTGGTTTATTTTCTCATTCTGTAGTAGAATTTTAGATATAAAAGGTTAGGGGAATTTACAAAAGAATAATTGTGTTAAAATATGACTTCTGCACCGTTCTGGGGCCAAGATGGTGACAGGGAATAGCAGAATCCCGGAATGGTTTGGGTTGGAAGGGGCATTAAGGATCAGCTCATTCCATCCTGTGCCCTGGGCAGGGACACCTTCCACTGTCCCAGGCTGCTCCAAGCCCTGTGCAGCTCAGCCTGGCCTTGGGCACTGCCAGGGATCCAGGGGCAGCCCCAGCTGCTCTGGGCACCCTGTGCCAGGGCCTGCCCACCCTGCCAGGGAACAATTCCTTCCTAATTAATGAGCTTCTGGTCCTGGATTGAAGCCTTCCAAACCATCTTTAGCCTTCTACAGCTGAGTGGGTGGGAAAAAATTTTTCCCAGGGGGAAGACTTAAAGGAAATTAATTCAGGGAGAGAGAAAGGGATGTGAAATTCCTGGACAGGGAGATGCTTTTATAGACTGAAGGGACTCAGCTCTTTTGTGGAACCGGCTCCTCCACATCCTTGGCTGCAGAATCGGCCAGGAGCATCTTCTCTGTGCTGAAAGGACAGGAGGTAGGCAAGGTAAAACTTGCTGGGAATATCTGGGAGTGCAGTGGAGCAGAGGGAATGCGTCAGGACATAAAGAGGCTGGAGGATTTTGCAGCCATGGCATCCAAGCCTTCGTGCAGAAGCTGCAGAGTACATCTCACATCAAACAACCCGGACATGATCCCAGCTCCCCACTGCTGGTGAAGCCTTCCCGGGATTTTAACATCCTGACCTTGGACACTTTGAAATGTCCTCCAGGAAACTCCGCAAAGGGAGATGGAATTTGAAAGCCAATATTGTTCTTTTCTGAAGCTGGGTGTTTCCAGCATCTCCCATTCCCACAGGTCAATCCAGGGCTTGTCAGGATGGCTCCAGCTGGAGTTTTCTCTCCTGTCTTGCATCTGGCATTGGCATCTGAAATTCTCCCAGTGCTCTCCTCAAGCTTTCTGGGATAAATCTGCCTGAAGGAAAGCTCAGGTGGCACCAAGAGGTGTTCGGTTCTTGTTCTTCACGTGACCTGGAATCGGGACTGTGGTTTTTAGTCTGGGACATTTAAAAATGAGTTGGATTTGCCAGAGGTAGTGGGGAATTGTGAGCAGGAAATAGAGAAAAATCAGCTGAATATTGGCCAAAAAAGAGCTCCAAAGGTCCCTGCTCTGACCTCCTGCTGCAAGCAGGGATGTCCCAACTCCTGGAGCAGAGTCATCATTCCCTAATCTTAAAACTCTCCAAGGATGGGGCATCACCTATTGCACTGCTCCAAGTTTTCCTGAAGTTTTCATCATGTCCAAGCTAGACCTCCTAAATGACAACTTGAAGCAGCTTTGAAAAAATTCTGGGGGGAATAAATCCCAAGAGAAGTAATTTAAGCTAAGGAATCTGGCATTTAACAGGG
Organism: Corvus cornix cornix; assembly: GCF_000738735.6. NCBI lineage: Eukaryota > Metazoa > Chordata > Aves > Passeriformes > Corvidae > Corvus > Corvus cornix. The sequence goes on along the minus strand of NC_046336.1, from coordinate 34,712,623 downwards.
ATTATTGCCACCACTTGCTTCAAAAAGCTCTTGAGCCTGGTCTTTCTTGTCAGGAAAATGGGAATATAGCCAATCTCCATGGATTTGGGGGTGTCCACAAGAGGAAAGGATTAATCCATAGGTATCACATTCTATTTTTTTTTAATCTTCCATCATGTGTCCTTTCTGGACGGACTCTTAGGGACTTGGAGAAATAATAAATAATTAATAATCAATAATTTGGCAGTTTGGGAGAGATCCCTCCACCTGGGGAACTTGGGAGAGCTGAAACTCTTTGGAATGCTGGGAAAGTCAGAGCCTTTCATGCTGTTGGTTTATTGTCCTGCTGCTACAAAAAAATGAGGAAAAATTCAGATTTTCAACTCACCCCCAGCATGTCCTTGAGCAACGTTGGATATTTTATGGATAAGGCTCCCTAAGCAGGACATCTCCAAGGGATGCAGGCTCATTTAGGAAAGGTTTTATCATTGGGAAACTCTTGATGAAAGGCCTGTGATAAATGATTGGAGTTGTAGCCTTATTTCTCCTTTTCTGGCTGCAGCAGATACTTTTCCTATGTGGAGATTCCAAGTGAAGGATAGTAAGAGGGTGGAAGGGAGGGATTTTAATTGCCAGGAGCTTTGATTTCGCAAGGGGACAATGACCCTGTGTCCCTGTGTGAGAAGCATTGGATCACTTCACAGTTTGGGGGATCCACATCTTCCATCCAGCTCATTGCTATCAGTGCCCAGGGCTTGGAGAGGGGTGAGGCAGCCATGGGAAAAGGGATTTGATTGCTTCAAATCCCACAACAGTTTGGGGTGGAAGGGCCATTAAGGATCATCCAGTGCCACCCCTGCCATGGGCAGGGACACCTCCCACTGTCCCAGGCTGCTCCAAGCCCCAATGTCCAGCCTGGCCTTGGGCACTGCCAGGGATCCAGGGGCAGCCCCAGCTGCTCTGGGCACCCTGTGCCAGGGCCTGCCCACCCTCCCAGGGAAGGAGTTGACCAGGTGGGGGTCGGTTGATCAATGGTCTTGGAGGTCTTCTCATTCCCTCTTTGGTGATTTATTAAAAAATATTAAAGCACCGCTGCTGAGCCCTTCATGGAGAAAATGGGCCAAGGACCATTTAATGTGGCTCTGGCTGTTGAATTCTTCTGTTGCTGTTCTTCTTTTTTGAGGAAAATAATACAGATAAGCATTTTCCTCTTTATCTGTGCCAGTTTCCTGGGTTTTTGGCTTTGCCTGGCTCTGAATTATCTGATCGAGGCTGGCAGATAAGTTCCTTAGGGAGAGTAGGTCTGCAAAGCTCTGGTTTCTAGAACTCTTCTGATTCGTTCAAGGTTTAATTGAATTGTCCTTGAATGGGATAATTAACATTTAATATATCTTAAAGATGCTCTTGTCGCCCACTGGCTGATTTAAACAGCAATGGATGGGGTGTGGCAGGGTTTGATTTCACTTTAATGAAAAAGTGGTCATTTCATAGCCCTGGGTTGTTTCACTTGGGGAATACCATTAATTATGGACTAGTGAGACTCTGGTTCATTACAATAATTCTGAATAAATTACACGAGTAATTAGGTTGAATCATTAATGGGTTTGGCAGGCAAGGAGGTTTTACCATCCCAGTGTCAGCATTGTGTCACTCAGATTCGGGTTCATCTCTCACTTCAGACTAAACTTAAGCCACAGTTCACCTACAAATACCAGTTTTAGTTCGCATAGAACATTCCTATGGCTGTGTTTGCTCTTCCCTGCCTGTCTCGGCTGCTGGAAACACCGTAGTAAATGATATCAACATCATTGAGGGATTCCTGGGAGGAATGGGAATGCTGGGCCCACTGAGAATGCTTTTTCCATCAGCAGACAGGGATTTCTGAGCGTTGTCCCCATGTCAGCAGTGGGAAGCACAGGTGGGATGCAGTGGCTCCCTGCAGGGATTCAAGCTGTGCATGTGTGGGGTCGGGGTTGAGGGGAGGACTGGGCACTGCTGGGTGGCTGGTTGGGCTCAGTGATCCTAGAGGGCTTTTCCAACACTTCCGTCATTCCTCGCTTCTCCTGATGCTGGCAGATCCAGCTGTGGTGGGCTGGGTGCAGTTACAGGGCTTTAAACCAGATTCCATGCAGGACTTGGAAGCAAAGGATCAGGGATGAGATAATCATCTCTTTCAGCCTTAAAAGTCACCACCAATAAGGATTTCAGTGGGAATGCCTGCAGTGTATATCCTCAGTGTGTTGTGGCAGCTCTTGGATTTCATTGGAATTCCCTTCCCAGGCAGGTGGATTCCCCAAGGGGTGGCAGAAATGGAGTTTGCCCAGAGGAAAGGCAGAGCCAGGGCTGTGACAGATGGCAGCCCTCAGGCACCGGAGAGGAGAAGGCTCCAGGAGAGCTCAGAATGCCTTCCAGGACCTAAAGGGGCTCCAGGAGAGCTGGAGAGGGACTGGGGACAAGGGATGGAGGGACAGGACACAGGGAATGGCTTCCCAGTGCCAGAGGGCAGGGCTGGATGGGATCTTGGGAAGGAATTGTTCCCTGGGAGGGTGGACAGGCCCTGGCACAGGGTGCCCAGAGCAGCTGGGGCTGCCCCTGGATCCCTGGCAGTGCCCAAGGCCAGGTTGGACACTGGGGCTTGGAGCAGCCTGGGACAGTGGAAGGTGTCCCTGCCAGGGCAGGGGTGGAGTGGACTGATCTTTAGTGCCCCTCCCAGCACAAACCATTCCAGGATTCCCTGACTTCCAAGTGTTCCCACCCCAGCACTGCCAATCCCTGTGTTTGCCTGAAGGAGTCAGAAAAACAAAGTGGAATTAGCAGAGGGTGGAATTTGTGTTTTGCAAACGTGGGATTTGGGAAATGGAGCCTCCTGGCTGTGGGCACGTGTTTCAGGAGGGGCTGTTTAGCACTTGGCAGCGTGAACACCTGGGTGGAAACTGAGCTGAGGGTGCTGCTTGTCACAGGTGTTTGGGCAGACATCCCAAATCCATTGGCCACCTTCCCTCGGCACTCCTGGCTCCTGGAAATGTCCGACTTTGGCTCCTGGCTCATCACCAACAAGCAGCACTTCAGAGCCACAGGGAATTGTGTTCCCCTGTGGTTTGTTACCTGTGAGTTGTGGATCTGCAAAGTGCTATTTGCCAGGAGATAAATAGTTACTGTTTTTATATATATTATATACAGGGAACATCAAACGATCCCAGACTGGCTTGGGCTGGAAAGGACCTCAAAGCCCATCCAGTGCCACCCCTGCCATGGGCAGGGACACCTCCCACTGTCCCAGGCTGCTCCAAGGCTGTGTCCAACCTGGCCTTGGGCACCTCAACAGTGGGATCCTTCCTTGAAACACACATTTGGAATGTTAATACTCCCAGAAGACAGAAACTTTTACCTAAAACTTCACTCTGTCCTGAATGCATCAAAATTCCCCTTTTTTTAGAAAACTAATTGAAGAGGAATTTGATTCCCATGGAGACACTGACATCCCAAGGACACGCAGTGCTACTTTCTGCCAAGCCTGAAAGACCCATGGGAATATTAACATCAGAACATTTATTAGGAAAATGCAATTCTTGATTTCCAGGTGACTTTCCCAGACTATTCCAGTGCCGTTTTCAAAATCCAGGGCTGTAATTCAGCCTCATGTCTGGGCTTTTTTTCCATATATGTTTTATTTAAGCTTTGAATTGTATTTCCTCTTTGGACAGGCATTTTATTTTACAAAAACCCTTTTAATCCCTAATCAAATTTCCATAAGTTATTACCTATTTTAACACTGGAAGTGGTTTAGGGCAGACCTTCCCATGGAGGAGGAGCATGGACTAACTTTTGCTCCTCACTTTTAGTGCTGTGAGTCCTTCCTGTGCTGAACGGCCTCAGATTCATCACAATTTGTTCTTAAATACCTGCTTGCCTCATAAAAATGATAAAAGGAAGACAAGGTTCCTTGGAGGGTCATCAGGGCTTGAAGTTATGGGTGTAATAATTACTGAGGTTTTTTATTGTGCCTTCCCAGTGCTGAGTGCTGACTCTTCCACCTTCACATTCAGGTGTTCAGCAGCACCTGCCATATCAAACCCCTATCAAATCACCTAAAGGGTGTCCTCAGAGCAGGGAAATCCTTCATGGCAGGGTGGGACACGTCCACCAGAAGGCGAGAAGCTGCTCCACAGCACAAAAGAGGTGGAGGAGTCGAGGTCACTGCCACAAATACATTTTTTTGGGATGTTCAAAGCAGTAGCACCATCCATCAACATGGCACCATCAGTGGGAGATGAACCTGGGAATGGGGATCCATCCCTTTCCTCCTGGGAATCTGCTGGGTGACAACCCTGAACGGCTCTCCTAACACTACTGTTGTAGTCCCAGCATCAGAATTTCCTCCAGGTCACCCCCACCCAGGCCAGGAATTCATTTCTTTCCATTCCAGTTGGATTTCTTGGATAGGATTCTCAGGGCAAGCCCTTTAACCATGAGATTTAGTTTGGTTTTGGCCCTTAAAACCTTCATTATTGATTCATTTTTTCCAAATCAAGAACAGGCAGGTGGTTGTTGCATCTCGCCCTGCTGCAAATGTAGGCCAAGATGCAAGTGAAGTTAGAGAAATGGTTACAAATAAAAGGTAACCAAAACTTTAAAAAAACATTTTTAAGTCTCCAGGTAGGCAAATCCCTCTTTGTAAAGGATAGAAGGTCACCAAATTTGGGTACCACTCCTCAGAATACCCAATAAAGGTGAGTTTTATCTCCCACCTGAAAGTCACAGTGTAATCAGAAAATACCCAGTAAGATTAAAGTGGGGATAGAGATGCTGGGTTTGAGCTGTTATCACTAAATTCAAGCTAATAACTGATTTCTCCCCTTTTTTTCTCTTTTCTGATGTGTCTTGTCCTAAATGCCTTAATTCAACCTTATTAATACGAATATTGTAACCAGGCCAAGTGTACAGTCCTGGAAGGGGGGAAAATGCATTAAAGGATGGGAACAGCAGCAAATTAGAAACCTCTGGATAGTGCTGTGGCATCATTTCAAACCCACCAGGGAAGAGCTCATTTTTTATTTCTGGCTCTGCTCTGCAAACCCTCATTAGCACCATTCCCAAATGATCTCAGCACTCATCTCCTGAGGTCCCACAGGACAGGGGATTTCTGCCAGGGCCTCTCCCAGGCAGCAGCAGGTTCTGCAGAGAGGCCACCAAGGACCAGGCACTGACCCACCTGCTCTGGGTGGTCCTTTGAGGTTCTCCAGTTTCTTGAGACAAGAAATGGGGTTTTATCCTCGTTTTTAGGGAAGGAAATGGTGAACATCAGGAAACAGCTGGATGTGGCTGTGCCCATGGGGTCACAGAATGGTTTGGGCTGGAAGGGACCCCAAGCCCACCCAGTGTCACCCCTGCCATGGGCAGGGACACCTTCCACTGTCCCAGGGTTCTCCCAATGTCCAGCCTGGCCTTGGACACTGCCAGGGATCCAGGGGCAGCCCCAGCTGGGAATCTGTGCCAGGGCCTGCCCACCCTCCCAAGGAAGGAGTTGACAAAATGGGGATCAGTCAAAGACTGGACTTGATGACCTTGGAGTTCTTCTCCAAACTTAAGGAATTCTGTGGTCCATGTCTGCATCAGTCACCTGGATGTGCCTGATTTCCATGGGGGAAGCCACCCCTCACAGACCAAAGTCTGGATCCCAACACTTCATCCTCCTGAGAAGCCAGCGCCCGTTTGCCTTTGGCTTCGATATAAAAGCCCATCGCTGGCAGGAATAAACACAGCGCGCTCCACTCAGCTTTAATAGGTTTTAATGTGAAACTAATAAAAGGTGCCACTGGAAAAAGCTGTGCTGGAAAAGGCATTTCATAAAGAATCTTCTAAAAATCCCCTCAGGCATTAAAATCTCACCTCCTAAAAGGGAATGAAATACAGCAGGAGGGATTTGACTCCAAGGTACCCCAGTTTGAGGACATGTAGCAAAAACCCCGTGTGATTTCAGCTTTAGGCATATTGGGAAAACAAAACGTTTCTTAGAGAACAACAGTTCAGCTCGTTCAGCTTTAAAAATATTATTTTATCGATTTTTTTACTTAATATAAGCAAAACGTACAACTCTCCAAATAGAAAATGTACCAGCTCCCCCTAATACTCTGTCTTATGCCTTGTGAGCATCTCGTTAGCATTTACTGACTGCTCCTAAAATATATTTCTGTTCCCAGAGGCTCCAGCCGAAAGGTTTAAGCCCTGCCAAGGGTTGTACAACAAGATTTACAAAAGAAAAGGAGCCCTTTGTGATAATTGACTGGAATATTTATGAAGCCGAGGCCTCGGGCCTTTCAAGGCTCTGTTGGTCAAGGAAATTCTGCTCTGTCTTTGCTGCACTCAAGTTCTAAAAGTAAAAAAACTCCCAGGAGCTGCTGCTGAGATTCCACCAGCCTGGAGCAAAGGAGGCTCAGGGGGGACCTTGTGGCTCTGCACAAGTCCCTGACAGGAGGGGGCAGCCGGGGGGGTCGGGCTCTGCTCGCAGGGAACAGGGACAGGACAAGGGGAAAGGGCCTCAGATTGCACCGGAAGAGGTTTAGGTTGGCTATTGGGAAAAATTCCTTTACAGGAAGGGCTGTCAAACATTGGGTGGAGTCCCCATCCAAGGGATGAGGAGCAGTGGGAGCTATGGGAGCAGGTGTTGGGGCAGGACTTCAAGCAGTCTGAGGATGTAGGAAGGTAAAAAAAGCAAAACAACGGGAATCACCTGAGATATTTTTACATTTAGGGCAAATTATGGAAGCCTGAGGTAAAGCCATGGAACAGAAGCTGAAGTATGAACTTCTCTCTTCTTAAATGAAGTTGTTGACAGCTTGTCAGAAGCAAAATTGTTGTAACTTCCCAATGTGGTGACGTGGGCTGTAAATTGCAAGCAGAAAAACAGATCTATGCATTTCACCCCTGAAACAATGGCTTCGTGTTTCCAGTGGTGTGCTGACACGCCTGGGAACGTTTAGGAATGTGGATATCATTACCACCTAATTCCACCGTGGGGTTAAGGAGCTGAAGAGGGCACACGAGGTCTCCTGATGGGGTTTTTGGCCCTTGTGCACAGCCAAGGATCTCCTGAGGGCTCCCAAATCCTCCCCTCTTGGATTTCCACGGCCGAGAGCCCCCGCAGCAGCTGTGACCTTTCTGCAGGTGCTGAGCTCTGAGCTGGGGGAGCTGCAAAATACCGGGGGGGACACAGAGCACAGAGCTGGAGGGGATCAGGAGCGTCCAGGGGAAATGCTGGAGCGGCCGCGGCCATGGAGCGCTCGGAGAGCGGGGGAGATTCCACAGATGAGGAGTGCGCCTTTTCGGGAAGCAGCTGTGAGGATGAGGGGGATGAAGGCCAGGGAGTGTCCGAGTCAGTGCTCTCTCCTCCTCCCTGGGGCCACGGCGGGTGGTGGGCACTGCTGGGAATTAATTAATTAATTATTTGTTAATAAGTTGTCTTTTGCACATTGCTCTTCTAATAGCAGCCTGTGCGTTCAGTGCTGTTAAAATAATTACTTGTATTTAATGCACTTGCAGTAATTAATTGTCTCTTGCATTTAATGCAGTAATTACTTTGCACTTGTCACAATTCCTTGTTGCACTGGTAATAGTTACTTTCGCCTTTAAAGCTGTGCACTTGCTGAGAGCAACCTCTGCATTTAATATCTTGCACTGCTAGTAATTAGTTCTTTCATGTATTTGCTTGTAATTAGTGTTCCATTTAATGCTGCTCACTGGAAGTAATTACTGGGAGTAATTACCTTTGTTTTTAGTGTTTTGCACTTGTTGTTTTTCATTCAATACCGTGGTTACTTGTTGCATTTAATGCCGTGCACTTACTTGTAGTAACTCCTGCATTTAATGCCTTGCACTTGTAGTAGTTACTTTTACCTTCAACGCTGTGCATTTACTAGTAGTAACTTCTGGGTTTAATGCTTTGCACTTGTAGTAATTATTACACTTAATGCTGTGCCCTTACAGCAATTCCTCTTGTGTTTGGTGCAGTTCACGTGTAGCAATTACTTGGTGCAATTAATGCCATGCACTTGTAGTAATTCCTTCTGCGAGTAGTCCTGTGCACTTACTAGCGGTAAACATTTCATTTCATGCTGCACACTGCTAGGAATTACTCTTGGACTTGTAGTAATGATTTATTGTGTTTAATGCCACTTACTTGTAGGAGTTACTCTCTCGTTTAATGCTGAGCACTTGCTGGTAGTTGCTCTTGCCTTCAATCCCCTCCTAGTAATTTCTTTTCCACTTAATGCCTTGCACGTGGAGTTTTTCATGCCGTGCACTTCCAAGGTTTCATTTGCCTTGAGCGCCACGGATTCCTGCACTTCCCTGTGCTGCTGCTGGCCAAAGTCACCTTCTAGAAAAGGATGGATGAAGGACAAGACAGCAGAAACCACCACGGTCCCTTGTGCATTTGAATGTCTCATTTCAGATTTTATTGAAAATGTTTGAACTGAGGCCGCTGATTGTATTGTATTTTCCTGCTCTGTAATCATCTAAACATAAAACAGTAACAATAATCATGTCTCTGATCCATACATTTAAAGGGATAAATGTCTTTTTGTGGCTTCTGGCATAACGGGACCAGTGTGTTGAGTTTTACCTGGAATTAGTGGACACCACCAAGTTTGAATTCTTGTTTTAATGGATCAGTATATTGGCAAAAGGTGGCTAAGCCACTTAATGAGGAATTCAATATTGTCTTTCCTTATCCTCTCTGTATTTACCCACATTTTAGGAGTTAAGAGCGAAAATTATCCACTGCTATTCCACGGCTGCTTTCTCCTTTGCTTTAAATTAGCACAATGTGATTTATCAGTGGGGTAAATTAGCACTAATACACACTTAATTCCACTCCTAATAGAGTCAGCATTCCAGCACAGGCTGGAATATTAATGTTCTTCCCTTGTACTTCTGCTTGCTCTGTTTCAAAGATATGAACATGAAGAGAGCTCCAAAGCAATTAAAGTAAATGAATGATGACCTCAGAGGGAGAGTGCACGTGCATCACCCTTCTTTAACCATATTCCTGCTTTAATACCTCCAGTCTTTAAAAGGGGATTTCTATTCCTAAGAGCACCTGTAAATCTCATTTTCTGCTTCAATGGAAACGCAGAGTGGTGTTCCAGCCTCAGTGAATGAGGTGTGTTTAGAAGAGGGAAGGTCTCTTTTGCCTGTGATCCACTTACCCTTGGAACATGGAAAGGCTGGAGGGAATTGGGATAAAGTGAACCCAGAAAATGCAGCGCAGACTCTGAAACACTGGAACAACAAATCAACCTGATTAAAATGAATTAAATTTATATTCTTGGAATTCTAGTCTTTTATTAACTATATGGATGATGAAAACATCAGGGAAAAGCTGTGAAAGCCAGAAATTTATTCTCAGAGTGCTTGAAGAAGCCTGTACATTGGAAATCAGAAGGTTGGCATGGAAATAACTGAAGAAATGTGTTTTTTCTTTCAGGGAGGATGTCAGGACAGCCAACGTCATCGCAGCTGAAGCGGTCACTTGTCTGGTCATAGACAGAGAGTAAGTCCCTCCTTCTGCCTGGGGCTGGGGGGAACTCCAGTGTAAACCTTTTCCAGAGCTTAACAAGAGCCTTGGATCATCTTCTCCAGAGAGGCCTCTTAATTTGGGGTGATAAAGTCACAGATACGTCCTTGATGAATTTCCACTTGAGGGAAAGTGCCCCTAAATCAACCAGGCAAAACTCAATGGTGACAATTAGAATCTCAGAGAGACCAAATGGAAATGAAGGAGGAGCTGGAATTACTGTGGGAAGGGATCTGGGTGTTACAGTGGGACACACACGGAGTTCACGGCATGAAAGGCATCAGCTCCTGGCAAATGTTGGAGCAAGGTGTTATCCCAGTCCATGGGGGGATGGAGAATCCTTGGGAGAAGGACACAGCCCTGCTGGGAGCTCTGTGGCTCAGAGGAGATACAGGAGGACAGGAGAGTAAAATAATGATTTGTACAGGAAGCTTGAGGGAATTAGGGGGGTTTAATCCAGAAAAAAACAAGCCTGGATGCCCCAGTGCTGCAAATCCAGCTGCTCCCTGCAGTTACTGGGAATGAGATTCAAAAATGACATAAAATGACATAAAAATGGAACACGGCCCCTGGGGGGGTTTTCTGGTTGTGAAGCACTGGCACAGACCAGCAAAAGGCATGGACATACCTTCCATGGGAATGTGGTACGGATCTGTGAAACCCACAGAGAGGGTGGATAGGGATTGACTTTTCCCTGCCTCCCCCAGTGCAGGAACTCCAAGAAACCTGCAGGAGGGAGCCAAAAGCTATGGGAAAAATAAGAAAAAATTGCAAATGTTGGAAAGGAAAATTAATCCATTGGATTTTTGAAGTATGTGGGACCCACCTGTGGGCCAGGAGCTTCCAGAGCAGTGTGGATATTGTTGGGGTGTCTGGGCAGGTCCAGGAGCTGGATCTATGATCCCTGTGGATCCCTGGAAGTGGTTCTGGAGCCCTCCTTGGGTTCTGGTGAGAGAGAGGATTCCGTGCTCTGGTAGGGCTGATCTCCATCCCCTCAACCCTGCTGTGACACAAGTGGTTTGTGTTGAGCTCTCTCACAGGCCTCCACTCCTGGAAATCCAGTATTCCGTAAAGGCTGAGCTGGGGAATCCCTTCAGAAATCCCAGTTCTGATTTCTGTTTATTGATTATTAATTGCAAAACCCACGGTCTGTCCATTGAACACAGGTGGGGAACACCTGAGAGTTCCTTTCCCAGCCTGGTAGATGAAACACCCACCCTCCCTTCTCGTGCCTTGGGGCAAAGAGAGGAAGAAGAATTCGATTATTTAGCAAAATAATATTTTAATAATCTTTATACTTTTAAGAATTAGATAATTTAGCAAGCATTCATTCAGGGAAATAAAAAGCAACAAGTCATTTATGCTTTTTATTTTTACCCTTTTGCAACAGATATTTCTGGTTTGCACTGTAAGAGTTAAAAACCCCCAAATAATTCAAGTCACCCATTCCTGATCATTTTCCAGACTGTGCCTTTCCTTGTCTCCTGTGCCTTTTCCCCAGTATCCAATGCCCTTGAAATAGTAAGGAAGTACGAGTTAAATTTAAACTGATGAAGCTGCGGTTAATCTACACCAGAGGTTCTATTAACACTCTGCAATTAGCAGAGGAACACTATTTATAAAATTCTTATTTATAGTGCAAGGAAAGTGACCCTATTGACAGCCCTATTTATAGCTCAGGGCAGGCTGTCCTGTGTCCTGACCAGGGCTGAGTTTCGTGTGCCAGCTCTTCCTTAGGCTGGTATTTTATAGGAATGACAACAACTGCAGGAGCAAAATTCTGTGTGGAGAAAAACTACCAGGGACTTGTGGCAATTTGGGAAATTGGTGAGGAGAAAGAACCATTTGTTTATATCCAGATATAGGGAATTTTACACCTTTTGGGTTGTGGAGGTGGATGTGAAGGTTGGGCGACACAGAAGGCAGCAATGGGAGCAGGGAATGGCTGTTCCGTGCAGCTGGGATCTGTTCCATGTGGCAGGAGGGGTGACACCAGTCCCTGCAGCTGCCAAATATTTCCTTTTCCCAGACAAGCTCTTTGCTTGATCAGATGGAACCACTGGAGCAGCAGTTTCCATGCTCTGGGGGCATCCCCCTCTGAAGCAGCTCAGCAAAATTGGTGTTGCAGTTTCAAAAAAACGAGTGATGGCAAAAGACCTTTCCCTTAACACATGGAATTCCCGGAGAATTCCACTCTCACTGACCAGTACCACCCATTGGAATTAGCCAGCAGCAGGGTAACTCTTCCAGCTTCCTGGTGAAGGCTTCCCAAGGCATCCAGAAATTGTTCCAGCTGCCACACTCCCATCTCATTAACAGAGACAGTCATACCTTAGTGCCACAGTAAGTTATTCCTAAGGGAGACGTGAGCTTGCACTCTGGATTTGCCAAAATTCCCAGCAATTTTAGGGCTGGTTTAGGTGCTGCAGAGTTTGTAGTTTGGGGGTGAATAATATGGAAAACTCTTCACAGGGATGAACCAGGAGCTCTGGGCAAGTTGGGTTTGAGAAGGGAATTGTTCAAGCTGGGTTTGAGATGGGACCTACTTAAGATGGTTTTGAAGAGGGAATTACTTAAACTGGGTTTGAGGAGGGAATTGCTTAAGCTGGGTTTGAGAAGGGAACAGCTTAAGCTGGGTTTGAGACAGGACTGCTTAAGTTGGGTTTGAGGAGGGAACTGCTTAAGCTGGGTTTGAGAAGGGACCTGCTTAGGCTGGGTTTGAGAAGGGAACTGCGTAAGCATGAAGCCAGGAATGCATTGCCTAAAAGGATTTCTGGAATTTATGAAATATGTATAAAATGGCCACAGGGCTGAAGCAGTGGGAGTTGGAAATACCACGAGGGAAGTCAAACTGGAGCTCGTGATGGGTCTTTAATTTCCAGATGATGTTGGTGCTGCCTTGCTTTTTAATTTCTTTGTGAAACAAGAGGGCTCTTGCAGAAACACCCCAAAGGCACCCAAAAAGTAGTAGAGCTATCTTTGCCAACCTAGGTAGATGTGCTTTGCCAAGTACATTTCCAGCATCCTTTTCTGGTTCAGGAATGAGCAGAATCCTGATCTAACGATGAAAACAACCTGCAGGAAGCATTTGGTGCATCCCATGGACTTTGTTCCCACTTGTCCATGTCCTGAAAATATTTGTTATGCAAAGCATCAGCATTTTTTCCATCTTGCAGTTGTGTTTTTGAGTCGCTTCCTTTGCCAGAATAATGAATTTCAGTGGGATTTGGTCCTTAATGCTCTTAATCCTTCCCTGGGAGGGTGGGCAGGCCCTGGCACAGGGTGCCCAGAGCAGCTGGGGCTGCCCCTGGATCCCTGGCAGTGCCCAAGGCCAGGCTGGACATTGGGACTTGGAAGTGGAAGGTGTCCCTGCCCGGGGCAGGGGTGGCACTGGCTGGGCTTTGAGGTCCTTCCAACCCAAACTTTTCTAGGAATTCTGTGATTCCCAGTGGGAGCACCATTCATTTTGGTCCCCCAAGGAAGAAGACTGCCAGGAAAAAACCCAAAAAAACCTTGTGTAGCCCTACCTGGTCAGGTGTATTTGAAAGAAAGAACTTGGCAATCAGAAAGAAAAAATTTCAAGGAATTTCACATTATCATCAAGATTTCAACATGGAAGAGGAGGAACTGTAATCCAGTAGGGAAAATGAAGTGAGAGGGTGAGAAGGCTGAGGAAATGAGGGTGGCAGCTTTGGAAGGGACCACAGCACGGGGCAGGCTGGGGACTTCTCCATGCTCAAGCTCCCTGGTGAGTCGGGATTGATTTATCCAGATGCTCTTCCTGCCAGCCATGGAGCACAGAGCCAACCGTGGGCTTCTGGAATTGGCTTGGAAACTTCAGCAAAATCCATGCAGTGTTCATGGGAATTGTGAAAAAAAGAAAGTCAGCTGGATCTCTGACCATTCCAAGGAGTTTGGAGAAGCCTTTGGATCGCTGGGGAGCCGGACAGCTCATTGGAACCGCAGCATTTCCTGCTCATCCAACCTCCACTCTAGGGATGCACATCAATATTTTATAGCCCCTCTCACACGGCTTTCAGGCATTTCTATTTCCAAGTGCTTTTTTTTTTTTAACATTTCATGGACTTTCTGTCTTTAGGACTTGCCTTGACACCCTACAAGATCAAGGCTACCATTAATGAAATTTTTCCTGTGGTGACACTGCAGGAATTCATCCTCTGGGAAAAAAAACACTTCCTGTGGGAGATGCTCCATGGTGTTGCCTCCAAACTGGTCCAAGCTTGGCCTTGTTGGAGCTCATCCTGATGAATTTCCAGGCTCCTTGGAGGGGTCGTTAGATTTGTTCCAGAAGTACAGGTGGGGCAAAGTTAACAAATATGTGCTGGATTTGATGGATTGGTCCTTTGGGAACCTGTCTGTAAAAGGTCTTCTGATAAATACTGTGCAGACACCCCTCGAGCATCTGTTCTGTGGCTCAGTTTGAATAAAGATACACAGACAGACTTCACTCTCAGCTCCTTTGTATGGAGAGAAAACAGGAGGGAAAGGCTCCAAACTCATTCCTGACATTTGGATCATCACTGGCACCCTCAGGGACAAGTTGGTGCAACTTCATAATTCTTTTTTTTTTCACACCTACCTCTTGAAACTGAAGAAGTGTTGGGAAGTGTTCGTGGCTGCTCCTGAGCTGTTGGAATATTTGCACTGAGGTTGATTCAGGTTCATCTTTTATTTACATGGGATTTTTTTCCCCTCCACATAATTTATTTATGGCACCAACAACGTTTTCCTGGAGCTCAGAGGTTTAGCAACACTGTGGGTGCTCAGAGAACAAAACTGCCTCATGCAAATGGAGAGAGAGGAGCTGATGGATCAGAGCCAGGAGAACTCAAGGCACAGCTGCTGCTGACAGAGAGTTACAAAACTACCTGGAATTTACACTAAATGCTGCTTTTCCAGCTTCTCATCTTCTCAGCTGCACGTAGCAAGAGGATGCACTTTTTTTAAGGCAACATTTGAAATATTTCAGCTATTTTCTGCTTTTCCACTTTGCATTTTCCATTTTTGTCCACGTTTCAAAGCCTGGTTTTGGATTTTATCAGGGAGAGCTGTGAGGTGTCAACAAAGGTTATTGGATCAGCCCTCCTGGCAATGGAAATGGGAGAAAAATGAAATAAAAAAGTATTATCCTGGCATGACTGACCCCATATAAGCTGAGCCGAGCTCTTTCCATGGAGATTTTAGGGTTTGCTGCTTTACTGTTTCTCCCAGTTGGAGCGAAGTTTATCCATGGAGAAAATTGGTTATGAGGAGAGAATAGGAAAAATGAAGAGAAAAGGCCACGAGGAGAAAAAAACACGAGCAGCTTCTGATTGAATTCTTGGGGAGGTTGGGACTGAGCCGAGACTTCAACAACGTTGAGATGGGCAATAAAAAAGGGACTCAAGTGAACTTTACATCTTACCCAGTGTTAAGTCTGGCTTAAAATTTTTAATAAAATTAAGGGTTTTAGAGAAACTGTTGATACTCCTTTCAGTGACTTTTTCTTCTTTGATGTTTCACTAGAAAAGATTTATTTGCCTTGCCAAGAAAAACCTGGGGTATTTAACCCTGCCCCATTTTCCTAAGCAAACCAAGCCTAAACTGCAAATTAAGCCCTAGGTAATGTCTTATGGCCTTCCAGGATGGTGTTACTGTGTTAATTAATTGCCTGAATGCCTGTTTGGGGTGCAATTAGGCATGAACACCCCAATCCTGCTTTGCTCTCACTGTCACCTTGCAAGGTCAGGCTTCATCCCGTGGCACATTCCCAGCACTGGGAAGATCAAACTTGAGGTGTTGAAGGAGCTGAGTTGTTCCTGTTTTCACTGCTGAGCAAGGAATTTGGGGTTGGAAAGATACCCCCATGATTAACCCGTCCTAATATTAAAAGTATTAATAATTACCAGCCTGGTTAAAAACCTCTAACACGACTTTATGTGAGAGCAAAGGGCTCTGTGCCTTGTCTTCCTCATTAATGAATCCATTAATTTGCTTTCCCTGGGCTGCAGAAATGATTTCCTTGATTGTTTGATTTCAAATACCATGAATTAAGTGGAGCGGGACACTGTGGGAATTGGTGTGGGCACAGGGCATTTCCTGAGCAGTAATTCCCAGCAGAGAATCCCAGGATGGCTCAGGCTGCAGGGAGCACAGAGGGCACCTGGTGGCACCTCCCTGCTCCAGCAGGGCCATCCCGGAGCACAGGCACAGCACTGTGTGCACACAGCTCTGCAACAGCCCCAGGGAGGAGAATTCCTCTGGAAAAGCCCTTGCAGCAAATCCAGATCCAAACCCCCTCTGCCAGCTGCCCCACAGCAAAGGACAAAATCCAGCCTTTTCCAATAGGATAATTGGGCCTCCCTTGGCTCTGCTGGAAGTGCTGTCCCCGCTCTCCACACGCCCATGGGGTACATTCCATAGGGTCAGGCATGTCCTGATGCAGCAGGACCCCGAAGGACTGGCTCAGGACTGGCAGCGTGTCTGAGCCACCTGGGGTCCCACCGTTCCCATCCCAGGAACACGGAGTCTCCCTGGCTCACCCCATGCCTGACAGGAGATTGCATTTCCCCTGGATTTTCCTCACCTGCT
The DNA here is from genome assembly GCF_000738735.6 of Corvus cornix cornix. Lineage (NCBI taxonomy): Eukaryota > Metazoa > Chordata > Aves > Passeriformes > Corvidae > Corvus > Corvus cornix. The sequence goes on along the minus strand of NC_046336.1, from coordinate 34,696,479 downwards.
CAGTGCCATTAATTCTCTTTGATCCTATAAATCCTCCATATTAAATATCCCTGTTCTTATTCCTAAAGTCAGAAATGTGGCCCTAAACAGGGATTTCAATTCTTTTCTTTCTTTTTTTTCAAAGTTTCCTTTCATTTTTTTGTCCACTTAGAGCAATTCCTGTTCTTCAGCTCTGTGTTTCGTGCCTCAGGAGTGTCAGGAGCACAGAGGAGCTGGAGGAATCGCAGGGTTTTCATTTATAAAGCTGTGACCTTAAGGCAGAGATCATTCAAGAAACTCTGCTTTGCAGCAGTTCATCCTTTCAGATTTTTCTTCCTTGAAAAAACAACCTGCGTGTGACAGACCCCCTGGGAATGCTGGAACTGGACAGTGAAAGTAGCTTTTCACCTGAACATGACTGTTTGAAGGCATTCACTGATTTCAGTTACTCATTTCTGGCTTTTCATGGAATCCCAGAATGGTTTGGGATGGAAGGGATGTTAAGGATCACCTCATTCCACCCCTTGCCATGGGCAGGGACACCTTCCACTGTCCCAGGCTGCTCCAAGTCTCATCCAACCTGGTCTTGGACACTTCTCTGCCACAGCTTCTCTGGGCACCCTGTGCCAGGGCCTGCCCACCCTCCCAGGGAACAATTCCTGCCCAATATCCAACCTAAGTTCCCTCTCTTTCAGTTTGCACCCTTCTTGATGTGTTTTTGGATGCTGTTTCTCTACAGATGAGGAAGCTGGGATCCAGAAATGGAACTGTCGCTTGGGAAGCAGAGGGATTTAGAGGGTTCCTGGCTGGAGGACAGGGATGTGATGGTTGAGGTGCCACCACCAGCCACACTGGCACATTTACTCTGAAACTTCCACTGGAGGGTGAAAACTTTCAGCAGCCATTTCGGTGGGCTGGATAAATACCTCGGGATCTTCTCGGAGTCGGTTTTGGCATCTCCAGCATTGCTGAGGCCGTGTTTGCCAGCGGGTTCCCAGCCCTGGGCCTGGTGGGTCACTGGCACCGTGATCTGGCCCTGATTGCTGCCAAAGAGCCACACTGGCTTTCTCGGCTCCTAGATCTTTCCAGCCATAGTTCAGTGGTGGAGCTGGCAGTGGTGGGTTACTGGTTGGACTGGATGACCTTCAGGGGCTTTTCCAACCTTGATGTTTCTGGGATTTTCCTCTCAAAGTGTCCCTTTGTCTTTACAGCTCCTTCAAGCACCTGATCGGGGGCCTGGATGACGTCTCCAACAAAGCCTACGAGGATGCAGAAGCAAAAGCAAAGTAAGTGGCTGCTCCTTGTGCTCAGCAGAGAACCTCAAACTTGTGTTTGTTGATGGTGCACCACTGGAATTCCCAAAAAACCCTCCTTGTTCTCCACACAATGACACAAAACAGCTTAAAAAGGAGAGTCCTCCTCTGGACGGAGGCATTTTCCTCCTTGTGTGTCCCTGGTTCCCCCGTGGGTGTGGAGATGGGTCTCCTCTGGTCAGTACCCAAAGCCAGGTTGTCCCATGGTTCTCCTCAATAACAATATCTGAGCCCACAGAAGTGGATCTTCCAGAAATCCTCTTGAAATATTGTGAGGTGAGAAACTCCAGATCCTGGAATTGTTGTTGAGGGAATTGTTGTTGAAGACATTTCATTTCTTTAGAGAAATCTGACCTTTCTCAGATACTTTCCAAAGTCAAACATGACACAAAAGATGGGCAGTGGAATTTGTCATTTTGGGATAAAATCTGGAGCTGCCTTGATTTGAAGCAATATATTCATCTGAAGTCCTCAATAAACATTCATTCCTTTCAGAAGGGAGCTGTAGTTTAAAATATTTTAAATATTTTTTTAAAAAAACCCACTTTTCATTCATTCTTGAGCTACAATTTGATTTTAATCTGTAATCTTTGAGTTCTGATTCTATCCCAATGATTAAAGCTTTTCAAGAGGATCCTGTTGTGCTTTGGGAGACACTCAGTATCAACCAAACATGATTCAAAGGCAGAAGTTGCTGAAAAGAAAATTAAATTTGCTCTCCACAAAACTTCTTTACTTTTCCTCCCTCTCAATTATTTTACTTTCATGGGGATTTTTTTAATAGCACATTAAGGGAGGGGAAAGGTCTTTTCTCAAAGTCAAATGCTCCGAGTGACTGCCTAAATTGAAGATTCCAATTAAGTTATACATAGAAACTTCTCATTAAACCAGAGGGGTTGGAATGGTGTCTGCTAAAGGTACTGGGCACCTCTGTGGGGGGAAAGTGAGAAGCCCCAGTTAGATATTGATTAAAAATAACTCTTGGCTTGTTTCAGGAACTAAGATCCATCTCAAAAATCTCCAGTTCATGAGCAAAACTTGTTAATCCTGCAAAATACCCGCAGATTGCTCTTTTCTTATTTTGCAGTGATATTTGAGATATTATATTTAATTAATTTTAAGGTATTAAAAGGGATGTATTTTAGTTTGGAATAATATTTCCCTGCTGCAGATCAAATGTAAGCTTCCTTCTTAAAAAGGTGTTCCATTAAAAAGGTTAAATTCCTTAAATTGTTGTTGACTTAATGAAGAGGGTGGGAGACTACCAAGTCCCTTTATCACCCCAAAACCAGGAATTCTGGGCATGGAATGCTTCAGACAGATGGTCCCAAGTATCCCAGGCTCATTGTGTTATTATTTTATGTAAAATTTTGAGCGTTCCTATTTGGGTTCTATTGATTTCCATCGGAGCAGAAGGGAAAAAAACATTGGGAATAAAACTGGGGAAGTTTGGGTTGGGTCAGAAACGATGTTGTGGTCACAGGTTTTTGAAGGTGGCACCACAACCCATCAGCACCCAGAAGAGTGTGCCCTTCCCACACCTAGAATTTTAAGCTCTATTCTTGAGTATTTCTTCTGCCAGGAATGTTGGGGATGCAGGCTGAGGAGATCTTGAGGATACTTTGGGGAGTTTTAAGATCTGCTGTACAACCTGGGGGAAAACTGCAATTTGGGACCTCTTTGGAAGGAACTTCCTTTTGGGAGCCGCTGGGTTCTGACCTTCACATTTTTGAGTTTTTATCTTCTCCAGTCCTTTCCTTCTAATGCCAAGTGTTTCATCCCAATGGAAGGGCGAAGCGCTGCTGATGGAGGAGTTGTTCCCTAAAAGGAACAATTTTGATAGCCATTTTTTTATCTTCAAAGTCAGAGGCCGGTGCTGGAGCCCTGTCACTGCAGAGCAGGGGTGACAGTGACATTACAGTCACACCTTTGCATTTTGCCTCAGACAGAGCAGGAGGGATCAGTGTTGTCTGCCTGGAAAAATATCCAAAAAAGGAATGCTCTATTGAAAAATGGAGTATTTAGCAGCCAAATTCCGTATTCCTGTTTGCTGGGCTCCTTGAAATCTAGCAGAAAGATGGATGGAGGAGGGAAAAATGGCAAAGTTCCTTGGAGAGCAACCCCAGAGGAATTGTGAGCCCTTCCAGAAAGTTTTGGTGTTCCAGGGTTACCTCGCGAGGTGAAACTCCTCAGGGAGAAAAGTCTCCTTGGCAGCAAGTGTAACCTGGAATCCCTACCAGGCAGCAGTTAATTAGCCCCAGCTAATTGTCCTTCAAGGGCTCCTTTTTTCCGAGAGCAGGTTTGTGATAGGGAAGAACTGGGAGCATTAAACATGGGCAGGTTTGTGAGGCTTTACACAAATCCCACGGAAAGGTTTGGCTCCTCTTTTTTTGGCTCCCATCTCCTTTTCACAGCTCACGTGCCAGCTGGGAAAAGGCCTCGGGATGGATCCCATGGATCAAATGGATCAGGATGACCAAGGCCAGCTTGAGCAGGACTGGTCTGGTGGAAGGGCTTGGAACGAGATGGGCTTTGAGGTCCCTTCCAACCCAAACCACTCCAGGACTGTAAATGCCTACAAAATTAATGGCACTGGGGCTTTTTTCCCATTTCCATGCTGGGGCACATCCCTGGAGTCACAGAGCTCAGGGCATGGCTGAGACGATGTTAGGCAGAAGTTACAGGCTTGGAATATCTTTCCATGTATCCATCTGTCTTCCAGGCCTGGAAGAGCTGAACTATTTATTGAGTTTATTCTTATCTTAGAGGCACTTCCTGCTTTTTGCCAGCTTGGGGTTGGCAGTTCCCTTTAATGCCCGTCCTTTGTGTTCCCTCTCTTAAATCACCAACCACAGACATGTCATCTGTGAGACCATGATTTTAATTGCAGGCTATCATTTTAATTATAGGATTACACAGACATAAAACGGGTTATAATATTCTACTCCTTGGATGTATGCAAATGAGTTAATGAATTAATTAACTAATGGATGTTAGAGTTACCTCCTAAAAGGGGAAGGAGAGAGGCAAATTTGCTTCATGCTCTGAGGAACTGGGAGTCCACAGGAGCAGCACCCGTGTCCCAGTGCCAGGCCCAGCCACGTTGGCATTTAGGCTGGCATGAAGGAGATGCCCAAATAATCAGGATTATCTCAGTGTAGGTTGCTTCCAGATGGAGCCATTCTGGCAGCTTCCATAAATCCAGGAGGACACGGCTGGGTGGTTCCTGCAGCAGTTGGTGGTGCCAAGTGGGGTGAGGGTCAGTGACCCCCTTTGCTCCAGGCATGCCAATCCCTCCTGCTGGGCTCTTCCCAACCTGAGAACTCCTGGCGTTGATCCTGTGCAATTACTGAGCCCTTACCACGGCTGGGGGGTTCCTCTCTAGGTGGTGCCACCTTCCCATGGCATGGCTGTGGCGCAGCAGTGTCCCTGGCCACCCAGCTGGCACAGCTGGCAGCTGCCTGGTCATGCCTGGCCGAGCACAGCCCCCAGAACCACTGTCCCAGTGCTCCCATCGCATTCCCAGCTGGGTCCCAGTGCTGATCTCCTGTGGCAGCAGGGCTTGGGATCAATCCCCAGCTGAAGCCTGGATTTTGGTGCCTTCGGGCTGTTGTTCCAGGCTCTCTGCAGGAAGAGTTGTTCTGGTTGGACTTTTCCCTTGATTTTTTTTCCCATTCCAGCTGTGTTGCAGCCCTGAGGGAATGTCTGGATACTCAGAGCCAAAACTGGCTGCTTTTCACGGGACTCCAGGGGACAGGAACTTTTGTGTAGCGTATGATCCCTGTCCTTGCAGCTCCTGCCCCAGAGCCCTTCATCCTTCTGGAGCTGTGTTGTAAGGAAGAGCTTCATTAACAGCTGGACTCAAAGATCTGAGAGCTCTTTTCCAACCTGAAAGATTCTATCCGAACCTTTTTAGTCCCCTTTTCTAGTCCCCTTCTTTAGCCCCTGAGTTGTCCCTTTTTCACTTTACACCCCCTCTCCCACTCCATTTATTCCTGACAAAGCACGCCATGAGTTCATTGACTTAATTTTGCTGCAGAGGGTGGTTGTTAATATTTTTCCATTTTATACACCAATAGAAATGAAACAATACAAAAGTATAAAGTTATCCCTTAAGAAAATATATCCAAGGAAAAGAAAGGAAAAGAAATAAGGGGTAAGAGGAGAGAGAGCAGAGGAAAAATCTCACCACCCGTGGATCAGAAATGAGACTTGATTGTTGCAACTTTGATACCTGTGGGTTGAAGTGATGGTCACAGTCTTGATCCATTGAGGATGGGGAAGCATCTCCATAAACATATTAAGGCTGGATTGGCCCTCCAGCTCTGTGAAAAGGAGCAGAAAGCAGCTTCATGGAAACTCCTGTTCTGGTGTGATGGGAAAGCTTTGCCTGCAGGTGCTGCCTCTGCAGGGCTCTGGTACCTGCTGGCTTGGACACCCAGCCAGCCCTGGGGCTGTGGGGCTAAAAGAGCCCTGGGCATTAGGGAAGAATGGTTTTATTTTGTTCAGAAATACAACTGAGATAGTCCAAGGACGGTTTGAACCTCTGCCAGAAGGGAAACGGGCAGAGTTAAGGTTCCAAAATGGGAGCCACCAGTTAAAGAGGATGATTTAGTGAGGGTCTGACTTGGTGCTGGGCTGGAAAACTTTGGCTGAAATAATCCACCAAGGCACAGAACATCATTTTTCCTGCAAGAAACAGCATTTCCTGGCTTTGCAGCATCAGGGAGCTGTGCTGAGGGGCTCCATCCCCCTCTGCGTCCCTTGTTCCCTAAACCAGAAACCATCTGGGAAGCAGCTTTTGCCTTGGCTGTCCATGGTGCCAGACTGGGGAGAAATCCCGTGGCACATGCAAAAAGCTGGCAAAAAGCTCCTCAGGGCTATAAAAAGCAGAGGTTGCAGTCATTTCTTTTAAGCTCTGTAAATAATTAAACCCCTTCTCCTCCCTGGTGAGGGCTGTGAGGAAGCAATAGCTGATCGTTGATACCTGTTCAGTTCGTGTGAGCTGGGACATTTGCTGTTCAGAAAAACTGAGATTTTAGGTGCCATAATTTGGCCTCTAATATGGAAGAGCTTTTTCTGCTGGAGAGTTTTGCTTTTCCCGGCGTCCAGCCTTAAATAATTTGTCATTTCATCCTGAAGCCACTGGTAGTTTGCACCCAGCTCTGTCAGATTTTCCTGATTGCCGTAATAAACAGGGGTGGGATTAGAAAACCATCTCAGAAGTCATTTGAAAATGTGAGAGCCCAGCAGGGTGATGTCCCCAGGTGAAGGCAAAATGTGACTTTGTTGTTTGAGGGGGGAGTTGAATTATTCACACAGAGACCACACCAGGCAGACTCAGTGGCTGCTTCCCTCTGGAGAAAGAGCACTGGGAATGCTCTGTCACCCAGCAGGGACACACTAAATTACCTTTGAAACCAAGGCTGGTTTAGTTAGGGAGTAATCTCTGTGCTCTCCCCTTGCTCAGCTGACCTTTGGGTGGGATAATGGGCTTGGGCAGATGTCACATGCAAGCCTCGGTGAAGAACAGTCAGCGCCTTGGAAGCAGGCTGCTGTTCCAACAGCTGGCGGCATTTGGTTATGGAATCGGGGCTGTCCTCTTTGTTTTAGGGAATTAGGGCTGTCCTGAGGAAGGAAAAATGCAGCAGAAATCATCCTATGGATAACAAATTCCAGAGGGAGCACAAATGCAGTGTGGATGCATCCATGCACGTGGCCATTCCAGCTGCACGTGGTGGGAGCACTTGATGGTCTGGGCCTTGGAAATTTCACCAACTCCTTTGGAATGGATGTGAATCCTTCTCTGAGGAGCTGCTGGGAATACTCTGCTAATCCCAGCGCTTGCAGCTCCATGCAGCTCTGGCTCAGTGCTTTAAACAAAAACCTTGGCCAGCTTTGGGGGGGGGGAGGCGTTGAGGCAAAGGCAGCATTAAAACATTTCTGTGCATCCCTGGCAGTGTACATTTGTTGTCCAGCACATTTTGGAGCTGTCCTGAGGACTCGTCTGAACAGCTTTGCAAGGATTGCACCACTGGAAGTTGGGCTATTTCTGTCCCGCTGTCATCTGCTGACTTAAATAACAGGGAGGCACTTGAACAAAATGTAATATAAATAAAACTCAGTGATTCTGCTGCCACAGGGAGCCACTGATCTTGGAACTGCTGGAAATAGGTGTGGGATCATTTGTGGCTTTCCCAACTCTGCAGTTCCCTGCTAGTCCAGTTCTCCTCAGTTGTACGTCAGCAGCTCAGACCCTGCTTTTATATCCAAGAATTCGTAAGGGAAAGGAGAGAAGGAGGTGCAGAGCAGTGAGAGATGAAAGGCTGGTATGCGGGTGGTGCTGGCACCCAGGGAAGGTTTGGGAGGAAAAGATTTGGGAAGCACCAGGGCAGGAGGTGGGACAGCATTGTTTCCCTGCTGGCAAATCGTCTCGGCAGGGCTGGAAAAGGTGTTGCCAGATAAAGAAGCTTCTTCCCATTCACCCAAAAAACTTCCCAGGCCAGGATTTGATGGGAGTAGCTCCGAAGTTTGGAAATGCCGGTTGTTTAAACTGCAGGGAGAGGGGAAGGAGCAGAGGGTGGAGGTTCCCGTTTCAGAGTGAATATTCATTTTCTCCCCACAAACATTAGTGAGTGTGGTACCCAAAAACTGCCCAGTGAATTCAGCTGACCCCAGGACAGAAACCGTGTCAGATTGGAAATGAAATTCAATCACCCAACTGTGAAATGGAAGAATTTAATCCCACTGTAAGTGAGAAACCCAATGCAGCCTTAACTCCAAAGCTGCTGCCTACGCCTCCATCCCACCCGCAGCTGAGCCACCCAAACAAATCCTTTGTCTTCTTCCCTGTAAAAAACACTTAATCCCTTTTCCTGAGGGCTCTAATTGCTTTCCATACACAGCTTCCAGTCTAAATGTAGTTCCCATTCCACCCAGGATTTCTACCCTCGTCTCATCCTTACCTGGGGAGCCCTTTCCATGCCTAAAGGGGCTCCAGGAAAGCTGGAGAGGAACTTGGGACAAGGCGTGGAGGGTCAGGACACAGGGAACAGCTTCCCAGTGCCAGAGGGCAGGGATGGATGGGATATTGGGAAGGAATTGTTCCCTGGGAGGGTGGGCAGGCCCTGGCACAGGGTGCCCAGAGCAGCTGGGGCTGCCCCTGGATCCCTGGCAGTGCCCAAGGCCAGGCTGGACACTGGGGCTTGGAGCAGCCTGGGACAGTGGGAGGTGTCCCTGCCCATGGCAGGGGTGGCACTGGATGATCCTTCATATCCCTCCCATTCCAAACCATTCTGGGAAAGGATTCTAGGTTGGGTCTCTGCTCTTCCTGCTCCCAGCTGTGGGACCCACAGGATGTGATGCTCCCGTCTTTGGGATCACCAGGAAGGTGCCAGCCTCCCATCACAGTAACTTACACCATAACATTCAGTAATGGAGGTTTGTTCAGAAAAAGAACCTGGGTGCTTCCGACACTGTTTATGGATCCTGAGAAACTGCCACCATGGGATATTAATATTTTAATTATTTTTAAATTATTTTTTCCATTTGCTTGTTTGCAGCACTTAGAATCCCAGAATAGTTCAGGTTGCAAGGGACCTTAAAGCCCATCCAGATCCATGGGCAGGGGCACCCTCCACTAATCCCAGGTTTCTCCAAGTGCATTCAGCCTGGCCTTGGAGCCTTCCAGGGATGGGGCACACCCACCTTAGGGCATCCCAAACCCCACACTGGGCAGGGCACTTGGGTTTTCCTGGCTGTGCTCTGCTCCACGTTGATTTGTCCTCGCTTGCATTTGCTCCATTTTCTCAGTGCCTCACTGAACGCTCCATGAAATGATTTGAGAAGTGCTGAGCTCTAAATCTTTAAATCATCTGAAAAAAGAAAATTTAAAAAAAATAAAAAAGGAAAAACTGTTCCCGTGATGTAGCTGATCCCACGGCTTCTGCGGAGGTATAACAAGATAAAACATCAGAGGTGCAGATAAGATGACATTGGGAATATGTGAGATAAGCTCAGTGCCTGTAAACCTTGAAAGAGGAGATCAAAGCCTGATCTGTCCCATTATGTTGGACATTAATGTAAAACTACCTGGAGGTTTTTAATGGGGCTATTGTTATTAAATTTCTGATGCGAGTTAAAAGCCCCTCATTTGTGGCTGTATTTAAAATTCATTTCAGTGATGGCAGTGAGGTGTTTCTGGCTTTGTCTGCTCAGCAAAGCAGTGCAGGGAGACGCGTTTGAGCCCTGGCTTTGCTATCTCTTGGTTTCCTGTCATTTTCCTGTACAATTGCTCTGCAGAAAACCTCAAATAACATCATTTATTGATCCCAAAGCGCGGGCTCGGAGCGATACCATGAGCTCCGAAGTGTGCAATTGGAATTTGCTCAGCTGCTGATGATCTGAGTCAAACCACTGTGCCATACTCCCCAACCCCTTCCGAGCTGCAGGTCCTGGTGCTGATCTTAATCTCGGATTCAATCTCAGACCTGGGTGCATCTCCATCCTCAGCAAGGTGCATTCCTCACACAGGGATCCTTATTCCCTCGTCCCTTTGGAGGCTGCTCCTGTGTGGGAGTGATCTCATCCATCCTGGAGGGCAGCATGGAATTCCTACGGCTTGGAACTCTTGGAGGAGCCCAAGATAGGAGAGTGGCTGGCAGCAGGCCAGGCCAGGGCAGGGACTCTTGGAACATGCAGGGAAATTGCCAGGGAGGCCCTGCAGATGCTGGCTTGGCACCAATTAAAAAGGCACCCCTCGGCTGCTTTGAAACATCAGCCATGCCCTTAAATTCCCCCACTTCCAGCTTCCCAGCCATTTCCTACACTCAGGGAATGAGGGCCTGGAGTTCAGCTTTGAAGGCCGTTTTACCAACCCCACAATCCCAAATCAGCTGCTTAATAGCGATGCGGGAGCTGAGTTGTCACATTTTGCATCTGGGTCAGATTCAGACATGAAAATATTTAAGAGCTGAGCGAGTGCTTAGTGAGGATGTGACCTCCTGCCTGGAAAAACAGCAGATCTAGGAGAAAATGCTGCTCCAAGCTTTCTGCTCCCTGCAGCTCACGCGTGCCCTTGCTAAGTATTGAAGCTGACATTTAAAGCAAAAAGGATTTACTCTCATATTTTATGGCTGCAGCCTCTGCAAAGGGTAAAGTCCTGCAGGAGTGCGCCTTGCACCAGTCACAGACCACACTCAGCACGTCCCAAAGTCCCCTGAAAATTAAATATCATCAACTGCTTTTCTTCCAGCCAGCTAAAACTCTGCTCATTTGAACTTCCTTTTAGTGGGCTTGGGAAATGCAGCAGCAAAACGAAGAATATTTCCTCCTGTTTCTGCTTGTGTTCCAACCTCTCCGTTGTTTCTCAAGCAGGCAGGTTTTTATCAGTGCCTCATTATCCAGGACAGCTCCTTGGAAAGGCAAGAACCACTCAGACTTCTCACAGAGAAAGGGGAGGTGCAAAAGCTGGAAACAAGCAGTGCTGACCTTCCCTTTCCTGCTGGCTTGGTGATGGTAGGAGGTGGGAGGCTCTCGACTGAAGTGTCCTTTCATAGTGAATCTCTTTGCATGGCTTCAAGCATTTTGCAATATTGTTTTAAACATGGCTGGGGGGAAAGAAATTTGAATCTTTTTTTGACCTGCAGCATCTCCTGGGCCATTAAACAGAGGAGCTGAGCATGAGAAAACTGAGCTTGGGAGGTGCCAGGGCTTCATTGCTCAGAAACTCCACAGGAGCTGCTCCAGTGAATTCCCCTTCTAAGTCACTGAGTGTTGGATGGCGCAGCCTGGCTTGGAAATGAAAATAATCACACACACCTCAGCTATTTGAAAGTTTTCCTAATTTTCCCCAAGTTTCAGTGGATGGAATTGCTTAGAAAATGAACATTTCTAGTAGAGGGTGTCATTCCTTCTGCTGCAGAGGCTCAGGAGAGGCTGATCTGTGTCACCCCTTTGGAGAAGGCACAACAGGGGTGCCCAAGGATAAACACTCCTGGGATCTTTGTAAATGGCCATTGCAAGTGTTTCTAGGAAAAAAAAAGATTCAATCATATTTTATTATGGCCTTCTAAAAACTCTCCAGAGCTTGGCATAGTTTGTAGTCCCAGTAGTATCTCTGTCCCATTTCCAGTGTTCTTGTTGGGAAGAATCGTCATGTTGGAATAGAATTGATAATCCCAAAGTGATCATTTTCAATTAAATTGATAATTTTCCTGAAGTTCTTCATCTTTTCATCTTTAAAAACCCCCTTTCACGGTTAAAAATAAAATTATCCAGGACCACTTTCCAGATACTTCCAAAAGCATCCTGCCTGCTCTTTCCCCAGAAACCCATTTTTACAGTGCTTTTTACAGAGAACTTCCACACTTGTGCCAATATTCATTTAAAATGATGAAGTCCACCTGAGAAGGGCCTAAATTAGCGCACAGCTCCAGTGTTGAGGGCTGAGAATCCAGAGGGACCTGGGGCAATTTGGGGGAGTCAGGGTTTTGCTGGGGTTTTGCTGCCTCCAAAACGAAATAATCCAGGGAACAGCTCAACTTCAGCAAGTGGGATCAGCCTCTTGGGGTGATTGAGGAAGTCAGGATCAGATTGTGAATGAGGAGCTGGGGTTTTGCTGCCTCCAAAACGGGAAAATCCAGAAAGTATCTCAGTTTCAAGAAGCGGGATCGACCCCTTCCCAGTGACTCTGCGGGTTATCATCTGTGTGCTATCTCTCTCTTTGATAAGGTGCAGCCTTATCTGGCTCTGCCATTAGAAAAGCGCAGCGCCCGTTAGTGATATTTATTTGTCTAATAAAACACAACATTTCCAGCTTGGACCTGTTCATTTGGATTTTACACTTCTGCTCTTTACGCTCAGTTTCTATGGGAACCTGGGCTGTTATAGCAGTGGAGAATAAAGAGGTGAGGAGAACTCTTGGAAAACACAGCTCCATTTTTCCCCTGAATTGCCAGGCACAAACACTCAGCTTAGAGCCAAATAAACTGAGAAGGGAACAATTAAGGCAGGAGAGTTGATAATCATTGAATCCCTGCTTGCTGAAACATCTCAGTTATGCTTTTCTGCTTGGAGAATCCAGGTGTGATGCTGAAAAGTTGGGTTTGGGGAGGAGATAACAGGTTGTGGTGCTTGGCTTTATGGCTATTTTAGCGCAGACTAGAAATTTTATCAACGCCCTGTCTTTTCGGTGCAATTAATTACAGCTGATGAGGTGGAAACGTGGCTCATGTACAATTCTGTACACGAGAAACACACTCCAGGTCACCCATCCTTCAGGATCTGCTGTGTCTCTCAGTGGTTAATGCAGATGAGCTGAAATAACGAGCGCAGAATAGTTGGGCAAATGCCCTTAAGGACATTCCCTGCCGCAGCACGATCTGAATTCTGGACGAGGTGCTGGACTGAGGCTTGGGCTCGATGATCTGACAAGTCTTTTCCAACCTAAATGATTCTGTGTTTGCATCTCCACCTGACTTGGAGGGATGTGGGCTCAGTGCTCTGAATACAGAGTGTCAGCAAGGTGAAGATGAATTTTACATCTTCCAGCAGGTCTGCGTTTATAATCCAGCAGATTTGAGGAACTTGATGAGGATATAAGCAACAAAAAGGCTTTTGAAACAGTTGGTGCAGAGAAGCTGTGGCTGCCCCTGGATCCCTGGAAGTGTCCAAGGCCAGGCTGGACACTGGGGCTTGGAGCAGCCTGGGACAGTGGGAGGTGTCCCTGCCCATGGCAGGGGGTGACACTGGGTGGGCTTTAAAGTCTCTTCCAAACCATTCCATGATTCTGGGATTTCAACAGAGTCACTTGCTCAACACCAGCAGAGCCTCTGATGTTGGAGGCTCCAGGAAAAAAGGCTTTTTTTTCACAGCCCTTGGGCCGAAATTGGCTCATCCTTCCATCCCTGAATCCAGGGGAGGGGTTTGGAGCCCTGGCAGCTTTGGAAATACCATGGCTGTTGTCAAAAGGCCTCACACAGAAAGCCTCAAAACCCACCCTGCTAAAAAATAAACAGTGAACCACATATTTTGTGCCTTAATAAGCTAAAACACTGGCAGCTACTTAAAAAGGCAATTTTGATGTATTCCTGAGGGATGCAGACAGTCCTAATCCCAAGTATGGCTTACAAAGGAGCTCTGCCCCCCTGCCTTGCCTGGCGTTAATCAGGCTGAGGTGCCTGACAGGAAAATCTCCCAGAATTACATTTGTTCAGCACAGAGCTGAGCTCAGGCCTCCCCTGATTCGTTTTCAGGCAAAGGGAAGCTCATTTGAAAGCTCCACTGCTAATTCCAGGAAAGGAAGAAGGCATTAAGGCTCTGCTGGGAGTTTCAAGTGACAGCAGAGCCATTAGTGGAGGGGAAGTGCAGGAAGATGATCTTTATCAGAAACCACATGTTTGGCTGTGTAGTTCAACCCCAGCAATCACTATTTACCCCTTGGTCAAGGATTGTTTTATTGCATTAAAAAAGAAATGTTTGTGGGTCTCTCCTTCGTCCCAGTGAGCAGCAGGTGGAGTTTGGGTGTTTATTGAAGGTGCTGAAGGTGGGAGGAGTAAAAGCTGCTCGTGAAGGAAGAGAGGATCCCCTCTGAAAATAGAAAAGGGCTTTTGGAAGGGTTTTGTGTAGACTGAGCAGGAGGTGATACTGGAGAAGGGAAGGCCTTTGGAAAGAATCTCTCCATCTTTCTTGGGGAGCCCCTTCAGGCACTGGAAGGCCCCAGTGAGGTCACCCCAGAGCTTCTCCTCTCCAGGCTGAACAATCCCAGCTCTCCCAGCCTTTCCTCCCAGCAGAGCTGCTCCATCCCCCTGCTCATCCTGGAGCCTCCTCTGGGCTCGCTCCAGCAGCTGAAATCCTTGCTGTGATCTGGGTTTTGTCTGGAACACTCCCACAAAGGGATCGTCCCCTTAGGAGGGCCAAGGTTTCTGTTGGACAAGCATGAGGAGGGTGGGTTTGGTGTGCAGCATTCTGCTCCATTCTGTAACATCTTTCCAGGAGCTCCAGAGGCTGCCAGAGTATTCCAGGGAATATCACCACATGCTTGCTCTGCTTCTCCATGTGCTTCCTGTTCTCCTGAGGAGAAAAATGGGCCTTTGACCTGATCCCAGACATGCCCCAGGTGATCTGCCCGAGGGTAAATCTCCAGTGGATCTTCATTTTCCACATCAGGAAATGGATCTGAAGAGACGAAGTGAATTAACCAGAATTCATAAAAAAAACAGGTCTGACACCCTCCTGCTCTCCCCCATCTTCAGGGAACAGCTGGCAGAGAAGGAGCCCGAGTGGGAAGAGCTTCACCTGCAGAATGATTTCCCCTGTAAGGAGCTAACAACATTGGGTCATTACAGCACAGAATTAGGCTGTAAAAGTCAGGTACTGAAATGTGGACAAGAGTTGCTAGAGCAGGGTGTATTCAGCATTATCCCGGATAGTAAACATTCAGATAGTCCAAAAAACCCCTGGATTTTAGTGAAATAATATCTCCCTTTACTAAATATATCCTGAAAATGCTGAATTGTGGGCAGTTTTCAGGCTGGGGAGTCCCAGTATGCTCAGCCATGACTCCTGTGGTGCTGTAGTTTGTATAAAGCCAGGCTGTTTTCCTGCTCCTTCCCTGGTGATCCCTGACATTCCATCCCTCTTCTTGCCCATCAGCATGGAGCTGATGCTTCCCTAGGGCTGTCTTAGGGGGAATTGTCATCCCAGAGCCTGGTTTTGGCATTGGAAGTTTGGGGTTTTTTTTCTATCTCATTTTCATTTCATCTTTATTGGAAAAGTGCTGAGGTGCTTCTGCCACACCCTTCCCAAGGTCCTTCTGCAGCTTTCTAGCTCACTCCATTTCTTTTCTGCTGCTCTGAGTGTCTGGATGTGCACAGAAAACCTCCTAGGTACCTTTACCTGTCTGAATTTTGACTCCATCAAGCAGCACCAACTCCAGCAGAGTACCCTCAGGGTCACAGGTGGTGTCCCTCTGCTCTGCAGATCAGTTCTTTCTCCATGAGAAGACTTTTCCTGGCAGCTTCGTGTCTTTAATAGCCTTTGCTGATGAACATTCTGAGAGAACTTTTGGAAACCACATCCAACTCTGTCAAGCAGATCAACCTTTAGTGTGACCCCTTCAGGAACCTCAGTATGTCTCTTTATGGGAGACAGTAAATTGATTTTATTCTGCTCTTGATGAGTTTTCACTTACAGATACAAATGATACAAGCTGGAGGTCCCGAGGTCAACTCTGTGAGACCATCACAGGCTCACGGAGTTACTGAGGCTGGAAAAGCCCTCCCAGCCCATGGAGTCCAGGCTGTGCCCGATGGCCACCTTGTCCCCAGCCCAGAGCACTGAGTGCCACCTCCAGCCCTTCCTTGGACACCTCCAGGCATGGGCACTCCAAAGCTCCCTGGGCAGCCCCTGCCAAGGCCTGAGCACCCTTTCCATGCAGAAATTCCTGCTGCTGTCCAAGCTGAGCCTCCCCTGGCCCAGCCTGAGGCCGTTTCCCCTTGTCCTGTCCCTGTTCCCTGGGAGCAGAGCCCGACCCCCCCGGCTGCCCCTTCCTGTCAGGGACTTGTGCAGAGCCACAAGGTCCCCCCTGAGCCTCCTTTGCTCCAGGCTCAGCCCCTTTCCCAGCTCCCTCAGCCGCTCCTGGGGCTCCAGCCCCTTCCCAGCTCCGTTCCCTGCCCTGGACACGCTCCAGCCCCTCCAGGGCTCTCTGGCCAGGAGGGCCCAGAACTGGACACAGCCCTGAGGTCCCTCAGCAGGGCCAGCACAGGGGACGGGCCCTGCCCTGGGCCTGTGGCCACCCCATGGCTGGCCCAGCCCAGCGGCCATTGGCCTCGTGCCCCCCTGGGCACCCCTGGGCTCCGGTCCAGCCGCTGGCACAGCACCCCCAGGGCCTTTCCCGACGGGCCCTTTGTTATAAACGACCCAGATCCGCAATGGATATGAGTTATTAAAATTTACTGAGAACGCAAAAAGCCCATTCGCAAAGCCGAAGGCCAGCGCTGCGAGCCCAGCGGGCTGCCAGAGGCTCGCGCCGGACGCGGCGGATCGGCCTTTTCCCGCCTCGCGCCTGAGGCGCAGCAACCCCGGGCCTTGCGTGGCCACGCCCCCCTGTCAATCTCCTGCGAGCCCGCGCTTTTCTGCCGCTGAGGCGATCGGCGTTTGCGGCGGTCAGCGCTGCCCTCGCTCCTCTCATGGCGCTGCTCCCGCAGCCCGGCCGGCAGCAGCTCGCTCCCCACAGAACGGGCACTGCCACAGAAACCCACCCAGCCGCCGCCAAACCAAACCTGTACCACCAAAGCCCCCCCGACAGCATTAAACCTTTAACATGTATATTAGACCTTTGATATTTCCACCGGATAATATCATAATACCCAACATTATAGTCCCTAATATAACCTATAATAGAACTCATAATTAATACAACATATGGCGAAAGCCAACCTTCAAAAATCATTCCTAATGCTTTTCAGCCCCTCTGCCGCAGCCTGGAGCTGCAGGGCTTGGGGTGAGCCCAGGGCAGGACGCGGCACTTGGCCTTGCTGAACCTCAGCCCATGGATCCAGCCTGTGCTGATCCCTCGGCAGAGCTTCCTGCCCTCCAGCACACCCACACTCCCACCCAGAAACGTTCTAAAAAGTTTTGTTGCCTCCCGAGGAAGCAGTGAGGGTGTAAATCTGCTGCTCCGTGCAGACGTACAGAATTCCAGTGTATCTGCGCTACCTACAGAAAAGTTATGTCAGGGAATTAGGGCACCCTGGAGAGCTGCAGGGCATGCAGGGAGGCTGAGGGGCACTGGGAGGGGAGGCATTGGGACAAACTGGGAACGTTGCAGTTGTTTGATGAAAATAATGACGATGCTTTGAAAAAACGGCGCTGCTCCATAAAAGCAGGACAGGAAGCAAATGAGAGCGTGGAGGAGCACGCGGATGTCCCCAAAGGCCAGGCCTTCCTAGAGCTGCTTGAGGGTGCATGGCAGTGAGCTGAAGGATCCTCTCTGGAAACGTGGGATATTCCTGCCCTCCAGTGGAAGCATGGAAAAGTGCTGGATAAGGGATGGGAACCTTCCAAGCATGCTAAGAAACCCTCAGGAAGCTCCTTGCTTTTGATCCGCTGTCCCCTGAGCTGCTCCTGGCGTCCACTGCTGGAGCCCTCGGGCCCCTCTTTGTTCCCCACCCCAGACCTGCCTTTGTCCCATGGAATTTTCCAGAGCTCGGCACTGATCCAAGGGGATGGTGTGTGAGAGTCCAGTGCTGGGAACGTGGCTTGGAGGGGTTTTGGGGGAGCACTCATCTGTGCAAGTTCAGCTCCTGGGATGGCAAGAGCTCTTCTCCAGAACAAGCTGCATGCGTGGGAGGTGTTTTAGGAAATACTGTGCTCCATCAGAAAAGCAGGAATGCCGTTGAACTGCTGGGATGTGCAGGGTTTGCTGCCTGGATTCCCCAAATGAGCCGGCTTGCATCCCTTTCCCAGGCAAGGAGTTCACTGAGGTAAAAAACCCTGGGAGTTCAGGGGCTTTGTTTGGCTCCTTGTTTTCCTAATCCCTTCCTGATTATCACAGGACAATATTCCAGTGTTGGCAGAGCACTGGGGAGTTTCTCCGGCGGTGGATTTCGGCGCAGCAGCGAGAACTCTGCTTTTCCCTGGCTGCCATGTGTTAAATAAATAAATGCCTGATAAGAACTTCCTTTTATCTGGTCAGGACAAGCTGTGAGATTGAACAGCTCCTGTCTCACCATGTCAGACACGAACAGCTTCCAGGGCAGCCTGGGAAGCACAGCTCTGGGCTCTGATGCTTTCAGACACTGCAAGGAGGGGCCTTGAGTTTCCCAGTCTATCCCAGTTCTGTGCAGATCTGTTGGAAGTGCCTCAGTGCATCCAGCTGGGTCCTGTCTCTGCCCGTGGCCTCCAGCAGGTGGCTGGAAGGGGGAGAAGAGCAAAGAGGTGATTTTTGATTTATTGATTTATTGATTGGGAACCTCCAGTCTCCAGCGATTTGAGACTCGGGCACTTCCTGCTGTCAATAGATTTGAGCATTCCTTGGTGGTTTCTCCTCCTGAATCTGCACAGCTGCTTCCCGTGGCACACCCTGACCTTTTCAACTTTGATCAGCTCCTGCCAGTTGTCTCTTCCCCTAGCACAGAATCCCATCCAGATCCATCACTTCCCCGTCCCTTTCCCAACCTTACTCCTTAGCTTTTGAGGTGAGAGCAGTACAGATGGATGAATGACCACCACCACCTGCTTAGGCAGGATTTTTTTCCCCCTCACGGCATTTCTACAGGACTTCCAGTGTAGGCATTACCTTGTCCCTTCGTGTCTTTAATTCCTTGTGCAGTTTTTCACCTCGGGCTTCTGTTTGCTGGTTTTGGTGATTTCATATCCTTGACCAATGCTGTCATTTTACTTCTTCTCCCTGTTTTTCCAGTTCATCCCTAAAGATGTTGAGCAGGAAGGATCTGAGCGCTGCTGACCTCCCTCCATTAGGAAAACGACCGCTGCATTTCCTATTTTGCACTTTTTTTGTTTTAATCAATGCACAGACCTTCCTTCTTATATCACTTCTGTAAGAGCCTTTCAAACCTTGTCAGATGGCTTTAGGAAATCCAAGCCAACTGCATCCAGCAGCTCTCTCCTCCCCACATGCCTGGGGTCTCCTTCAAAGAGCTCCAGTAGGCTCGGGAAGCGCCTTGGCTCTTCCCCAAAGAACTCAGATTTATCCATGTGTCAAGTGCTTCTGTTAGGACAGATGTTGGGTTTAGGGGACTACAGGGCTCTGGATCCCATCAAAAAGCCACTTCCATCCTCGAGGTCACACAGAAGTGCTGGGGGAGGCCCATCTGGTCCCTCCGTCGATGTGGGTCCCCTCATGACACTTCAGTGGGGTTCCCCTGGAGCTTCCCTGGGAAGGAAGATGTGCTGGGAGGGTCTCCCCAAGGCCTTCCATGTTGAGCCCAGAGGTAAAAAGGGCACTGAGCTTCTCTCACATGGCTTTGTTCTCCTCAGTGGGCTCTTTCCAGAGGGTCTCTGTAGGGTCTCTACAGCCCATGGTCAGGTTCGTGCTGCTGCTGTGGTCAGGAAGGGTTTATTATTTGGTTTGAAGCCTTTTGAAGTTGTTATTTGCTTTTTTTTTCTGTTTTATGGTGTTTTTCCTTTCAACTGGACCAGATTTGGTTCTTTTTTCTTTCCTCTTTCTTGATTTGTTTGAAACGACTTCGTATTTGAAGGGTGCTCTTGCTTTTAATGTCCTGGCTTGTGCTTCTGCTCAGCTGCTCCAAATTCCTGCTGGCCTCTCCTAGATCCACACTGGGTGTGTTTGCTGTGTCCAGATCCCCATGTGCCACTGCTGAGATTTCATTCTCCTCCTCAGCTCTTTCAGCTGCTCTTTGAATTCCCTTTTGGGACTTTTGAAGTGGTGCTTTTCTATGAAAGCTCTCTCTGGCAGTGGTAGATCTCAGCACATCGTGTTTTTTCTCTTACAAGGAGGTTCTCCCAAGGGTAGGACTTTGAATTGGGCTTGACTTACCTTTTCTGATCTGCCCTGTGGCTATCACTGCCCCTGGATCCCTGGCAGTGCCCAAGGCCAGGCTGGACATTGGGGCTGGGAGCAGCCTGGGACAGTGGGAGGTGTCCCTGCCCATGGTAGGGGGTGGCACTGGATGGGCTTTGAGGTCCCTTCCATTCCAAACCATTCTGGGATTCCATGAAATGCCCCTCAGCAGCCCTTGGAGAAGGAACACGAGTTCTCTCAGGGTAGATCTCTGCCTCTTAGCAGCTGCCAAGCTGGAAACCCAAGCTCACAAGGGATTTTTTCCCAGAGGATTTGGGCCATTGGAAAGAAGAACTGAGGGCAAAATGCTGACAAAGTTGTCTGAAACCCCCGGGACTTGAACAAATGCACAGTAAGTGGTGAGCACAGTGAACTGGACAAGTAAATGTGTCTGACATCATCAATATATTGATCTGTTCCTCACATTCCTTAAAAAATTGAAGAGGATAAAGCTGCAACCGAATCCTTTGAACGTGAGCATCGCCGTTGCCATGGGGACCTTCCTCCGTGCTGGTCCTGCCTGGAGGCTGGAGGCAAAGGGGCTCTTTGGTGTCGATGTGCTCAGCTGAGCCCCTTTGGGGCTGCTGGGATCTAATGAGCACTTTGCAATTAGCTGGGGAGGTTTTGTAGAGCAGAACTGTGATTTGAGCAATTTCAGGCTGTAGTTAGGCTGAGCTTTCCTTGAGATCATGTCTGGCTTTCCAAGGGTGGGACACGGCTCTTCCCCAATGAATCCCAACAACTTCCCTTAAAATACCTTTGGTGGTGTTCAATCCTTGGCACCCGGTTTGGTAGCTGGGATTTATTGCCCTCACAGAGTTCATTTGGAATTTTAATGAACAATTGTTGTTTTGGACAGTATTCACATGCGTTCTCCTGGGTGTTTTCCAAAGGAAGAAATCCCCAAGGGATCTGTAGGTATTGCCTCGGAAGTCAGTCAGAAAAGCGAAAGGAAAAACCCTTGATGCCTTATTTTCCAAAGAGATTTTATTGCCTACAGATCCAAACTGTTGAATCCAGGAGGATGAGGAGAAAAATGAGGAGAAAAGAGGGAATTCAGGGAATAGTCTCCTTCCTGACCAAAATACTCTTTTTTTTTTCCTTCTAAATTATTCAGGGGCATTAAAGACCACCATGGGAAGTTTCTTTTTCACTGCCTTTGTGCCAACCATCCGCAAAATGCAGCTGATTCAGCTGCTCGGTGTGGGGGTTTAAACCCCAGTTTGCCCCAGGAATCCATGGTTTGATATGAATTACTTGGCTGTCGATAAATAACATCTTATGCTTTTCCATTTTATAGCAGATGTTCTTTCCATTGGAATGAAATGAGGTTGCCGAGGTCCGAGTGCAGCGTTTGAGGTGCCGTGAGAGGTCTTCTGCTCTTCCTTAGGATTTTGTTCAGCCTGGAATTCCAGGCTGTGCTGGGCCAGGATAGAATGTGATATGAGGCATGTCTTTGGTGTCCAGCTAAAATCATCCAGAGTTAAAGCAAGAGACCAGGAGAAAGGGAGGGGAAAGAGAAGGAACAACCCCCATCCTTAAGCAATATCCTTTAACACTGCACAGAACAGGAAACTCCACCAGAGGAAGGAATACTCCACATCCTCCCTCCGCCCCTTTTAATTAAAATGGATTCAGATCTGGGGGTTGTAATCAGACTGTTCTGTAGGGTGTCTTGTTTGAACTATTTCAGGACATTTTGGCATGAGGAATATTACAAATGTCATTTTTACCCGGAGCTGAATCCAGCACTTCCCAGAGAAGGAGGTGGGGAGAGTCCTGTGGGAAGCGTGGAGCTGTTTCCTTAGGAGTTCAAGGAGGAACACGTGCATCTGGAAAACAAATACACATTTCCGTGGTGACCTCCCTGTGACTTCCAGAGAAAACCAGGGAGTGTGTTCCCTAAAAACCCTCCTTGTGCTCTACTGAGAGCGCTGGGGCTCAGGTCTGTACGGAGTTCCCATCACCTGGCATTTTCTATCCCAGTGTGTTTGACTGTCCCACCAAAACTGTGGCTTTTTCCTGGCACATCAGCATCGTGTGGATGCATAAGGGACAATTCCACAACGTGGGCGCTGGGTTGGGATTTTGGGAGCTCGGACCCCTGGGGGCTCTCGTGGGCTTTAAAGGGAGCGATGCACCTGCCTGTGTTACCAGAGGAGAGGGTCCCACAGGAATATCTGGAGAAAAAGGGTGAGATTTGCATCTGAAGGGGTTTTCTCCCAGATGAGGTCCCACTGCGGGGTGGGAGACGCTGAACCCAGCAGCACAAGGTGTTTAATGAGGTATCCCAATCTCCTGGCACGTTCAGGGCTTCCACAATACTCACTCCAAAAAATCCAGGCTTCTCAAAGAGCCTGGATGAAGAGAAGCACTTTCTGAGCTGCTTTGGCTGCATTTGAGTGTGTTCAGTTACAATTCTGGGTGAGATCTGTGCAACATCCAAGTCTTCAAAGCCCCAGAATTCCAACAAATCTCTTTGTTTAACTACTGAACCAACCCGGGATGAGCTCAGCTTGCTCCAGCAGCACAGTATCATGTTTGTGATGCTGAGCTCTCACTGAAAAGTGATTTGCTTTTAAAAAAGGGGAGGGGACAAATGAACCTGTGAGGGTTTTAACCCTGTATTTTTAATTTCAGATCTCCCTCCCCTTCCAGAGGAAGTTAGAGATGCCATGGTGACACTGAACCGTGCCATAAATCCAATCCCTCCTGATGGGAGAGAATTTTCTAAAAGTCCTTGCAAGGAGTTTCAAAGATAAACCGAGACTTTTCCTGGAGTTTCAGTGCTTCCAGATAGTTGAAGTCTTATCAGAGGAACAGAGCCACTAGCGTGACCCAGGTACAGCATAGAGCACAGAAAGCAGGAGAGAAGTCTCTAATTATCAAGATTTGCACAGCCTTTTAAAGATAATTTAACCAATAGTTACTAAAAACGTATGTTATTTTCACTTTCCTACCAATTATTCAGTAACACGGCCAGGAACTGCGGAATTCCTCATCCAGTCATTCCAAACTACTTTTACTGCAGAATATGGAGTAGTAAAGGAAGAAGGGAGAAAGTTTAGAGAACAACAACAATCCTTCATTTTGATATTTTTTACTCTTATCTATTTACTACAAAGAGAAGCCCAAAACCTCTAAAATTTTTCACCCTGTGACAATCTTACATAGCAGTCTATCACCTAATTCACACCACTGTATTTTCTAGTTCTTGTCTGATCGTTGGTAATTTTTTCCAAGGTTGGAGGTTAAAACAGTGTTTTTCAGGGGGGTAAGAACCCTTAAAAACAGGCAGAGAAATATTCTCAGCACTCTGGGTTCCCACACCGTGGCTTCAATATCTGGTTTAGCTGCCACTCCAAGCTCCACTGCTGTAAGAAAATCTAAAGCAGGGGATGTGCAATTTTCTCCTGATGCGAAAGGCTGTGATGTCAGGTGCTGGGGCATCCAAGAGAAATTCCCAGCCCTGAAGATATGGCCTTGAAAAGAAATCCAGCCTTTCTTTTCCATGCAATGGTCCCTGCAGCTGCAGCTTCAAACCCAGCGGCACCACCAGAACAGGGCTTTTAAAAATCCCAAGGAAAAGGCTCCTGGTTTGGATTTTTGAAGGTGTCAGATGTGGAAGGCAGTGGGAGGAGAAGCTAAATCAGGAGTTCAAGCCACCCCAGAAGGATGGGCTGAGGAATCCTAGCCTAGGAATTCCTGGGTTATTATTCCCATATGTTCACCCTACATCCATCTACAGATCCATCCTTCCACTCTTTCAGTGGGGTTTGCAATTATAAAACATCGAGAGCAGCAGATGAGTTTGATGTTCTCCTCCTCGGTCTTCCTTGGGGCAGGGCAGCAAATCCTCCTCTGGAGGTAAATCCTGTCTGAGCAGCCAGGATCTGTGGGTGACATCCATCCCTCCCTGGGCTGGCTCGGCATTAGGGTGGCTAATCCCAGGCAGGAGTTATCGATGGAGATATCCTGGAATAACTCTGGGATCTGAATTCGTGAGCGAGCTCAGAAATGGCAGTAATGTGACAGAGCTGGGAATGAATTCAGCTGTTCTGTCACATTTGTGATGGGCAGGAAAACAGGCAAAGAGCTGCGCTTTTCCTCAGAATCATCCTTCCCAAGGCAGCTTTTCCTGAAAGGGTCTTTGGGAAGTTCCCAGGTGCATTTGTGCATCAGGAGGGAGATGGACACGTGGTGCCCAGAGGAAGGAGCACAGAGGCCTTTCCCACACATCCAGGACATTGTTATTCCCTGCTCTCACTGCCTGCTCTGCCTGAGGGGAATTTTGGGGCAAACACCCCCCTTCCAGCTAATCCGTGGAGACCTGGGAGTGCTCAGATCCTGGAGAGGTCTGGAGAGCAGGTTTGGCCTTTCCCCGCAGAGGTTGGGTTCATGCCCTGGTTATTTTTTCCTGCTGCAAAGGTTTGTCAAGGAACATCACCCCCCAAAAGTCCTGACCCCATGATTGATACCTGTGGGGAATGCTGGATAAGGGTTTGCATGTGGGATGGGACCTCTGAGAGGACGAGTGGCCACACACCATGAAGAAATAGGGATTTGCTCTCAGTGCCTGCCAGGAATTTGCTTTCAGCCATTCCCAGGCTCTGGATCCCACTGGTTGTGTTGATGTCCTGTGGCTGTCCCTCTGCCTGAGCCCTCTCAAACAGAGCACAGCTGAAGCTCAGCATCTCATGGACACCACACGAGGTGCTTTTGATTTTACTTTCACCTATTCCTAGATTCCCCCTTGCCCCAAATCCTTGGGGAACACGTGATCCTGAGCTTTTGGGAGTCATTGGAGCCAGCAGGGAAGGGAAGGCCTGGCAGCCCTGCCACCATTTGCTGCATCTGCTCTTCCTCACATCACTTTCAACTCTGAAGCCTGCTGGTGACAGGAATTCCAGCTGTGTCCCTTTGGAATTGCACCTTTCTTCACGCAACAGCACGAATCCAATCTAGGGAGCTTTCCATGATTTCAGGGTACCAGGCAGGCCAGGTCCTATGGATAGACCAGACTCAGGTGGGTCATTTCATCCCAGCCAAAATACGGACAGTCAGATGGGGAGAAAGAGCAGTCACAGAATTGGGGATTTGGGGGAATTTTTGCTTTCTTCTACACAGATTTTTTTAAGTGCCCCATCAGCTGAAGCAGCATTTAATAAGAAACAAATTGTGGCTGCCCCATCCTTGGAAGCGTTCAAGAAAGGGTTGGGAGCAATGTGGTGACGTGGAAGGTGGTTGGAACAACATGATCATGAAGGTCCTTTCCAAGCCAGACTGTTCCATGATTCCCTGACCCCTTTAGAATCTTGCTGTATCTTAAGAACCATGAGGAGAGGACTTTTAGTGGGCACTAAGTAGGGTTTAGTTTTGGCAAATATTTCCCTCCCCACCCCACCTGTGGATCTCAGGCTCATTTCACCTGTGTCCCCTTGCAGGCTGGCTCTGATCTCACCATCCAGGTGCCACCATTCCACCTTTCCCAGTTTTCACAGAGATTCCGTATTTCCTTCTCCAGAAATGCATCTCCTCAGTGATGGGTGAGGTAGTGACCAGGCTGACCAAAAAACCAAGTAACAGGCTGCTGGTGTCTGTCAGTGGGGAAGGCTCCCAAATTCTGGGTTTATCTCCCCAAACCGGTGGCATTTGCTCGGATCAGGGCGGTTGATTCCCATTTGGTTGCAGTTCCTGGCTGGCTGGCAGTCTGCAGGTGGAGAGGAGCCAAGTTTTCTCTGGAGATGACAGTTTGCTAACAGATGTCTGATGTTTCCCAACACGCTTAGGATGGGATTCAGGAGCTACTTTAGCTGAGCTGAGCAGTTGGGTAATTGCAAACCTTTGCTCCTCACATCTTCTTGTTGATCAGCTGCCCGGGTAACGCGATTATTTCAATTTTTTCGTTGTTGTTCATAGGTTTAGGAGGCAAAGCTTGAAATATCTCTCAGAGTAATCATTGTCCTAGGAGGCAGTGGCTCATTTAAATGGGGGGAAACCTCCAAAAGTGCAAGGAGCCACAGGATTTCCTCTCCCCTTGGGCAAAGCATTGCCCAAACACTTGGGCTGTGGCTCCTGCACTGCCATTTCAAAGGATTGGGGTATTGGAAGATGGAATTTCCTCCTGAGCCCCCTGATTACTCTGGTGTCTTGTACACGGTGCCTGTCCCTGCCAAAGGGGAGGCTGAGGCCAGGCAGCTCCTCAGGAACAGGAGGTTTATTTGGAGGCGGGGAAAGGAGTGGTGTTCCCAAGCCCCAGCTCTTCCAGAGGAGGTTTCAGGAGGTTTCTGCCATTCAGATTCCCAGGAAACCTTGGAGAAGAGCTTGGAGACTCTGCAGCATGCTCTTGCCTAACTCAGACCTGAACATCGCCCGTGCTGCTCTCTGAGGTCCCACCCTGCTGTCAGCTGCAGGAGTGGGCTGTGAGCTCTGCTAGGCTTGGGCTGCTGTCAGGAGGTACAAAACCGTGCTTCAATAAGCAAAAAGTCCCATTAGGAGCACACTGGGAGTTGATTCCTGGTGTCCCACAAGGCTCCTGTGAAAAGCTCAGCCTTCATTTTAAAAGCTCTTTATTAACAGACTTTTCCTTGCTTTTGGATCACACATTCCCCCTATCTTTTCTTACTGTGCACTTCCAGCTATGATTTTCCAGACATTTTGACCTGGGATGAGCAGCCCAATTACCAAAATATCCAGGGAAAGACTCTTTCTTAATTACAGCTAATTCAACTGGAGACAAACAAGCCCAGAAATCCCAGTGCAGGAAGTCCAGGCCTTGTGCCTGCACAGCTCCAGCGTGGCACTGACTGTGCCTCCAAGGTGTCTGCCCAGCACACCTCTCATCCATTAATTCAGGAATTTGAACTCTTCCAGAAGTCAGAAAAGCATTTGATTATTTGGAAAGTCTCCAAGCACTGGCAGAAAGCTGGGATTTACAATAAAACTGCCTTTCTGGTTAAAGAGGAGTGGCATGAGTGGCGTCTCCACAGTGGAGAAAAGCACCCTGCCCTGGCACAGGTGGATTTGTCCCACACAGGGATGAGTTATTCCCACCTCATCCTGAACAAGTGGGGTCAAACTGTCCCTACCCTCATCCCACCTCTGTTCTGTGGAACTGCTTCCTTGAGCAGATTGGCCACAGAGGCTCTGGGCTCTCCTCCCTGGGGCTGTTGCAGAGCTGTGTGCACACAGTGCTGTGCCTGTGCTCCGGGATGGCCCTGCTGGAGCAGGGAGGTGCCACCAGGTGTGGTCCCTTCCAGCCTGAGCCATCCTGTGAATATCCCAAACATTCCCGAGTGTCGCAGATTCTTTATTCTGATCCAGAACTGAATGTTTTCCTACAGAAAAATATTAGTATTTCAACTTCTGTGTTCCTTGGCACTGCCCTCCCCGTGCCTTGGAAGGCTCTCTTCGCTTTGGGAGGGGATAAAATCAAACATCACACATGTTTTTCACCATTGTTCTGTCCAGTGAGGAGCTCATGCTGCAAAACCTTGGGAGCTTCCGTTCAGGGAGCAGCATGCTCGGCTTCAGGAATTTGGAAGGAATTCTGAACTTCATGATGAGGATCATACCCCCGATTTCTGATTTAGCTTGGGAATATTTGTATTTTCACCTTTTTATTGAAGATATTTATCCTCCAGCTTAGCAGGTTTGAAATGCAGAACGACTTAATTTATAGGAATTTGGTGTTTAAATGGACTTGGACTTTTGTAGCTGGGAATAAAACAGAATTCCAGTGTGGCTGTTGTTGGTGGGCACGGGAAGAGCTTGCTTGCCTGATTTTACCGTGGTTTGGTTTCACTACATATTTTTGGCCTTTCTTTTGGGTTTTTGAGGCTTGTTGCAGTGTATTTAGAGAGAAACACATCCAGTGTGTCCCATCTGCTTTGCTGCACTTGTATGTGCTCGCTCCATCCAAGGAGTCTGGCAGAGGGAATTAGCCAAGGCATTTCCAAAAGCGATCCCAAGGATGCAGCAAGGATTTTTCTCAGCAAAATAATCCAGTTTTATCGTGTTGCAACGCAAATCCAGAAGATTTCAGCCTCCTGGTCCAGGAAGGTGTCCCTGTCCATGGCAGGGAGGTTGAAATCAGATGGTCTTGAAGGTCCCTTCCAACCCAAACCATTGTATGACCCTGGCTCTGAAATTCCATCTGTTTGTGTGTTGGCAGGGAATTTTCCAGGCTGGGATTTCATCTTCCTGGCAATTAGAAATCATTCAATGTATTTAACTGCTCTGTACATTCATCATGAACTGAGAAGCACTCCCTGCTCTGTCACCCCCGAAATGATGGCTCTGCCGTGCTGTGAATGGGGACATTTAAATCCTTTTTTAGCGCCAGCTCAGCGCTCACCTCGTGATGAGCACAGAGGGATCAATGAGCAGCTGTGGCACGCAAGGTTATCCCAAGTTCCCAGCGGGCTCCGTGCTGATTGGGTTCCAAAGTCGGGTGCATCAGGAGCAAGGTCACCCATGGGATCTGGTGACAGCATAAAAAATACAGCAGAGCTGAAGTCATCTGTTGACAGCACCCCCTGAGAGAAAATTGTGCTTTATTGCCTCAGACTTGGGGCTTCATGATGTGACACCTCTCACACTGCCAGATTCCTATTTGGAGTTTTCCCTTTCCACTTGGAAAATGACGCAGTTTTGCTCTTTCTCCCCCATTGTCGTTGAGGTTTTAAATAGAGCAGAGGAGGTGGTTTGAAAGGAATCTGCCAATAAATCAGTTCATGCTGTTGATGAAATAATCAGGAGGAGAATGTCCCAAAGCTGGGCAGGTGGGTACGGGAGTGGGATGGGGGCTCCTCTTCCCACTACTGTCACCCTGCACGAGTGAAGCCCCCAGTGATCCTGCTCTATCTATTAACTGCAAACTATTCCAGCTAAAATGAAGCCCTGCACACCAAGCCAGCTGCCCCTGCACCTTCCAGGCCTCCCTCCATAATCCAGCACCTTCCCCTGCACCTTCCAGGCCTCCCTCCATAATCCAGCCAGCTCTTTATTCCCATAAAGTCACCAGCAGCCAAAGGTCGGACACGCGCAGGGCCTCTCCGGCAGCCGAATGTCACATTTTATGGAGGGGGTGGATCCTGCTCATCCATTTCCCCTCTGAGCCTTTCTAAAAATACCCTAAACCTTAACAAGGAGCTATTTTGGAGGGATCATGGTCATGGATAGGCATGGGAAGCTGATTTTGGCAGGCTTGCCTGGGCTGGATTTGTGTGCTCCTTACTCAGGGGCTTGGTGTTGTGGGACGGTTGGACATGGGAAAAACAGAGAGCATCGGGATTTTGGGACCTCCTGGCTTGGGATGTCTGCTCTGAGTGAGTTTAGAGGAGGAAAACAAGAGAAGATATCCTTTTGGGAATGTTGATCTGTGACTGAAGTAATTCATTTCGGGCATTTGCAGTTTATCAGATCTGATTTCATAAAACCTGCCTGGGATTTCTCTCCAGGGACCTTTAGTGATCCTGCCACTTCCAATAAACATTTATAGAAACTGCTGCCAGCTTGTGGATAAGAGAAACTTCTAGGAGAGACTTTTACCTTCCAAAAATCCTTAAAGACACCAAAATATTTTTTAAAAAACCCCACGCAGGAGAAGATGGATAGAAAATTCCCAGCTGTAGCCTTGGGAGCTGGATTGCAGCCCCAGGCGTTGGCTTTGCACCCTCAGTAGGGATGTTTGCTATTCCCCCTTGGAAAACTGGAGCTGTGCTGGGATTGGGAGCAGCAGAATGCTGAGCTAAAAGCACATTTTGAGAGCTGAGATGGAAGTGCAGCAGGTAAAGGCTGGGCCAGGCTCCCGCAGCTCGGGGGCGGCGGCGCGCACTTGCTCAGGTTTGCACCTCTAAGAAATTTCCATTTTTTCGCCTCAAAACCTCCAGATACGAAGCCGAAGCTGCCTTCTTTGCCAACCTGAAACTGTCGGATTTCAACATCATCGACACCCTGGGAGTCGGAGGGTTCGGGAGAGTGGAGCTGGTAGGTGACCTCTTCTTCTTTGTGTGACGTCCTAAAACAAGTGCTGTGTTAAAGGCTTCATTTTCTGTGGTATTACACCTCAGTAACCCCAAGAAAAGTGATCTGGTGGGATTAGATAGCGAAGAAAGCTGATTTACACTTCCTGAGACATAAAAAAGGTACCAGTAAATGCTTTGCAGTAGCCAAGAAGGATTTATGCCCTGAGAGGAGCACACATCTCCTCTCTCTTAAGTGGTTTATGGCATTGATTTATGGCCTTTTAGAGACAACCTGGAGAGCTGCATGGCTGGTGAGTGCTGGGATTGGAAAAGCAACTTAAAATCTTACTAAACCAAATCCAGAGTGACAGTAGAAAGCCTTTCCTACACATTTTTTATTCAAGCCTAGAGTGGTTTCACTTGGTCATCCTCAAAGCTGAACATTCAGCACCTGACCCATGACAATACATCCCAAAGAGGGACTTCTTTTTTTGCGCAGAATTGTAGAGAAAAGACAAAATCCGAGCCTGCTTTCGGCTCTGCTTGGCTTTGGAGCTCTGTGGTCTCCTTTAAAGCAGAGCCTGAGAGGGGGGTGACCCCTTTGTAACACCATGAGAACACAAGAACTTGGAGTAGGAAGGGGGAATTGGGTTACACCACGGAGGAGCTCCGGACACCGGACACTCGTGCACTATGTTAGGAACTCCTGCGAGCCTGGGCAGAGTGGGAACAGTTACTGTTGCCACCACAAAACCTCAGGGAAGTCTCCACCCCATGACCCTGCAGGAGCCAAGGGCAGCTGGGGGTTGGAAAATGGGCAAGACGAGGTGTTCTGGTGAGTATTTGTGATGTAAGGAGTAAATCTGGTGTGCAAAGCTCAACCTGCTCTTCCCTGTGGTTTGTTTCTGGCTTTTCCTGTACGGATGTGAAATCCTGTGGAGGAGGGAGCAACTGTGAGAACGCTGATCCTTCCTGGGGCTGGGGGTTTCATTTATTGTTAGTTTGTTTGCTCTTCAGCTGTTGTTCACCAACAGCCTGGGAAGGATTCCCTCGCTGATGGGAAGGAGGTCCTTTCCCTGCTCCTGCTGCAGTCATTGCTATGGATTCTTTAGAGCAGGAGCTTGTGCTCAACCTCTCTTTTGAAGTCCCTCCATCCTCTCCTGACCAGAGATTTGTCTCCTAAATTAACATCACCACTGGCTTCTCTACCCTGGAGTGAGGGACCCCCCAGTTTGGGGCTTGGTTTGAGCCTTGGGAAGGTTTTGGCTTCATTTTTAAGCGTTTTGACACCTCAGCGTGTTCCAGGGCAGGTGCACAGGTTTGTCTCCGTGAGGGTTTGCTGGTGGGAGTCTCAAACCACAGCCTGGCCTCTGCCTGTGGCAGCTTTAAGGTGACAGAAACTCCACCCTGGTGTTGCGTGACCCTGGGCCAGCCGAGAGGAAGAGCAGGAGCTGCTCTGTCCCTTCGAGGTGTCAGCTCAAGGAGAAATAATCCATTCTGAGCCGATGTTCACATCTCAGAAGCCTCCAAGAAGCCCTGGAGCCACTTGAGGTGGGAAAAACATTCCTGGAGGTTTTCTTCAGGGGGGTGGGTGCCCCTCTCCTGAGCAGGAAAATGCTGGATAAGTTCATTTTCTGTGGTTCTTAACTGACACTGAATCTCACACAGATAAAACACATTTACAAGTGTGGCCCAACACACCAGATTTTGTTGTTTTTCTTTAAAATTTTGTTACAAAGCAAAGAAAATATTCCTTTTGTCAACACAGAGCTTGGAATTGCTGCCTGATGCTTCCACCTCCTCCATGAAAAATATGGTTTATTATTCAGGGCTAAAATTATAAAATATATTGGAGGACTCGGCTCTTTTATTGCCTGCATATGGAAGTGCAGGAATGTTCCTGGAAAACATTCGCAGTTTTTGTGCTTTCCAGGAGTAAAAGGGATCAAGGAAGTGAAGGACATGGCAAGGAAAAGGAATTTTAGAGCTTTGGGCATGAAGTCCCAGGATGTCACTGCTGGAGAGGGCAACTGGTGGTGGCTGGGGGGAAACTGGAGTGTCTGGGGTTGGGATTGGCCAAGAAGGAATAACATTGCCATTGGATGTGGTTTTCCAGACACCTCTGGGAATGCTGGTGGCATGGAGAGGTCACCCTTTCCATGCATCCATGCACAGGGATGTGGTTTTTGGGTCAGACAGCCTAAAATATAAATTAGTTTCAATCCCACGGATGGTTCACGTGGAAATCCCTTTTTGTCTCGCTTTTCCAGGCAGTTTGTTTTCTGTATCTCAGGAATAAAGTCCAAAGCATTGGAATTCGTGTTGTTTTTCGGGTTTTCGGTGGCTCCCCGGTGCCTCTTCCAACATCCTTATGGATGCTCCTCTTCATCCTAAACTGGGCTACAGAATCGACTTTTATCCAGGTTTTTCTTGAGGGATAAACCATCCAGGGCTGGAGAAACCACAGCAAACAGCGGGAGCGGACTTTTTGGGATGCATCCACTCCTTTTTACAGCTCAGCCTCCGTGCTTGGTGTCAGCTGAGCATCTTCTGCACTGGGATCCAGGGTTAACATTAGGAAGATAGGAATTTCAAGTGCCACCGGGATAGGGAATGTCACTTCATGTGACAGGGGACAGGGACGGAGAGCAGCTGTCCCCAGCCCTCAGAAATCATCTCTGCTGGCCTTAATTGCTCTTGGCTTTGTTCTTTAATTTCCTTTTCACTCAAGTCCTGTGCTCCTGATCATCCGCCCCAGGTCAGTTTTTCCAGGTTTAAATCAAGATTATTTTTGACAGCTCCACAATAAATACATTGGAGTAGCTGAATATCCAGGATTGGAGTCATTTTTCCGTGAAATCAGTTCCTGTAGGTGAAGGCTGAGCACAGGGAGACTAAAAATCAGCTCCTTGCCTTCTGCACTCCTTCTGGCTTGGGGGTGGCCCCAAAAAGCAAAATTCCTTTGCCATGTGGAGATTTAATAAAGACACAAATGAAAACATGCACGTAAAACGTTCGAGCCGTGTTTTATGGGCTCTGGACAAAGTGGACACAGCGGAATTTTTTGCCTTTATTTATGTTTAAAGAGAATCTGGCCCCTGTTCTGAAGTGCAATTAAATCTCTTCCAGCCTCCAGGCTGTTTTATAAACAAAGCCATTAGTGAATTAATTAGATAACGAGGCAAAAACTGCTGCAATTGTCTTCTGATAGCCTGACAGATGCAGAATCGAGATATTTATTGGTGGAAATTTCCAACTGTGTCCGATTTCCAATTCCCAAGCGAGCTGTTTGTCCCAGCTATTGCAAAAAGATCATTTTTCTCTTGGAAATCTCCTGATTTTTTGGGTTTAATTGTCAGGAATTGCCTCAGGCTGGGCCAGGGGAGGCTCAGCTTGGACAGCAGCAGGAATTTCTGCATGGAAAGGGTGCTCAGGCCTTGGCAGGGGCTGCCCAGGGAGCTTTGGAGTGCCCATGCCTGGAGGTGTCCAAGGAAGGGCTGGAGGTGGCACTCAGTGCTCTGGGCTGGGGACAAGGTGGGCATCGGGCACAGCCTGGACTCCATGGGCTGGGAGGGCTTTTCCAACCTCAGGGATCCTGGGATTCTGTGAATTCTTTGGCTTTTGAAAGAATGGATCTTTTGGGTGCCATCAAGGGGAAGAATTGGGGATTTCACTGAGGGATTTGAGATCAGGATCACCTGAGGAAATCCCAAACTCATCTGACAATGTCATTCCTCCTTCCAAGCTGAGCAAAATTCTGATTGGGATGAGCTGACCTTTTTTTTCCATCCCTTCCCAACATTTGCAGCGTATTCCCTTCTCCAGCCTGTGCAGGATGTTTCATATTATCACACAGCCACGAGGGGCTGGGCCACTGCAGAGCCACATTTTAATTATCCCTGGATTTTTAATTCCCGTTGAAACTAAACACATCCTTTGGAGGTGGAAACCCATCCTGGGCCTTGTCTGTTCATGGGAAGAGTCTTGGCAAAGTCTGGAATGATGGGATGTGTTTGGAGCCCACCAAGGCTGGGAATGATGGGATGTGTTTGGAGCCCATCTAAACTGAGAATGATGGGATGTGTTTGGAGACCATCAAAGCTGGAAATGATGGGATGTGCTTGGATCCCATCAAAGTTGGGAATGATGGGATGTGCTTGGAGCCCATCAAAGTTGGGAATGATGGGATTTGTTTGGAGCCCATCAAAGCTGGGAATGATGGGATGTGCTTGGAGCCCATCAAAGTTGGGAATGATGGGATTTGTTTGGAGCCCACCAAGGCTGGGAATGATGGGATTTGTTTGGAGCCCATCAAAGTTGGGCAGGGGCTTCAGCTCTGGTTGGAGGCAGGAATTAAACATAAAAATATATTTACTATTTCCAGCAAATCCAAACAGGGAAGCAGAGCAGGGTTATGTATGGGATCATTGGAGTTTAGCTCCATTTGATACTTCCAAGACCCCACAGCAGCGAGTTTTTCCATTTTCCACATATTTTAGCCAGAGAATCCTTCTTCCTCAATTTACTTTTTCTTGGAATGGTTTTGTGCATGAAACCCTTGACATTCCTCACTGCTTTTTAGCCTTTTGCTTCCAGACATTTCTGAAAAATCCTATTTACCTCTGGGCTTTATAGGAAGACAGAAATTTTAATCTATTTTAATATATTTGCCCAATATTTGCCCTTTCCTTATCAAAAACTTGTCTGTGTTTGTTGTCAAGCAACAAAAATCAGTTTTCAGTGTAGGGATCAGGTTGTGGAATTAAAGGCGTTTAGCACAGTTGAGTATTTGATTAAAAATTGTTAAGTTTGCCTTTTTTAGTGTATATAGTGTACAGTTTTGCAAATTATTTCCCTGTAGAGTCCCACAGTGCTCCAGTTGGGAGAGGAAATTTAGCGCTTTCCCAGCCAGTGGAATCTGGACTTTTCCAAAGAAAATAAGGAGTCTGTCATGGACAGTTTCCATCCTGCTGCCCACTTGGAATTAATTCTTGATTCATCCTTCCAAATCCAGCCTACACTGGATCTTCATTTTTACTCCATTACTTTTCTTTCCATCTTCTCATAAAATCCCAGAATCCCAGGATGGTTCTGGTGGGAAGGGACACTAAAGCCCATCCAGTGCCACTCCTGCCATGGGCAGGGACACCTTCCACTGTCCCAGGCTGCTCCAAGCCCCAATGTCTGACCTGGCATTGGACACTGCCAGGGATCCAGGGGCAGCCACACCCTGAGCCATGTCTTACATGGGGTTTATTTAAGTCTTGACTTATTTTCTGGCCTAACCCAGCACAGCCTGTTCTGTAGCCAACCCTAAAGTAATGTTGGACTTGAGGTGGGGAGTGGGAATCTAATTTAGATATGCAGATTATCATTTCTCTCTTAGGTCAGGAGAGAGGCTGACTCTGGCCTTAAAGAGATGTGGAAAGTCTCCTAAAAACCTAATCATGGGTAATTGGGGTTGGAAAAGCCCTCCCAGCCCATGGAGTCCAGGCTGTGCCCGATGCCCACCTTGTCCCCAGCCCAGAGCACTGAGTGCCACCTCCAGCCCTTCCTTGGACACCTCCAGGCATGGGCACTCCAAAGCTCCCTGGGCAGCCCCTGCCAAGGCCTGAGCACCCTTTCCATGCGGAAATTCCTGCTGCTGTCCAAGCTGAGCCTCCCCTTGTCCTGTCCCTGTTCCCTGGCAGCAGAGCCCGACCCTCCCCAGCTGATTATGGGGAATTCTCTTCCATCCTGAGAGAAGGGGAATCCATTCTGAAGGCAAAGCAGGCTGTCCCCTCTCGCTGGGGCAGGAGCAGTCCCTGCTCTGTGAGTGCAGCAGTTCAGCTGTCGGGATCAGCAGAGCTCAGCTTGCAAACGCTGCTCTCAGCAACAGCTGCTGCTATTTTTGTTGGTCCCACCAGACTGAGCTGGGAAACAGGGAAAATGAAGCTTGGGAATGCCCAGCAAGCTGGAGCACTTGGAGTTCAGCTCCCAAGCGCTGCTGTTGAGTCAGTTCTTATTTAATGTGATTGGGAAATACCCTCGTTTCACCAGAGCATGGATTTCTGGCTCCTTTCTCTTGGAAGAATTCCCCAGGAAGCAAAACCCCCCTTGGAAAATCATCTTTGTTGTTGTGGAGGTGTCCCTGTGCCTGCAGTGGGTGGCTCAGAGGGACACACAGGGAACTTGTGGGGAGTGGACTCCTCAAAGCCCATCCAGTGCCACCCCTGCCATGGGCAGGGACACCTCCCACTGTCCCAGGCTGCTCCAAGCCCCGATGTCCAGCCTGGCCTTGGGCACTGCCAGGGATCCAGGGGCAGCCCCAGCTGCTCTGGGCACCCTGTGCCAGGGCCTGCCCACCCTGCCAGGGAACAATTCCTTCCCAATATCCCATCCATCCCTGCCCTCTGGCACTGGGAAGCCATTCCCCCTTGTCGTGGCACTTCATCCCTTGGAAGTATCCCGGAATGTTCAGTCACCTCGCTGTTCTTCAAGGAAATAAATTCTTCTTTGGGGGCTTATTCTGCATCCTGGTAAATATTTATTAATATTTCCAGTTTCCCAAGGTCGGCTGGGGTTGGATCAGCACGGGAATTGCTGGAGTTGCAGAATGT
This sequence comes from Corvus cornix cornix, assembly GCF_000738735.6. Lineage (NCBI taxonomy): Eukaryota > Metazoa > Chordata > Aves > Passeriformes > Corvidae > Corvus > Corvus cornix. Next base: position 34,660,076 of record NC_046336.1, on the reverse strand, counting down.
GTATAACACACAGAGGGCTGATTTACAGGAATACAGGCAGGGAAGGAGGAAGGATAAGAAACACACAGCTCTTTTTTCCCTTTTTTCCCTTTTTTCCATTGAGCTCTGTATTTTGTCTCATCCATCCCCATTTTCCCAGCCAGCTTGAAAAAGCACCAAGGTGTAAAACCGTATTTATTTCTGTATAGCTTAAAACCCAGACAGAAATCAGGCCTGGAGCGTTCTGTGTGTCCTGGAAATTGCAGGAGTTTAAAAACATGGAGCAAAGGAAGGATTTTGGAGTGCTTCCAACAGGACGAGCCAGCTGTGATCCTACAAAACAAGGACATGGAAAACCCAGAGAGGTTGGATCTCTCCTTTTCCCCTGCCTTTCTTTGTCTATAGAATTCCAGACTGGTTTGGGTTGGAAGGGACCTTAAAGCCCATCCCATTCCACGCCCTCCCACTGGATCTATATGTGTATATATTCCATATTTATATTAGCTGTGCACATATATATGCAACATATCTTTTGGATCCATTTTATAGCTTTAGGCAAAATAAAACCATTTATTATTCCATTTTTCTTCCACCTTCTGAGCCCAAACCCAAAGTCCCTGTGGCTCCCTGGGCTGGTTTTCCCTCCAGGATTGAAGGACAGGGTGTCCTTAGCAGCCCTTTCTCATCTTCTAAGGATTAATCCTGTTGGGTGTCTTTTAAATTTAAAAATCCAGATGACTCCTACCATTTTTTTTCAACTCTTGGAATGAGATTGGGATTGGACATGGGGGTGGCTTTGTATTAATGAATGTAAGTTTAAGACGTAAAAATAATGTTTGTAGGAATAATTGAAATGACCTGGAATCCCCATAAAAACAGTCCTCAAAGTCACCTCATTTGGCAGAAACCAGAGCAAGGAGAGGACTCAGGCAGGCTGGAAAAGGAGGAAGAGCCTCCAGGGCTCATTTTCCAGGTGATCCAAAAATTACCCCTTGGATTCTGTACCTGGGCAGCTCTGGTGCATCAGCTCTTTTAATGCAAATTATTCCCTCTGTGGTTTCAAATTCCAACAAATCCTCTGCCTTCTGAAGCACTGGGAGTGGAAAACAGATCTAAATTCTCCAGTGCAAGCCTTGCCTGAGCTGATTGCGGCTGCCTGATTGATCTAGAGTTAATATTCGCAGCAGTGAGAACATCCTCAACCACCAAATGAAGCCCCTGCCTTCTACTTCCTCTTGGAAATTTCCTTCCCTCGACTTATTTGGAAGTGTAGGAAAGTAGGTGACTTCCCCAGGCTCTCCATCCCTGACAAAAAGAGGAATAAAATTTTTTTTTAAATAGCCTTTTTCGTGAGAGATACAAAAATCAGGTGGTCAAATGAGGTGGTCAAAACCTGTGGTATTAAATCAGGGGACAAGCTGGGATTTATTCTTGGACCCTTTGTTCTGCAATATTGGGATTTATTCTCCTGAGTCTCCACCAGGTTGGTGGGTTTATTTTCACACCCATGCCTGGTACAGATTAACATGAAGAAAATCGGAATCTCAAGTGAATTTAGAGTGCTAAATATTAATTAAATATTAAAACTAAATAGAAATAAATAAATAGAAATAAATATTTTTAAAATATTGATTTTTTTTTATTATTGTTTGATGCCCAAATCAACCAAGAAATGATCAATTTTGCTGCTTGGAGCTGCTTCCTGCATTATTTTTTGTGTGGACATGCTTACATTAAAAAAATCCAGGCTGAAAGAGACCAGATCTGGAAAATCTGATGGGGATTTCCAAAGGCTTTGGTGTGAAGTAATTCAGGGGGCAGCTGCTGGTGCTTGTCCATCACCACATGGACAGGTCCAGTGGGAAGCCAAGAAATCTGGATTCCCACCAAAAGGAAGAGGGATAAGTTCTCCATGGGTTTATGCTTAGTCCTACCAAATTTTAATTATTTTTTTTTTTCAAGTTTTGGTAAATTCTGCTCAGCCCAGATTTCACCGTGATTTTCGTCAGCTCTCTGCGTGACACCTCCCTGCTCCCCTGGCTTGATTCAGATGGGATAATATCCAAAATTTCATGCAAACAGTTAAACCGAAGCCATTTATTGAAAATGAGACCTTCAAAATGAAAGAAACCAAGCCCTAACCCCAACCCAAAAGTGCTTTTTATCACATTTAGGTGGCCAAAAATGCAGGATTTCCTTGTGCTCTGAGCTGTGGTCAAACCAGGATAAGAAATAATGGGGCAGCGTGGATAGGGAAAAACATTCTGCTTTACTTTCCGGGGATTGTTTGGGTGCATTTGTCCAAAAATAAAATGGCAAACACAGACTTCCAGCAAAGATAATAATGAGGAGGGTGAATCTCAGTGTGCAAATCAGGACTGGAGCTTTGGAAACACCAAAGTTTTATGTGGGCTTGGAAATGCTCGGGGCTGTGGGGAATAAGAAGCCCCAAATCTGACTGATATCTATGTTACAGATATTGAAAGAGTTTGGCCACAGATGGGCGGCCTCTCATTTGTTCGACTGTAAATCATTGTGGTGGTGGTGTTGGAAACCTCTTTGCCAGCTGAGGACCAGACTTTTGGGATTGATTTGCTTTAGGTCTGGGTGTCCTTGTGGACTTGAGGCTCCCAGATTGATTTCTGGGGATGCTGGGGATCCCATCCCTCCTGGTGTTCCCTGACCCCTGGGGATCCCATCCCTCCTGAGGATCCCATTCCTCCTAGTGTTCCTTGACCCCTGGTCCTATCCCTCCTGGGGATCCCATCTCTCCTGGTGTTCCCTGACCCCTGGGGATCCCATCCCTCCTGAGGATCTCATCCCTCTTGGTGTCCCCTGACCCCAGAACCACGACAGAACAAAGCAGGTGGACAAGAAACTGTTCGAGGTCATGGGGTGTGGCCTGGGAAAAGCCCCGGGGCAAAGTTTGGATGACACTCTCGGGAACATGGTGGGATTACTGAGGTGTCTGTGCAGGGCCAGGAGCTGGCCTGGCTCATCCTGGTGGGGCTCTTCCAACTCAGCACATTCCATGGTCCTACCAAGGTGCCACGGCTCACACAAACCCACATTCCTGGCACCAAAACAATACAAAAGCAGATCTTGCATTCAATAAAGCCTGACTGCTGAATGTTGCTTCCCAACCCTAAAGAGTTTCTGATGGGGTCAGTGACAGCCAAGCTGCTTCCCTGCTGGCAGGAGCCAAATTCCTACAAGGACACCAAAACAGAAGTTGCCAGATGGCACCTCGTGCTCTAAAGGAGGGAAAGCACCTCAGTGCAATATTGTTGGGAGCAGCTGCCGGGGGAATTCAGCAGAGTTGGAAGCCTGGGAGGTCAGCACCGGGGTTCCTTTGAGAGGGCTGGCCAGGATGGGAAGGGTGGCTTAGCTGCCTTCCAAGCTGGCTTTGGGACAGGGACCTGTCCCTCGGGGTGGCTCAGGGTTCAGAAGTTGCCAGGGTTACCCCTAGAGCAAGCAAACAACTCCTGTCAGCCTCAGCTCAGGGCACCAGGGTAAAAATAGGGGGCAGAGGCTTAAGGTGAAAAGCAAAGCCGTGAGCAGGCAGTGCTGCTGCCATTCCCAGCCAGAGCCAGCTGGGGTGAGCTGGAGGAAATGGGGTTGTGGAAGCTGGATGTCAAGGAGCAACATCTCCTGAGCTGAGAGCCACACCCACAGCTGACTTTTCCCTAAAAATTGTGGTGTTTAGAATTGGCTTTTTTAGCAGTAAGCCATGTAGTTAAAAAGCCGGATCGTGAGTGGAGAGGTGGGAGGAATTCCTGGAAGGGAGGGAGGTGGAATTGCAGGGAGGAAGGTGGGATCTCAGGGAGGTGGGACTGCAGGCAGGGAGGTGGGATTGCAGGGAGGAAGGTGGGATCTCAGGGAGGTGGGATCTCAGGGAGGTGGGATCTCAGGGAGGTGGGATTGCAGGGAGGAAGGTGGGATCTCAGGGAGGTGGGATCTCAGGGAGGTGGGATCTCAGGGAGGTGGGATTCCCAGCAGGGAGTTGGCATTCCAGCTGGGCTGTCTAGGGGGCCATGCCCTGTGGATAACCCCGGCCTGTGGTGCCGTGCCCAGGTGCAGCTGAAGAGCGAGGAGGCCAAGACGTTCGCCATGAAGATCCTGAAGAAGCGGCACATCGTGGACACGCGGCAGCAGGAGCACATCCGCTCCGAGAAGCAGATCATGCAGAGCGCCCACTCCGACTTCATCGTCAGGTACTGCCCCCTGCCCTGGGCCCTGAGCCCTCAGCATTCCAGGCATCCACACAGGGATCAGCCAGCCAGCACGGAAAAGCCTTCAGCTCCACTCCTGCAAGAAGGGAATGTGGAGCAGGAGGGACGTGCTGGGCAGAGCTCACTGGTGCTGCCAGATGCTCCATGTGGAATCACAGCATGGTTTGGGTTGGAAGGACCTCAAAGCCCATCCAGTGCCACCCCTGCCATGGGCAGGGACACCTTCCACTGTCCCAGGCTGCTCCAAGCCCCAGTGTCCAGCCTGGCCTTGGGCACTGCCAGGGATCCAGGGGCAGCCCCAGCTGCTCTGGGCACCCTGTGCCAGCCCCTGCCCACCCTCCCAGGGAACAATTCCTTCCCAATATCCCATCCAGCCCTGCCCTCTGGCACTGGGAAGCCATTCCCTGTGTCCTGTCCCTCCATGCCTTGTCCCAAGTTCCTCTCCGGCTTTCCTGGAGCCCCTTTAGGCACTGGAGTCACCATCAAGAATTTATACATATATATGGAAATAGGTATATATTTACCATGGCTTGACTTTGCCCCTGCTCAAGGTTAATCTTCCTTTCCCTTCCCAGTTTCTGAGTTTTCCTTCCCACTACAGGAAGCTGGAAGGCAGAGCTTCATCCTTGGAAATCACACAGTGCTGTAAGAAGAGCAGCTGTGTCCAGCATTTCTCTTTAGGGAATATTTGACAAATCCAGTTCAGCATCCCTGGACTCCTCACAGGCAAACACACTAAAACCACCTCCCTGCCCCAAACCTAACACATCTCCAGGGAATATAAGGGAGTGCCAGGCAGTTTTGGTTGTTTCCACCCTAATAACAACATTCCCTGGCTTTTCAGGGGCTGTGAGGACAGAGGATGCTGCAGCTCAGGATGGAGCAGTGGGTGCTGAGGATCTCTGGGAAGGGCATCCAAGCCAAAGCTGCCTCATCCCACCCTCACAGATGCCTGGAAAACTTTTTTTGCCATAGGAGATGAGCCCCACTCCCAGAAATTGCTCAGGAGACACAAACAAACCCGGGCTGAAACCAAACCCCTGGGATGAATCCCGAGGGAAGCGTGTGGCCAGGCCGGGGCACTCAGGGGGTGTTTCCTTTCTTGATCCCTGGGATTCCCCTGGAGCCCATGGCTTCTCCTCTGATTCATGGGTGACAGCTGGAGCCCGACCCTGCCCGGCTGCCATTCCCTTCAGGATGTGCTGCTGGATCCATAAACATTCCTTGTTACCCAGGACGGAGCCAAACATTCCCTGTGGGCTATTCCAGCCCTCTGGATTTTTGGATGGCTGAGCTGTTTTGGGATGAGAGGGGAAGTGCAGGGCCAGCCAAGCCACCATTCCCAGAAATGCCCACTCCAAATAAAACCTGAGCCTCCAAACATTTCTTCACGGAGCCACTGATGCTCAAGGCTGATAAGTGAAATCCTGCTTCATTCCTGCTTTTCATCCTTCGGCGGGGAAGCAGAACAAGGATGTGGTAGCTGGAGGTCTTCTCCTTCCATATCCTGCAGTAATTCCCACCTTTTAGGGTCACAGCCATCCCTGAGTTATATTTAATACCCCATGGAAACCCTGCTCTGGGAAGGGACTTTCCAAGTCACAAAGTCCAGCCTTTTGGTATTGCTAGAAAATATTTGATTGATCCAACTCAGTATCTGCTTCCTAAAATTCCTTCTTTCTATCCTAAAATGATCCCAACCTGTTTATTCCCTTTCTTGAACCAGCTGGAATCACTTTTTTCTCGGTGCAATGGGCAGAAATTTGAATATTTCAGTTATTAATTCAGTTTTGAGCTGACGGATAAAAGAGGGGGGGGCGTTAGAATAATCTTGGAGCAAGGACACAACCTCTGGAATATCAGAACGGAAGAGACAAAATTCCCGAAGAACTCGGTTGTTTTTCTTATTTCATTGTGTTGGTTAAAAAGTCAGTGAAGAATAGTTGGGTTTGGTTATGAAAATGAATCCAACCAGGCCAAAGGAGCAGGAGAGGCCAAGGGGGCACTGAATGAAACCGGCTTTGGGATAACCCAAAACTCAAACAGAACAAAATGCTCTGGGTTGGATCGGGGCCAAACAGCTGCAAATATCGCCAGGAATAAGGAAATAAATAAAGGAGTTATTCAGGAGTCGTGGCATTTAAACTAAGACTGAACTAATGCCCTTTCGTGTGTCTAAGCTTTATCCTTCCACCACGGCTGATAAGTAATATTTATTTTTTTTTTGTAATCTGCACATTTTAGGCCAGATTTAACTCCCATAAAATTTTCAGCAGGGCTGCCTTAATTAGGGCAAATATTTCAGTAGCATTTCAATTACTGAGGAATTTAAAAAGAGAAATGACATTTTGGATTCTTGAAGTTTTCTGTAAACCTCAATGGAGCTGAAATTTATTAAGATAAATGAGATTTTGTCCAAGTGACAAGAAAGAAGTGGGGGCATTTTTGTTAAACCCGTGAATTTCAGCATTATTTAATGGTCAGTTATAACTGACCATTGGTTAAGTATAAATATAAATATAAATGTAAATGTAAATGTAAATATAAATATAAATATAAATATAAATATAAATATAAATATAAATTAAAGGTAAATATAATTATAAATATAAAATAAATGTAAATATAAATATAAATGTAAGTGTAAATATAAAATAAATAAAAAAATATGTATATATTAGAGATAAATATTAAGATAAATTAAATGTAAATATAAATATAAATATAATAATAAATGTAAATTAACTGTACATATAAATGTAAATATAAAATAAAGGTAAATATAATATAAATATACAATAAATCTAAATATAAATAGAAAATAAATGTAAATAGAAAATAAATATAAATATAATATAGATATAAATATAAATGTAAATATAAATATAAATATAGATTAAATGTAAAATAAAGGTAAATATAATTATAAATAAAAATAAAAATAAATATAAATATAAATATAATAATGTAAATGAACTGTAAATATAAATGTAAATGTAAAATAAAGGTAAATATAATATAAATATAAATATAAATATAAATGTAAATAGTTGTCTTCCAACGGAACCAAATCCTGCAGTGTTTTCCCCCTAATCTATCACACAGCTCCATCAAAATAATAACTGGGATTAGCAGGGAAGAGCTGGAATCTGCAAACCCACCTGGTTTCATTTCCATCGTGTGGCAGCAGCTCTTGAATTTTGAACTCCTAGAATTTTTACTTCCCGAGTTTGTAACTCCTGCGAACTGCCAGGAATGCAGGAATTGCACCAGGAGTCACCCTCAGCATTCCCTTCTCCTGCAGATATTATTAAAATTCATCAACAATTATAAAATTTAATAGAAGCAATAATAAAATTAATTTTATATAAGCAATCATAAAAATTGATATCCAGTGATTAAAATTGATATCCAAACAGCTGCAAAGGAACCTTCCCAGTATGCACACCCTGCTGGAAGCCTGGCTGGATAAAGTCGTACATGGAATGGGAAATACCAAAGCAGCTGAAGGTTAAAATTAAGTAGAAAGAAAGAATTCTCTGGGCTTTTTCCCCATATTTATTTCACATTATTAAACACATGTATCACTCTGATTAATGGAATATCATTAGAAAATCCTGCTGAACACAGAGCATGGATTTTGGAGCACAGTTCAGAACTGTGGATGGGTCACAAAGCCTGGCCCATCCTTGGGGCAGTTTTTCCTCCCCATTCCTTCTTGGGAGGAAGAGGAAGAACATTTCAGCTCTTTAAAGTGAGCCCTTTAAACTCTGTTGGACCAGCAAGTTCAGTGCTTGGATAACGGATTTATTCCTGATTTTCTGGTTGCCACGCCAGGCTCTACAGGACGTTCAAGGACAGCAAGTACCTGTACATGCTGATGGAGGCCTGCCTGGGGGGAGAGCTCTGGACAATTCTCAGGGACAGGTGAGCTGGCACTTGTCCTGCACAGTGGGACCTTCTAAATGTCACAGAATTCCCCTTGGAAGAGTTGGAAAGGGCCTCAAAGCCCATCCCATCCCATCCCCCCCTGCCATGGGCAGGGACACCTTCCGCTGTCCCAGGCTGCTCCCAGCCCCAGTGTCCAGCCTGGCCTTGGGCACTGCCAGGGATCCAGGGGCAGCCCCAGCTGCTCTGGGCACCCTGTGCCAGGGCCTGCCCACCCTCCCAGGGAACAATTCCTTCCCAAGATCCCATCCAGCCCTGCCCTCTGGCACTGGGAAGCCATTCCCTGGGTCCTGGCCCTCCAGCCCTTGTCCCCAGTCCCTCTCCAGCTCTCCTGGAGCCCCTTTAGGCCCTGCAAGGGGCTCTGAGCTCTCCCTGGAGCCTTCTTTTCTCCAGGGGAGCACCCCCAGCCCTCCCAGCCTGGCTCCAGAGCTGCTCCAGCCCTGGGAGCAGCTCCGTGACCTCCTCTGGATTTGCTCCAGGAGCTGCAGGTCCTTTTGATGTCACAGTTTTTAAATCACAATTTCCCATCACAGAGCTTTTCCCATCCCTGTGTTTGCTCCCTCTGTGTGAACAGCAACTTCCAGCTCTGCTGCAGGGACACTGAGAAATAATATCCATCAATATTTCCCGAGATTCATGGCCCAGCCAGGACTGAGAGCAATGAGGAGGAGCAAATCAAGAGCTGTGTGTCGGCCCAGATGTCCCATGTTACACCAAGGCTGCTGATCCAAGTGGGAATCAAAATCCACACCCTGCCAGGAGCACTGTTCCATCAGGGTGCAGCAGTGACATGGAAAAAAAACAGCTAGGAAAGCATATAATGCCCCAAACCCTGCCTTGGGAGGGTTGGCCTTGGAGTGTTTGGGTGCCCGTGGGATGTGCCCATGGAGCAGGGAATTGAAACTCTGGAATAGCCTCATCACTGGCCCAGAATTCCATTACATTTGGAAAGGTTGATCAGAAAGCCAAGATTAAATTGTCTTTTCATTCCCCAGAACAAATTTTCCTCCAGTTCTTCCTGTTCCCAGCAGCCTTTTTCTCACCAAAACGGGAACTGGAGCAAAGTTAGCAGGTGCTGGGTGGGATTTTCCCTGATCTTTTGTCAGAGCTTGAGAATTCCATCTTTAATTCTCTGGGATTTAAACTGAGGTTCTGCTGCCACCTAGCTTAGACACCCTCCTGATCCCAGCCGGCTCCCAGCAGGTGGGGGGATGTGGTTTTCCTTGGAAAACTGTTGAAACAAGGATCCAGAGGTGCAGTTTGGAGTTTGAATTAATGCTTCAAGTCCCAGCAGCTATGATTTTCCTGCCTTTTGTCTCAGTTAGGAGCATCAATACAGAACCTATCTCCACACCTCAAAGGAGTTTTAACACTCAAAAACCAAAGCTGGGATTAGGAAAAAACACTTTTTGCTTACAAGACAAGGATTTCAGGGTTTTATTTCTAAATTCTAGAATAAACCTAAAAATAGTTTCAGGTATTGGAGGCAAAGAGGCTGCTTCCAAAATGGGAATTTAATTAGATAGAGACATAAAGGTGAGTTTAGCAACAGGAACTTTCCAGTGATTTTACTGCAGTGCTAAGAGTTTTAACAGCAGAATGAATTCTGTGGGGAAGGAAACCACTTCCCAGGGATTCATCCAATGGCTTTATCCCCCTTTTCCCTCCCTCCTTTCCACAGGGGTTCGTTTGAGGATTCCACGACCAGGTTTTACACGGCGTGCGTGGTGGAAGCCTTTGCCTACTTGCATTCCAAAGGGATCATTTATCGGGACCTCAAGCCAGAGAACCTCATTCTGGATCACCGAGGTTATGCCAAGCTGGTGAGTGCCAAAAAAATCCCCCCCAAATCCCACACAGGTTTGGCCAGAGAGGGTCAGGAGCAAAGCCCCCCAATCGGGGGGTGCTGAGAGGAGATCAGGGCCAGGCGTTGTCATCACCACCGGGATGTTTTCCTGGCTTCCAGCAGGGCTCAGGGTATGGCTGAGCTGAGAAATGCTGGTTCTGCCTCAGGATTCAGATCTGTGCTCCTGGAATGCTGAGAAAAGAGCATTGGGAGAAAGCCACCCAGCTGTCTTGGGCAAAAAAGACCTGTTTGCCTCAGAACTGAGGGTAGAGGTGCCCTGCTTGTTGGAGGGAGAGGAGAGGAGAGGAGAGGAGAGGAGAGGAGAGGAGAGGAGAGGAGAGGAGAGGAGAGGAGAGGAGAGGAGAGGAGAGGAGAGGGAGAGGAGAGGAGAGGAGAGGAGAGGAGAGGAGAGGAGAGGAGAGGAGAGGAGAGGAGAGGAGAGGAGAGGAGAGGAGAGGAGAGGAGAGAGGAGAGGAGAGGAGAGGAGAGGAGAGGAGAGGAGAGGAGAGGAGAGGAGAGGAGAGGAGAGGAGAGGAGAGGAGAGGAGAGGAGAGGAGAGGAGAGGAGAGGAGAGGAGAGGAGAGGAGAGGAGAGGAGAGGGAGAGGAGAGGAGAGGAGAGGAGAGGAGAGGAGAGGAGAGGAGAGGAGAGGAGAGGAGGAGGAGAGGAGAGGAGAGGAGAGGAGAGGAGAGGAGAGGAGAGGAGAGGAGAGGAGAGGAGAGGAGAGGAGAGGAGAGGAGAGGGAGAGGAGAGGAGAGGAGAGGAGAGGAGAGGAGAGGAGAGGAGAGGAGAGGAGAGGAGAGGAGAGGAGAGGAGAGGAGAGGAGAGAGGAGAGGAGAGGAGAGGAGAGGAGAGGAGAGGAGAGGAGAGGAGAGGAGAGGAGAGAGAGGAGAGGAGAGGAGAGAGAGGAGAGGAGAGGAGAGGAGGAGAGGAGAGGAGAGGAGAGGAGAGGAGAGGAAGAGGAGAGGGAGGAGAGGAGAGGAGAGGAGAGGAGAGGAGAGGAGAGGAGAGGAGAGGAAGAGAGGAGAGGAGAGGAGAGGAGAGGAGAGGGAGAGGAGGGGAGAGGGAGAGGGAGAGGAGAGAGAGGAGAGGAGAGAGGAGAGGAGAGAGGAGAGGAGAGGAGAGGAGGGAGAGAGAGGAGGAGAGGAGAGGAGAGGAGAGGGAGAGGAGGGAGAGGAGAGGAGGAGGAGGAAGAGGAGAGGAGAGGAGAGGGAGAGAGGAGAGGGGGGAGAGGAGAGGAGAGAGAGGAGAGAGAGGAGGGAGAGGAGAGGAGAGGAGAGGAGAGGAGAGGAGAGGAGAGGAGAGGAGAGGAGAGGAGTCCCCTTGGTGGGAGGTGCTGCAGGATGTGGGCCCTTGGGAAGCCACCAGTGAAGGACAGGACCCCTAAACGGAGCTGGCCCAGGAGGGGCTGATGCCCCCTGGGAGTCATGGGGGGCCAAGGGCTCTGTTTCTGGCTTTGGGGGCTCTTTGGGGCAGGAGCAGCTGGGGACAGTGACTCAGCCACCATCACGGCCTGGTGGCAGCTGCCATGTGTCACCTTCTGAGTGACATCGGGGTTTGGCCTCTGCAGCATTTCCCAGCGCTGGGCTCCTGTGAGGTGGAGGGTGGTAGAAGATAGCAAGGTCATCATTCCCATCAGAGGATGGGAAGGAATTGTTCCCTGGGAGGGTGGGCAGGCCCTGGCACAGGGTGCCCAGAGCAGCTGGGGCTGCCCCTGGATCCCTGGCAGTGTCCAAGGCCAGGCTGGACATTGGGGCTGGGAGCAGCCTGGGACAGTGGAAGGTGTCCCTGCCCATGGCAGGGGTGGCACTGGATGGGCTTTGAGGTCCCTTGCAACCCTTGCAGCTGGAATTCTGTGACATTTAGAAGGTCCCACTGTGCAGGACAAGTGCCAACTCACCTGTCCCAGCTTACCTGTCCAGAGCTCTCCCAGCTTAAAACCAATCCTTGCCCGAGTTAAATTAAATTTAAAAGAAAAAAAGCAAAATGAATCAACCTGTGCTGTGAGTGATAGAAAGTTCCAGCCCCCAAGAAACCCTCGGTGCTGGTGTTTGCCTCCCTCATGGGAATATTCCGGAGGATAAATCAGCAAAAAGGTCACTGTAGTTCCCTGGTCCTGGAACGACCCTCGGTGCTTAATTAGGAGAAAATTCCCATGAGGAATCCTCCTTTCTGCCTTGCTTCACTTCAAGAGAAGCAGAGCCCAGGGCTGACATTCCCTCTGATGCCCTGCCCTGACGCTCCCCTGCCCTTTCCCCCAGGTCGATTTTGGCTTTGCAAAGAAAATAGGATTTGGAAAGAAAACATGGACTTTCTGTGGCACCCCGGAGTACGTCGCCCCCGAGATCATCCTGAACAAAGGTCACGACATTTCGGCAGACTACTGGTCCCTGGGAATCCTGATGTACGAGCTCCTGACTGGCAGGTATGGCCATCGAAACTCATCCCAACCTTTCTGCCCTTGTCACCTCGATCAGGCCAGGCCAGGGCCAGGGCTGGGCCAGGGAATGCCACGGTGCCTTTTCCACTCAAATCATCTCTTTTTGGCCCTGAATGGGCTGGAAATGATGGGAAAAGGGAAGGGTTTGGCCCTGAATGGTCTGGAGATGATGGGAAAAGGGGAAGGGTTTGGCCCTGAATGGTGTGGAGATGATGGGAAAAGGGAAGGGTTTGGCCCTGAATGGTGTGGAGATGATGGGAAAAGGGGAAGGGTTTGGCCCTGAATGGTCTGGAGATGATGGGAAAAGGGGAAGGGTTTGGCCCTGAATGGTCTGGAGATGATGGGAAAAGGGGAAGGGTTTGGCCCTGAATGGTGTGGAAATGATGGGAAAAGGGAAGGGTTTGGCCCTGAATGGTGTGGAAATGATGGGAAAAGGGAAGGGTTTGGCCCTGAATGGTGTGGAAATGATGGGAAAAGGGGAAGGGTTTGGCCCTGAATGGTGTGGAAATGATGGGAAAAGGGAAGGGTTTGGCCCTGAATGGTCCAGAAAGGATGGGAAAAAGGAAGGGTTTGGCCCTGAATGGTCCAGAAAGGATGGGAAAAAGGGAAGGGTTTGGCCCTGAATGGTCTGGAGATGATGGGAAAAGGGACTCAGCTGGGGAGGTTCCCCACTGCTGGAAAGGAGGAGGTGGATTCGGCTCCATCCATCCCTTCCCGTATTTAATTTGGGATATCACTGCTGCTCTTGGCAGTGGTGGCTTCCTGGAGCTTCCTCACCTCATCCCCCATAGCTCACCCCCAGGAGCTGGGGAAGGATCCCCCTCCTCCAGCTGCCCATCCTTCGGGGCTGGACACAACCCCCCCCATCCATGGAAAGCCAATGCATCCCCCTGGAATCAGGTGCCATCACACAGAGATAAGCCAGGGACTGCTGCTCAGAGCCTCCTGCCTCGGGCTCTTGGGATGTGGCTGCCATGGGAAGAAGAGATTTAGCATGGAAAACTTCTTCTTGGTGCTTCCCTGAGGCCAACATCCCTGAATTCCAGAGCTCCTTGACAAACGGTTAGGATTGTGGGAAGCAAAGCATTCCTGGTTGACATCTACCTTTGCTCATCTGGATTTATTCTATCAGACTTCAGTGCTGTTTTTTAAGACAGATTTTGATTAAAGATGAGTTTTTAATCTTTTTTTCCTTCCCTGTGCCTTCTGAAGTCCCCCTTTCTCTGGCCCAGACCCCATGAAGACCTATAACATCATATTAAGGGGGATAGACATGATCGAATTTCCAAAGAAGATTGCCAAAAATGCTGCTAATTTAATTAAAAAACTATGCAGGTAAGTGGATGAAAGAAAAAAACCAAAAAAGCCTTGGTGTTGTCTGCAAAGAAATGGGCTGGTCAGAGGGATTTAGGATTTGTTATTCCTTTTACAGGGACAATCCATCAGAAAGATTAGGGAACTTGAAAAATGGAGTGAAAGATATCCAAAAGCACAAGTAAGTGTCTCCTGCAGCAGCCAGCAGCTCCAACCCCCAGAAAGGGGCATTTCAAACACCTCGATTTTCTCCTAAAATCTCCTTTCTGTCCATAATGTAAATTCATCCTCCCTTTTGTTCCCATGGGAGGCCTTAAATGATGTCTTAGGAGTTTTTTGGGATAAGAACAGGTGAGAGACCCATTCCAGGAACAATTTATCTTATCCATCCATGCTGGATTTTCTCTTCTTCCATCCCCACAGCAAGCAGGAATGGATTGGATGGATACTTTTGGGGGGAGGCTCAGGGCTCGTCCACCCACCTTGGGCAAACCTGAGGAAAACCACAAATGGGACATCCATGAGCATGAAGTGGGGAACGAACCAAATTCCATAGGAAAAAGGGCATTTTGGGTTTCCTGTGGGAGGGATCCACCCTTTGGAAGGGAAGGAGCAGCTTCCAGGGAACCTGCAGCAAGGAATGGTTCCCATCTGAGTGTTGGCCATTTCCACTTGTGTGGCATCACCACTGGGTTGCTGCACACTCTTCCTCCCTCGTCCCAAAAAAAAAGATGACAGGAAAAATTCCAAAGGGATTTTTAGGCAAGGTCTGTGGGAGATGAAGCCTGTTGTTTAAGCCATTTTCTTTTCTTTTTGTGCTACACCTGTCTAACTTCGGATTCTTCCCTCCCTTCAGATGGTTTGAAGGCTTTAACTGGGAAGGGTTACGGAAAGGGACACTGACACCTCCCATAATCCCAAGTGTAAGTTTTCCTATTGTTGTTTCCTCCTCTCTGGCCAGTTCCTCGGGGATGCCTTGAGCTTTGGGCAGTGGTGCATGGGGTGAAGGGAATAATGTGCTTTGTTTCTTCTGGAGATGCTTGAAGAAGGCACTTCAGGCCCATTCCCAGCTGAGCTTGGAAGGCACTTTGGGGAGGGCACAGCCGTGGAGAAATCCCCTTTGCAGCAGGAGATAGAGGCAGGATCACTCATTCCAACACATTTTCCTCTCTCTCACCTGCTCTGCTTGTTTCTGCATCTCCTTTTCCCATCTCAGTGCAGAGCTGCCCCTTCCACCCCTTCTCTCTGCTGCATCCTCTTCCCTTCTCCTTTATTCTCATTTCCTTGGAAAGGCAAGTGGGATTTGGATGCCATCTCCCTTTTAATTCACGTTACCCTTCCCTTCTGTGCTGTCTTTTGTGCCTGTGCCCCTTTCCCCGCATCCATGTCCTACATGAAAAGCGCTGTTGATGTTTAACCGGGAGCGGGCGCGGAGGGACAGCTCCGCTCATTTTCCTTTGGAGCAAAGCCCTTCCTTTGATGTCTTTGTGAGCTCTCTGCCCTCAAAGCCCGGCTGCAAAGGGAAACCAAACAGGATTAACTGACAGAAATTACCTCGCCCCCTTCTGTCCTGCAGCCTCTCCTCCTTGTTCCAGCTTAATCCCTCGGGATCACCGGGAGAATGCCATTAATGGGGCTTTAATTGCACCCCATTGCTCCGGCCTGCAGTTCCTGCAGCAGGGGCAGGCACAGCTCCAGGGCTGAATCCGCCATCCCAAAGAGTGCTTAGGGAAAGAGCAGGAGGGTTTCCCACCCCCCTTTCACCCTGTGGGATGCAGGAGCCCCTGGAGTCAGTGGGAGAAAACAGGACTTGGCGAATACCTCCCTAAACAGCTCAGAAATGTTTTAGAGATCAAAGCTGGGTTTGGCTGGGCTTTTTGTCTGTTAAGCTCAATCAACAATTCTGGGATGGTTTGGCTTGGAAGGGACCTTCAAGATCATCCAGTTCCACCACCTTCCATGGGCAGGGACACCTTCCACTATCCCAGACTGCTCCAAGCCCCAGTGTCCAACCTGGCCTTGGCCTCTTTTTAATGCCTATCAATTCATCAGCAGGACCACATTTCGAGTCAGGCAGTGAAGTCAAGTTTGCTCCTTCACATCCTGCTGCAATTCCTGCTTTAGAAATGCAGGATGTCCGAGTAGCCTGAAGAACTCCAGGATGTTTTCCCAACTGGTTTTGGTGGATTTTCAGTTTAGTAGGAGCATTTCCAACACTGCTCTTACCCCACATAGCAAGGCTGACCGGAGTAGATGGGAGCATCCTGCCCTCTTCTGAGGAATCCTCTTCCAGGACAGCTCCAGGCTGGCCCTAATCCCGGTTCAGCAAAGCTCATCCTTTCCCTGAGCTCTTAAGAGCAGCATCTCCTCCAGCCCTGCTCCTGAGATCCTCTCCAAACCCATGAACTGTGGATTTTGTCAACCTCAGAGCTGTCAGTCCCGCTCCAGCTCATTTTCCACAAGTTTTTTTGGCAAAGTCTCAACTGCCACTCTGAAAAGGGACCCAAAACACAGCTCTGCGAGCAGACATCCATTTTTCCTTCAATCCACCTATCCTTGTCAGCTGGGAAGGAGCCAGTAGGGCCAAGCATATAGATTAGATCCTATTTTTTAAGAAAAAAGGTTTTTCCCAGCTCTTTAACTCTCATTTGTTATGTGGCACTTGCCAGTGAAGCAATCAAAGAGCTCTTGCTCCATGGGATTTCTGGAAAGATCCCAATTTACAACCTGCTGCTAGGACACCGCTGAGCCTTGATACCACAGCTGGAACCGGTGATTTTACCTCTCCTTAAAAGCTCAGGACTCTTCCAAAGATGAGCTGAGGAAGCAAAGGGTGAAGGAGCACCTGCAAAGTCAGCGGATCCAGATAATCAGAAAGAAATTAAAGCTTTTTAAATGAAGATTCCATAGGGCGGGTTTATTTTTCCAAAACAAGCTAGCTGTTCCATAATCCTGATTTCCCCCAAGGTGTGTGTTCAGTAGCAGGAAAATGCTGATGAAGTTGGGCAGACATTAAATTTAAACGTTAAATTTAGAGCTGGAGTTGGAGCTCCCCTCTTTTCCCAAGGCTTGCAGCAGCATCCAGCGTGAAATGGGAATTTCGAGAGGGTTAACAAGGCCAGGTGGGTCGGGGCAATCCCTGGGATCAATCCAGGCTGGATATTGGAAAAAAAATCTTCCTGTGAGGGAGGGGAGGCCCTGGCACAGGGTGCCCAGAGCAGCTGGGGCTGCCCCTGGATCCCTGGCAGTGTCCAAGGCCAGGCTGGACATTGGGGCTTGGAGCACCCTGGGACAGTGGAAGGTGTTCCTGCCATGGCAGGGGTGGCACTGGGTGGGCTTTAATGTCCTTCCAACCCAAACCTTGCTGGAATTCTGTGAGTCAATGACTGCCAGGTGGCCCCTGGCTCAGGCTCTTCCACAGGTGAAATGACGGAAAACTGCAGTGTTTTCCTGCTCTGGGTAAAGCTTAACGTATTGAATTTCTTGTAAGACTCTGATTATTTTGGGATGGAGAGCTGCTGGTTGCCTCTTATATTGTTGATTTTTTTTACTGTATTGACTTCATCAAATCCTCACTGGAAGAAAGTTTCCCTCACTGTCACGAAGCAGGAAAATCAGACATTCTGTAGCCAGGGTCGATTTCAAATGTCACGATTTCCAAAAAAAGAAATGTGCTTGGCCTTCATCCTGGGAAGATGGGCTTCTCTGGAAGGATCCTGTGGCTGAGCAAGGCTGCCAGGACGTTTGAAGGATCAGGATCCTGATCCTTTAAAGCTCAGGATCCTGGAGCCATGGATGGGAAATCCTGGGCTCTGGGGAGGCTTTTTCCCAGTCTGTTGTGATAACCTTGTTCCAAGGGGTGGGAAAATTCAGGAGACGTGGGGAGCTGAGGGAAATCCCCCAGCAAAAAGCTGTGCGTGCAGCACTTCCCTGGCTGCCTGGGGATTCTCTGGGATGCCCGTGGCTGTGGGATGGAGAGGGAATGTCAGCACTGGGATGAACATCCCCTTCTTGTCGCTCTTCTCCCCGCAGGTCGCGTCTCCCACGGACACAAGCAACTTTGACAGCTTCCCAGAGGACAGTGACGAGCCACCCCCTGATGACAACTCAGGATGGGACATAGATTTTTAATGTTCTTTCTCTTACCTGCTTCTGCCTTGCCGAGGACAGCTTTTCCTGGGACGTGGCTGCCAGCGGAACGGGAAGACCGGAATTGGGGAGGATTCGTGCTCGGGGTCACCATGATGCCTTGATTGATGCTGCTCCAGTAACTCCAGTGGCATTAGGACTTCCTGCTTAGTGACAATAGTGCTCTCCATGTTTTCTGTTGGAACGTGACCTGGTGGACATGCTGGTCCTGGCACAGAGCCTTTCTCCGGCACAGAACTCCTCTTCTGTCGCCTCAGAGATCCGGGCACACTCCTGGTTAGCAGAGTGAGAGATCCGTAGAGTAAGAGGCACTTAATTCCAGCTGCTTTTTCCGTAGGATCACTAGTAATTTATGAAGTGCTGCACTCCTCCTGTGCAGGATTTGGGCTGTTCCCACCCTCCGAGCCCGGCAGGGCAGCGCCGGGGCCCAGGAGGAGCGTGGGCACAGCGCTCCCATCGCAGCAGAGGGAGTGTGCCCTTCTCCTTTCCGAGCAGTATTCCCGACGAGACTGAATGTTCCCTTTCCTCCTTGCGTTGGAATCGGTTTGGCTCAGCCTGCCCAAGCACAAGCACACCCACTGGTGTGTGCTGCAGGTGCTGCCGACGCACAGCGGGGCCGCTCCTCTCGCGGGCCAGCAGCGCCTGCGGGCGGCCACTTCTCCTTTCCCTGGGCACCAGCACGGCACAGGAAGAGCAGATCGTGGAGTGAATCCACTGTGCATCCACTGATCCATTACATATTATTGATCCATTGTGCATCCATTGATCCATTGCATATTAGTGATCCATTGTGCATCCATTGATCCATTGCACATTATTGCTGCACTGTGCATCCATCGGTCCGTTGCGTATTATTGATCCATTGTGCATCCATCGATCCATTGCACATTATTGATCCATTGTGCATCCATTGATCCACTGTGCATCCGTTGATCCATTGCACATTATTGATCCGTTGCACATTATTGATCCATTGTACATCTATTGATCCATTTCACATCTACTGATCCATTTCACATCTACTGATGCACTTCACAGTGCTTTCATCACAGTCCTGGAACAAAGCAACAGCAGCCCACCAGGCTGATTGATTAGGCATAAAATTAAGGATACCTTTGACCTTTTTAGGCCCAAAGGGAAAAACGTGAGAGCTGTGATGTCCTTTCGAGGTGCTCTGTCCATCCCTCACTCGGGAAGTGCTTGTCCCTGATCCATCCTGTCAGGAATATGTAGCAGAGGCTTTGTTCTCCATCCTGATGATTCCGTGTCTGCATCTCTTCCATGTTTAAAGGATCTCATTAAAATAAAAGTCCTGGCTCTGATGGAACATCGCCAGTAATCCCAATGCCTCTCCAGGCTAAGGAGCTCCACAGGAAAGTCAGTGGAATTCAATGGGAAATGGATTATCCCTGTGAAGTCTCCAGCATGCCAGGTCCAAATGTCTGTGCTTAACACAGGGATGGCCAAATGTGTATGGAAGAAAGAGCTGGGGAAAACAATATTATCAGGATCTACTTTTCCCTCACTTCCACTGCTTTTCCTTTGCTTGAATTCTCCCCTCTGGTTTATGGGATGCAGCAGAGGGATCCTGTCCTGGGCGCCTGTTTGTTGCCTATCCACAGGACTAAAGGTTTATCCCATTATCCAGCTGGAAACATCAGCTTCTGGTCTCTCTGAGAGACCTTGCCCCAAAGAACCACAGAATCATGGAATGATGGAATGGTTTGGGTTGGAAGGGACCTTAAAGGTCCTCTCATTGCAACCCGTGCTGTGGGTGAGCAGGTGCTGCCCCGTTTGAGCTCAGCTGCCAAGAGCTGACCGTGGAAAGATCAAGTCTTGCTGGCAAGGGCTTTTCCCACATATTACACGGAAAAGGTCTGTTTGAGCAGTAAAAAATTCCTTCCCTGCTGCTAAATCCCAACTCTTTTGCATGTTTTTCATGGAAGGATTTAATTAAAAGGGTATCTTGACAGCATGGGCCGTGTCTGCTGTTTAACATGAGCTGGGTTGTGTGACACCTTTGAAACCAGTCTGTGGCTCTGGAATCCCCTCTGTTTGCCAGAGGGTGAGGCCACACCTCTGGCACAGTCACTTCTGGTGTTCTTTAACATTAAAACTTCATTTGCCTTCAAAACCACAGGGAAAAGGCAGCACCTGCTGGCTTTCCCACCTTTCTCCGAGGGATGGACAGCACTGAGAGCCAAGGCTGAGCATGAGGGCTAAAACACTCACCAGGCATCTTAAACAGGCCTAACAGCCAAATTCTTCCCTCACATCCCCCTGGATTTCCACTCCGTGGGGACAGCTTTCTGTAGGAGTTTGTCCCAGGATGATGACACCAGATGCAGTTGGCAGGCGAGGAGGAGAAAGCACCACGAGGATTTGGGGGACAGCCCGAAAACGTGGCAGGAAGGAGGGTCTAGAATGGGCTGAGGAGTTGGGTTTCTTTTTCCTGTCCCTTTTTTTCCCTTGTGCCAGGCATGGGAATTGATACCTGCAGCGTGCACTGTGCTGAACCTGAGTTTATTTTGATATCAAACACCTCACTCGACTTTCCATGGCCTCTCCTGAGCATTAACACTTCGCATATGTATATGATAAGCCTTCAGTTATAAGAATATATTTAAGTTGCTTTATATATATCTCTATATATCCACAACAAGGGATTGCCTCCGTGTTTCCACCTCCTGTCCTTATTTCTTTGTCTCCTTTCCTGACCTACGGGACGACGGCGGTTTTTAGGGAAGGGGGAATCAGCTCCCATGTTTCCAGAGGGGCTTTGATTGGTGTCGTAGCTTCTCCTGGAGCTGCACTGCCCACAGCAAACTCCTCTTCAACAACAGGACCACGAGCAGATATTTCTGTAAATAGGTATTTTCGTGTCGGTATTTTGTGGGTCACACAGAACTTTTCTGTTCTTTTCCAGTTCCATGGCATTATTCCTTCATTTCCTTATTTGTAATGTAATGTTTTTAGGTCGAGGTAGACTTGAATTAATGTCATATTTGTCAGTATGATTAAACTTTCTGTCAGCTGTCCTGTCCACCCATCTGTCCCATAGTTCTAGAACGTCACTGGCTATCTGGCATTGTTGCAAGTGCCTTAAATCCATGGCATCTTATTAAAAAAAAAAAAAGACAAATTTGGTGTTATGCTGCATGACAAAGACAAACACACCTCAAACTGTCGTCCTTTCTTAGCTTGCTGCGTTTTACAGTTCTTTCTGCTACCGATTTCTAAGCCTTTATTATCTGATCTCGATGAATTCCAGAAATGATGACGTCGTTCTCTGATTTCTGTTCAATGTACCAGAGCTGTGTATCTGTTAATGAGATACAGAGTCATTTCTGTGAAATGTATAAATGTGATGTGCGGGTCAAATTACTCTCTGACGTCCTAGCAGTCCATAGACAGGTATTCCTGTTTTGCTAAGCTCTGCAGATCCCACCCATCCGTGCCGTCCCACACAGCCCCCAACAGGATCTGTGCTTTTCCCTCCCCCGTTCCCTGCATCCACGGGGATGAGCCCTGGAAGCTGCTCCGCGGCTCCTCAACCCTGACACCGAGACTTGGGCGCTTTTAGGGCTTTCTCAGAAAAAGGGGAAATTCCCATTTGGAGTTGCCTCTCCCCCCGAGTCCCGATTTGCGCTGGTTTTACCCCAGCCCCGTGTTTTATACTCTGATTTTCTCTCCTTCCATGGCAGAGGTTTTGTTTGTCGGGCAGATGTCGGTCACGCCCTGGCCATCGGCCGCTTGCACTCTGTGGATGTTGACTGAGGAACTTTGGGTTTTTTATCATAAACTTCCATGGCTTTTGTTTCGCTCTGTACTCCCCCTGCAGCTGTAATTGCCGAGTGCCTGTTGTATACTTTATAGAGTTGAAATAAAAATAATTACTTTTGAGTGGCTGTCAGTGGGTTTCTTCCAGAGCAGAAGCCGAGTTTGGGAGAGATCTCCTGGGCAGTGGTGAAATGTGGGGTGACGGGGGTTCTGCTCCCAGAACTGGTTGCCCAGAGCAGCTGGGGCTGCCCCTGGATCCCTGGCAGTGTCCAAGGCCAGGTTGGACACTGGGGCTTGGAGCAGCCTGGGACAGTGGAAGGTGTCCCTGCCCATGGAACTGGATGGGCTTTGAGGTCCCTTCCAACCCAAAATCATTCTGTGATTTGATGACGATTCTGTGAGGTGAGCAAAAGCGGGGAGAAGGAGCAACGAAACATCCTCTCAGGAGGGAAAGGAATCTGGTAAGGGTCCAAGGAGCAGCTGGGAATCATCACCAATCGTTTTACGGGATGCAGCAATCGCAGGTCGAAGTCAATAATGCAATAAAAACCCCAGGGTGACGTGGCCCTCACCTGAAACTGCCAGGGGAACACCGGGATTTCGGGGCGAGGCGTGGTGCTCGTTACTCCGGGCTAAAAATAGGGAAGGCAGGAGGGGTGGCCGGGCTGTGCCGGGGATGTCGCCCGGCCGTGACTCAGCCGCTGCTGACAGCACCGGCCCGCCGTGCTCCCGAAACCTTCCCAGGCAATTATTAGCCCGGCCTGAGCTGTTCGGGGCTGGAACAGCTGATAGTGGATACCGGGACAGCGATACCGGGAGAGGGGGGGTGGCGTTAATTGCAGTAATTGCGGAATCCCCCACCCCGGGGGTTCTGGGGGCGCTGCTCCGGCTCGTCCGATTCTCATTTAAACCGAGCTTAGAAAAGGAATGAACGGGAGCACGGGGCCGCCACCGGGAAAAGCCGGGTTAATCAACGGCGGGTAATTAACGAAGGTTAATTACCGGACCGGGGAGGGGGGAGTGGGGCGCGATGGCGCGGCAGGACCGCCAGGGGGCGCCCTGGGGCCGCGCTGCCCCGACGGGGGGGGCGAGGGGGAATGGGGGGGAATGGGAAAGGAATGGGGGGGGAATGGGGGGAATGGGGGGGGGGCGACGCCTTTGATCTCGCCGCATCAAAGGGCCCGGAGCTCCCCCCCCACCGATGCTGCCCCCCCTCCGGCCCGGCTGGGGTCAGGGGAGTAGGGGGAGGACACCGAGAGTCCCATCGTGTGTCCCCCCCGTGTCCCCGCACACGTCCCGGCGCGGGGGGATGCGGAGCAGCCCCTCTCCCTTCCTGCAAGGCTGCGCTGGCGCCAGGAAGGACGCGGGGGAGGCGGCGGGGGGGAGACTTGGAGGAGACCAAAGGACCGACTCTGCCATCGGGGGAGGGCGGGGGGGCTCTCTGCACCCACAGCGGCTCCCACCCACTATGGGGGGTTGCATAAGGGGGAGTGTCCCCCCTTCCCTCTTCCCGGTCCCCTCCGTCGGGCGCGCCCAGCTGGAGACAGCGGCGGCGTCGGGGAGTGCGGAGCATCTGGCCGGGAACCGGGGCGGGGGATGCCGGGGGGGGGCGGGGGGATGGGGGGCTGCCCTGGCCCTTGCGAAACCCCCTCCCGACCAATGTGGGAGCCCTCGGGGCGGGGTGGGGGCGGTTTTGGGGGCTCGTGGGCACAGCCCCCCCGGGAACGCTTTGAAATCCCAGGCGGCGGGCCCCCCGCCCCGAGGGGGCGGGCAGGAGGCAGCCCCGGGGGTATAAAGGCGGCGGAGGAGCGCAGGAGCCGCTGCTCGCGGCTCGGTGCTGCTGCTCGGGGACTCAGCGGGCACGGGCGGCACCAGGATGCGGGGGCTGGTGGCGCTGCTGGCGGCGCTGAGCTGCGCGGCCCCGGCGGGGCGGGCGGCGGCTCCCGGGGGTGCCCTCAGCTCCAACGCCATCAAGGGACCCCCCCCGGGCGGGGCGGCCGAGGCCAGCGCCGCCCCCGCACCCCCTTTCGACGGCAGCAACAAGGCCCCGCCGGCCGCCACCCGGCAGGTAGGAGAGAGCACGGATGGAGCGGCGGGACAGCGGGAATAGAGGGCGGACGCACCGGGAATGTGGGGGGGAGACACATTTGGGATGAGAGGTGGGACTCCGGGGATGAGGACGCACACCGGGAGATGGAGTAGGGGGATACGGACGATGGAGGGGACACCGGGGAGGGGATGGAGGGGATCGAAGGGGAGGACGCAGCGCAGATGGATGGAGGGGGTGCCCCAGGGATGGAGGAGAGGGACACAGCGGGTGATGGGGACCCGCACGCGTATGGGGGATGGAGTGGGGGACACCTCGGGGATGGAGGGGACTCCGGGGACGGGGGGGACGTCCCGGGGGTGGAGGCGGGGAGGGACACACGGGAGATGGACGGAGCGGACGCGCCGGGGATTGGAGAGGGGGGGGACACACTCGGGGATGGGAGCGTCGGCCCCGCTGACCCCCCCGCCTCCTCTGTGCCCCCCAGCCTTTCCCGTGCGCCGAGGACGAGGACTGCGGCCCCGAGGAGTTCTGCGGGGGGGCGGCCCGCGGCGGGGGGGCCCCGCTGTGCCTCGGCTGCCGGCGGCGCCGCAAGCGCTGCCTGCGCGATGCCATGTGCTGCCCCGGCATGACCTGCAGCAACGGTGAGGGCAGGGCACACCTGCAGCTGGGGCCGCGGGAGGGGTCGGGGTCCCACGCGAGGCTGACAGCCGCCCCACTGCCCCCGCAGGTCTCTGCACGGCCCCGGAGCCGCCCCACGGAGCGGCCGAGCCGGAGGAGACGGGCACTGAGGCGCTGCCCCGACGGACGCCCGCGCCCGCCTGGCTACCCACTGCCAAAGGTGAGGCGTCCCTGCTGCCGTGACCCCGCTGTCCCGCCTGAGGCTGCCCATCCATCCCTGCTGTTCCCTGGGCACCAGTCCAGGCTGCGCCCCTGCTCTGCTGTCCCCTGGGATCTGGCCGGGAGCCCCATCCTGCATCTCTGTCCCCCGTGGGGATCAGTCCAGGATGCCCTTTCTGCTCCGCCATCCCCCATGGGGTGGGCCCGGGATGCTCCCCTTTCCCTCTTGTCCCCTGTGGAATCAGTCCGGGGTGCCCACCGAGCCCCACTGACCACAGGAGATAAACCGGGGATGCCCAGCCTGCCCGTGGGGTGGTTTGGGAGTGATCAATCTGTGGGATTGATCAATGTGGGATGCCCACCCTGTCCCATATCCCCTGTGAGCGACGCCTGCGATGCCCAGCCGGTGTCCCCCGCCCCCTCGCTGAGCATCCCCCGCTGTCCCCACGCAGGCGAGGAGGGCGACTTCTGCCTGCGCTCGTCGGACTGCGCGGCCGGGCTGTGCTGCGCCCGCCACTTCTGGTCCAAGATCTGCAAGCCGGTGCTGCGGGAGGGGCAGGTGTGCACCCGGCACCGGCGGAAAGGCGCCCACGGCCTGGAGATCTTCCAGCGCTGCCAGTGCGCCGAGGGGCTGGCGTGCCGCCTGCAGCGAGAGCACGGCCCCGCCGACGCGTCCCGCCTGCACACGTGCCAGCGGCACTGAGCGACACACGGACGGACGGGACGGACGGACGGGACGGACGCGGCAGACTCCGGCGCCGCCGGAGCGAAGGTTGTTTCTCAAGGGAACTTCTCCTAAGCGACTTCTTGCAGTACGTTACTGTGTTGTGAATACTCGAGCTGGCACTTAGCTGTACATAACGCCGGGACTTTAATGACTTTTCGTGAGTTATTTCGTGTTTCTCTGAGGGCGCTGCCGGGCGCTCTTCAAGCCGTGACTGTGACTTTGTACACACTGGGTTTTTCTTTCTGGCTCGAAGGGACGCCACCGTCTGTGTGCGAGCGAATAAACTCCTCTTTAAATTCACCCTGCCCGTGTGGGGCTGCCGGGATCCCTCCCGTGCTGCGGGAGGGAGGGAGGATGTGCCCGGGGGGAACCGAGACAGGGGCGGGGGTTCATCCCCAGCCCCCCTGGGAGAGGCTGCTGGGTCTGCACTGTTTATCCAGCTGCTCTTTAGGAATTCCGTGGTAGCCACTGATGCCCTCTGGCCACCAAACTGAGGATGGGCAGCGCGGCTGGGGCCCTGGGAAGGGCATCTGGCAGCAGAATCCCCCTCCCTGGTTTGGGAGGGAGGAGGGAATGAAGGGTCGCTGGAGGGGCTGTGCTGGACCAACCACGGGTGCTGCCGCTCTCGACCGCTCAACCCTTGCTCCGTGCACAATAAAGATTTATTTTTTCCTCCACTTTGCAGCTCGTTCCTGCGGCTTTTCACCCTTTTGGGATGGCGCGGAGGGAGGGAAAGCTGCGAGCACACGTTTTTTCCCCGCCCCTTCAGCTGCCCCCCTATTTCAGGTGGTTGTGAGTGTGGAGCGAGAGGGAAGCGTGGGGCTGCAGGTGCAGTGCTGGCCCCTGCCCGGCTGCCCTCAGCCTCCCTGCAGCCTGGGGAAGGGCTTTGGGGTGCAAACCCACGGTGGAGCCTTCCCTGGACACCCCTAAAGTGCTTTGCACCCCAGCCTGAACCCAGCACATCCCTGGGGGCTGCGAGGGCCGCGTGTAGGGGAGCATCCCTTCAGCGCTGCCTGCTCGTGGGTGTTTGGAGCCTTTGGGGTTGGTGCTGCCTCCTTTGGGCATTTAATTCCCTGGAGAACATGGGATTCTGGAATACCAGCCCCACTGCAGCTCTGCCAGGAGCCGGGTGGTGCTGAACCAAGGCCCCAGGCACAGAAAATGGAAAGGAGGGAGGAGACCCGGGAAGAGGCAAACGTTCAAGGGATCATTCCCAGCTGCCTTCCAGCTCAGGGACTGGCTGAGAACAGCCCAAATTCCCCCAAATGGGAGGGTAAAACATCTTAAACCACTTCAATCCACCCTTTAAGTCTCTCTGGAGCAGCTTTTACTGGAGTCACAGCACGAGCTGGGGGCTGAAAGAGTTCCCGACCCAGAGGCTGGAGTTTAGTGCTTGAATCATCGTGCAAGGCCGTGAAAATTAAAAAAACAACAGCTTAAAGTCCTTTTAGAAGCTGTACTTAAAAAAGAAAACTATGATTGCATAACGCATATAATAATATAATGATTTTATTTTCATAATAATGTTATGCCCAGTAGGAGTCAGTGGCACTGGGCTGATGAAGGGACCTGGCTATGATAAAATGAAGGCCCCTGGCTAAGAAAAGCATCAGGAGCTGTTCAGGCGGGCTCAGATCTGCCATGAGCAGTGTCATAGTTTATCCCTAGGACATTTAAAGCACTGTCTGTAGGGTCAGGGCTTTTTCTCCAGAGGGTTTGAGGGACCAGCCTGGCTTTGACGCCTCTGCAGGCAGGGAAGAACTTCCTTGTGGTGCATTAAATACTATTTCTTGTCATCTTTGGCACATCTCTGTTCTCCATCCTCTTTGGTTTTGCTCAGCTTGGCCATCTCCACACCTGTCCTTGCATGAACCAAAAATGCTTCTTGTGCCTTGACGTTCTTCACTCTCCCGGCCTGGAGGGGGACAGAAGAGCATTTTCAGCAGCCGTTCTGAGGTGAGAGGAGCTCAGGTCAGCACTGAGGGACCTCTGAAGCGCTGGTTGCACCTGTGTCCCGTGCTCTGTGCCCAGCAGGGTGGATGCTACCACAGACATCCCCAGAATAATTCGTTTCAGGGATAGATTCCCAAAACCAGTGGTTTTTTTGGGTGTTACTCCATCCTCTCCCCCTTTACCACACCTGCAGTCAGGATCTCTTCCCATTTCTGCCCCCTTTGGGCTTTCAGGGTTTGTTCTTTAGGTAAAGCCCCAAGAAACTGGATTTACAAACATCTTTTAGGCAAAACAAATAAAAGAGAGCGTGACCCCGTGCCTGTCGAGGTTTAACAAAAGCAGTTCTTGGAGGGAGGGATTTTCAGCCTTCCCTTGGTTCTGCCCCAGAACCTGAACCCACCTTAGGTCTGCATCATCCTGGGAAGCCAAAACACTCCTTGAGCAGCCCAGGAATGGGGATGGAGAGCCCCTGAGCCCTGGAAATGTGGTGACGGGGAGGCAGAAGCCAAGGCTGCTCGTGTCCCTGGTACAGGGAAAAGGCCCCTGGAAGATGGGTGGGAGGCGGTGGCATTCCCTGAGGAATAAACAGGCGGCAGCACCACGGCCCCTCCCGGATCCTTCCCCGCAGTGACCGGTTCTCCTTATCAGAAACGCCGGAATTAATCCTTTGCAGGCCCCCAAACAACCCAGTAACAGCAACAAAAAGGGCTGGTGGGAAGTAGAAAATATAAAACTTGGGGAAAAAATGGAATGTGTGGAGCCTCTGTGTCTGGCCTGGTTGGTGAGTGCGGTCTGGATCTCCTGCTCTGAATCCGGAGGGAAGACAGGGAGAAACCCCCAGCTTCAGCTCCTGACACACGAACCAGTGACCCCTGCTGGGAAAGGCACTCAGGATGCACTTCCCCCGCCAGTCTCCTCCTCCCTAAGGAAATTATTCCCTCCAAAGTGCCAGGAACAGCCCCTGAGCAAGGGGAGAGTCAATAAAAGCGGCAGGTTTTGGTGGGTGAAGAGTTTTGGCACCTCTGGTGTGCACACTGCTCCTGCTTTTAGGGCTGGAAGAGCTTCCACAAAGCTCTGTGAAGTTCAAAATATTTAGAATCGTAGAAATCCGTAAAGCCTATCCCATAACAGCTTCTGCTGGGCAGGGACACCTCCCACTGTCCCAGGCTGCTCCAAGCCCCAGTGTCCAGCCTGGCCTTGGGCACTGCCAGGGATCCAGGGGCAGCCCCAGCTGCTCTGGGCACCCTGTGCCAGGGCCTGCCCACCCTGCCAGGGAACAATTCCTTCCCAAGATCCCATCCATCCCTGCCAGCTGTCGGTTTGAAGCCATTCCCACCTGTCCAAGTCCCTCTCCAGCTCTCTTGGAGCCCCTTTAGGCCCTGGAAGGGGCTCTGGGGTCTTTTCAGCCCTTTCTGGGCTCTTCCT
Source organism: Corvus cornix cornix (assembly GCF_000738735.6). Classification (NCBI taxonomy): domain Eukaryota; kingdom Metazoa; phylum Chordata; class Aves; order Passeriformes; family Corvidae; genus Corvus; species Corvus cornix. Next base: position 34,631,397 of record NC_046336.1, on the reverse strand, counting down.
CTGCACCTCTCAGCTAAAAATACCAAAGCAGCATCCCAGACCCGGCAGCCCCGGGATTCCAGGAGCTGGAGAAACACGGATGGCTGGAAGGGAAAATGGAATCCCTCCATGGTTTTCCCGAGATGATTTTTCCTGCGCTGTGGATGCAGATTCCGAGGGGATGGATCACGGGAAAGCTCCTCTCTGCTGCACCCGGGGACAGCAGTGGCATAAAGGAATTCAGCTTCCAAGGAGGAAGGGTTGGACACGGCGCAGTTTTTGCTGTCGCTTGCGGAGAAATGAGTTTTCAGGGAAGCAAATCCTATTTTCTTCTCATTTTTCTTCCTAAGTTCTCTCAGAAACCACTTCCACCCCGAGCTGTCGCACAGAAATGCCCCTTTTCTTTTTCGATAATCGTTTAAAGCAGATGCTCACACCCTCCCCTCTTCCATTGATCTTCACATCGCGTTAGAACTAAACGCCCCTAAAAACGCTGGCGTGAGGAACAAAACCTCACACAGCGCAAGAAAGGGTTACAAAAATCCACCCGCAGGCGTTAAAAGGGAAAAATCCCTGGTTTTTTATCCTCACCTCTCCTGACACAGAGCAGAGTTCCTGCCCCTTTCGGCTCGGGAAGATGAGACAGAGGGAGCAGGTGAAAACCTTTGCGGCTGTAACGCAACACGCCAAGCTTTTGGGGTGGTTTTGGGGTTTGTTTGGGGCCGCCTTTTTTTGGGAGGGGGAGCGGGAGCTGCTCTTTGTCCCGAGCCTTTCAACTGCGGGCTCGGCCGAGCAAACCTTGATCTCCCTCGGGAGAGGAAGCGGCGCATCCCGGCGCTCCAGGTGGAAGGTGTGGGTTCCCCATGCCCTTCAAATGCATCCCCTGCATCCCTGCTAATCCAAAGGGATGTTTATTCCCCTTTCCCCCCCTCTTTTCTCTCAAGCATCTTTGTTTCCCCTCCCTCAGCGCCTGACTTGTGTCCCTAATTAACACCTTAAGAGGGGGTGAGGATAACCGGGATGCTTAAGGAGGGCACTTCTGGGCAGAGCCTCTAATCCAGCCCTGGCGGAGGGAGGGACCCATTAGCAGGTGATTTTAGGGACAATTAAGACCATCAGCATTTAAATGGGCACGGCCTGATGAAAGGCTTGGCTCGGCTGCGAGGGCGCGTTAAGCTCCGGCAGGAGTTTCCCCCCCCCCCAAATCCGAGGTGTGGGATGAGGAAAGGGAAGTTAAGATCCGGCAGGAGTTTCCCCCAATCCCAGGTGTGGGGTGAGGAAAGGGAAGCAGCTCTGGGGGAATGGATGGGTATTATGGGGTTGGTTTTCCGTGAGGAAGTGGCGCTGTACCAGTCCAGAGGGGGTTAAATGATGCCACAGGGAGATGGGTACAGCAAAGAGGTGACACTGCTGCAAAACTCCAAAAGTTTACTCCTTGTTTTGGACAGAATTGGGACCAGGACATGGGAACAAAGGGTGGTTGCCGTGGTGGAAGGAGGGAATGATGTATCCTACAAGGATGGGCGCTGGCATTTGGGCTTTGCAGCTTTCATCACCTTTTATTTTCCTTTTTGATATTAAACCCACCGGTGACACAGAGTCAGGACAGGTAAATCTGGGAAAAAAATAATCTCGGAGTTGTAAAGGCTGGGAAAACCTCTAAGAACATCCAACCCGATCGAAATCCGGGGAGGCAGCCCAGAAAATATCGCAACTCCCGAAGCACAGAGCTGTGGAAAACACAGGGTGAGGAAGTGGCAGCGTGCTCCCAGGAAAATTTGGCAGGTGCCAGAGGGAGGGAGGAGAGGTCGGGAGGGCTGTAAACACTGCTCAGGACGTGCCTGAGGGTTATTTTTGTTGCTCCCAAAGCAAGGAGGAGCTGCAGTATCCAGCTCGGAACAAACTCAGCGCTCTCCAGGTCGGGCAATGGGGGCCACAAATAAAAACTCCTGGCTGGAGTCACCTGGGGACATGGGGAATTCATAGAAGGGGGAGATTGGGGGGCGATTACTGCCGAGGGAACCCCTAAATGCTGATTATGGGCACTGGCAAGGATCCTTCTGGAAGCGGGGAGATAATAATGAAAAGATTATTTGATTATTAATTTCGTTTTTCTTGGATTCTGGCTCCTTAAGGCCTTGTTGAGGAGCTGATTCAGGGCTGCTGGCAGAGCCACAGGGAAGTGTCGGTTCTAATTAATTAATTAATTTATAATTTTAAACCCAACCCTCCTCTGAAACACATCCTTGGTGCAGGGGGTGGGATGAGGTGATCTCAGGTCCATCTTCCTGTGGCAGGTCAAGGTTGCCCAGCCACTCTTGTCTTCAGGTGGATGTGCTTTGATAAAAAAATGAAATAAACCAATGAAATACCCGATTTTATTTCTTAATATTTCTGGGCTTTATGGAACTGGGTTTAAAATCCACCAGGGCCACCATCAGTCAGGAAAGGATTAGATGATTTTTAAGGTTTTTTCCATCCCAAGGTATGGATTTCATGGCATTAACAAAAGGCCAAAGTGTTGAAGGACACATCCTAAGATTGGTTCCCTTGCCCTGTTTTCGTTTGTTTGTTTGTTTAATTAAACCTGACAGTCACAAATGAAAGTATTTCTACCTGGGATTGATCTTATTTAATTCTCTGTTTTCCATTAATTTATAGGAGGGGTTTGGAGCTTTACAGCCAGTCCAGGTGGCCCTTGAAAAACCCCAATTTGGGAAGAAGTTGGATAATCCTGTAAGTCCTGGACCTCACCCTTGTCTTTCTGAACAACTGGATTCACACAAAGAACAACAAATCCAAACCCAGAATGCTTTTAATTTAATTCATTTTAACATCTCTCTGATGAATGGGGATGGTTTCAAAGTTTGGGGTGGCCCCAGGCTGTGTGAGCAGGTCCCTGGTGGTTTGGGGTGTCCCAGCTGTGTGAGCAGGTCCCTGGTGGTTTGGGGTGGCCCCAGCTCTTTGAGCAGGTCCCTGGTGGTTTGGGGTGGCCCCAGGCTGTGTGAGCAGGTCCCTGGTGGTTTGGGGTGGCCCCAGGCTGTGTGAGCAGGCCCCTGGTGGTTTGGGGCACCCCAGGCTGCCCGCCCTCCCTGAGGATGAGCTGCTCCCTCCCTGTCTCGGTGGCTTTGGCTGTCCTGTGCGCGGGTTTGGGGCCGGGCCAGCAGCACTGCTGCCCATAAATGACCATCCCGGGAACGCGGCCCCTCCTGGCCACGGCCCAGCCTGGGTAGGGATGATCGATGGCCACGGCAGCGGCCAGACCTGATCCTGCCCCTATTTGGAGCCCTGCTCCTTGCACAGCACAACCTGGGATGCTCTCAGAGAAGAGGGAAGAGCCTGGAGCTGGTTCTTGCCAGGGCTTTATTCCACAGACCGCTGGAGCTCCTGGACCTCTGAGATTCCAGCCCAAACCACAGATCTGTTCTGCAGAAAACAACTTCTCGATTTTAAGCCTGTCAGGGTTTTGGGGTGTACCCCACATTTGTTCAGGAAGAATTCCTTCCTGGAAAGGGTGCTCAGGCCTTGGCAGGGGCTGCCCAGGGAGCTTTGGAGTGCCCATGCCTGGAGGTGTCCAAGGAAGGGCTGGAGGTGGCACTCAGTGCTCTGGGCTGGGGACAAGGTGGACTCAGTGATCCTGGAGGGCTTTTCCAGCCTGATTTGAATGATCCTGGCTGAGCCTGGCCTCTCTGTCCCCAGGCTGGGTGGGACCAACACCTTCAATCCTGCTCAAACCCAGCCTTGTCCCGGAGCATTTGTGGGGATTTTAGAGAAGGTGTATTCGTGCACAATGTCTCAGCTTCCCCCTGTCGAGGCAAGGCACCATTATGGGCAATATTGAAGTGTTTTGTCCCCTCATATGTTGGGGAGATCTTCCAGCTCCTCCTTGGCAAGGCACATGGGGACTTGGGACACCACAAAACATGTCCCTGTGGCAGTGACTTCCTCTCCTCCCAGCTAACACCATTCCAGAGCTGGATCCTTTGCCCAAGCTGACCTTAATTCCATGGGAAGGCTGGCAGTACCCGCTGGCAGGGGCTGGCCTGGCTGAGCAACCAGGAAGCAGCAGGAATGCCAAAGGGAAGCCCTTGTACCCAAATTGTTGCTGTATTTTAACCCCTGCTGTAGGATTTTCTGCTGCCCCATGCGATCAGAGGCTTGGGACAGCACCAGTTCCACGTCACTGAAAGCTGGCAGGGGCTGCAAAGGTCCCACGACACTAAGAGGAGATGCTGGCACAGAGAGGTGGGATGCGTTCCTGGAAAAAAACCTTCAGCACTTCCCTGGCTGTATTTCGAAACCCAAATCAGCCAGAGTGGTCAACAGGCAGGGGAAATCCCTTTCTTCTGTTCACGTCCCATGCATTTAAAATTTTCTCTTACAATAATTTTGGCTTAGAGATCATGTTCTTTAAAAATATCATTTAATTTTTGGCCAAAGCATTGTGTTGGGAAAAGAGGCTTCCAGCTGACCTATAGGGCTTGTCTGGATCCCTTTAAAAATCCATCAGAGGTTCTTTGGGGCTTAGTTTTTGGGGTTTTTTTGACAACAAGGAGCAAGGAACCGTCATGGAAGGGTTTGGGTTGGAAGGGACCATTGGGTTGAGTGGCATCCAGTGCCAGCCCTGCCATGGGCAGGAACACCTTCCACTGTCCCTGGCTCCAAGCCCAATGTCCAGCCTGGCCTTGGGCACTGCCAGGGATCCAGGGGCAGCCCCAGCTGCTCTGGGCACCCTGTGCCAGGGCCTGCCCACCCTCCCAGGGAAGGAATTCTAGTAGGGCTCCTATTCTCCTATTGGCACCTCCATGGATTTCTTTGTATCCTGTTGGGTTTGTGAGTCCTCCTGGTACCAGGGCCCTTTAAAATGCCCCAAGAGCACCGAGCTGCACTGAACAATCTCAGTTCTCTCTGCTGATCCCATCCCAGCTTTCACTGCTCCTTAAAAACTGATTTCCATGTGGAACTTGCAGCCGGGTGCTCCCCTGGAGGTCGATGTTTGTGACTCAAGCGGCAGCAAGGGAGTGGTGACCACCCCAAACCCCTGGGCTGTCTGGCTTTGTGCAGTTGAGCAACCCCAGGTGCTGGCTGGATTTTTTTCCCATTTTTGCTGCCTGCAGATCACGTCTCTGCACTGCTGAACTCCCTGGCCTTGGGAAAAGGCCAAGTCCTGCCCCGTGAAGCTCCTGATGGTGCACAGAGCGCTGCTCACGTGGCCCGTGGGTGGTGACGTCCTGCTTGCCGCGCTGGTGCCAGCCTGGCTGGGCAACCCCAGCAGCCCCCAGCTCCCAGGAGGGTTTGGACACCCCTGGAGATGGGATCATGCTCCTGGTGGTTAATTTCAACTTCTTGTGTCAGAAATGGCTGAGAAAACCAAGCCCTTCTTACCTGGGCATCTCGATCCTTCCTTAGATCTGACTCTCTTAAGTTGTGGATGTAATTAAATAAAAAATTAGTAAAGCAAAAACCTTTCACAGCTGGAGTTTTCATTGTTGCCACAAACCCTTAGACCTGAGCACCTTTTACAGCCTAATTCAGAACCTCCACTGCCATTAGAATGGGAAGACCACAGCCCACATCTGCTTGTTCCAAAGAGAAATGGATTTCCAGGAGTGTTTGGGTAACTCAACCTCAATTTTTTAGTTTATCCCTTCAGTCCTGTTGAGCCTCAGACCATCACTTTTGCACATATTTCAGTTTTAATTTCCTCCTTGTCAGTACAGTTCTAGTCACTTTCAAATCAACACTGTGCACCTCACATTTAATCCTGTGAAACAAAATAAGGACCGTGTGCTCCTCTGTTTGGGAGAAGTTCTGAGGTGGATCTTTCCAGGTCTGTATTTTAGGAAGGGTGTTTGGTTTGGTTTAGAACTGACTTTATGTTTTGCAGGGCTGCTGAGAGAGGATAAATCATTTTAAAAATAAAATTTATGGCTTCTCCCTGACACAAACTCAAATCGGTCCTGGGGTGAGAAAGCAGAATGTAAGCAAAATTCCCGAAGAAAAATAAAAACCCCACTATTTTCTTCCCAGCGTGACTTGGTGTGCACATGAGCTGTTCCCCTGGTTTAAATAAAACAGAGTTGCAGCAGAAAAATCCAATTTTGCCAAGAAAAAGGAGAGCACGGGATCCTGCTGGGCCTTTGTTTATGTTTACTTCCTTGGGGTGTTTGAGGAAGAGAAGCTGATGAGGTCACCAGGAGCAGTGGTGGTACAGACAGAGCTTTTTAAGGCACAAGCTGGCCTCCTTATCTCCCTCCTTATCTTTACTGGGATGACTTCGATGGGGTTTAGTCAGAGCCAGAGCTTCTGTTGCAACCTCGGAGCTCTTGAGCTCTCCCTCCCTCATCCCTCAGGCTGAGCTTCACGTTTGGAATTTGCTCTGGATCCCAGCACGCATCCATGGGATCGTGATGTTCCCTGTTCTGCCCTGATTACCACTCTTTACCCTTGTATGGCCACAGAACCACGGAAGGGATCCCCAGGGATCATGGATCCAGCCCCTGGCCCTGCACAGACACCCCAACAACCCCACCCTGGGCATCCCTGGCAGCGCTGTCCAAACGTTCCTGGAGCTCTGGCAGCCTCGGGGCCGTGCCCATTCCCTGGGGAGCCTGGGCAGTGCCCAGCAGCCTCTGGGGGAAGCACCTTTCCCTGATCTCACCCTGAGCCTCCCCTGGCCCAGCTCCAGCCACTCCCTGGGTGCTGTCCCTGTCCCAGGGAGCAGAGATGGGAGCTGCCCCTCAGGAGGATGTTGAAGACCCCAATGAGGTCTCCCCTCTGCCTCCTCTTCTCCAAGCTGAACAAACCAAGTGACCACTTGAAAAGTGGTTGGAAAAGTCCTATTCTTGTCTTTTTGATGGGATTTTGTTCCTTGTGCTGCTTTCTCCTTCCACCCTTCCTGGCCCATCAAGCCCAGACAAAAATTTCTTCACTTTCAAGAAGCTGAGGTTGTCCCATCCCTGTCCCATCCCAATCCCATCAGTCTTTAGAGCCCAGACATTGAAAACTCCTGTCAAATAACTGTTTTCTTTCCCTCCCATTGCTGGAGGCTTCCCAAAAACTCCCGACATCATGACTTTGTTGTTGCCCTTGGAATCACTTCTTAAATTCCTGGGATCATCCCCCAACCCCTGCAAGCTGCCCTGGGAAGAGGAGAGGCTGCTCAGGGCTGGCTCACAGCACCTTCTCCAGCTTTATTATCTTCTGTTACCCCTTGATTTGCTCCAGCACAACCAGAATCTCTTGTCACTGTTCTGTACGTAGAAGAGGATGAAGAAACCATCATAGGTGACAATAAATGATAATAAAAGAGCAGGGGAAATGCATTCCACGTTGAACGAACACGTTTCAGGCACGGCTTTGGGGTGAAAAGGATGTATCCTGATGGGAGATGGGGACAGCAAGAGACACAGAGCAGTCTAGACCTGACCTCTACCACCCACCCATGTATATTTGGTAAAAAAAACAGCTCTGCCTGCTGGATTTTATTTTTCTCACTGAGGTACACATGGCTCTTAAATAAACATGATTATACCCTACGTGGAGCTGCAGCTCGGGCCAAGCACTAAAAATAGTGGGCAGAAAGGAGAGACTTCAATTAGATGCAGAGTGCTCAACAATTTAACTTCTAATTGGCTTGTGGTTATCCCCCAACAAGGAACCAGCCCTGGTGTGCTGAGAGGATTCGCAGTCTGGCAAAACAGGCACTCAAACTGAGGATTTTTAAAAGGGGGTTGGCCAAAAAAAGAGGACTGGGTGTTGCACATCGAGGATCTCGTGTGTTTGTGTGCCATTTACCCAGCTCAGAGGTGAGGGCTCACCTCGGGGCTTTGACAGGTGGGTTCAGCTCCACGTCCTCTCCTCAACTCCAGCTTGGTGGCCCCACAAAGCTTTTTGGGTTGGATTTGGTTCCTGGTTCAGCTCATGGTGCACAGCTTCAGGAGCAGTGGTCAGAGGCATCCCAAGAACTCCTTGACTGCCACCCTCTGTTCCAGTCCAAACTCTGTTTTCCTTCCAGCTCCCAGAAGAGCCTCTCCCATCGTCATTCCCTGATTTTTACCTGCTTTTAACTGTTCCTGCTGCCTCAGCCTGGGAGTAGCAGCACACAGTGGCCTCCTCAACATCATGGGGATCATCCATCAGACTCTGGCACCATCTCCCATTCCCTGAAGCCAGGTGTGGGGTGGGAGGAGGGTGGAAACAGGGCTCGATTTTTGGGAGAATGGCAACGCCAAGCCCCTGCCCATACACCATTCCAAGCTTCCAATCCAACTCTGCTCTGGCACACAGCAGGCAAAGCTTTTCCAAGGCTTTGCTGGGATAGAAAGGTGGATTTCAAGGATTCACTGGCAAAAATTTGTAGAGCTGTCTAGCAAGAAGAGAGAAGCCTTTTCCTCTGTCTGCATCCACTCCTTTGTTTCCAGGATATGGGACTAGGATATGGAAATATGGGAATTCTGCCCTTATTTCCAAGCCACCTTTTCCCTCCCAACTCAAGACCCCCAAGAAACATCTGCTATAGTCCCACAATCACCAAGGCTTGGTCTTGTCCATGTGACTGTGGCTTAACTGGAAGAGGGCATGGCAGTTTAAGGGAAAAAAACCCCAATATTTGAAAGTAAAAGTAGTTAAGTGCATTCCATATAATCTGTGCATTGTTGGAAGGGACATTCCAGGTGTGTTTCCCCATTTCTGCACCTCAGGAATTACCTAGGAAAGCTCTTCCACCCTTGCACTGGGGAAGAGACCACACAAACTGCAGCGTGTTGGGTGTGCTGAGGCTGGAATGATATCCAGCCCTTCTTCCCAAAGCCGTGTTCCTGCAGCCAGCCCTTCCTCATTTCCCATGTCCCAGAAACCACCGTGGTCCGAACGGTTTCAGTTCTGAGCTTTTCCGTGGAATTGACCCCTGTAATTATCTGACTCCATGTCCACTTGCCCGAGGCTCTCCCACGGTGACAGCGTTGGGGTTTTGGCCATGTTTTAACACTGAATGTGAAACTTGGCCCTGGGGCTGGTAGAGAGAAAAGGGAAGGGTTGGGAATTGTGCTTGAGTTTAGCCACGGACTGCTCCCAAATTGAGTAGTGGTGGAGTTACTGTGAGAAGAAGAGGATGGAGAATCATCCTGTGAGGCACAGCTCACACCTCTGGCAGCTCTGGGTGAGGAGGAGGAAGATGGTCAAGGATTCAAGGCAGAGTTTGATTCATAAAATCACAGAATCACAGGATGGTTTGGGTGGAAAGGAACCTCAAAGCCCATCCAGTGCCACCCCTGCCATGGGCAGGGACACCTCCCACTGTCCCAGGCTGCTCCAAGCCCCAATGTCCAGCCTGGCCTTGGACACTGCCAGGGATCCAGGGGCAGCCCCAGCTGCTCTGGGCACCCTGTGCCAGGGCCTGCCCACCCTCCCAGGGAACAATTCCTTCCCAATATCCCACCTGAATTTCCTCTCTTTCAGTCTGAACCCATTCATTCCCCCTTGTCCTGTCACTCCAGTTCCTGACAATTTGTTCCTCTCCAGTTTCCCTGTATCCCTTCAGGCCCTGGAAGGTGCTGTGAGGTCTCCACACAACCTTCTCTTCTCCAGGCTGAATAGCCCTAAATTTATTTATTAATGTAATTTATTTATTCCAAATAAAACCCTTTTTATAATATAGGATTTGTATCTTTCACTCCTAGACGTGCTCTCTCATCATTTACTGCATCAGGTGTTCCATCACAATTAATTAAAACAAAATCCTGCCTCAAAATTAAGAGTCATTTTTGTTTTGTTGGGGTTTTTAAACTTTTTTTAAGTTTCAATTTTTTTTAAATTTTTAAAAATTTTTTTGGGGGGAAATAGGATTTCTCCTGCTCTTCAAGCAGAAAACTGAATGAAAGCATAGGAGTGAAAGGATGATTACATTAAATCCACCTTGATGAGCAGCCCAGGAATGCTGTGAGTCCCTAAAGGTGAGGCTGTGGCATCATCAAGAGGCGGGGCCGACACCTCGGGAGCCTCCCATGGGAAATCCTGCTCTTGCTGGGTGTTGCATATCTGGGCTTGTTGGTTTTTCTCCAACTCCTGGAATTTCAGGAAAGAAATGTCCTCTTGTCCCACCAATACATGCCTGCATCACTTCCCAGCATTCAGGAAAAATTTCTCCATGGAAAGAGAGGTCAGACAACGGAACTGGGCTGCCCAGGGAAGGCGTGGATTCATTATCCTTGGAAGTGTTCCAAAAATGAGTAGCTGTGGCCCTTCACGGTTTAGTGGCCACGGGGGTGATTGATCAAAGCTTGGATTGATGATCTTGGAGGTCTTTTCCAACCTTACTGACTCCATGAGTCCCTGATCAAAATTTTGTTTTGTCAAGTTGGGAAAAAATGAAAATGATTTTGTTGCACACAACAGGACCAAGATTAGTGTCCAGAACTGTAGATGAACATTCATATTTTGGGGAGGAAGTCTTGGAAAACAAGGCTTTGGCTGCATCTAATATGGATTGGATGCCTGAGGGAAGGACTGGAAAGGCCCCATCCCAATCCTGAGCACCAGCATGAGCCCATCCATCATGGATGCATCTGGAGCTCCCAGCAGCAGCAGCAGAGCTCAGCATGGATCCTCCTCCTGTTCTCCTGCAGAATTCCCAGCCCGAAGGTGTCTCCTGCTGAACTCCTGCTGCATGAACTCCTCTGACAAACGCCAAAGCAGCTGGATAACGGGAACAGGAAATCCCTACCCGAGCCTTGCCAGCCAGGCTCCAGCCCGCTCCAATCATTCTCAATCCCAATTTACCAAAAACTGGGATCTGGAGTTCAACACAGCAAACTGCAAATAACACAGGGCCAGAGCTGGCTCGGGTTGATCCCTGCTTTGGGTTGGAATAATTCTCTGTTTATTTGGGAATTGTGGAGGCACTTCTGGGGGTTGTGTGTGCCTGGCAGCTCCCGGGAATTGCTCCACATTTTTCAGGATCAGCTCCTGGCTAGCGGGCTCCCAGTTCTGCAGGGTGCACATGGAATATTTAGGGATGAATGGAAATGAGAGGTTATCGATGAACAGATTCCCCCCAAGGATCCTCCCATCAAAGTCTGGATGGGCACGCACCCAAACTGAATCCCATCATGGAATTTGAGGTGTCTGGTTCCCAACCCTGATATTGGGGATCCCAGTGGGGAAAGACTTGGCCACCACCCCAAAATGCCATCACCATTTCAGTTCTGCTTGGATGGGTCGTTGGGTGGTGGAGCATCCCAAAAACTCACCTGGTGTTGGCTCGCTGTTCTTTGCTAGGTGAGGTTGGAGGTGTAGGGAGGAGATCCAGGCTTTCCAGAGTGAACCCCAGAATCACTGAGTGGTTTAGGTGGGAAGGGACGTCAAAGCCCATCCCATTCCACCCCCTGCCATGGGCGTTTCCACTATCCCTGCATGTTCCAAGGCCTGTCCAACCTGGCCTTGGACACTTCCAGGGATCTGGGGGCAGCCACAGCTTCTCAGGGCAACAATGGTTGGGGTTTCAGCCATGAAATTCCCTGGATTTAGGCTTATTGCCTTTTTTTCCTCCCCAAATTTCTCCCATGCTGCACCACTACCTGGCACAGGTAATTTTCCTTAGGAAACACCGTCCAAGCTCATTTTGGTTTGGGACACACGGAGGTGGGAGAAGGGGTGGCCATTCCAAGATGCGGTTTGGGGTATCTGGCCATGCCCTTGGATCTGTGGTGTTCATGCACTTTCCAAATTAGGGATAGGGGAGAAAGGCTTTTTCGAGAAGATTGTACAGGAGGAGAGTGGGGCACAGGCACTCCGAGTGTCCTTGGACAATGAACCCCTTGGATGTGATCCAATTCCCAGCTCAAAATGCAGGTTCCCTGATATTGAACAGTGAAGGTGGGATGCTGCCTCAGGTACAGAAAAATTCGGGATCTGCTGTCAGAAACACAAATTAAATTCCCAAAGGAGATGTTAAACCCTCAAATCAGTCCCAAGGTCCCAATATTTATGGAGAGAAGCTTAAATGTCCCACCACAACCACCAAAACCTCATTGTCCACAAGATGCCCACTTCTTTATTTACCATTATTTTGTTGTGTGATGTGGCCTGAGACATTCACTGCCCTCGTATTTCAGGTGGTGCCTTTTCTTCTGACCATTCCAGGATTTTTCTTGAGACCCAACAGCCAGCAAAATATGTTTGGGTTTGTTTTTCTTTATTGTTGTTCTTACCATAAATATCCTCTGTGCATGGCTCCTGATGTGATGAAGTGATGGATGTGAAGCTCGTTGGCATTTCCAAAGTCACGCTCCAGATTTCTGCTTCAATCTGACCCCAAACAGATTGTGGGGATGAGCTGAGCTTTGCTCTTAAGCCTCACTCAACTGCTACTTGAGCTGCTGAACTCATTTATAAATTTGTCACCAATTTCTAAAACTGGAGGAGGCAGAAAATGATGGACAGCTTTGAGGAAGGCAGAAGAAAAAGCCGATCCAGGGCTATTTAATGCCCAAATTCCCATCGCAGCTGCTGCCATTTGTTTGTTCCCAGAGCAAAAAACACCTGGAAATTTGCTGTGTGGAGAATAAAAGATGACGAAATAATGCAGGCATCCTGCTGGCTGTAATTTAGGCAGTGACCAGCAAAAATAAAATGATATTTGAGTAAAGGAAGCTGGAAGGGGGAACATGCAGTGGGTCAGGCCAGCGCTGGGTGCTGTGAATAGAACCAAAATGATGTTAATAATAAACAGCTCCACTGCTCTTTTAAAGGCCTGATTTCTTCAACACATGCAGAAAGTTAAAGTTACAACTCTGTGAAATTTCTGCTGGCTGCCTCATCTGTTTATCATCGACTCCCTGGATGCTCGTGGTAAGAATTCCAGCTTTTGGAATAATGTTTGTGGTAGGTGGTCCCTTCAAAGCTGCTCCCTCGCACTCAGCCAGTTTGATTTGCTGGGCGAGGCTTTGCTCATGCAAAGTTTTCCTTCAACTGCATCCAACGCCGTGACGAGCCAGTGCAAGAGAAACTACTGCTCTGTGATTCCCCTCTCGAGCCACTCAGACACTTTGAAGTGGAATTTTTCCTTGAATTTTAGGGCCAGAGAAGTTGTTAGAGGTTTTTTTCCCCTCCCTCTCCTTCATTCCCAAGGGAAAAAGAAAACGTTTATACACATGCTGGTGCTCTATATTTATTAACATAAAATCTAAATATAGCATTGTTTTTACACCCATTGCTGAGGCTAACCCAGCCATAAAATAAACACATTTTCTGCTCCAGAAAATGACATTTTAAAAAAGGTTTACAATTATTATGGCCATTATTATGGTATCAAGGCAAAAATGGAACTGCTTTCCCTCTGTGCGTTCATCTAAAGGAGGGAATTTCACATTCTCCTTAATAAACTGCATGGACTCTTTCCACCAAGAAGGGATAGAATTGATAAAAAAAAAAGGCTACTAAACAAGAATTTGATTAAATTGTTGGTTTTTTATGAAGATTAATGTCATAAATCAGCACTATCACATGAGCAGACTGATGTGAGGTGTAGCTGAGCTCACACTGTGGGAGAGATGAGTACAAGCACAAGAAATCAGACAAAATCTTTGAAAAATGACTCCATCGGTTTAGAAACCTATTTTTCCCAATAATAAAAGAAAAAGGGAAAAGCAACAGGTTTATTTGGGTTAATGTTGCACTGTTCTCGAGGCAAAAAATGCTCACAAAAAAACCCCACATGTGGGGACCGCTGTGTTTATTTACCTTTTGCTAAATTCTAGAAATCCGTGAGAATCCAGGCAGTGAATATTCTGAGAGAGGCTAAAAAAGAAGATGGGCAGGAAAAATGCCAGGGGGAAGATGGGCAGGAAAAATGAAAAGGAGAAAGATGGGCAGGAAAAATGCCAAATGGAAGATGGGCAGGAAAAATGCCAAATGGAAGATGGGCAGGAAAAGTGCAAAGGGAAAATGGGCAGGAAAATGCCAGGGGGAAAATGGGCAGGAAAAGTGCAAAGGAGAAAGATGGGTAGGAAAAATGCCAGTGGAAAACCTGGGATAAAAACATGGCCAGGGTTTCCCCTGAGATCCATTGCTCCCACAATTAATGAGCACCTGGAAGAGGCATCACTGGAAAGCAGCAACTCTTTAACTACAAATCAATGGATGCTGGAGGTGATGGACCCCATTTTTGAAATGCTGATTTTTAAAAATCATTTCTTTTATATTGATTTGTGAATTATTTATAAACTGTTTATCCTTGTCTTTGCTTAACCCCCCCCCCCCCGAGCCAGCAGCCCATTCCTTAGCTCCTGGGAGTGGCAGTTTCTTCCCAACTCCCCATCCTGGAAAGGCACTGGCAGGAGAATTCTCACTTCCTTGGAGAGCCTCTGTGTGCTCCAGAGATGGAGCCCCTAAATCAGCCTCTAAATCAGGCACTAAATCAGCCTCTAAATCAACCTCTAAATTGCCCCTAAATCAGGCCCTAAATTGGGCCCTAAATCAACCCCCAAATCAGGCCCTAAATCAATCTCTAAATGAGTCCTCAAATCAGCCTCTACATCAGCCCCTAAATCAACCCCCAAATCAGGCCCCAAATAAACCTCTAAATCAGGCCCTAAGCCAGGCCCTAAACTGGCCCCTAAATCAGGCCCTAAATCAGGCCCTAGATCCACCCCTAAATCAACCTAAATCAGGCCCTAAATCAGCCCCTAGATCCACCCCTAAATCAATCTCCAAATCAGGCTCTAAATCAAGCCCTAAATCAGTCTCCAAACCAGCCTCTAAATCAGCCCCTAAATCAGGCCCTAAATCAACCTCTAAATCAGGCCCTAAATCAGTCTCCAAATCAGCCTCTAAATCAAGTCCTAAATTGGCCCCAAATCAGCCCCCAAATCAGCCCCTAAATCAACCTCTAAATCAGGCCCGAAATCTGCCCCTAGATCCACCCCTAAATCAATCTCCAAATCAGGCTCTAAATCAAGCCCTAAATCAGTCTCCAAACCAGCCTCTAAATCAGCCCCGAAATTAGGCCCTAAATCAACCTCTAAACCAGGCCCTAAATCAGTCTCCAAATCAGCCTCTAAATCAAGTCCTAAATTGGCCCCAAATCAGCCCCCAAATCAGCCCCTAAATCAACCTCTAAATCAGGCCCGAAATCTGCCCCTAGATCCACCCCTAAATCAACCTAAATCAGGCCCTAAATCAGCCCCTAGATCCACCCCTAAATCAATCTCCAAATCAGGCTCTAAATCAAGCCCTAAATCAGTCTCCAAACCAGCCTCTAAATCAGCCCCGAAATTAGGCCCTAAATCAACCTCTAAATCAGGCCCTAAATCAGCCCCTAGATCAGCCCCTAAATTGACCTCTAAACCAGGCCCCAAATCAGGCTCTTAATCGGGCCCTAAATCAACCTCTAAATCAGCCCCTAAGTCAGGCCCTAAATCCCCCTCTCCCTCTGTGACCTCCTGACACAAGCAGCGCACAGGAAGATGCGGGCTGTGAGCAACAACCCTGCTCAGCAGCTCCCCGTGGAGCTGGGATTTAAGGACCTGACCCCAAAAAATGATATTTGGGATGTCACAGACAATAAATGGGACCCTGCCCTTGGTGGTGTCCTTGCCAGGGGGATAAGAGAGCATTGGGATTTGTCTGCCCATGGCACGAGGTTGGAATGGGATGAGTTTTAGGGTCACTTCCATCCCAAAGCTTTCTGTGATCCCGTTTTTATAGAAACCTCTGTGGGTATGATTAGGAAATTCCATATTATTCTAATTAAATCCTATTATTCTCAAGGTTTTAAGTGCACATTCCCTGCTCCTAGCAGCTGGAATTCCTGCTTATTTCCTTGTCCTGCAGCTGGCAGCAGATGGAGAATTCCTGGAGAGCAACACTCGATGATGGGCAAGGCTGGGACCAGTGCCGGGGTTGTGTGGCCACCCCGAAATATTTGGGATTTCACTTCTTTCCCTTTTAAAACCACGTTGCTCTCACTCCTGCTGCAGCCCCACATCCCTCCTCCCTGGCACCTGGGTTTGGGAGCTCTTTCCTGGCAACTTTGGCCTGGAAGGAAGGCAGGAGAAGGAGAAAAAGTTAGGCAACTTTTCCCTATAAAGCCATTGCCTATGGAAAAGCTGCTCTGTGTCCTGGGATTGCTTTCAGCCGAACCACAGGCTAAAATGACAGCGTTCAGATTGTTCGGAAAAGCGGTGCAAAAACAAACCTCGGGTTCTCGGGGGCTCTGTTGGAGCTCTGGCTCTGCTTCCTCTGGGCAGCTACGGGTGAAAAAACCCCTTTTTTGTTTTTCCCAAATGGGAAAAATCCTGTGTTTAAAACCAGCAGTGGGCAGAAAACGCTGCGGGGCTGTGGGTGTGGGTGCATGTGGGTGCTCAGCTCCCATTTCCAGCAAAACCCTCAGGGGAGGACCCACTTTGTCCCTTGGGAATGGTTTCTCAAGGCCAGGTATGCGCCTCCGAATTTTCCCAGGAAATTCCTGGCTGCTCAGCATCCTTATCCCAGAGGGAGCACCTAAGTGGGGTGGGTTTTCCTTGTGCTGGGCACATTTGGGGTGGGGGTCCCCCCAGCCCACTCCCAGCGGCGCTTGGCCCCAGCCCAGTGCCCGCTGCTTGCCTTTCCCACTCGGATGTTAACGGGATAACGCTCCAAGGGCTTTGAAGATGAAGGAGAAGCCTGGACAAACAGGGCCGGATAAACACAGCGCCTCATCTCCGAGCAGCACCGCGCCCGGAGTGCTCCCAATTATTTTTCCCAGCGTCTCCACACGCCGGAGGAAGCCCAAGTCACCGCTGAGCTCTCCTTCCCCCTTCCCAAGCCGATCCATCCCGTTTGATCCGGCCCTGCAGGACGCTGCTGGGAGCACACACGGGTTAATTGAGCAGCGTTAACCGGAGTCAAGCTATAACACGCTGGGTAAACATTTCCCTATTGTTCCTGGGGATTGCCGTGCTGGGAAGTCATTAATAACCTGGAAGTACATTCCATTTATCTTTGTTGATTAGCTGCTTTGGCAGACTCCAGGAGCATCCCCCTGCTCCTGGAGTGTCCCACTCTGCCACCAGCTCAGCTCCAGCCCCTGGAAAGTCAACAAACTGATTTGGTCATTAATCTCCCACTTCAAAAGGGCAGGCGGGAGGTGCAGGAGGAAGATCTCACATCTGCTCTTCCACTTGCTGCTTGGTCCTGATAAAAGCCTGGTCTGGGATCCTCCTGCACTGCCTGACCACACCAGCATCCCCAAAAACCCTTCCGGAACCCATTTCGCCCCTCGTTTGCACTTCCAAGCAAAGGGGACTTGAACCCTGAGGAGCACGACCTGGAGATGTTCCACACAACCCCTCAGAGCACCTCAAGGAACTCCATTAGGTGACCAAATCCCATCCCTAGCAGGTACTTCCAAGGACACATCCAGCTCGTTTTTGAGCTAAAGATCATGAACCTCACTCCAAATTCCAGGGTCTTGGTGGCTCCAGAGCCCCCCACTGAATCTGTGGCTGCAGAGGAAGCCCTAGCTCACTGCAGACCTGCCAGGAGCAAGGCAGGACCTCAGAGGTGAAGGTCCGTCAGCACAAAGGCATCACCTCCTCCAGCTTAGTGTGGAGTCATTCCTACCTCCCTTATCCAGCCTTTTGAACAGATCAGGATTAGAAAACCCACTGGACTTGGTGGAGGAACTAATCAGGATTAGAAAACCCACCGGACTTGCTGGAGGAACAGACCAGGATTAGAAAGTCCACTGGACTTGGCGGAGGAACAAATTGGAATTAGAAACCCACTGGACTTGCTGGAGGAACAATTTGGCGTGTTGGAAATGCTTAACCCCCTTATTATTGTGGGAGGGAGGACTGCAAACCCTGGTAAAACAACATATTCCTCACTAATTGCATTTGTTCCCTGCTGCCACGCATCCAGGACAGGAGTTACTGCGAGGAGGGAAGCGGGAGAAGCCCAGGAGTGAAGAATTCCTTGTGGTTAAAGGCACCTTGGAGCGACCACAGCCAAAGCAAACCCGGCATTGCTTTTCCTGGGCAGGCTTCGCTCCTCGTGCTCCAAACGTTTGCTTTCCAAATCGTTTCTTCAAACCACAAACGATAAAACTTTGCCTTCCTCGTCCAGAACCCTTCACTTGCCCTGGGAAAGTCACCAGCTGCTCTTCCGTGGGAAAACCTCCATTCAAGTGAAAGTTTTGTTAAACTTCATTACAGTTTCATGAAATTTCCTGGTTTCGCCAGAATATTATTTTGTTTTACCTCTGTGGGTAAAAATGAAGATGCCAACCTTTCTTCTGTATCACCTACAAGGACACTTGCTTTCATTTGTCATTTTAAAGAGAGAGATTTTATTTTATTTTATTTTATTTTATTTTATTTTATTGTATTGTATTGTATTGTATTTTAATGCTAGCCCTCCACGAGAGGTGATGTGGGGCTGGGTGGGTGGGATGAGATCTTTCCTCCTCCCTCTCCTCCTGCTCCTGCTTTTGCCCTGGATGCTCTCCAGGCATTTGGAGATTAGGTCCCAACCCCTCCAGGCAAGGAGGAACTCCAATGTGCATCTCCCACATCCTAAAAGGATGCTTTAATCACTGGGATATTGCATAGGGAGAGGCAGGGAGAGGGAAGATAGGAGCTTTTATTTTGCTTTCTTTAGGGCAAAGCCCAGCAGCAGTTTCAAGACCTCCTGAGCCCTCCAGGTGATGAAACCGCCTGAAAAGACGCCTTGATTTCTCTGCACTTGGCAAAATTTTCTAACTGACTTACAGGAATCTCCATCTATTCCTCTCCATATCCCCTGTCCTGGACGTGGCTGCCCGGCTGAGGAAGATCCAACTCCTCAAACATTCCTGGCAGTGTCCAAGGCCAGGCTGGACATTGGGGCTTGGAGCAGCCTGGGATAGTGGAAGGTGTCCCTGCCCATGGCAGGAGGTGGAATGGGGTGGGATTTAAGGTCCCTTCCAACCCAAACCAGTCTGGGATTCTGTGATCATCTCATTTTGTATATAAATACAAATAAATATTTTCCTGCTTTTCTTAAAAACTCAGGCGCGCAGTGGAAAAAAAATCAACTTGCTGGGTGTCATCTCCATCCTGTCAGGGAAAACATTCCCTCTCCCGGAGGATATTTTGGGAAATGCCCGCGGGCAGGCACACGGAGCCTCCCATCGGGGTAGTTTAACCATTAAGCCGAGCTCAAGGCGGAGCGGGCTCGGTGCCTAAGGTGAGGGCACGAAGAAAGGAACTCGAGCGCTTTGATCTGGGCCAGGTGTTAATTTGGGAGATTTGGGAGCTGTTAGGAAGCCAGGGCAGCACATCCCGCGGCTTTATCAGGGCCGGGATTACCTAGGCAGGGTTATCTCGCGTCAAGGGGCGCGTTAGGGGCGACACCTCCTTTATCTGCGCGGGGACCGCGCCAGCGGTGACACCGAGCCCCCGGGCCACTTCAAAGTTCGGGGGTGAAGCCTTGAGCCGAGGACAAACAACCTCTGCCGGGACAAACAGGGCACTGCGACATGAAAGTGCCACCCGAGCTGGCCGTCGCTTAATGGGGACACTGGTTTTAATGGGGACTTTCATCTCGGCGCTCCTGAAAGCAACGGAGTTGGGGGGGGGGGGGGGGGGGGGGAAAGGGAGGAAAGAGCGGATTTGGAGCCAGGAGAAGTCACCTGCTGCTCGGGCAAACACCAGGGATGGGCCCTTGGGGGGGGTGTGCTGGGGGATAAAATACGGCGTTTGTTTCCAAAGGGCGGGAGGAGTGAAGGCATGATGAGGGAGCAAGGGAAGGAAAAGAAAAATAGGAGAAGAAGAGGCAATTTTCCCAATATCTGTTTTTCCAAATCCCAGTCTCTGCACCAGGTGCTGCTCCCTCTCCTACACACCTCACCCCTTCTATCCCCGAAGACCTCCGTGGTTGCATCCACCACTACTAAACCTCGAAAATGGCACTGACCCTAAAAGATGCGTGGTAGCATTCAAAAATGTCACTTTTAAATAAATGCCCTGTTCGTTTAAGAGGTTGTGGGGTGTCATTTTCACACTAACGGAAAATGCTGGTCCCTGAGGGCTGGATTAATATTGGAATCCCTGAGCTTCACGCCTCATGGTTTGTGTCCCTGACGTGATTTTAAATCGCAGACCTCTAACTAAAGAAAAAAAGATGACTTGAAAATCCTTTCAAAATAAGCGTAACCCATATTTCACCATTCCTGTGTCGGGGGCAAGTGTAAGAACGAGCAGAATCGCTGCTGGCTGCACATTTTCAATCAAACAATATCCAAATAATAAACACTGAGGAAGAAATCCCTCAGTAACTGTTTTCAAGAAGTCACCGCTAAAGACCTGACATCGCCATTTAATTGCTTATGGGAACACCCAGCCAGGCACAAAATTCCTTGCAGCCCAAAGATTTCTCCAGCTAAACCCCGATTATTTTTGTTTTCCTTCCGTGCCAATCATTGGATCTCCATCCCACGCCACTGGGTTGCGACAGGCTGGGAGTGGGAGAAGCGGCAGCGGGAATGTGACACTTCCCAAAGGTGCCAGATAAAGGTGGGGGGTGCTGGTGGCTCCCGAGGCCACCTCAGTGCCACGCTGGGTGGGAAGGAGCACCTCTGCCCTCTCCTGGGGCAGCACAGCCTGACGGGGCCCCCACAAGGGTTTCAACACCTCCTGGACACTTAAACGTCCCCTCGGGATGGTTTGAGGAGTAGAGGAGCTACAAGGATGTGGAAAGGAGATGGTGCAGCTCCAGACCTGGGCACTGAACCTCACCGGGGCTTGGGACTCGTTGCCTTTATCAGGGGGAGTTCCAAGAAGGGAATTTGGAGCAATTGGGAAGCCCCCCTAAACCAGCACATTCATCCCTTTGGATCATCCTTCCCTTCAGCTCATCCCTCCCTTTGGCTCATCCTCGTCTCGCTCTTGCTTGTGGTCCAGGCTCCCTCCTTTTATTTTTCTGGCTGCCTCTAATTTGTGGCCATCCAGTAACCGCTGTTTGAGGCCTGCTGGGCTCAGCCCCCTCGACAGAAGCTGTTCCCTGCAACCACAACCATCCCAGGAAAATCAGGACGGGGATGGAATATTTACCCTTTGATTGTTTAACAACATCTGAGAATTCGAGCAATTCCCGTTAGACCCCGAGGAATGTGGAGCCAGAGGAGGAAGAGCCATGCCAGAACCGACTCCTTTTCATTTCTTTTGGGCTGTGGAAAGTGGAGCCAAGGAAAAGTTGGGATAACGAAGCCCACGGTGGTTTTAATTAGCTGCAAGCCTGGGATGTGGGGGCTGATTGTATTTGTTTAATGATGAATAAATATGGAATGGTGTGGGTGGCTGGGTGCAGGAGATGATCCAGGAGCCTCTAGCGCACGGGGAGTATAAGGAATGTCGCTGCAGCATGGTCACATCCCTGCTGGGCTCTTCCCAAGGGATATCTCTCTGTGGAAACTTGGGACTGGCTCCTTGGGCTTGTTCCTGGTGTGCCAGAGAAGGAGATTTCTTGGAAGACAGCACTGGCTGTGGCTGTGCTTGCAGGGGGGTCACACCTGGAGCAGGATCAGGTGCTCTGCCTGGAGACATGCTGCACAAAGCTCTGGGATGGGAGCAGGGGATGGGAAGAACATGGCACAAGCAGCCCTCAGGGAAAGAAATTGGTCCTGGGAACACCTTCCTTCCATATCCCAGCCGCTCCTTGCTGGTTAGTCCAAGGCTCTTAGCTCAAAGGACCATAAACCGTGGATTTTTGGTGGTGTTTGATCCTGAATTAGCATGAGCAGGAAGGGTCCTGCCCATCTCTCACTGTCGCTACAGAGCAGGGCAAAGCCCAAGCAACCAAGAGGCAAAGGATGGGAACACCTGGGGTCAATCCCGATCTATTTCCAGGTATCTGGGGTGTGATCAGCAATAATCAAACCTCCAAACCGTCCCAGGGGACCGTTCCCTCCCTCCCGTGTGGAGCACAGATTGGCTGAGTCCCTTGCCCCCAGACCACCATGGAGAGGGGATAATGGCTTGGTTTTAAGGACGTGTTAGAGCTGGGATTCTGCCCTGGGGTGTTTATGGGGTCTGTTGGAGGCAGTGGAAGCTTTCTGTGAGATTGTACTGCAGCTAATGGGTGGTTGGTCAACGGGGGAATCCATCCAGGGTGGAATCCTACACCTGGAATTTCAGCGGGAGGAACACCAGGAGCCTTGCTGGTCATGCTGCCCTCTCTGCCTCACCGCTCTGGCCTTGAAACATCCCACACCCCTCGGACACATCAGTGGGGAGGCAGGGTTTGCATGGCTGGATTGGGAGTCACCTCCAAAGCATTCCCGGTACAGCTCTGATGCAAAGAGCTTCGATGGAGAGGCATGAAAATACACTGGAAAACGTGGTATGTGGGAATGGAAGTGCAGAAGCACTTTGAACTGGAATAAAATTTTCTGGAATATGTCCAGGGCAGGGAACGGAGCTGGGAAGGGGCTGGAGCCCCAGGAGCGGCTGAGGGAGCTGGGAAAGGGGCTGAGCCTGGAGCAAAGGAGGCTCAGGGGGGACCTTGTGGTTCTGCACAAGTCCCTGACAGGAGCTGTAGTAAGGTAAGGATCAGTCTCTTCTCCCAGAGAACAAACTGAGAGGAAACAACCTCAAGTAGTGCCAGGGGAGGTTCAGATTGGATATCAGGGAAAATTTCCTCACCAAAAGGATTGCCAAGCTCTGGGATGAGCTGCTCATGGCAGTGTTGGTGTCAGCACCCCTGGGGTGTGGGTGTGGCACTGGGGGACAGGGTTCGGTGGTGCTGAGTGAGCAGCTGGACTCGATGATCTCGAGGGCCTTTCCCAACCCTAATGACTTGGTGCTTCTGTGAAAATGTTTTTCACTCACAAATCCACACCAGGTTTAGGGCAGGTTTCTAAAGCTTTGTCACTGGTGTGAGGTTCTTTTACCCTCCACAGGACATGGCTACAGTTTGCATAAAATAGACCTAAAATCTTCACCTCCCTCTTTTTATTTTAGTTTCTTTTATCCACAAACCCGCAGTGCATCCACATGGAGGAACCACAGCTCCTGTGACCAGGAATGGTCCACGCTCCCTGCCAGGGCTTGCTGCTGTCATCAGCACGTGGGATGGGAGCCTGGAGCACCAGACAGGCCCTGGAAACTGCAAATCCCCACCGTGCCTCAGCCTTGCTGACGCGACCGCAGGGATTTCGCTCAGCATCGTGGAGCTCCGAGCAGCCCAAGGTCCCATCTTGCTGGAAGATGCGCCAGCTGTGGTTGCACCTCCAGCCTCACTTCCCTCTTTGCTCGGGGCTGCTCTAAACCTGCAGCCTGTGGCCCCAGCCGCGGGAGCTGCTCCTTTATTACCCTTTTCCTTTCTGGCGCAGCAGCCAGGACAAGCCGGAGTGGCGTCCACCGTGGGGCTCTCTGGAAGCCCCAGCATCTGGAGCTGCATTTGTGGCGTCCTTCAAACGCACAGCCAGGCAGCTGCCGAGCATATGTGAGAGGGACGGCGCTGCCTCTCCTTCCAGGGATGCTCCTAGTGGAGTCTCTCACCCTCGGCAGCTCCTCCTGCCTGGGGCGGCTTCCTGGAGCCTCGGGGAGCTGCAAGCTCAGGGCTCAGAGAGGAGGCAGCTCCCGGACCAAGGGTGAAGCTCACGGGAGAATTTTATTCTCTTTAAAAGTCATTGGAAGATGGGGATGTTTGGATTTGGGGGTTTTGCTCCAAAGAGTTCAAGCATCAGAGCACAGAATCACAGAGCCAAAGCATGGTTTGGGCTGGAAGGGAGATTAAAGCCCATCCAGTGCCACCCCTGCCATGGGCAGGGACACCTTCCACTGTCCCAGGCTGCTCCAAGCCCCAATGTCCAGCCTGGCCTTGGGCACTGCCAGGGATCCAGGGGCAGCCCCAGCTGCTCTGGGCACCCTGTGCCAGGGCCTGCCCACCCTCCCAGGGAACAATTCCTTCCCAATCTCCCATCTAGCCCTGCCCTCTGGCAGTGGGAAGCCATTCCCACTTGTCCAGGCACTATATTCCCTTGTAAAAAGTCCCTCTCCATCTCTCTTCTAGGCCTCCTTCAGGTACTGAAAGGCTGCAAAAATGCTTCAAACATACCCAAAACTTCAGGACTGAACTTTCCTAGCAAAGATTCCACTCTCAGCCTCCCAGCAAATAATTTAGCAGCTTCTAACATTTTGCTGCCAGCTGGGGGACCTGGACCAGAGAACCTGAATTTACTGTGTGGGCACAATAATTTTATTGCTTCACCCCCTGCATTTTCTCCTTACAGTTTGGGACATTTTTTGGGCACAAAAGCAGTTTGGTCCCAAAGAAAAGTTAAGATCTTTCCAGAGATGGAATTCTGATGTGGCATAAAAATGATCTCTTCCTATCATTACGGATTTAGGGCAGGAGGCCACCCCTGTCCCCCAAAACAGCATCCAGAGGTGTGCCGTATCTTCCATCCCCTCCCTCCCCCAAGGCATAAATTAAATTCTGCCTCTGGGAGAAGCGCTGGAGTGGGGAATTCTGGTGGGAAGGCAAGGTGTGCTTCCGAGGGAGGTTTGGATCTGCTGAGGTTTGAGCTTCGCGTGTTTAGCGGGGCTGGGGACACATCCATGTGCAATTTTCCTTTTCCTTGGTCATTTTTCCCTGCCTCCTGCTTCCCCTCTTCCCCAGCCCTGGAAGGACAGAACCTGGTGTGGGAAGTGCAGCAGGAGGCAAACAGCTGCCCCATGGACAGACATTCCCAGTTTTCCTCCCACGCGTGCCCACGCTTGTTGGTCATTGCCCAGAATTCACATCCAGCTCCCAGCCCTGCACAGGGGCAGGATGGCCCAGCTTTGGGGTGGGGGAGAAAACATTGCCTCTGGCTCTGCATCCTGCCTAGGGAGAGGTGGGACAAATCTGTGTTTTCCCTGGGGAAAAAGCCGTATTTTCCCTTGGAGCTGAGGGGGAATTTTGCAGCATGCGGCTAAGCCTGTGCGGCAGCCGCTGCAGGATGTGGGGTTTGCTCTGCCAAGAAAAATGAAATAATAAATAGGAGGAGAGAAAGCTTGCAGCCTGCTCTCACTTTCACTGATTTAATTCCAACGGCGCTAATTTTGGGAACGCCAGCCCTGCCTCGCACAAGTTCCTCCCTGGATCCCAATCCCTCACCGACGGGCAGACGGCGCTCCATCCTCCTGCCCTTCCATCTTTTAGGGACTGGGGGGAAAACAACACCCCCCATTCCCAAACTTTTAGCACTCTGAGCCAGGGGAGTTTGGGAGAAGTGCTAGAATGGATGTAAACAGGGAATTCCACCCTTCCAGCTGCATGTGGGGTTATAATTACCCGGGAATGCAGCTCGGCCGCTGGTGCATCAGATGCGCCACGCTGTCGCCAAATTTGCAGATGTTCAGCCTTACTTTTATTAAGCATGACAATGCCCAGCAGGATCTATTTTCCCTGATTATCCTCAAATGGAGAGGAATATTAAAAGGCAGGATAATTAAAAATAGATGCCTAAACAAAAGGATGTGTCTACAATTCTTTTTCGTAGCGCTTTGAAATAGTTCGAATTTCTCGGCTGGCTCGTGTGCACAGGGAAGCCAAAGGATGTCTTAAATTCAGACATATGTCTTCATTCTGTTTAATGTGCTAGAACAAAAACAGAGCTCGAGACCACCATGAATTGATTTGGAAGCGACGGCTCCTCGTCCCGCTCCGCCAGACTCCAGGGAAGCTTTTGCAGCGAGGATGTAATAGCTTCCTACAAGATAAGGGGGGGAAAAAAAGAGGGATATGGAGCCTATCTGCTGAATTTGATGTCGTGGATGTCGCACGGGGAGTGTCCCCAGAAATAAGCTCTGTATTACTTTTTAAACCCGCGTGCAGGGGTGTTTTCCAGAAAGGCTTTGCATGAGGAATTTCCTCAAATCCCTCTCACATTTAGGGCAGGCTCTGAAATAACCATCCAGCCTTGGGTTTCTTTGGGGGATGAGTATTCAAGGAGAGAAAACAACCAGATTTGGAAGAGGTCCAGCCAGTCAGATGGCAAATTATGGGCCCTGGCACAGGGTGTCCAGAGCAGCTGTGGCTGCCCCATTCCCTGAAAGTGTCCAAGGCCAGGTTGGATGGGGCTTGGAGCAGCCTGGGATACTGGAAGGTGTCCCTGGATGAGCTGTAAGGTCCCTTCCAAACCAAACCATGCCATGGTTCTATGATTCTAACGAAGCACAGTTGAGAGCTGGAAAATTCAGGAATAAGTCATGGGAAAAGGGAAACTCAGGCCAGGAAATGGATCTTATGCACAAAAAAAAAAGCACAGGTTAAACTTTGCAAATGTGCACAGCGTTAGGATGAGGTAAAGAGAGGCACAGGGTGAGGGGGCTGGGAGTGACCAGAGTAGGGTGGGAATGGTGCCTTCAGACCAGGAGACGTGGCAGCGATAGCTGGGAAGGTGAGGAATGAGGCTCCAGAGGATGGGATTTGGGATAGCTGTGGCTCAGTGGGTGGTGCTGGATGCTGCCTGTGGAGGGAGAGGCAAAGCTCTGACTCATGTGAATCCACCTCCGCCCCGAGAATGGCCACCCCCATCCAAAGGCAAAGGCAAAGGCAAAGGCAAAGGCAAAGGCAAAGGCAAAGGCAAGAATTCAACCTCCGCTCCATCCCTACACATTCCCCAATGTCTGGACACCAAGCTATGATTTCTAATGGGATGTTTTGGGGCAAGGAGGGAAAAAAAGTTGAGAGAGGCAAGGGAGTAAAACCCCAAATGCCAAAGCCATCCATCCAGCACGGCCTTGCAGGACCGGGGGTGCCTGGCAGCATGCTGAAGGCCAGACTGGAATGAGCCAAGCCCAGCGTGGGGCAGGCTCAGCCGTCATTTCCTGGGCTGTCGGATAGGATGGTTTCCTGGGAAGAGATGGGAACTGTGATTTTCCCCCCCAAATGCAGCTTTGCAAAACCAGATGAAGATTTTCAAATCTTTGCTCAAGTTTCTTTTTTCATCCAAATTTGTGTGGATGAGCTGATGTGTCCCATGGTGCCTCCACCGCAGGGAAGCCGTGGGCTGTATGTAGCACCTGCTGCAAAGAGCATTCAGAAAGTTAAAACCAGCTCAAAAATGTGTCCTGGTGCCTAAAGCTGAACCCCAAACGCTGATCTGGAAAATCCTGACCCTCCTGTATTACCTAAGGGCATCTAAATCCTCCAGGCACCTTGGCTGGGGTCTGAAATCCCCGCAGACACCGGGACTTAGGCTCAGGGTCTGTATTGCATCCAGAAATGGGTGGTAAACATTCCAGGAGCCCCCAGGGCAGGGACTGGGATGACCCTGTCCCTCAAAACTATCCCAAAACCACCAAATTTAGCCAAGAACTTGACTTGCTTTCCACTCTGACCTGCAGAGTAGGTTTTACAAGGTAGGTTTTAGGCAGGGCAGTTTCCTACAGAGACAAAACTTGGGCATGTGGAGGCAGAGGCAGCAGTGCAGCCTCAAATCCCAGTTTTTCCTCTGGAAGTGCCCAGTGCTGTCACCCCTGGAGGACACCAAGGCCTGTGGGCCGTGTTTTGTGGCTGTGAGTCAATCTGGAAGAGCGCAGCAGCTCCTGTATCAGTGGGGTTGCACTAACCTCACTTTGTGGTTGCCAGTGTTTTCAAGAATCCTACAAAACATCCCAGCAGTAATGGGATTTAAAAGCAGTTTAATGACTTCCCGCTGGCTGGGAATGTCCAGACTCCTGCAGCCTCCTGGGGCTGGGGATGCCCAAAAATGGATTTGCAAATGCCATCCACTGTTTGTTTTCTCTCTTCTCCCCACACAGAAATAACCACTGCTCACCCTGGCAGATGCTTTGGGGCAATTGGAGGATCCTGTAAAAGCAGGAAGGGAGGCTTGGGAAGCCGGGCAGTGGCCAGGAGAGGAGCAGGATGGCCACCTGAGCTCCCGCAGCATCAACTGGAATTATTCCTGCTTCTCCCACGGCAGAGCTGTGTGGGATGCTGAGGGCTTCCCCACCCCAGGAACAGAGGAAGTGAGGAGAACAAAAACTGGGGTATTCCAGGAGGAAGTTTGGATGAAAGAGCCAGATTTCCTCTCCATAGATCTCATTAAAACACAAGCTCTGTCTTCCCAATGCTGCTCGAGCTTTGAGCAGTTTCCAGGGATCGTAATGGGCTTCTCCAAAATGCTTCCAGGCTCTTCTGGATGGAGGTTCTGGGGTTTAGGGGATCATCCCTGCCCTCTCCCATGCCTGGATGTCCAGCAGCTCTCCTGGCTTGACCTGCTGGTGAAGCCCTGGGTGTGCAGACTTCCAAATCACAACTGGTCCTTGACCTTCTGAGACACCTTGGTCCCAAAGGTGCCCCTGAAGGACCAGGTGAGCACAAAGAGCTGGTTAAAAATCCCTGGTTGAAGTCATAAAACTCAATTTTTGAATGTCCTTTTAGGATCTCTGGCACCTCATTATCAAGGTTGGGAGGGTTGTTTTCTCCACCTCCCCCTCGTGCTTCTTGCAACCAACGTGTGAATAAATTGGGTCAGATGTGACTGTCCCAAAGTGTCAGGGATGGGGGTCATCCTCCCACCTTTGCCCCCCGGGGCCCAGCTGTCCCCTCAGACCAGTCCTATTTGGCACAGAGAAACATCCGTGGATTTCCTATGCGTTTTTTAGTCACTCTGTTTGTACACACTCAATAAACGAGATCAAGGAGAGAAAATAACCCCCAACCCAAACCAAACACAGCCCTTCGAGCTTTGTTTTCTCCCACACTCGTTAAGTGCTAACCCAACATCTGGATGCTCTATAAATGTGTTATTTAAGGAGAGAGAGTTCCCCAGAAGTGTTTCTTTGCAGCGTCCTCGTCCCTGTGGCAGAGGGGCTTTGTGACGTGGGGCTCAGTGGCAGCTCCTCACATTGAAGTGACTCTTTTGTAGTCTGGGTGTCTGTGCCGCTGCCAGGGCCAGCAATTACCACATTAAAAATCCTCGTCAGCCTCATTAAGGAGCTCTGCCTTGCAACATTCGGCAAGGAGCTCGCTGGGAGCCTCATTTAAAGGCAGGATTGCCTTGCTCAGACAGGGAGGGAGCCTGTGGGATCGCCAGCGCTGGTATCCCTCTCCCTTCGGTGGCCGGGATGGATTTGCTCCGTGAAGAGGGAGGGATGTCTGAGACATCTTTGGCTCTGCTGCTGGCACAGCTGAGGTGGCAGGGAGTGAAATGCTGGGGCTGCTCCAGGAGTGGCCAGCACGCTGCAGGGCTGGGCTCTGGCCCCTTGGTCACGACCGGGATGGCATCTCTTTGGGGACCCCCACGTCTCACCACTCTGCTGTGGGATGAGGAGATGCAGGGCACGGCCCTGCAGGAGGGATGTGAGTTTATGCCCACCAAAAAGATCTGGAAAAGGCCTGGAGTGGCTCTGGTTGGTGCCTGGAACCCACCAGATCCATCCCATGTAAATGTCCACTCCCATGGCAGCCATGAAGACTCCTGAAGGATCTCCAAGCTGAAGGCTGAGTGATGGGATCCATGGAGACATTTGCAGGAGTCTGGGCAGTAAGGACTTAATCTCAGAATCTCAGAATGGCCTGGGTTGGACGGGACCTTAAAGTCCATCCCATTCCACCCCCTGCCATGGGCAGGGACACCTTTCACTGTCCTAGGGTGCTCCAAGCCCCATCAAACCTGGCCTTGGACACTGCCAGGGATCCAGGGGCAGCCACAGCTTCTCTGGGCATCCACCTCAAAGCCCCTGAACCCATCTCCAGGAAGATCCAGAAGAATGGACTGCACGTGCTCACCCATTTACAGGAAGAGCAGGAAACCCAATCCCCAGGTGGGGAAAACACCTGTAAGAAGATACCCCCAAAGCCGGGGTGGCAGCACCAGGACCTCAAACACCTGCATTGATGCTGGATCCAGGATGGGTGACCTCCTTTCCTCTCCTAGCTGGTATCTGGTTTTTGCCCTTCCCTCTTTTCTTTTACTCTTTTATCTTAATTATTATTGGAAAATACAGGGAAAATTTACACCAGTTACACTGCCGAGTGTGCAGTCACTCAACAAAACTTTGGGACTTCTCTTTCTGCACCCTCTTGGCTCTTGCTGTGCTTTTCCAACGACGAGCATCTACAGATCTTCCCTGTGGGAGTGGGTCCCCACAGCCACTAGGTAAGTTGTAGGCTAACAGCTTCCCTTCCAAGTCCTGTTCTCCTTCATCACCTTTTGGAGGAGGGAAGAGCAAATCTGGGAAATGGAATCTGGGGAAATTTGGGGCTCCTAAGAGAGTTCATGAGAGAGGAAGCAACAGAGATTTGCAAGACAAGAATTCTCCTGGGCATCCTATAAAGCACACCGACAAGCAAGAGGAAACAGTGAGAAAACATTCCACTTCTCCTGGAATGCTGGACCAACGTCGTTCTTCCAGGAACACCAAGACAGACCACTGGGAAAACAGGAAATGAGTTATGTGGATCAAACCCAACCCAACCCCATCGCTGGGAACACGGCTCCAGCTTGGATTTTGCATGGAACTGGGAATACACGGTTCTATTTTCTAATAGGGGGTTTCAAACTAATTTAAACCACGTCAGCTTTGTTATGCTGGAGCTGGGGGGCAGAGGAAGATCTGGATGGAAACACTGCTGAGGGTTTGCAGGAGATGCTGCTGTCCCTGCTCGCTGGTATTTTGTTGAAAATCCTCCAGGGGAAAGGAAGCAAAGCAATGACCAGACAGCAAAATCATGAAAGAGTTTGAAAGGGCTCATTTCTTGAGGAAAAAGTTGGAAAGAAGAGTTGAAAGCAACAGGCTTTTCAAGAAAAGGTGCCACTTGTACAATAAGCACAATTTGCTCTGGAAATAACAATTATGATAAAAAATTAGTCCTAGGCCATGGGAAGAAGTTGTACAGCGTCATGACCTCATGCTTTTAATTATCTCCTGCCTACACCGTCTCCAAGCTCTGGTGAGAAATTAAGAAAGGCAGGAATTTTGTGCGATTGGATTTTATTTTGCTTGTTTGCCTTTTATTCCGCTCCCCCAACACATGGGAAAGAACAGAATCCTGCAACACCACTCTCATGTACTCGAAAGAGGTCTGGATACAACCAGATGTGCTGCGGGAAGGGATTTCTGTCCTCCTTCTTCTCCCTTGGGATTGAGAGCTGGGATTGTTCAGCCTGGAGAAGAGAAGCTCTGGGGTGACCTCATCATGGCCTTCCAGGGCCTGAAGGGGCTGACAAGAAAGATGGAGAGAGACTCTTTACAAGGGATGGAGGGACAGGACCCAGGGAATGGCTTCCCAGTGCCAGAGGGCAGGGCTGGATGGGAGATTGGGAAGGAATTGTTCCCTGGCAGGGTGGGCAGGCCCTGGCACAGGGTGCCCAGAGCAGCTGGGGCTGCCCCTGGATCCCTGGCAGTGCCCAAGGCCAGGCTGGACATTGGGGCTTGGAGCAGTCTGGGACAGTGGGAGGTGTCCCTGCCCATGGCAGGGGTGGAAAAAGATGGGCTTTGAGGTCCCTCCAAACCCAAACCATTCCGTGATTCCATGATGATCCTGACTGCCAAGTATCCCCCCGCCATTCCCCATTACCAGCGGCTCTTGGCTCATCCACAGAGCCAGCACTGAAATCCCAGGGAATGTGAGCTCAGGTGAGGTGTTGGTGAGGTTTGGGTGCGAGCATGGCTGCTAAAGCAGGAACTTAATTAATAAAATAAAGTAAATTAAATCAATTAGGGAGCCGTGGTGATGCCACATCTCCCCGCGTGCCCCTCACAGTGCAGCGTGGCTGCTCCCCAACAGGATCCTGAGGAGCAGTTTTCCTTCTCTTCCCAGCAGCCGCTCCAAGGTCTGCTCCTGATTATCCCCTGAAGGAAGGGCACAGGTTCCCGGAGCAGCTCGGGCTGATGTCCCTGGTCAGCTCGGCAGCACAAATCGGCTGGGAGAGGAAAACGAGCTGTGAAGTAATTATTTTCTGCTCCCATCCCCGGGCTGGGGTTTGGCAGGCAGGACGCGAGGGAAGGGAGACGCGCCCTGGAGAGGATCCGCGTCCCCAGGGATCAGGGATGATGAATGGCTTGCAGAGCTGGCTGGGAAAACAGCGGCGCCTCAGGAAAGCTGTGAATCATCCCCCCGTCTCACTCCGCTTCCACTGGAGCGGCTTCCCCTCTGGAAAAACGCGGCAATTCCTTTGATTGCAGGCGCTGCAAGGAAATGTGTCAGTGCTGGCAGCTCCTGGGACAGGCTGGAGGTGGGGATGTGTCCTCACCCCGCCGGGGCGGCTGCTGCTGGCAGTGGGGCACGGGGGGATCACCTCCACTCTCAAATTCCAGCGACAAAATGTCTTGATCCTCGGTCCAGTTCTGCTGCCTCCCAGATCCTGAAATCACCAATCTTTTTCCAAGCCGGAAAAAAAAGCCAGGCTGGACACTGGGGCTTGGAGCAGCCTGGACGGTGGAAGGTGTCCCTGCCCATGGCAGCGGGTGGCACTGGATGGGCTTTAAGGTCCCTCCAACCCAACCATTCTGGGATTCTGTCACCCTTACCTCGATTATTGGTTGATCCTGACTATGACTGATGCCAGTGCTGTGACCAGGGACAGGTTTTAGAGTCACTCCAGTCATCTCCAGGGCTTGTGGTTGGAGAAATCCCTGAAGGAAAACCCCTAAGGGTAACTGAGCCAGCCCTGATTGTACCGGGGGAATCCGATGTGCTTTGAATCTTCAGTGGAATCCCAGAACAGTTTGGGTTGGAAGGGACTTCAAAGCCTATCCAGACATGGGCAGGGACACCTTCCACTATCCCAGGCTGCTCCAAGCCCCAATGTCCAGCCTGGCCTTGGACACTTCCAGGGATCCAGAGGCAGCCACTATCAGCAGAAGCACTAAGTAAAAAAATATCCCTAATAGCTTTTACGTATTTCTTTTATCCAATTTTCTTTGTAGGATGCAACTTCCAGGTACCCAAGCTCCATTTAATTCAGTTGGAATGTCTGGGGCACTAAACAGGATCGTGGAAGCACCCTGTGACTACGTGGCTACTGAAATCAAAACACAGATCACTTGGAATTTCACTTCAATTCTGATAAACAAGAAGGAGGGAATGTAAGGAATCATCCTGGAGAGAGGATGGAGTGAAAAACATGTCCTTGGGGAGGTGTGGGGGGAACTATATATACAGAGGTCAACAAAAAAACTCCTGTTTGGGCTCTGCCAGAGGTGTCCTGAGCTCCCCAGGGCAGCAAAACATGTTTGTTTTGTGTGACCCCTTGGACAAACACAATATGATCTGAAAGGGTGGTGAAATGCACTCTTCTGCCCTAAATTAGCAGGCAAACTCCGTGAACCCAAACCAGGCTTTGCCAAAGTCACAAAACCTCAAACGCCTCAGAGCTGAGCTGCAGGACCACTGAAGGGGCTCTGTGATGGTGCAGCCGAAGCCCAAGGCCTGGGAGAGGATTAGAAAGGTGAATTTTTATTGAGTATATCAGAAAGAGAGAGAATCAGTGGAAATTTTTGGTGTTCTCCATTAACGGTGAAGTTCCAAAAGAGCCCAGCAGAGCACTGGGCTGGTGACAGAGTTTTGGCTGAGCTTGCTGGCTCTGGGAGCGTGAAAATCCTAGAAGCCCCTTAGGAACAGAGTTTGGGTTTAGACCTACAAACATCTAGCTCAGGCTTAAGCAAACCCCAGGCTCAGCAAGACACCTGTGGAACCCACCAAGCCCTGAACCAAACTGACAGAAAACTCCAGACACTGCAAGTCGTGACAGCTCTAAAGTTGTGACAATTGTAACTACCAGTTGTAACTGCAAGTAGTTGTAACTCTGGAGTCTCTCCCTCTCGTATTTGGTGAGGGTCCAGTCACACTGGATGCAGGAGAGAGTAAATCCCACCTTCCTCTCCCTCCCAGCACTGTTTCCTTCTTGCTTTCCCAGTGAAACACCTTTCGATGTTCCGTGGATTCCTTGGTGGAAGTCAACCCAGATTTTATTTCTCCCTTTATTTCTCTGGAGGAAGATCCAAAAGGACTGGAAAAACTTGCTCATCCCAGACTGATTCCCCTGCAGCTGGCTGAAGGAGATGAATTTGATGGCTTGGAAGAAACGACAGGCTGGGTTTGGGTTGGTTGGAAACAAATTGGTGGGAATGGGAATTCCAGAGCAGGAGTCACTATTTAACATTATCTTTTTAATCATGGAATGGTTTGGCTTGGGAGAGACCTTCAAGATCAACTCATCCCACCCCTGCCATGGCAGGGACACCTCCCACTGTCCCAGGCTGCTCCAAGCCCCAATGTCCAGCCTGGCCTCGGACACTGCCAGGGATCCAGGGGCAGCCCCAGCTGCTCTGGGCACCCTGTGCCAGGGCCTGTCCACTCTGCCAGGGAACAATTCCTTCCCAATATCCCATCCAGCTCTGCCCTCTGGCAGTGTGAACCCGTTCCCTGTGTCCTAGCACTCCATCCCTTGGAAATGGTCCTTCTCCACCTTTCTTGTAGCTCCCTTAATGTCTGTTATAACTCGTCCTCGGAGCTGGCATTTGGTAAAAAACTCATTTCAGAATAAAAAGTGAAGCATTAAAAAAAAAAGGGGGAGAGAAAATGTGGGGGAAATCCTGCATTTTTCCATCTTTTTCAATGGCCATAAATTATTTGGATAAGCTAAAAAATATATTTCAGATGGGATAAAAGGTTTCCACCACGGTATTATTATTTTTTTTTAAGGTTTATAATGCTTCTTCCAGCATCCCATTAAGCCCTTCTTGCCTGCCTGCAGCTGAAGGCAGGAATTTGGCCTCTGGATACGACATCTTTCCTAAGCCAGCCTAAAAGTGTACTGATAAAATGTCTGTGGAGTCACTGAGCCATTCTCTAAAATCTCTGAGGAAAGTCTAAAGGTATCTAAAAATATAATCCAAGCTGCAAAAGTATTATTCCTACAGGAAAAAGGGATTATCACTGGAGAGCTTCCTGGAACAAACACTCATTTCAGCCTTGTGATAAGAAATTATCTTTTCTCCCTAGAAATGTTCTGTGGACAAGAGCACCGGGCAGGGCCTGAGCCCAGCAATTGCCCTGCCCAGGAGGCAGAACTGCTGCCCTGGGCAGTGCCCAGCCCTGAGCACATTGGCCACAGAGGCTCTGGGCTCTCCTCCCTGGGGCTGTTGCAGAGCTGTGTGCACACAGTGCTGTGCCTGTGCTCCGGGATGGCCCTGCTGGAGCAGGGAGGTGCCACCAGGTGCCCTCTGTGCTCCCTTCCAGCCTGGCCCAGTCTGGAATTCCACCAAATTTCCCAGCAGGAAGAGAAGGAAGGCTGGGTGAGACTTTCCTACTCTGAGCACAAACGTGAATCTCCACTGGATTCCAGCAGTGACTCCTCCAGTGATTCTCTTCCCTCTTCCTTGGAGAATGGGGCCCTCTCACCAGGACAATGTTTAGCCACTTCCCAAAAGTATTCCTGAAGGTTTGGCTCTTCCAGTGACACAGAGCTGGTGCTGGGGGAGATGGGAGGGAGGCACAAAACTCTGCAGAGGAAGGCACCCAAAATCTGACCTAGCAGGAATAAACTCAGACACTGATTTTGCTGCTTCAGTAGGATTTGAAGTTTGTCCTATAATCCAAGTCTCTCCTGCAGCTATAATCACCTGAATCATGGTTCATTAATACCTGATAGCAGCATAATTACTGCTTGAGACCTTGGCCTGCATCAGGAGCTTTCGCATTGCAGGCTGAGAATGATCCAGGTGAAAGTTCTCTTTCCATGACCTGTCGTAAATAAAGGAGCCTTGCAATCCATCCCCCAGCCTGGATTTCCACAGGCTGCTCACCCAGACTGCCAGGATCGAGCCTCTTCATTCCTATTGTTGCCGAGGGATTTTTGTGGAAGCCGAATCAAAGACTCCCTGCTTCTAATACGCTTTAGAAAAGCAGCGAGAAACAAAAACAACCCTGACTGAGTGGATTTCTCCTACTCTTCATGTTTGCCCCAGCCTCGGATTATTAATTGCTGTGACTGTGATGTGCTTTGATTTATTTAAATCAAAGCAGGCTTCTTTGGCTCTTGGTTTAACTTTAAATAGACATCGATACAAGACTTAGTGATATAAAGAGCAGCTGGTTTTGATAAATGACATCCGGAGATGCAGGGGACTACGGAATACAGAAATTCCCAAATCTCTGCAGGTTACTGTGCATCATAACATGCTCTTTTATTCTGCTCCCAACACCCAGAGCAAAATGGAAAAATCCAGGAAAATTTCCACGTGAGCACCTGGACATTGTCAGGAAGTCCCTTGTAAAGGTTTAATAGAGCTGGGAGGCTGTCTCACACCTATGAAGCAGCCAGGTACTGCTCTGACCCTGAAAAAATCGTTAATTAATCAAGTAATTATGGCTATTCTGTGTTTGCTATGGTAAAATGCAAACCCCAAAGCCACAAAACTGAGCTTTATTTTCGCCTCGAGCTGCACCAGGGGAGGCTCAGGTTGGACACCAGGAGGAATTTCCCCATGGAAGGACTGGGGGTGAACTGTGACAGGCAGTGGGAGGCAGGAGGAGCCAGGACAGGGTGGTTCGAAGGCAGGACCAGGGTTGAGGTTTTGGTGCTGCCTTAATCCGCTTGTTTCCTTTTGCTGGCGATACTGGAAGGGAAATTGGGTTAAATGTGGTCTCCTGGCCATACCTCCAAAAATATCAAGGTTGGGAAAGGCCTCCAGGGTGATTGAGTTCAACCATTAACCCAGCACTGCCAGGTCCACCACTAACCCACGTCCACAAGCACCACATTTCCCCATTTTTCTGCCATCTCCAGGGACAGGGATTCCACAGGGATGGCGATTCCACAGCTGGCTTTAGTTCCACCCTTAAAAGTATTTCTTATCTTTGCATGTTGTAAAACACTAACCAGACACACAAAACCTTGATGAAATAAAGGCAAAAAATTTATACTTGATGCACCTGATGTTCCTCTCAACTCCTTCTGTCCCTTCTTATCAAGCCACAGGCTCCCCAGGGAATGGTCACAGCTCCAAGGCTGCCAGAGCTCCAGGAGCGTTTGGACACCACTCCCAGGGACGCCCAGGGTGGGATTGTTGGGGTGTCTGTGCAGGGCCAGGAGTTGAAATTGAAGAACCTTGGGGGTCCCTTTCAGCTCAGGATACTCCATGATTCCGAGCAACTGGCTCAGCGGAAAATCATTCAACAGCTCAGTGAGTGTTTCTGTGAGCTGGACTTGAGACGCTTGAGACGGTGGTGGTAGAAAAGCAGAATGTGGCACTGTGATCATGGAATCCCAGGATCCCTGAGGCTGGAAAAGCCCTCCCAGCCCATGGAGTCCAAGCTGTGCCCGATGCCCACCTTGTCCCCAGCCCAGAGCACTGAGTGCCACCTCCAGCCCTTCCTTGGACACCTCCAGGCATGGGCACTCCAAAGCTCCCTGGGCAGCCCCTGCCAAGGCCTGAGCACCCTTTCCATGCAGAAATTCCTGCTGCTGTCCAAGCTGAGCCTCCCCTGGCCCAGCCTGAGGCCCTTTCCCCTTGTCCTGTCCCTGTTCCCTGCGAGCAGAGCCCGACCCCCCCGGCTGCCCCCTCCTGTCAGGGACTTGTGCAGAGCCACAAGGTCCCCCCTGAGCCTCCTTTGCTCCAGGCTCAGCCCCTTTCCCAGCTCCCTCAGCCGCTCCTGGGGCTCCAGCCCCTTCCCAGCTCCGTTCCCTGCCCTGGACACGCTCCAGCCCCTCCAGGGCTCTCTGGCCGGGAGGGCCCAGAACTGGACACAGCCCTGAGGTCCCTCAGCAGGGCCAGCCCAGGGGGTTGGGCACTTCCCTGGCCAAGCCAAGAGGCTGCACTGGGTGTCCATGGGGCTCCCTGCACCTCAGGAAACCACAACTCCCTGGAGTGAAGGAGCAGTGTTAATCACACAGTGGGTTCCAGCAGGAGCCCCAGCTTCCCAGGAATGCTGGAAGAGGCAGATCATGGACTGGCCGCAAGGCAGGGATCTCAGAGTCCCCGGAGGAGCTGACTCGTGCCCAGGAGGCTCCACCCCACGAGATATCACAAGGAGAAAGGCCCTGTGCTCTCTTTATCGACAGACCCTCTGTTTTAGGAAACCACGGAAAGCGGAAATCAAATCCAAGCTGCCAAAGCAGGCGGAGGGAGACAGGAAAAATTCAGGTGCACTCATGATCAAAGGATAGTCCCTATCATTGAGGTCATGGCATTGTGGTGGGCACTAAAAACTCATGGAAAGAAGGAGAAAGGAGGTGGGACACTTCCA
Organism: Corvus cornix cornix; assembly: GCF_000738735.6. Classification (NCBI taxonomy): domain Eukaryota; kingdom Metazoa; phylum Chordata; class Aves; order Passeriformes; family Corvidae; genus Corvus; species Corvus cornix. The sequence continues at coordinate 34,593,204 of NC_046336.1, read as the reverse complement.
TGGTTATGGAATTTGGCTTTCCAAGCAACCACTGCCTGTGTTTAGGATGTGCAAGTGCCTGAAAAGCCACCTGTGGATGGAAAGAAGGAATGAATTCCTGGTTTTGATGGAAAGAGGGAATGAATTCCTCCTCTTGCTCTGCCTGCACGCACAGCTGGTGCTTGCCTTATCAGATTGTCACTATCCAAATCCATGGATGTTTCTTTCTTCCATTCTCCTCCCCATATCCTGGGAGTGAGTGAAGGGCAGGGCGGGGGTTGGTCGCTGGCCAGGGCCAAATGCCAGCCTGGCCCCTGATGGCCTGTGCCACACCTCTGTCCCCAAGAGGAGCCCGATGTCCCCAAGAGGAGCCCGATGTCCCCAGGACTGTCCCCAGCCACAGTGGCCCTGCTGGCTCTACTGCAGTGAGTCCCTGGGCTGAGTCAGAGACTGGAGTAGGGATAGGGAAGCTCCAGGCACCAATGAGACCAGGAAAAAAATTCCAGCTGCTCCTGTTAGCCCAATCCCTCTGTCCAACACGTGTGGTTGCACAAACCTGTGCCTTGGCCATAAATATTTGGGATAAGCCATCCATGTTCACCCAACCTGTGCAACTGCCAGCAGTGTTTCCCAAAGCTGTTCCGTGGCTAAACACAACTCCAGCAGCTGTATTTCCATAGGAAAAATTCCCTGTGGGAAAAAAGGGGCTGAGGCAGGTGGATCTTAACTGAAAGGGTATTTTAATTGTACCTATTATTTGATCTTTATTTCATTTAAGCACGACATCTTTTGTTTTTCTTGCTTTCAGGCTCTGAGCTGTCCCCCCAAGCAGGTGTCAAGCAGGTGCTGTTCAACCACACAGCAGTCCTGACACCCTACAGCTCCATCCTAATACAGGATATGGAGCCTACAGAAATCCTGACGTTTCCCAGGCAAGGAAACTCAGGGAAAAGGTGGGGATGAGCACCTGTGTGTTGATTTGCCTAAGGCATTGTGTATTATCAGCCAGGCCAGCATCTGGCAACTCCTGTAGCTCTCTCTGCTCCTCTCGAGAGGATCTGAAAGCCACGGGATGGGAATGGATCCATGTCAGGGAATACTGGGGTGGGTGTAGTTCTGTGTATCCTTTACTCCTAGAAATGCTCTGGAGGTGCAGCGTCTGCACAGGCACCCTAAAGCTGATGGGCACCTCTTCTGCAGTGACAAAGCCAGGGTGGGGCTCTGCTTGGGCTGTACATTTATTCAACAATGGTAAAAATAGGGTTTTCTTGCCATATGGCAGTGTCCATCTGGAACAACCCTCAGGATCCAGCAGGAATCAGGTGCATTCTGGTGGTTCATGGCTCCCTCTGACCGAAATTTGGGTTTGGAGAGGTCCCTGGGACTCACAGGCAGCTGCTGCTGAAATATCCACTGGGAAGGTGGGCAGGGATGGAGCAAGGAGAGGAAATGAGCTCAGTTCTGCCCGGGAAAAGGCAGAGCAGAAGGGGAATGGCTCCTTCAGGAGAGGAATGTTGGGATCACTGTGTGATCCCTGAGGGTGGCTGAGGGGAATGGCTCCTTCAGGAGAGGAATGTTGGGATCTGAGGGGGGAAATGGCTCCTTCAGGGGAGGAATGTTGGGATCTGAGGGCGGGGAATGGCTCCTTCAGGGGAGGAATGTTGGGATCTGAGGGGGGGGAATGGCTCCTTCAGGAGAGGAATGTTGGGATCTGAGGGGTGGGAATGGCTCCTTCAGGGGAGGAATGTTGGGATCTGAGGGCGGGGAATGGCTCCTTCAAGTGAGGAATGTTGGGATCACCATGTGATCCCTGAGGGTGGCTGGGACTCCGGATCAGGGAAGCAGATGGGACTTTGCCAGAGCCAGGTGAATTTGCTGGGTATTCCATTAAGAGCTGAGTAGAGGCTGTGCCATGGGATGCCTTAATCCTGCATGGATTAAGGGACTTCCTCCGACCCAGGATCCCAAAGTGTGACTTCCTCTGACTCAGGAGAGAGTAAAAGAGTGGAATCTCTCTAAAAGTGAGGCTCTTTGCTCCAGTTTGGGCTGTGGGTTTGCACTGGTGAGCGAAAGGGTAAAACGGAAGGAGGGGAGGCTCAGTGTGAGAAACATCAGCGATGGATTCAAGGAGAGCAGCACCAGCAGGTCCAAGAAGGGGTAGATGCATTTGGGATCGAGTGATGTCCCTGGATCCCAAGGATGGACCTCAAACATGGCCAGAAGCCTGTGCTGGCCCTAAAAAGGATCCCCAGTGGCAGCATCCTGGGTGTGAGCACAGCATTTTCCCCTGTCCCAGTTGCATCACTCCTAAAGGCTCCCTCAGCCTCGGGAATCAGGGATGATTTTTAGTGTCCTTAAACCAAAGATCAATTAATTTGTCTTTTTCTTATCAGAGAAAAGAATAACCAGACAATGCTCCTGAAAAAACATGGGTGTTTCCTCATGTGCTGCAAATTCCCTGAGTTTTGGAGAAAGGTTTCCTCCTTAAATCCTCTAATTCTCCATTTCTTCTTCACGATACATGCACAGTAACAGAACACAGACACGGGGCAGCGCAGTTTCACACACAGCAACATTTTAAGGCCCTTATCAGCCATATATAACCTATTATACTGGTTATTTTATATATATATATAAAATACGGTAATAAAAGGAATGGCAGCTAGAACAGCTGTGAGTTAGCTTAGGAACCATAATTATTAATGAAGAATTAATTATTAACAATAATTATCAATTCTTCCTCTCTGCTTTCACCCTTTTGTAAGGTACTTTTTAGTAATAACCCCCCGACTAAATAGAAGGAAAGGGTTTTTTTCAGGATTATTGCAACAAGGGTGAACTTCTGGACACATCAGGATCCAAAACCCTTGAAAAGGGAGAAGTTTCCCGTAACAGCAGGATCAGTTTCTTAATGCACATGGCTTCACCCATGTTCAGCCTGGGGCTGGGAGGGTGTCCCAGCTTGCCAAAACCAAGGCAGGAATAATGGGATCCGAGTCAAACTGTCCTGCAGGGCTCTGTAAACCCGTGTTTATACAAACACATGAGCAAGGCCTCGCTTTGAGGGTAGAGTTTCCCCAGCTTCGTGGCTTTAGATTTCTACACGTACAAACAAAGAGTGCAAAATCAAACACTTGGCACAGGGCTTTTCCTCAGTGGTGATGAGCGGCGCTCCGTGCTGCTTAATCAACAACGAGCGATTAACTCTTCAAAGGCAAGCATGCACCGATTCCTGCTGCCATTTGCATCGGGAGCAACGTTTCTCTTTCTCTCCACTTCCATGGAAGCCACGACGGTTCCTCAGTGTTTAAACCACACCCAGGCAGAAAGAGTTCAGAGAATCATTTCACGGAAAGATTTCACGGAATCATTTCACAGAATCATTTCATGGAATCATTTCACGGAATCATTTCACAGAACGATTTCATAGAATAGTTTTTGGAAAGATTTAATGAAATCGTTTAATGGAATCATTTCACAGAATGATTTCATGGAATCATTTCATGGAATCATTTCACAGAATGGTTTCATGGAGTTGTTTCATGGAATCATTTCACAGAATCATTTCACAGAATGATTTCACGGAATAATTTCATAGAATAATTTCTTTGAATGATTTCATGGGATCATTTCACAGAATCATTTCATGGAATCATTTCATTGAATGGTTTCATGGAAAGATTTCATGGAATCATTTCACAGAATCGTTTCATGGAATCATTTCATGGAATCATTTCACAGAATCGTTTCATGGAATCGTTTCATGGAATCACTTTGCAGAATCACTTCACAGAATTATTTCATGGAATGATTTCAGAGAGCCATTAAGTTTGGAAAAGATCTTCAAGATCATCAAGCCCAACCATCAGCTCAGCACTGCCGGCGTGTTTCCTGTGTGTTTCCCGCTGCTGGTGTTGATGGCAGTGGAATCAACTGGAGAGCAGCAGCCAAAAGGTCCTCCAAAAGGGAGGAAAGAGCTGCCAGCTGTGGGGGGACAGGACATCCTGGGCCTGGTGACCTGCCACAGATGTCCCACTGGGTCAAATGTAGGGAGCTGGAAAGGAGGAAACGTCCCTGGGTTTATCTCTCAGCACCTCCACCAACAGCACTTCCCTCACTGCCCTGCTGAAAAAATTGTCACTGTACAAGATTGCTGCAGTATTGATGAGGCCAAAATCCCAGGACAGGCCCTCTGATGGGGAAGAAGTCTTGGCTGCAAGGGTTTTTTTTGCAGGATTGGGACCTTACAGCATTTTTCCTCCCCAAAGCTGCTGTTCTACTCCAGCGCTTTTACAGTGACAGACATGGCGTTGGGGACAAGGGATTTTCTGTGAGTGCCACTTGAGATTCTGCACATGGAAATGAATGTCAGGGAAAGAGGTTGGATCCATGGAATAGCCTGATTTTCCTAGGGCTACTCCTTGTGCTTGCTTTCCTTGTAGCCTGTGGTGCAGACAGAGCAAGCAATCCAAAATCAGGGATGAGAGGAGAGGGAGACAAGGAGCATTCAGTGCTCTGAGCCTCCTCCAAGGGAATTCAGTGTGGGCTTTCCCGGATCAAAGGTGCTCCCGCACAATCCATTGTAATTTATGTGTGCTGGAGCCGTGGAATAATGCTGAGCTCATGTGGTTTGGTACTTAAATAAACATGTTTGTGGAGTTCCTAATGCATGACAGAAAGGCTGGATCGAAGGTTTTCCTGGGCTAGGAGGAGAAAGGAAAACAGCCATGTGTAAGGAGCCATGTGTCCCACTGAGGAATGCGGCAGGAAGGCTGGAAATCAGGATTTTAGTCGTGGATGAGGAGCGATTTCTTGTGATTATGGGGTTGAGGACCAAACATCCTGTTACACCTGGGCTCATCCCATTTATTCCTGAGCTCGTCCCATTATACCCAGGCTCTGGAGCTGCTGCCTTTGAAATTCTTATCCTCTTTCTTAGAGTAAAAGTAACCTGCACACATCCCAAATGATTCCCAAATAAGGGAAAAGCACAGTAAAAAGTTTGCTTAGGTGGAAGAATGAAGTGACAGAAGTGACCTGTCCTGTTGTGGGGAGGATGGAAATTCAATATCATGACTCATTTTTCTATCTAGTGGAGTCTCATTTATTAAATCTGACTTTGCAGCTGGATAATACATCATCAAACCAAAATAACACAGTGTTTTTCATTTTCAAAGATCATTTTGGAAGGTTTGTTTTTGGAGTCCTACTTGGGTAGGGGGTTTTATTTAATTTCAAGGCAACACCGACACAAATCCTGAGTCCTTGTCACCGGTGGTGTTTTCAGAATGAGCAGGGGAACCATAATAATGGGTTTGTTTGATGTATTTTTAATGTATGTTCTAAAGGATCCCGTCTGATGGAGCATCCTGAGAAACGGACCTTCCCCAGCATTTCCTACCCCAGCACATGGATTTGATCTCCAAAGCCAACCACAAGAAGCAAACCACGTGTTAACAGCGTGGGAACACCAGGGAGGGGGACCTTTCTGGCTCACGAGGAGATTTCGGGAGAGTTTTGCCCCACTGACGTCTCTTTTGTCAGGGAGACAGATCCCAGAGCTTTTGGAGGATAACAAAAGCAACTGGAAGCAGGAAAATGAGAGGGAAATCTATGTGTGTGAACTGGGATGAGCTGGGAAGCTTTGCAGATATTCCATAGGTTGTGAGATGGAGTAGTTGGAGACTGAAATGCTGATGAATCCCACAAATTTCCAAGGAGAACTCCAAACATAGTTGGAAACTGAAATGCTGATGAATCCCACAAATTTCTGAGGAGAACCCCAAACTTCCATGGAGTTAGGACAAACTCTGGATTACATTTAGGATCCAGATATCCAGAAGCAGACAGCACCCAGAGCACTTAGTCTGGAGCAATGCTGTGATCCTGCCAGCACCCACCCATGCCAGAACTGCTCAAGTGAGAGTTTCCTGCAGGAACGAGGATTCCTGACAAGGAAAATGAATTCCCAGCGGGGCAGGAGCTGACAGGGTGCTCTGGGACAGCTTGGGTTGCATCTGCTGTATATGCCACAAAAGCCAGGCGTGAGACACAGAACCAGGAGCAGCAAGGTCAGCACAAGCCAAGGGGATGTTTTGCCATATCCCATCCCAAAAACTTCCTGGCTGGAAGAGGATGCTGGAGCTCTGCAGCCATCCGAAATCATCAGGCCGTTACAAATACAAATCCACCTCATGCAAAAAATAACACTGCACCTCCAAATTGCCAGGGAAAAGGGAAGAGCATCCTGGCGAACTCTCACTGTGTGTTTAATTTGAGTTTATATTGTGATGAGGGCAGGAGAGATGGACTTGGCAAGCCTAAAGGACTTGGGTTTAGGCTTGGTTTTATCTTTTATTCCCAGCATAACTGTGAAAACAAGTCACAGCTCAGATTTGGCAGGTAAGGGTGAAAGAAAAGACAGTTGACGATGGCCTGGACAGTGTCCTCCCACTGCCATCCTGGTGCCACCTGTGACAGGGGACATCTCGTGACAAGACAAAATCTCAGCTACGGAAAAGGAAAATGGGGCTTCCTAAACACACACACACACAAAATATGATCCACTCGTGCAACACTTTCCACTGCTATTGAAGGGACTGAGTTCAACAAGTTATCATGGAATCGTGGGATCTCCTGAGCTGGGAGAGACCCACAGGGATCATCCAGCCTGCCCAGACACCCCAACAGTCCCACCCTGGGCATCCCTGGCAGCGCTGTCCAAATGCTCCTGGAGCTCTGGCAGCCTTGGGGCTGGGACCCCCCATTCCCTGGGGAGCCTGGGCAGTGCCTGACCACCCCCTTTTCCCAATATCCACCTGCCCCTCCCCTGACACAGCCATTCCCTGAGTGCTGCCCCTGTCACAGGGAGCAGAGATCAGTTCCACTGCAATAAATAAAAGGTCTCAATTCAAGCACAGGCTGATGGTTATGAAGGCACTGAAGAAGAGGCATGTGCTCCAGAGCTGCTGCTGGTGCTGAGCACTGAGCTTAGGCCGCTCCCATGAGCTGGGGCTGCCCTGATAGTCAGACATGGAACCGGAGAAAAGAGGAGCAAAACCCAAAATAGACGCACGCACACACAAAAATGCAGAAAGAGCGTTTCTTTTTATGTCTGTCTGCTGAGCTTAGAGGGCTTTCTTGGCTAAGTCTGAGCTAAATATTACTGAAAATAGCACAGTGCTGCAGCTATTTCAAAGCTCTGTCTGTATTTGTTCTGTGCACTGGGTGGGCAGGAAGCTCCGTTTCATAAATCACTTTCAACGAGACAGTAGGCTATAAAAAGGGAGGGGTTTTTTTCCCTTTAGCGTTTCTACTTCTGAGTGTTCTGAAGGGGCACAGGCTGCACACTGGGGAGAGTTCAACAAATGTGTTCCTTGCTGCTCCACAGATCTTCTCTCACACATGAGAGACCCAGGCAGACACTGGGCAGACAGTCCTGTGCTCGGAGGTTGACCGGCTCATGCTTAGACTGGGGTAAAATATTCAAAAAATGTTAGAGAAGGGCAGATTTAGGTGAGGTATTGGGAAGGAATTGTTCCCTGGGAGGGTGGTGACACAGGAAAGCTGTGGCTGTCTCTGGAGTGTCAAAGGCCAGGCTGGACATTGGGGCTTGGAGCAGCCTGGGACAGTGGGAGGTGTCCCTGCCCGTGGCACTGGATGGCCTTTAAGGTCCTTCCAACCCAAACCACTCTGGGATTCTCTGATTTTTCAGCCTCTTCTCATTCCCAGCCCTGTGCAAAGCCCTCCACAAGCAGTTTCCAAGGGCACTTCCAGCCTTGGAAACCCCTGTGGTGGAATCGTTGCCTAGGAAAGAAAACAGGTGAGTCAGGAGAGTCTCCTGGGACATTTTTGGGCACGGACAGGGAGGGATGTGCTGCAGGAGGAAGGCTGTGAGGAAGAGGGGAAAAGCAGGTAGGACAACCTACCAAATCCAGGGATTCTGCTTGGAAGATCCTTCTTACAACGAAAGGATTGAGCTTTGCACTCCAGAAGGATCCAGCTGCAGGTTAGGTTGCTCCCGGAGGTGGCTTTTAGGAACAACAGGATGGGAGAGAAGCAGGGAGTCAGTGCCCTCTGCAAGGAAAAGCTGCTGTCTGGTCCAGCTCATGAAATCACCACTCTTCCCATTAATACCACAAAAAACCAGGGATCTGCACATCAGTATGGAAAATGTACCCTGGGATTTTGGTGCTGGGCAGCTAAAACACCACACAGGAATAAATGGCACTGGGGGAGGAGATTTTCCTCTGGGGAAACTCACACAGACAGGGAAGCATGGTAAGGCCACACCTGATAAAAGTCAGAAAGAGCCGAGCCCAGAGAGCCCTCTGGAATCAGCACCGAAAATCTTCATAAATCCAACCAGCAATTCCAGCCCCAGCCTTTCCCTGGGATGCTCTCCCAGCCTTTGGATTCCACAGCTCAGCATCTTCCTAGGTTTGGAAAAGTTTTTGGGCTTCCCATCCCTGGAAGTGTCCTAGACCAGGTTGGAGCACCCTGGGACGGTGGAAGGTGCCCCTGCCTGTGGAACTGGATGGGTTTTAAATCCCTTCCAACCCAAACCAGTGTGGGATTTTGTCCATTCTCCTCCTTCCTGACACCACCCCAGCGCGTCAGAGAGTTTATGGTGGTGGAGTTCATGGTTCAGGTTTGGATTAGTGCTCCACAGAGGAGTAATTCTTCAAAAAAACCCAAACCAACCCAACTCCACCCAATATCAGCAACGCCAGAGCCTTTCCCAGCTCGGTGGCTCACATTTCACTGCCTTGTGTTGATCGATCCTGATTTAGGAGAGACCATCCAGTGCTGGGAAGGCAGATTAAATCTTCTCATTTTCCATGGCAAGCATTAGGGTGAATCACTAAACCCAGGCTGTGCTCTCAGAGCCTGCAGCATCCCATGCTCAGCATTCCCTCGCTGCTTTTAGCTCCCTACATTTGTCATGGGACCTCCGTGGATTTGCTGAGTGCTGAAGTTTGCTTTTAAATTCCCTTCCAATCATGGAAACCACGCCGTAAGTGGAGCCATTGTAATGTGATTTGCAGAAAATGAGCTATCTGGAAACGAATTCTGGTGGTTCTGGGTTGGCTCAGCTCATGGTGTGTGGCTTTGATCAGAAATAAAGGAAAGTCTTGGAACATGAAAGTCAGAAAAATTCACCCCAAACCAAGAGTCTGAAGTGTAAAAGCGTTGATTGAAGCTGAGTGAGAAATAGCAGAAATCCTCTGGTTTTGCACAGTGGTGCAAACAGTTAGCTCAGGGGTGGTGTAGCTATTGGTAGTTATTGAATGCCAAAACCTAGGATACAACTATATATTTTTATAGATAGATAGATAGATATGGATACATAGATGTATTTCACATTTAAAACAAAGAAACCTCTGCATGTCACACAACACCGTTTCACCTCTTCCCTCTCTTAGACATGGATTTCAGACCTCCAAAAATAGAGAAATAATATTTTCCATTGTGTCTGCCACAACCTTGGTGAGTGGGATGTGCAGCTGCTTTTCCACCACCTCCCCAATGCGCTGGAATCATGGATTCATAGCTGGAATGTCATCCTAGCAGTAAATTCAGATATTCGCTGCACCCCCGAAGCTGAGCTGTGACGTGGAGAGGCTCCAGCATGTCCTGACTGGAGCAGCTCCCCTATGGAGCCAGGCTGGGAGAGCTGGGAATGTTCAGCTGGGGAAGAGATGGTTGTGAGGAGACCACACAGCTCCTTCCAGGGTCTGAAGGGACACAGGGAAGCTTGAGAGGGACCCTGCAGCAGGAACTGGAGGGGGTTCAAACTCAAAGGGGAAAAATTAGGTTGGATATTGGGAAGGAATTGTTCCCTGGGAGGGTGGGCAGGCCCTGGCACAGGGTGCCCAGAGCAGCTGGGGCTGCCCCTGGATCCCTGGCAGTGTCCAAGGCCAGGCTGGACATTGGGGCTTGGAGCAGCCTGGGACAGCGGAAGGTGTCCCTGCCCATGGCAGGGGGTGGCACTGGATGGGCTTTGAGGTCCCTTCCCACCAAAACTAGTCTGGGATTCTCTGAAAACCAGTGCCAGTGATGGTGCCTTGCAAGGCACGTTGATCTGGGATGCCCTTCCTCAAACTTCCAGCAGCAGCTTTTGCTGTTCAAATTACCTCCATTTTAAAAATAAAAAGAAATCACCCAGCGATCTGTAAATCCTCTCCTATCCCTGGCTCACCAGCAGCAACAGCACCCACAGAACTTAAAGTTTTCCTTAAAAAGCCTCTAAAGCTGTTGAGAATTCCTGCAGTGCATCCCATGAGAGGAACAAGGTGTCAGGGCTTCATCCAGAGCCTTGCTGGAGACAGAGATTGAGGCTGGAAGGTTGCAGATGGATCCAAACCGAGAAACCTGGGGGCTGGAAACTGAAAATCAGTCTTGGAGAGAGCTTGGGTGAGAGATGAAGGATGCAGGAGCCCGGAGAGAGCAGCTCTGCACACCCAAGTGTGCACATGTTCCACCCAGGAAGCAGGGCTGGAGGCCCTCCGGAGGATAAAACCCCTCCTGGCAGGGCAGAGGATTCCAGCTTCTCCCCACATTCTCTGCCCAGGAAAGCCAGAAGGAAGCTGCTGCTTTTTTGTGAGCCACTCTGAGATGAATCCATTTAAGGAGAGAAGCTCCTGGGACGTGGCTTCGGGACAAACATCACCTCTCCCAGGCAGACTCCAAAGGATTTGTGTTTACAAGCTGAGCTCCCCTCTGGCTCAGAGGAGTGGGAACACGCAGAAAAAGGAGATGCAGTGTGCTGCCTCCAGGGTGGAGCTGCTTTTTTTAGACCAGGTTGACCACGCCAGGCAGAAAGATCTGGCTGGAGGGGCTCAGTCACCTTTAAATCTCTATTTTACAGCCGGTTTTTACCTTAAGATGTTTAAAACTCTCTCTATGCTTGGTGCGAGTTTCTCACTGAAAGTGAGGCTTAAAAAGATTAGAGAAAGCTCCTCCTTAATCACCACCACATAATTGCTTCTGGAAATGCAGGATTGCTCCAGCAATCTGCCCCTTTCGAGCCCAGCACCCCTTTTCCTTGCTTTAGGGCCTGCCAAGGCAGCAGCTCGGGGTGCTTAGCCTGGTGTTTCGTCTCAGGAAGATCCCAGAAAAAATTCATTTTGATTCCAATCCCATTTATGTTACTGAGTAGCTGGAATTTGGGAGTTACTGCTCAGAGTAATTAGTCACTACTCAGAGAAGCTGTGGCTGCCCCTGGATCCCTGGCAGTGTCCAAGGCCAGGTTGGCTGGGGCTTGGAGCAGCCTGGCATAGTGGAAGGTGTCCATGCCTACGTCTGGATGAGCTTTAAGGTCCTTCCCAACCCAAACCATTCTGGGATTCTGGGATTTTGGGATTTTTTTTCTTAAGCTCTCGGAACGATTTGGCTCCCAATCCCCGCTAGAAATTGTTAGAAGTCCTGAGGTGGTTTGGAAAAGCTTTGGTGGAAGTTTATTTCCAGCAGAGACATCCTGTGTCAATATGAATCTGGAATTAAAATCCTCTTGTTTGGAAGATGAGGGTGATGAGGAGTGTCAAGTTTTTAGGGACAGAGGTATTATTTGATTTATCACAGAGCCATGGAATGGTTTGGCTTGGAAGGACCTGAAGGATCCTCTCGTTCCACCCCCTGCCACGGGCTGGGATGCCACTTGCTCCACCAAATCATCATCCTAACAAGTGTTTATTCCCTTTTTCCCTGTTTTTCCTGCACTGAATGACCAACAAATTCTAAAATATTTCCCAGCTTGGCTTGGCCGTGCTGTGTATTTGTATTTCAAGCAGGACTAAGTGCTTGTTAGGGTGAGGAGATCATACCTTTGGATTTTCCTCCAACCCAAAACAACCATGGAAGGCGCTTGGGGAAGAGCTAAAGCAAAGTGAAAGTTGCTGCTGCTGTTGGAAGCTGCTCTGGACTGGAGGGTGGGAGAGCCCAGCAAGGCAGAGGTGATGGAGAGATGGGAGAACTGGGAGACAGTACATCCTGGGAAGCGTTTCCTGGGGAGCCTGGCTGCAGGGTATAATCAGGCAGCTGCTGCTCGTTTGCTGGGTGTTTTTTTAACTCCCATCCCAATCCCCCGAGCCTCCCCTCCTGCCTTGCCTTTTTTTTTTTTTGCTGGTGAGTGCTGTCTGTTTGTGTAAGGGGTGTCGGGGGCCTGAAATTGTGATCCCAACCAGCAATTTGGGTGTGTGGGTGAAAATGAACCGTTGTAGTTGGTTATTTTATGGGCCCAAAATACGGCTGTTAAAAACCCCAACATTCCCCAGCCGAGCTTTCTGCGTCCAGCCCATAAAATGTCTGGGATGCAGAGCCGGGATCCAAGGCGACTTCCTGCCATGAAATTGTGCTGCACTAATGATCACTGCAGCCTGCTTGCTAAACTTGGAGCCCTCTTGTTTTCCCCAAGGGAGATTATGTTGTTTGTCTTGGGGAAAAAGGAAAATAAAAATAAAGTGTTTGTGTGCTGCAGCTGTGAAGTTTATAGGGCTTCAAAAATTCACCTGACACGGGACTGGGCAGCCAGGTCAGCCTGGGTACAGAAGGCAAAAAAGAAATACATTGGGAAGCTGGAAAAAAGGACAAAGATAAAGGATTATTGACAATTTAATTGTCTATCAACCTCCCTGTTTAAAATCAGTGCTGGAAGTTCATTTTTAGGTGGGGTTGTGTGTTTCCTTCCTTTTACTGCCCTCAATTCTTGTTCCTCATTCCCCAAACACTGCTTCTCTTATCGTATTTTGAAATAGAATAAATGCTGGTTTTTACCTTAGGACAGGTTTTGAGTGAGGAGATGTCAAACTTCAGGCTTCTAAAACTGCACCTGTGAAATCCCAGTTCAGGGTTCTGATGCTGGCTGGGGAAAAAAAAAAACAAACAATGCAGAAAAAGAAGATTAAACTGAGATGTGATGGGAAAAAGAGGAATTTAAAGTCCACTGAAAAAAAGGGGCTTTTTCTTTCAGCATCACCCTGGTTAGGAGTAGCTTTTTTTAAGCTGCTTTGAGGAAAAAAAAAAAGTCTTTTTTAGGTGCCAGTGGAAGACTGATAAAGATAGATTGGAAAAGGGACAGGGCCAGATGAGCCCCGTCATCCCAGGTACCTCCAAGCTGTTGTTGTAGGGCTTCCTAAAAGCCACCCAAGCTTTTAATCCTTGGGATAAATCAGGACTTTTCTCCAGCAGGGGAAGGAAATACAGCGCCTGTTTGGCCTTCAGCTCAGGGAGGATCAAAGCTGGGATTTTGGGATCCTTTTGAACCTCCAGCCAGGGTGATTGGTGTCACACATGCCCGTGACATCCCAAATATCCCGACGGAGGGCACGGTGACAGCAGCCACAGCTGCAAAAAGAAGGAATTTTCTGGATCTGCTCCCATATTTAATGTAGCTTTTTGAGTGTGGGATGTGTCAGCCCCACACACGAGGCTGTGAGCAAGAGAATTCCCTGCTTCCCAAACATTTCAGGAATAAAGACTTTTACCAGCAGCACGAAATTCCAGAGGCACTTTAGGTGGGATTTTTAATTTGGTCACTCCCTCTACTGGAGGTTTTTTGCTTCAGCTTTATGCAGATGGTGATCTCGTTAACAACTGATTAATCAGGCTTCACACGGTGGGGTTTTTAACGATTTCTTTTAAAAATAACAGCATTTAACTCATTTTTTTTGTAGCCCCCAGAGTGCAGGGCTGTCCATGTGATGAAAATCCGTTGGGATACACACTGAGGGCAGCAGAGAAAGATGGACCAGGGCACTTCCCAGGAGTTTGGGGCCATTTTTCCTCACAGCAGCCTTTAAACAGCACCTTGTTTTTAGCTTCCCAGGGGCTGCTTCGGGGCTGTCAGGATGTTAATTCCATTTACTGCCTGCATTTTGAAAGCAAACTGCCACCTCCACCTGGAAGCGGAGAAAAGGGCATTGCAGGATTTATCCCAGTCAGCTGGAGCTCAAAGAGCAGAGGTGGTGGGATCACTGGGGATTTCAGGAACCTATCCCACTGCCAGCACCTAAACCCAGCAGATCCAAGCATTGCCTTGAAAAGCACTTCCCTAATATTTAGTTTGGAGGTGGCTCTGTGTAAATGGGAGAAGCTTGGAAAAGGGTAAGAAAATGCAATTCCAGCATTCTTGGCTGAGGAGGATTAATAAAACACAGAGAAGGATTAATAAAACACAGCAATCTAAAGCTCAGTAGAATTAATTAACTTCCCTCAGCATATTTGGAGCAGCAGGATGAGACGGATGCAGGAATTTTTCTGGGGGATGTCACGGAAAGATTTGATGGGCAATATTTTATTCCCAGCAATCCAAACCCTTGTCAGCAGCAAGGCCAGCCCGTGCAAGCCCAGCTTTGTGCTGTTGGGTTGCATTTAAATTCCTGTTCCCTTGGTGGATCTGCCTCCAACCCCAGCCCAGCTCAGCAATTGCAGGTCCCCAGCACCGCAGGCTTTTCTTAGCTGGGTTTGGTTAAGCCAGGGCTGTGTTTAAGGCAGGGCCCAGCCCCTGTTTGACAAGGCTGTGCATTCCAAGCCCGCATGTTTTCACATTCCCAGCGGGAATTGCCATCTTCCCTGCCTGGGTTTGCTGCTGAGATGCCCGGGACAGTTCTTTTAAGATGGAGGTTGGAGACTCGGACAAAATCCCTCCCTGGGAGGGTGGGCAGGCCCTGGCACAGGGTGCCCAGAGCAGCTGGGGCTGCCCCTGGATCCCTGGCAGTGCCCAAGGCCAGGCTGGACATTGGGGCTTGGAGCAGCCTGGGACAGTGGGAGGTGTCCCTGCCCATGGCAGGGGTGGCACTGGATGGGCTTTAAGGTCCCTTCCAACCCAAACCACTCTGGGATTCTCTGATTTTTCAGCCTCTTCTCATTCCCAGCCCTGTGCAAAGCCCTCCACAAGCAGTTTCCAAGGGCACTTCCAGCCTTGGAAATCCCTGTGGTGGAATCATTGCCCAGGAAAGAAAACAGGTGAGTCAGGAGAGTCTCCTGGGATATTTTTGGGCACAGACAGGGAGGGATGTGCTGCAGGAGGAAGGCTGTGAGAAGTGAGCAGGCAGGAGAACTTCCTGAGGAGCTGTGGCTGCCCCTGGATCCCTGGCAGTGCCCAAGGCCAGGCTGGACACTGGGGCTTGGAGCAGCCTGGGACAGTGGAAGGTGACTCTGCCCGTGGCAGGGGGTGGAGACAAGATGGGCTTTAAGGTCTGTTCCAAGCTGAAGCATTCCAAGGTTTTCTGGAGCAGTTTTCCAGTGGCCAGTGAAGGTTTACCCAAATCTCTCTGTTTTTTCTGCTGCTCTTTGATCTGCTGGTGTTACCTGGGAGAGGTTCCACCCAAACCTGGGTCACCTCATCAGACAGTGACACACTCAGCCTCTGGCTTCTTCTGAGGAGACCTCCTCTGGGAGAGGAGACCCTGGGATCAGCCCATCGCCTCCCTCCCATCCTGAATTTAGAGCTCCAGGAGCGTTTGGACAGCGCTGCCAGGGATGCACAGGGTGGGATTGTTGGGGTGTCTGTGCAGGGCCAGGAGCTGGGCTGGATGATCCCTGTGAGTCCCTCCCAGCTCAGGAGATTCTGTTCCATGACCCTGGGATCATTCTGGAATATCGCCCTCCCAGAGGGATGGAACTCTTCTCCCAAACCAGTCCTTTATGTGCAGGTGGTGGAGTTTCATGTAGAGGTCAGCAACGATGCAAATAAAAACGCTGGTCTGGGCTGTTCAGCAGCACCAGGGGTCACCAGAGAAACCTCTGATCTGTGGGGTTTCCTCTGTGTGTCCTGGGTTTACACCCTGCCTGGGGCAGGGGACACTGCAAATATTGGGAGTTCCACAGGAGAAGCAGGGAGTTCTCCCATTTCTATGGAATGCAGCGTGTCACCTGCTGTGGAAAATCTGGGAAGAACAGACAAATGTGGGCCTGTCTATGCTCCCATGAGCCTTGGGTGAGAAAAATCTCAGAAATTAGAAATACTGGAGAATTTCTAATCAATGAATCAAGAGCTACTAGCCATGGGAATTTTAAATTTCAACTTCTGAACTAAACACTGAGGAGTTCAGAACATCGTAAAGCAAAGAAATGCTGAAAATGTTGAAAAATGGAAAATATTGAAGCAGTTTGAAAATGTTTTAAGGCATCTTAAGGCGTTTCTCGAAGCTGTTGAGTTGGTATTTTTGATTGTAGCATCTGACAGCCCAAAAGCTCTGAAACTTCTGAGAAAAAGTGGAATTCTCTTATACCTTCCTGACAGCTGCAGGGAAACTCTATCCCTGGCATGCTGTCCTTGGAGATTTTTGAGGAGTAGCTGGCGAAGGGTGATGAATCAGCATCAGATTTTCCAGCTGTGCCATGATTCTGGCAATATCCCAGAAAAATAACCTCAGGATGAATCAGTGTGAGGAATCCCAGGGCCAAGTCCAGGCCTGCTGTGCCGGAGGAGTCTGTGTGTGACACCAAGCAGGAATTTGGCTGCTTCCCAGCCTGGTTTTCTGCATATTTAGGAGCAAAACATCCAGGATCTGATGTTGGGACGCTGGGAAACACCACCTGTGCTACTCCAGGCTGGCTACTGCTGCCCTAAAAACCAGCCAGGCAGGGTTTAAATGAGCAGGAAACCGGGAAAAAAATCATGGCATGAGGCAGAGTGGCATCAAACTGTCCCCAAATGTCCTATAGAGACCAAGGTGAACATCCCATCATGTTCTGTCAGTCCCACTGCTAAAGGGAACCTATGGAAGTGGCATCCGAGATCTTGGGAGCCAAAAGTTGATTTTTTTTTTCCTGAAAGGGTGTAAAATGCCTGCGAGCACGTGGTGTGTTCAAACAGAATTCCCCACTCCTTGTCCCCGAAATTCTGATGAATTAAGGGAAGCAGCCACTCCCGGGTTCTGCCCTGTAAACAAAAAGCCAAGAGAAAATTTTCAAGCTTCCCTTGGCTTTTATGATCTAACTCTACCTGTGGCTAGGGAAAAAATGACCAAAAATTCCAAATTTAGTGAAAATATAATTCCTTGAGAGGTTTCTGCCTCCTGGTTATCCCCAGCATCCAGGTCAGACATGGACACAAAGCTCAGCTAACACAGGAACCAACATTTCCAGTCACATGCAGCCAAAATACTACAGAATAAACATGCACCGGGGTTAATTTTGTGGTTTGGTTTTAGCCTTGTTTTTTTTTTCTCCAGATTGCTGAGAACCCCAACCTCTCATGAGCAGTGAACAGACCTAAACCCAAACCTAAGCTGCACTTTTTTCCTCCCAGTGGAACGAACTCCCCAGGCTGGGGATTTTCATCTGCGCTTCCTCAATTATAGGACTTTTCAGGCTCCCTCATCTGTTCCCAGCTACATCCTGTGATTCCCAGCGTGCTCTCAATCTGGTCAGCACAACTTCCATGTCCTTATCAGTGACTCATCCGCACACTGGAAGATCTTAAGAGTGAATCACATCTCCCTGTTTGCCGAATTCCTGCCGCTGCCTGGGGAGGAAGGCTTGGGCTGATGGAGCAAAGCTCAAGGCAAGAGACACTTTGATGTTTTAGGGACTTAAAGAGGGTAGGAATCCTCCGAAAAGAGGATTTAAATCAGTTTATTAAATCACTCGGAGTCTGCTGTCGAGCAGCGACACCTTAAAACTCACCCTTGAGTTTTTCAGGCTGCACATGAGGTAAAATGAAAATGTTTGGGTTTTTGAAGCTGGCATTTAAAATATGTTGGAGCAGCTCTCTGTCACATCAGCTCCGTGGAGGAAGTGTCACTCAGCACAACGGGCCACAGGCTGTGCCTATAAATTGCCTGAAATCTTCCCTTTCAGCTGTCAGCTGACAAATCGAAACGGGAATTACATAAATACCAGTCCTACATTAAAGCCTGAACACAGGGCTCCTGTCTGCTGACGTCTGAGAGCTCCAAACGCAGCGAAACCACACGGAGTTAATGATAATTGAGATCATATGGCTTTTATCAAAGCTTCCCCCAGAAAAGCAGCTTAAGGGAAAAATCCTTAAATGTGTGTCTTGACCACAGTCTAGCGATCTCCTTCCGCATTGGAGCCTTTAACTAATTTGTTGGGTTAATTACTGAGGCCCAGGAAAGTTTGCAAGAGTGATAACTGCCTATTCTTTGATTGCTGATCATTCCATCCAGTGGGCTTCAGGAATTAAAAATAATCCCCCGAGTGCAAGATGCGAACCTGGGGATTCAGTCAGTGTCTAATGCTGCACTGACAGCCAAAAAAGCAAAGCAGCCCCTGGAATCGCTGTGTCAGGGAGTTCACGGCCTCCTGCAGAAAACTGGGATTCGAAATGGGTCCAAAGTGAGATCAAGGAGATGTGGAGGGGGTTCGGAGGCTCGTTAGGCAACTCTGATGTGCCACACTCTCCTACCTTTAATTGGAGGGGTGGTGGAGCTCCTGCTCCGCATCCAGCGCCGGAGGAATGACCAGAAGGCCGAACAGGAGGGAGAGGCGGGGGGGAGGAGGAGGAGGAAGCAGTAACTGAGGAGCCAAGAGATGATTGTGAAAGTGCTCCCAGGAGTCTGAGTGTCTGGCGAGATGCAAGGAGCTCCGAGGGACAGGCCCGCTCCTGCTTCCCTCCCAGCCCACAGCAGTGGCACTGCTGAGTGTCCCAAAGCATGGCCGTGCTTAATTAGCCGTGGTTCATTAGCCATGGTTAATCAGCCGTGTTATCTACGCCCGTGTAACAACAGAGATACTGGCCATCCACACACACACCCCTCGGTGTTCCAGGGATGAGCGGGAATGAGAAGCCAACAGCAAAAACATGGAGCAGTTTAAGGACCTTCCTTCTGTTCTGACTCAGTTTACAGGAGGTTTTCTCTGTCCCTCCTCCATTATTTATAAAATGGAGCATGTTTTATAAATGTTCTGCAAGAAGTCCCCGAGGCCTGGCCAGGCCAGCCACCAGCACAGCTTTGTTGTCCCCTGGATCCTTGGATGTGTCCAAGGCCAGGTTGGACACTGGGGCTTGGAGCAGCCTGAGATAGTGGAAGGTGTCCCTGCCCATGGAACTGGCTGAGATTTAGGGTCCCTTCCAACGCAAACTGTTCTGGGATTGTATAGTTCCATGACATCGGGGAAAAAGGGATTGGCAGTGCAGGATTTGCATGAATCAGGCCTCGTGTCACAGACAAAGTGCAAAGCCATCAAAACCCTCAAAGACTGCACTGGGAAACAGGAGTGGAAGGAGAATTTGGGCAATTAAATTACACATGGATGTGTCTGAGGCACAGAGGAGGTCAGACAGCCCAGGGGACACCATGAGAGCAAAAAAATGCTGTAGGATGACACAAGAAACTTCAAGAGAGAGGAATTGGGAGTCTGAGGGTCACAGTTCAGCAAGGAGGGATGAATC
The DNA here is from genome assembly GCF_000738735.6 of Corvus cornix cornix. Classification (NCBI taxonomy): domain Eukaryota; kingdom Metazoa; phylum Chordata; class Aves; order Passeriformes; family Corvidae; genus Corvus; species Corvus cornix. The sequence goes on along the minus strand of NC_046336.1, from coordinate 34,573,862 downwards.
CAGAGGAGCAGGGACCATGGAATGGGTGTGAATGAGGAAAACCACATGGCAGAACTCACGTGTTCCAGACTGGATCAGCTCCATGGGGGGACAGAGAGAGCCAGGCACTGATGGTAGCTCATGAAGACACTGGGTTTGTTCCCATGTGGAATATTCAGACTGGGAATGAAGTGTTTGCCCAAGAGGAAACCTGACCTGTTCTCATCCCACTTTTACAGCAACCCCCATGGCCCATTCCCTGGATTTCAAAGGATTCTCTCAGATTTTGACATCAAAGACTCAGTGAGGTTGGAAAAGCCCTCCAAGACCATCGAGTCCAAGCTGTGCCCGGTCCCTACCTTGCCACCAGCACTGGGTGCCCCATCCAGGCCTTCCTTGGAGACCTCCAGGGATGGGGACTCCAAACCTCCCTTGGCAGCCTCTGCCAAGGCCTGAGCACCCTGTCCAGGAAGAGGAACATTTAATGATTTGAAAGCTTCCAAAAAACAGAAGCAGCCTTAGAGCTGGAATCCCTCTCCTGTTTGGATTAATTTTTTCCCCCTGTAGAGAAGGAGGATGGAATTCACAAGGAAAAAAGAAAAAAAGGGTGAGTTACTTCAGCTTTTTCAATAAGAGCAATTTCAGTTTCCCAAAAGAACAAGCAGTTATTAATATCGAATCTGGCTTTAATGAGGATTGTTTTTGGTGGAACAAGCACCCTCAGCGCAGCCACGATACATCTTTATAATGCAGCCCAGTTGCCGAGAGAGACATTACAATTACAAGGGAAGTATCTCAAAGTGTCTGTGTGGTATTTTTGGAGCTGCATTTGAAAATACAAAGCTGCAGCAGTACATCCTTCTAATTCAAATTTAAAGGCAAGAAAATTCAATATTAAGTCCTTTCTCCTGCAACTGCTCCAAGATTGATATGCTGCTGTGAAAAACCAGTCAGCTAACGGGTTTTTTGAGTGTGCACAGAACCTTAAAACACATACAGACCTTCCAGCTGTTGGGAGCCCTTCCACTCTGCAGTGCCACCAAAGATGTTGGCAGACACAACACAAGCAGACTCGGAGACCTGGATCAGAACTTGGGTAACTGGTCAAAAAGGGAAAAGGGAAAAAAAAGTATATTTGTAATGGTATTAAAGAGTTGGTTTGAAGTCAGAGAATCCCAGAATGGTTTGGGTGGGAAGGGACCTCAAAGCTCATCCCATGCTATGGGCAGGGACACCTCCCACTGTCCCAGGCTGCTCCAAGCCCCAGTGTCCAGCCTGGCCTTGGGCACTGCCAGGGATCCAGGGGCAGCCCCAGCTGCTCTGGGCACCCTGTGCCAGGGCCTGCCCACCCTGCCAGGGAACAATTCCTTCCCAATATCCCATCTAACCCTGCTGACCACTCCTTTTTTCACACAGTTCTATCGGATCCTCCTGAGTGTTTTTCCAGTCTAAGATCCGGAATGCCCTTCCCCTAGCCTCTCCTGTAGCTTCAGTTCTGCTGATTTTTGTGTCTTCCCACAGGAGTGCTTCACTCTCAAAGCCCATTTGCATCCCAGGGGAGCTGCCCCTCAACTGTATCCCCCTAAAAAACTTGGAGGGGGTAAAACTTGATGTCATCAACAAACTTTTCCACCCCATGGTTCTCCCACTTATTTCTCAGAGCACTGAATCCTTGCTCAAATCCTTTAAGCACCTGTTGGTGACATCTCTCCTTGCCAAAGGCTGGGTGCTCACTCCTGCTCAGTTTTTCCTGTCTTTAATTAATTACTCCCCATGTAAATACCTTCCCTCTCATCCCACAGCACTTTTAGTTGCCAAACTCAACTCTTTCAAATCTTTCAAATCTTTCAAATCTTTCAAATCTGTATTAAGTGGGATTTGGGACACACATGGGGTTTCCCTGAAAGAGCTGAAAAAATGTGAGACTTAAGTTGCCCCCACTGGCTCCTCCCAGAAAGATGGAGTTTATCAAAGCCTGGGCTAGAGTTTACTTGACTGGGACACCTTATCTAGACCTGGCTTTGGAGCGGTAGGAAGAAAATCTACTTTTAAATCACTGTTTTCCAGAACATGTAGTTCCCCTTCGGAAACCGAGGTGGCAACAACAGGTCTGGGGACATTTGCTGCAGTACGAGAAGACTGAAAGAACCCAAATTATCCTTGCTCTGAGGGGCTGGTATCCCTTTGATACTGCTCAGGTCTTCTAGAAATGGTTTGAAATTTCATGAGCCATTTGTGGGGCTCCAATAGGATGGAGCCCTTTTCCTCGCTGGCCCCAGGACTCGTGCAATTAAAACCCTGCAAGCATTGTCTTTTCCTTTTCCTTCCTCATTTAAAGGCACCATCCTTCTCCTTCTGTTATCCTCCCTCCCCTCCTGCCCCTGGCAATTTGTTAAAGGCCCAGCTCAGGCTTTGTTGTTCTCCTAGGGAGCAGCCCATCAATCCCAGCTGCTGGGAACAGGACACAGGGGCTGGAAGCATTTGGGGGTTGCATTTTTGATCTTCAAGCTGAGGCCCGTCGGCTCCAGGCACGCGGAGATCTGGGTGTTGCCTTCACATCTCGTCCACACACAGAAATCCACGGGAGGGAGAGGGTGGGAATGCTTCTCCTACATCCACTGGGATAAGAGCTGGTGGGGAGATTTCTTGGGGCCTCACAAGTGCCATGCTGGGTCCAAATCACTGTTTCAAATGTAGCGGTGGGTAACAAACCAAGTAACATTTGGGGGGGCAAACAGTCCCTACACCCAGCTAGGAACCACCTCCCAAAGAGCTGGTGTGCAAATGGACTGATCCCCATTATATTTGACTAATTAGCCTTATTTGACACCCCTGAGCAGGGAGATGGGAATGTCTCCTAATGACCCTTGGCGAGTTAAGATAACAAGGGCTGATAATCACACAATCATTGAAGGGTTTGGGTTGGAATGGACCTTGAAGATCATCTCATCCCACCCCTGCCATGGCAGGGACACCTTCCACTGTCCCAGGCTGCTCCAAGCCCCAAGGTCCAACCTGGCCTTGGACACTGCCAGGGATCCAGGGGCAGCCCCAGCTGCTCTGGGCACCCTGTGCCAGGGCCTGCCCACCCTCCAAACTAAATTTCCCCCTTTTTGGTGGGAAGCCATTCCCTGTGTCCTGTCCCTCCAGTTCCTGCTGCAGGGTCCCTCTCCAGTTTCCCTGTATCCCTTGAGACCCTGGAAGGAGCTGTGAGCTCTCCACACAACCTTCTCTTCTCCTGAGCAGCCCCAGCTCTCAGCCTCCCAACTTTCTCACCTCCCTGAGAGCTGCTGGAGGTCTGTCTGAGACTCAAAACCTGGGCAGTGAAGTGTCGGATCAAGTTCAACATCGATCCGTGGAAAACAAAGCGTAAGGGAAACAAAATTCCAACCACCTCAGCACCCTCATAGGGAAGAATTTCTTCCTAATATCTGACCTAACCCTGCCCTCTATCCATGGGAAGCCATTCCCCCTTGGCACCAGGCCCCTGTCCAAAGTCCCTCTCTCTCAAAAATATAAAATATTATAAATGCATATTTATACTTATATAAATATAAATTTATTTATATAAATATAAATTTGGATGGATTCCTTCGGCTCTCCAAAGGACGATGCAGAGCATCCCCCTGAAGTTCCGCCAGCACAACCTTGTTCAGCTCATCCCCAAATGAATCTGGTGATGTGAGCCTGATTCTGAGGGCTCTGCGCTCTCAATGTTCTAAATGGACTGGATTTAAATTGGCATTCAGCGAGGGAAGTTAATCATTAATGATGTCCCTGCGCCTGAAATCGAGCACAGACCCAAAGGCTCCCTGCTTCCCGTGCTTGTGCCATCATGAGATGGCAAACAGGGCTCTGAGAGAGTGGAAATGTAGGATAAAAGAGAACAAAAAAGGAATTTATGTGGTTTAGCTTATGTGCTGGGTAAAACTGAGATGCTTTTCATGGTGGAGATGAACATTCTCATCCTCAGCCCTCATCCAAACACTCTCCCGATAGGGTCCTAAACACAAAGTGGGTCAGCTGAATATACAGTCCCCCATCCCTGTATTCCCTAAACAGCCTCAAATACTATTCCATAAGGAAAAAGCAAACATTTGCCCAATATCTCCCTGTTTTTAACCAGTGACGTGTGCACCCTGCCACCGACAGGATAAACTCCGAGGACTGGATGCCAAGAACAGGCACAGAGGCAAAGAATTCTCTTTATAATTCAGGCCTAGCCAGCCTGAGGTGTTGAAATCAGAACAACATGTGGCAGGAATTGGGCTTTCTTGAGTGTTTAAATCCCCCAACAAACAGCCCCACAACCAAACTGACCCCCCCCAGCAAATCCCTGATTTTTGTCTTGCTGCCCCCCACAAAACTGCCATGAAAACTCAGTCTTCCCTGCCCCCCCAAAGCCATTTGATATCGAACCAGCTCTGACTGAACTCCTGCTTCCTGTTAGGACCCAAATGCTGCTGTGACATTGCTTCTGCAGAGACCCAGCCTCATCCCTCTTTTCCATTAAGTTGATTAATTGTTTTTCCATTTGTATGCTTTGTGATGTTCCTCCGAACACTCCACAAATTATCTGGCCTGTAGAAAGCCAGAAGTTGTTTGGCTTTTTGTGTTGGCTTTTTTTTTTTTTTTTTCCCTTTTCCCTTTCCCCCCTTCCTCTTTAAACTCGAGTGCAGCTTGGGAGACTTTAGATCTGCAGTTAGTTTTAACTGCTCAGCATAGACCTGCTGGCACCACTGAGGAGAGGGAGGGCTCCGAGGATGCTCCGGTGTCCCCGGCCAGCACAGAGCCAAAGCCACCCCTATTATTAGTGCTACTGAGCCTACATTTCCCATGTGATTAATCATTAAAGCCTGGCTCCAAATCCAGGCTGCTCCGTGGGTCAGGGAGCTCTCTCCGAGCTCATTAACCATGCTGGGCACTCATTTACTCCTCCTGTAGCAACTTTTCCTCATGCGCGAGGGGGAAAAATGAAATGCAGGTGATTTTTTTTGGCTGGGGAGGGGTTAGGGTGGCTGCTTGATCTCCCAAATAGAAGCAGCAGGGGTGTTTTGCTTGTCAGGAGGACAGTAATTCTTCAAATCCCCCTCTCGAGAGAGATAACGAGTGGCAGCGCGCTGCTTTTGATCTGTCATAATTACGGAATAAAAAGGGAGCGGATGCAAAGCTGCCGTGCCACGGGAAGGTCACTCCTTTAAACACGCAGGATTCCCTCTGTGGCTAATCCCAGCTTGTCCCCAACAGCACAGGCTATTTTTAGGCACGGCAGCAGCCCCGTTACACATCCTGGCCCTATAAAAGCAGCGCCTCTCTGGTGCTTCTCCTCCAGGGCAGCTAATGAGTAGGTAGGGAAATGCTGGCTCTGTGCTTTGCACTTCCATGCTATTCCAGGGAAGGACAGCGGGAACGTCTCCTCTCTGGCGTCAAACAGTCCCCCCGCAGCATCCAGGCAATTTCAATTATTACAAGGCAATGGTACGAGTATGAAGCCCAGCACAAAATGAAGTAATTACACTTAATTAGGCAGCCAAAGAGCAAAAAAAAAGTGATGGTCTGAGCCTCGCTGCCTTAGATGTAGCCTTTTGTTGACTTAACACAGGACAGGTAGTGAATGAAACTTCAAAGTGTAAGCAGCTAAATTACTGCTTAATTAGTGGAGGCCTAGGCAAAAACACAGTGGAGAAACAACAACAACAACAAAAAACACCCAAGCAAAAAACCAACAAACCCTCAATTTTCTGCTGTCAAAGGTATTGAGACAGAGATCCCCATCTCAGAGGAGCCCTGAAATTCAGGATTATTCCATTAAGTGGGTGTTTGTGTTCAAAAGTGAGCTTCTGTTAATGCAGGGCTCCCCAAAGGTGCTGGATCAATCCTGACAGAGCCCACAGGGGACCTGGGTGCAAACAAATTCCTGGCTCACCAATCTCACTGGCCTGGCAAGCTCTGAGTCCACATTTTGACTCCTTTGATCCTCTGATCTGCCCCTCCCAAGGAACCTTCTGTGGGGAGACTGCTTTGCCAAACCAGAAATGATGGGAGATATAAAAAAAATACAGGTCTAGGAACATGGGATTTTTGGGTACAACCTCTCTCAGGTTTGCTGTTGCATATCCAGGACTGCAGAGTTTGCCAGGGCCCCCTCTGGAAGCCTCTGATGCTTCCATACGCATCCCACTGCTCTATCACACAAATAAATGTGGAAAACAGGAGTGGGACTGAATAGAAAATTGAGATGTGTTTTCTGTCACCTCTGGGACAGCAGGGGAGGGGGGATTCTGCCCCTGTGCCCCTGTGCTCAGGTGAGACCCCACCTGCAGAGCTGCCCCAGCCCTGGGGCCCAGCACAGGAGGGACCTGGAGCTGCTGGAGAGAGCCCAGAGGAGGCTCCAGGATGAGCAGAGGGATGGAGCAGCTCTGCTGGGAGGAAAGGCTGGGAGAGCTGGGATTGTTCAGCCTGAAGAGGAGAAGCTCTGGGGTGACCTCACTGGGGCCTTCCAGTGCCTGAAGGAGCTACAGAAAAGATGGAGAGAGACTCTTGACAAGGGCTGGAGGGACAGGACACAGGGAATGGCTTCCCAGTGCCAGAGGGCAGGGAATGGATGGGATGTTGGGAAGGAATTGTTCCCTGGCAGGGTGGGCAGGCCCTGGCACAGGGTGCCCAGAGCAGCTGGGGCTGCCCCTGGATCCCTGGCAGTGCCCAAGGCCAGGCTGGACACTGGGGCTTGGAGCAGTCTGGGACAGTGGAAGGTGTCCCTGCCCATGGCAGGGGTGGCACTGGATGGGCTTTGAGGTTCTTTCCAACCCAAACCACCCTGGGATTCTGTGGCTGCTCTCACCCATTTCTCACACACATCTGACAGTCCCCTCTCCCCGGAGGAGCTCAGATTTGCAGGAGACTCTGCAGCCAAGAGAGCCTTTGTTTCACCTCTCTTCCTACTCCAGGTATTTCCCAGTGAGAACAGCTGGAAGACAAAACATCTCCTACAAGGATTTCTGCCTGGCTCAGCTTTTCCCTCATCAGCAGCCCCTGATGATTCTGCCCGTTTTATCTGCCCTTCCCACCCCTGTTGCCTGTCTCTCACACCTTTTACCCTTTGATTCCTCCTCACTCTCATCTGTCCCTCCTGCTGGCTGTCCATCTCTCCAGAGCCAGGCTTTTCATCCCCCTCTGATGAGCTGCTTCACACTCCTCACCCAGCCTTGGTGGCTGAGATCAGAAGCAGCCCAGGAAGAGGTGAGAAGGAGGATCAAAACCTACAACTCCATCCTCCTAAATCCTTCACTTCAGCAGATTTAGAGGGCTAAAATAATTTTTTTTGAGGTGAGGAGCTGTGTCAGGTCCTGTCCATGCCCTCCTCAAACAACAAAAGCTACAACCAACCAAAAAAGGCATAAATTTGCTAGAAAACTTCTCATTCTCTGATTCCACATCTCAAAACTGTGTGAGGTGCTCATTTCGGAGTAGCAGCTCCATATCCAGGGATTATTAAACACCAGCTTGTCCCAGAGTTTTTATTTTGTTTGGCATGAGGAGGCTGCACTGCTGGACTAAAACCACTCCCTCTAAGCTGGGCTTTAAGCGAGCAGGTGGATTTTTCCCAGAGCAAGCTGTGCTTTCTATCCACAGACTGAAAACACTCAAAACCCCTCAGCACTCGCATTTTGGCCCTTTCCCCCAATATTTCTGTATGTGCAGCAAAAGGTTGGATATGAGGAACAGGCTCTTCCCCCAGAGGGTGCTGGGCACTGCCCAGGCTCCCCAGGGAATGGGCACGGCCCCGAGGCTGCCAGAGCTCCAGGAGCGTTTGGACACCGCTCCCAGACACAGGGTGGGATTGTTGGCGAGTCTGGGCAGGGCCAGGGGTTGGATCCATGATCCTGATGGATCCCAGCTCAGGATATTCCGTGACTGACACCCAAACCCACCATGCTGAGGTTGGCAGCTTAATTGGGAATGCACAGAGATTGACACTCTGGGAGCGGCTGTTTCCTCACGGGGTTTGGGGTTCTGCAAACAAAGTCCGGCTTTGAGAAAAGAAGAGAAAAATATTGAGGAAAAAAATTACCTCCCCACCCTCTCCAGCTGAAATTTAGCAGCTCCAGAGTGCTGGGAGCGAGCTCGGGGAGCTGGGAAGCAGTTCCAGGAAAGCTCCAGCAGGGACACCAGAGGGAAATGCACATGGCCGAACTTCCCAGTGCGATAACGGTATTACACCAGCCCTTGATCAGCTTGACTTTATCATTAATAAATAGCAAAAAAGTTCAAGGATTTGACAAGTTTTCCGTTATTTCATCTCCCTCCCCAGTGCCAAGCACGCCCAGTTCTCCCACTTTGGGCAGGGTGCAATGTTCTGCTGTCACCTTTCCCACCGTTCCCTACACAGATATCCATCGGTATTTTTTCCCAAAGCCCCCCCCAGTTTGCATTTTTTTGCTGCAGATAACTTTAGAAGGAGGCACTTCCTCCCTTCTCTACCCCTCACTGGCCATTGTTTTCCACAGGGGTGATGTAAAGACATAAAAAACTCACCTGACAGCCCCGTGTGGATCTCAGGACAGAACTCAGCAGCAGCTCTAATCTGCTCTGCAAAGATGAAACACGGCCCTCCAGGGCACAACACTGCGTGTTTAGGGGCCTTGTCTGTCTGGAGCACTCCAGCTTTATCTATTAGGATTTATCTTCTACCAATAAAAGCAGCAGTTCTGGGATAATTCAAGGTTTCACCAGAATCAATAGGATTTTCATGTGGTTCTCTGCACTGTTCCTTTTTAGGGCAGTGCCAGAAAAAAAGTGAAATAGAGAGAAGGGAAGGCAAGCAGAAATTCAGCAGAATTCCCCCAACTTCTGCAGCAGATAAGCAGGGCACAAAAAGCAGGCATTATCCTGAAATTGGATTTAAATTAGATTCCTCTTATCTTTCACCAAGACATAGATGTGATGTTTTAATTATTTCAGGTGAAATGCTACTGGAAATTCATGTGAAACGATTCAAATTCAAATGCAGGGAGAGCTCTCACATTTCCCTTGCTATGAATGTGTTCACTGGGAGCAGCTGGCTTGGAAAAGGAGAGAAGAGGTTGGAGAGCTCCATCCCTTTCTCCCTGGGGACAGCAGTAGGAATACACCTGCTTGCACATTAATGCACGGTTACAACACTTTGGAGATGGGTAAAAATCCAGAGGTTGCAACAAAGGATATTTTTGATTACTCAAGTTCTTTGGGAACTGTCTGGTGGCAAAAGCTGGATACCTGGAGGCAATTGCTACGTCACCAGCTCCCTCTTTTTCCAATCATGGCATGGAGCCAGGGATTGGCTGCTGATTGACTTCATTTACAAATAATTACAGAGCAGCTGCCTTACCATGCCATGGGTTCATCTAAAACCAGACTGAGATACTGGCTGTAGCCTATTTTGAGTGAAAGAAACCCTGCAAAAATCAGAAAATCTCCCTCAAACCCCTTAACAAATCCTCTCTGAAATCCGTGTGGAAGATTTCGTGTGTTTTATCTCTTCAGGCTGCTGATAAACCAAAGTATTCCCATTGTATTCCCTAAAGTCATGGAATGGTTTGGGTTGGAGGAACCCCAAAGCTCCAAAATTCCATCCAGTGCCATGTCAGGGACACCTCCCACTGTCCCAGGCTGCTCCAAGCCCCAGTGTCCAGCCTGGCCTTGGGCACTGCCAGGGATCCAGGGGCAGCCCCAGCTGCTCTGGGCACCCTGTGCCAGGGCCTGCCCACCCTGCCAGGGAACAATTCCTGCCCAATATCCCATCTAAAACTATTCTCTTTTTACCACCTCTCTTTTTTACTTCTGAGAGCTAAAGAGAGAAGTCAAGTTTAGAGTCAGATTCCCAGACTGGTCTCCTGAAGGCTCAGGGAGCTTGAAGAGATCCAGAATCCCCCACAATTTCATCACAGCTGATCAGTGACAGATAAATCTGAGGTTCTTTCAGCAGAACCAGTCCTGAGCTTTCATAAAAACTGATTTTTGCTGCTCTGGGGAGGAGGGCTCAGGAACACCTTCCCTGCCTTGGGAAGGGCGATAACGGGATAGGAACTGGGGAGAGGGGTAAGGAGAGAGACCCCATTCTCTCTAGGGCTTCCACAGTCCTGGTGAAGAGCCAAGAGATTCCTTCCCTGTTCACAAACTTCCTCCTCCCTCAGCTATTCCCTGCAGTTGGGACATCCCACCTGCTCGGAGGCAGCTGTTGGATGAAAGGAAGTAGGGATGGGATTGCCCCTGGCGGAATAACCCACTAATCCCAAGACATGACACAACAAACCCCTCATTCCCACTCTCCAGTTTCATCTTCCTCCTCTCCCCAGGGTATTTGTAGGGCTGAGATCCTCATCCCTGGAGCAGTCCAGCCTTTTCCACGGAGCTTATGGCTCATTTTCCCAACCACAGCAATTTCACAGCTCAGTTTCCCTTTCCTAACCTTGCTCAGGCTGCTCCTTGTTTTTCATCCCAAGGCTTTCTGGCGTGTGCCTCAACATTCCAGTTGAGAAACGATGGCCCGAGGGCCACCAAAACCACAGCTTCGGCTTTTTTCCTCACAAGAGATTCATTCATAAATCTCAATATTAAGTAAGTTGAGCAATTATTTGTCCATTTTTATAAGCATTCGCCTGAATCACCCATGCACACACCCAGGGCCAGGCAGGAAGTTTCCACCATACTGCTGGCAGGTATTTTAATAAAAGCTCCTAAATTGCTTTATTTTTCATTAAATAATATTAATAAATTAATAATGTTTGGTCATTGGAAAGAAATATGACAGCAGGTTTGCTCTTGGATATTTATAAATGCACTGGAAGATCATGGAATACCAACATGAGTTGGGTTGGAAAAGACCTTCAAGCTCATCCTGGTCCACCCCTGCCATGGGCAGGGACACCCGGACATCCTGGGATAGTGGAAGGTGGCAGGGTATGGAACTGGAGGAGCTTGAAGGTCCTTTCCAACCCAAACCGTTCCCTATCCCGTGATTCTACACCCAGGGAATTACTCAGACACCAACAGAATTGGCACAATATAAAACCTCCTTAGAAAGGAGAAAGAGATTTTATGTGAAGCTGCTTGAAATTAAAATGATAATAACCCGTCTCCTTTCCATCTCAGACATTTTTTTCCTAATTTCTTTTTAAGAAATGTAAGAAAAGCAGCCCTTTTCTATCATTTTGCAGCAGAACATCTCAACTTTCAGCTGGAAAAGGTGATGTTCTACCAGGTGGTTTTATTCTGTATCCAGGAGGTCTCGGCCAGAGTGCAGGATCCTGTGTTGCACATCACATTTCCTGGAAGTAAGAACCAGCTGGAGCGCGTCCAGAGAGCTGCTCCTGCAGCATCCACCTGGAATAACCCCATTCACCCATTCCAGGTTACCTGAGAAGGGCTGGGCAGAGGAGACACATGATAACCATCCTCCAAGTGATGAAAACCACTAGGAACCAGATCCCACGTTCTGCAGGAGCAGGATAAGGAGTGACAGGGAGTTTTTAACAGAGAGGTGAATACTGGGAGAGGTCCAGGGAAGTCTCCAGCCGTCTGCAACTCAGATGTTGCAAGAATCTCATCCACCTACGACTCGGAGAAGATTATTCTTCGATTCTCCAGCCCACCATGACTCACTCACCTGTTTAAACCTTTCTTTACCTCTTCCTAATCAGAATTCCTGGATGTGGGACACCCCACAAGGCACGGCCGCTTGGGAAGCAGGGCAATGGGAGCAGATGTTGCTGGTGAATCAGTTCTCCTTCAAGCATAGGCCTGTAAAGCGAGAGGGAAGGATGAAGAGCTCAGCCTGCCCTGGGAGCAGCCAGCTCTGAGCTTCAATCACAAGCAGATCAGAGAATCGTGAAATATTCCAAGCTGGGAGGGATCCATAAAGATCATCAACCCCTGGCCCTGCACAGACACCCCAACAACCCCAGCCTGGGCATCCCTGGCAGCGCTGTCCAAACGCTCCTGGAGCTCTGGCAGCCTCGGGGCCGTGCCCATTCCCTGGGGAGCCTGGGCAGTGCCCAGCACCCTCTGGGGGAAGCACCTTTCCCTCATCTCCAGCCTGCCCTGGCCCAGCTCCAGCCGCTCCCTGGGTGCTGTCCCTGTCCCAGGGAGCAGAGATGGGACCCTGGTGAGGTCTGACCTCAGTCTCCTCCAGTGAACAATCCCAGTTCCCTCAGCCTCTCCTTGTATGGCCCTTCCCCATCCCCATGTTCCTCCTTTAGACCATCTCCAATGGATTTAGATCCTTTTATAACCCGCAGTTCTCCTCCCCACCCTGCCTTGCTAAAGCCACCTGAGCCTACCATCCCTAGGGATGACTTCCTCTGGCAAAGAAAGCTCCCAAGTTTGTCTCTGAGGGGCAGCACAAGCCAGGTGTGCTGGGAAGAGGAGAAGCACAGGTGTAAAGAGGAGTGTAGAGGTGACATTCCTATGGGATTAACCATCACTTCCTCCTTCCCAAGCAGGCTGCAGAGAACACGCAGCAAGGTGCCTCCGAGGGATGATTACAAAGGCGTTCTCCCGAGCTGCTCACCCCACACACATCCTTCCAATCATACAGCTCCAGTGAAAGGTTTGCTCTGAATCACTGACAGATCTCATATCTTACCACATCCCAATTGTGGGAAGAAATTCTGCTGGAATTAGACTGGGATTTACAGAATGATACCAGGGTGCTGATAGTTCCCTCAGGGACACTTTGTGGCACTGGGGCAGACACTCTCTTTTGTCACTGTGGCATGGAAAGACAGAATTCGAAGTGGTGGGTTTAGAAATGCTTCCCCAGCCAGGAAAAAAGCCGGGGGAAGAAAACCGGCCTCAGGAAATAAAAATATATGTAAGACAATTATTTTTAAGTATTTACAAGGGGAAACAGTCCAACGTGGGTCCTTTTGAAAGAGCTCATTGCAACTCTAAAGCAACAAATTTGAGCATTTCTCTAAAAGCAGAAAGTGGGAAAGGTCTCAAAGAGGAGCCAGAGGGAAGTGGGGCAATGGTGGAGCTTTCAGTCCTGTTTAATTTCAGTCCTGTTCAGTGATGAGCTGGATGAGGGGATCAAGTGCAGCCTCAGTCGGTTCAGGAGAACACCAGGCTGGGTGGGAGTGTGGGTGTGCTGGAGGGCAGGAAGCTCTGCCGAGGGATCAGCACAGGCTGGATCCATGGGCTGAGGTTCAGCAAGGCCAAGTGCCGCGTCCTGCCCTGGGCTCACCCCAAGCCCTGCAGCTCCAGGCTGGGGCAGAGGGGCTGGAAAGCGTTAGGAATGACTTTTGAAGGTTGGCTTTCGCCATATGTTGTATTAATTATGAGTTCTATTATAGGTTATATTAGGGACTATAATGTTGGGTATTATGATATTATCCGGTGGAAATATCAAAGGTCTAATATACATGTTAAAGGTTTAATGCTGTCGGGGGGGCTTTGGTGGTACAGGTTTGGTTTGGCGGCGGCTGGGTGGGTTTCTGTGGCAGTGCCCGTTCTGTGGGGAGCGAGCTGCTGCCGGCCGGGCTGCGGGAGCAGCGCCATGAGAGGAGCGAGGGCAGCGCTGACCGCCGCAAACGCCGATCGCCTCAGCGGCAGAAAAGCGCGGGCTCGCAGGAGATTGACAGCGGGGCGTGGCCACGCAAGGCCCGGGGTTGCTGCGCCTCAGGCGCGAGGCGGGAAAAGGCCGATCCGCCGCGTCCGGAGCGAGCCTCTGGCAGCCCGCTGGGCTCGCAGCGCTGGCCTTCGGCTTTGCGAATGGGCTTTTTGCGTTCTCAGTAAATTTTAATAACTCATATCCATTGCGGATCTGGGTCGTTTATAACAAAAGGGCCCGTCGGGAAAGGCCCTGGGGGTGCTGTGCCAGCGGCTGGACCGGAGCCCAGGGGTGCCCAGGGGGGCACGAGGCCAATGGCCGCTGGGCTGGGCCAGCCATGGGGTGGCCACAGGCCCAGGGCAGGGCCCGTCCCCTGTGCTGGCCCTGCTGAGGGACCTCAGGGCTGTGTCCAGTTCTGGGCCGTCCTGGCCAGAGAGCCCTGGAGGGGCTGGAGCGTGTCCAGGGCAGGGAACGGAGCTGGGAAGGGGCTGGAGCCCCAGGAGCTGCTGAGGGAGTTTTTAAGCCAAGGTTAAGAGTGGGAAAGTGCAGCTGAATCTTTCTGAATGCTTACAGCCCTTTTGCATTTCATCTGGTGGGTCTCAGGTGGATTTCAGACTAATTACCTCAGAAGACACCTGCTCACAGCTTAGGAGCATTTCTGTAGCTCTGGAGTACTCAGAGTTTAAGAAACCTGATCTTTTAAGTCTACAAAACCATGTAGTCCACAGAAATGCTTAATAGGAAGCAATCAATGAATTCTAGTATTAAATAGAATTAAAAAGTTGCTTCCTGAACTGCAGCGAGGAGCTCATTGCCTTAAATCAATAAAACCTTTCCAAATTTTGCAGTGCAGAGCAGGAGCTGGATTTTGTAGCTTGAAACACTCCCCTATTCTCTTTTTCTTCTTTCCTCCGTTGCCTCCCTCTACCTCATGGATTGTATTTAAGTGATCATCGTACTCTGTCTGCAATGCAAAAAAACTTTCTGCTGTTTGGTTTTCCACTTAATCACAGAATCCCAGGATCACTGAGGTGGGAAAAGCCCTCCCAGCCCATGGAGTCCAAGCTGTGCCCGATGCCCACCTTGTCCCCAGCCCAGAGCACTGAGTGCCACCTCCAGCCCTTCCTTGGACACCTCCAGGCATGGGCACTCCAAAGCTCCCTGGGCAGCCCCTGCCAAGGCCTGAGCACCCTTTCCATGCAGAAATTCCTGCTGCTGTCCAAGCTGAGCCTCCCCTGGCCCAGCCTGAGGCCCTTTCCCCTTGTCCTGTCCCTGTTCCCTGGCAGCAGAGCCCGACCCCCCCGGCTGCCCCCTCCTGTCAGGGACTTGTGCAGAGCCACAAGGTCCCCCCTGAGCCTCCTTTGCTCCAGGCTCAGCCCCTTTCCCAGCTCCCTCAGCCGCTCCTGGGGCTCCAGCCCCTTCCCAGCTCCGTTCCCTGCCCTGGACACGCTCCAGCCCCTTAGTGTCCTTCTAGTCGGGGTCCCAAAATAGGGTTTTGTCTCCTGCCTGGAAGATGTGGCCACGTCCGGGCTTCATCTGTGACCTCTGGATCAGACTGAGGGCTCTCACTCCTGACCTCCAGGCTCACAGTGTCCTCTCAAGGTTTGATATTTATCTTATACCCATCCCAACCAGAGCAGTTTGGGAAAATCCCAGGGGATCTCGGAGCTATCCCGCAGAGAAGGGGCAACCTCTGTGCATTCCCACGGGTCTGGGAGCCAGGATGGAGCTGCCATTACCTTTAGTTACAAGTGATTGTGCCGCGCTGGATTTTTAGGCACCAGGAGAAATAAGAGAGATTGGGAAGATCAGGAATGTTCAGGCTGTGGAATGAGCATGGAAATGCAGCCCAGGGGATATTGGTCAGCAAATTAAATTGCTTTTGGCAGCTGCCAACCCGCTCGTTTTGCTGTTCCCATTTTTCACCACCAGCTCGATCACCTCTGCCAGCCTTACACCACCACCTCAATTTTCTCTTCCCGGACTTCATCTCTTCTCCTTGTCTCACGCACTTTGCCCGAACAACAGGAATAAATTATTCCATGGGATCTTCATGCCCATCTGTAGACACAACAGCAACAGAGACACTTCTCACAGCCTTAGTGATGCACACAGCTAAACCTGAATCACTGCTGAACACAAAAACACACACCAGCCTTGTCTGAGGAGCTGCAGCACCTCTGGAAATCATGAACTGATCAGCAGCAGCAGTGCAAGTTCCTTGTTTTCCTAGGAGCATTAATATTTAGGTCTTCCTGCCTGAAACATTTGGAAAGCCTCGTTAAAAAAGTTGTTGGACAAGCCAGGCTCCGCAGTGTCTGTTTGGAAATCCAGCCCTTCCAGCACAGGAAAAACCACACATGGGGCAGAAAGGATAAAATCCACTTCAAAAGGAGCAACTAAGGGTTTCAGCACCACCGTGGTCCCCAAGTGGATCAAGCAAGCACAGGATGCACCATGTTGTTGGAAAAAAACAAGGAGCAAGGCATGGCACTGATTAGCAGCTCTGAGGAGGCAGCACAGGGAATTTGTGCTAAGTTTGTGTAGCTTGAGTTTGGTGAGGGGTGGTTAGGGGATGTGGCAGGGATTGCAGGGGTTGGCAGGACACTCCAGGAGGTCAGCCCACCTTCCTAATGGCCCTCCTTCAGAGCAGCAAGGCTTTTTGGCCTCAGAGACCCTTTGCAGAGGCTGATTTCTCACCATGACACATCGCTGAGCATTAAAGTGGGGATTTGCACCAAACTGGATCAAAAAACCAAGGAGATTTTGCCCTGGCAGCTGGGTAAGTGTGAACACACACCTCTGGATACTCTTGGAACCACAAGCTCTGCAGTTGCTATTGAAATCTATGGCTCAGCTGATGAGCAGGAGGGAGGAACACCAAGTTGGAGATGTCTATATTCCAGAGGGTCATCAGAACTCTCAGAACAAGGAGTTTCCTCGTCAGGAACAGCCCTGTAGCCTTTGGGGACTGCTGCTTGTGCCACCCCTGCCATGGCAGGGGCACCTTCCACTGTCCCAGGCTGCTCCAAGCCCCAATGTCCAGCCTGGCCTTGGGCACTGCCAGGGATCCAGGGGCAGCCCCAGCTGCTCTGGGCACCCTGTGCCAGGGCCTGCCCACCCTGCCAGGGAACAATTCCTTCCCAATATTCCATCTGTCCCTCTGGCACTGGGAAGCCATTCCCCTTGCTGGGGCACTCCATCCCTTGTAAAAAGTCCTTCTCCATCTCTCTCCTCAGCTCTCTAAATGTCCTCAGGAAGTCACAACACATTCACTTGGCAAGAGGGAAGGATGAAGAGCTCAGCCTGCCCTAGGAGCAGCCAGCTCTGAGCTTCAGTCACAAGCAGATCAGAGAATCGTGGAATATCCTGAGCTGGGAGGGATCCGTAAAGTTCATCAGCTCCTGTCCCTGCCCAGACACCCCAACAACCCCAGCCTGGGCATCCCTGGCAGCGCTGTCCAAACGCTCCTGGAGCTCTGGCAGCCTCGGGGCCGGGACCATTCCCTGGGGAGCCTGGGCAGTCCCTGGCAGCCTCTGGGGGAAGAGCCTTTCCCTCATCTCCAGCCTGAGCCTGCCCTGGCCCAGCTCCATGTTCTTTTGAAGTTTGTTCAATTTCTTCATTGGGAAGGTTTTAGATCCTACAACTGGCACATGAATCCCAGACAATTCCTGGGTCTTGGTTTCATCCTCACAGACTCATCTGTCTGAGCTGATTGCATTTACCAGGTGTTTTTCCATTTGAAACAAAGTTTGTTGGGTGTTTTTTTCCCAAAGGAATTGGAAAGAGATGAAGCCAACCCTCTGGAGAGCCAGGGGGATTTGTGAGTCCTGTGGGCCAACCTTGATTCCTGTTTATCCTCCCTGCACAGATCGTCTCTGTCTTGGGGGACCCTTGACCTGCATAATGCCCACAGAATTAGGAGGAAAGTAAGAAAGAGAATTTCATTTAAAACAGATCCCATTTAAAAGGAATTCGGTGGCAAATCCAGCCACGTAGGGAGAATGACTCTGCAAATAGGTGACAGTAATTAATGGTCAGACTTGATCATCTTAAGGTCTTTTCCAACTTAAAGAGTTCTATAATTCCATGATCCCTTCCTGGAACAACCTTATTGTTAAGAGCTTTTAGGTGTTCTAAACACATCTTGATATGAAGATTTTTACAAAGGAAAAGTAAAAGTTGGAGACAAGATAAACTCTTGTTGGGAACACAACCTAAACAAAACTTAGGCAAAACAGTGAGGTGCTAATGGCTGCATAGACTGATAATTAAATTATTAACAGTGGTTGTTCTCATATTTAAGTTTTTACTTCACTGACCTGTAGTCACCTACATATGTTTTTTGAGGTTGACCACTCATCTTCTGCCATAACATGATCTTTATCGAGTTTACCAAAATGGATATTATTTTTCTTGCTAGCTGAGGTGGTTGAAATTCACTGCTGGGTTGGATCAAGCTGCAATTTCAGCTTCCCATTTTATAAAAGCTGGACTGCAGCAGTCAGAACTCTTCACTGCTTTCTTTGCATGGCAGGGTAGCAAATTCCTTTATCCCAGAAGTGACTGTCAAGATCAAATTTAATCTCAGGAGAAGTAAAGTGCACAGCTCAAGCCAGGCAATAGAACAGAGCTCTTCTTCCATGTTTCCCTTTTCTCCCTGTGCTCCTTTAGCACTACAGTTTCCTGTAAGAACTGGAATTAATCTCTGAAAATATTGTGTTCACTGATAATCTTGTAAAATCTTTCTGCAGTTGGTTTGCAGGCAGAACAATTCTAATTTTTTTTAATTAAGGTATCCAACTATCACAATTCTGGCCTGTAATTAAGTCCTTTACAAGTTCCTAATCTTTATCTGTAGGCTTGTTTTCAGGGCCTTCCTAAATTTGCCATTCTCCTTGTGATTCATGTACCAAAGACAAACATCTTGTAGGAATATTTTGGAATTTTTAAGCAAGGAATATGTGGCTAATTCACCACCAAAGCACAGACCCCTTCATGTGGGGAAAGCACAGTTGGTGCTTTTAGGGTCCTGCATGCTTGGAAGTGAGGGCAGCTTGAGCCACGTGCTGATCCTGCAGCCTTCCAGCTGAGAACGATGTCCCAGAAGAGCCAGAAGTGACCTGGGGTCCCCAGCAGAAGGAGGACATGGAGCTGTTGGAATGAGTCCAGGGGAGGCCGTGGAGGTGATGAGGAAAGGCTGGGAGGGCTGGGATTGCTCAGCCTGGAGAGGAGAAGCTCTGGGATGACCTCACTGTCACCTTCCAGCACCTGAAGGAGCTACAGGAAACATGGAGAGAGATTCTTGACAAGGGCTGGAGGGACAGGACACAGGGAATGGCTTCCCAGTGCCAGAGGGCAGGGCTGGATGGGATATTGGGAAGGAATTGTTCCCTGGCAGGGTGGGCAGGCCCTGGCACAGGGTGCCCAGAGCAGCTGGGGCTGCCCCTGGATCCCTGGCAGTGTCCAAGGTCAGGCTGGACATTGGGGCTTGGAGCAGCCTGGGACAGTGGAAGGTGTCCCTGCCCATGGCAGGGGTGGCACTGGATGGGCTTTGAGGTCCCTTCCAACCCAAACCATTCTGGGATTCTGTGATTCCAGTGCTGGGTTTTGCCACATCTCAGTTTTCACAGCATCATGGAATGCCCTGCCTTGGAAGGGACCCACAAGAGTTCCAGCTCCTGGCCCTGCACAGGACCACCCCAAACTTTTGTGCTGTTTAAGCTGGTGCTTCCCTAAACCCTTCAGTCCTTCTCCAGCCCTCCCAGCCATGCAGTACCTGCTCCAAACCCTCACACCACACTCCTGCAGCATCCCATATTCCCAGCTGTCCCAACCCCTGGGCTCTGCCTGCAGCACCTAGATCACTCCGAGACTGATTTCGCAACGCTCCTGGAATTTCCATCCTGTCATTCCACGTGTTGGCTGCACCCCCAAATTACAACCAGCCCTCCTCAAAGCAGGTTTGGGGCTGTCCACAGCTGTTGTTCCTGTTCCCAAATCCAGCTTGGGTGCCTCTATTCTGAGTCCAGCCTCATTCAAGAGACAGGATTTGGGGTGAGAAAAGCGGAATTCGTCACAGGTCAGAGTGGGGATTGAGACCAGGCCACTCCTCAGCAACAAACAGCTGCCTTGGGGACTTCCAGCACACATGGGCTGCTGTTATCCTCTGGGAGACTTTTTGGAAGTGGAGGCTCATTAACATCAGGGCAGGCTGCAGCATCTGGCCACAAGAACATCAATTAGCTGCCTACCAAGTTCTCCAGCAGCAAACAAAGGCAGACTTCCAGCACTCAAACCAAACGGGTTTGTAAAAGGAATCGGCTACAAGCTCAGGCAGTCGGTGCCAAGTTAGCTCTGTGTTCACCAGGTTTGCAACAAGAAACAGAGGAAATGGGGGTTTGGCTTTCTAACAAAGGAACATCCTTTGGGACCTAAAGAAAGGAAAAAAAATCATTTCCTGTCTGCCACTTCAGCTGAGGATGCAGAGCTGCTCTGGAGAAATCTTTTTTCCCTCAGAAAAAAGTGACACTGCTGTACTTACCCTTCCTTGGATCGTTGCATCTTTCTGCACCCAATTTCCATTGGCTCTGCCTGGGGACAGCCCTGTTGAAGCTGCTGTAATTGGAAACAACTCAAAAGGAAACACAGAGGAGTTCCATGGAAGTGATGCTATCATTCAAAAGCATTCCAGCAGCTGGGAGCACCTCGGAGATGTTCCTGAGCCTTGGGAGTTAGAGGCACCCAGAGTGATCTTTAAAACCAGGGGAACAACCCAAGGCAAAGAAGATCTGCAGCACAGGAATGAGCTAAACCTACTCCCAAGGAATTCCAGGATTTGAGTTGTTCCTCTCCACTGTCAGCAGAATAATGGGAACTCATCCCTGGAAGAACAAAAATCCATGGCCAAAGCCTTGACTGCAGACACGTTGCTGACACCCCTGCCACGATTTGGGTGCTGAGCTCACTGCACTTCACCCTTTCCTGCTCTCCAGTTCCTCTTGGCTGGCAGTGGGATTTTTGGGGGAAAGCAGAAAGCTATCCCAAAGGTAGAAAAAAGTGGGATTTTTGGCACTGGCTTGAAGCAAAGATACATCAGCCCCCGCCTTTGAGATGCCCCAGAAATGTGGCCACAGCGGCAATTTAGAACCTCTTCTTTGCTAAGCATCAGCAGCAGCAGCATCCAGACTCACTGGGATGCATCAGCTTTTCCACAGGGTGCTCTGTCCATACCACAGGACATTCCCATGATCAGGGCTTGGGACATTTGGATGACCAAGAGGATCAGCTGTCCCTCTGCCCAGCTGTTCAACATCTGCTGCCCAGGTGCTGCAGGAACAGCAAAGCCACGGCACTCGGGATGCAGCAGCTCGGGCTGGCAGCTCTGGAATGCCCAGATGGGCAGTGGCAGCTCAGGAGTGCCCAGCTCATCCCGAGGCAGCCTGGAGCCAGCCCTGACCCTCACCTGCTCCACACAGAGTTTCTGCCCAGAGGATATTGGACTAACACTGCCAAACTGCTGATCTGATAACAAAAAGAGCAGGAACAGCAGAGAATCATGGAAAGAGTTGTGGAATGGGCTTGGAAGGGATGTCAAATTTCATCCCATTTCACTGCCTGCCATGGGCAGGGACACCTTCCACTGTCCCAGGTTGCTCCAAACCCCATCCAGCCTGGCCTGGAGCACTCCCAACACCGACGCAGAGTCAAACTTCTGCCTGTCCTGTGGTTTTATGAATGACTGATACCAAATTACACTGAAGGGGTTAAATGAGGCTTTTAAATGAACTTAGACCGGGTTTAACCTGGTGACCACAGAGCAAACTTGGCATCAGGTGCATGATCCTGCAGCCTGTTTCTTTTACAAACCAATCTGGGTTTCTGCAAGGTCTCTCTGTGGGTTTCACATGGCAAATATCAACAGAAAACTGTTTCTAAGCAGAATTCTGCAGTCAAATTCAATGAAATTTTGCTTAATCATACATAAGCCTGAAAGGATAAAAGCAAACCAGGCAGAAACAGGCCAAATACTGAGAAGGATCTTATCCAAGCAGGAATTTATTTGGGATGGACTAAAAGCCACAGAGACCGAAGGAGGAGAATTAGTAAAACCCAAAGAAAGCAGAAGGCAGCGGTCAGCAGCTCCCTGCCAAGGAGTAGGGACTGGCTCCCTGTGTGTGCACTGCCTGCAAAAGAAGCACTGAAAGCTGTGAGCATGGAAACAAACTGGATTATCCGAGGGGATCCAGCAGCAGCAGCAGCCCCAGGCTCACTGGGATTGTGAACCCGAGGTAATGATTGTAAGGTCTAAAGTCAGCAGCAGTGACCTCACAAACACCCTGGAGCATTAAAGCAGGACCAGTGCTGCCATCCTGCAGCAATTCCAGCTTTTCCGCCTTAAAACATCCCTGCCTCTGGCTGCAACCAGCATTCCCACTGTGGGGTGTGTGGGAAGGCATTCCCAAAGAACATGGAAAAAGGGAGGTTTGCAAGTGTGTTTTCACAGTCTTGCAAGAAACACTCAAAGTTCAGGGATCTGTGGAAAGAATTCCAGAATGGTTTGGGTTGGAAGGGACCTCAAAGCCCATCCAGTGCCACCCCTGCCGTGGCAGGGACACCTCCCACTGTCCCAGGCTGCTCCAAGCCCCAATGTCCAGCCTGGCCTTGGGCACTGCCAGGGATCCAGGGGCAGCCCCAGCTGCTCTGGGCACCCTGTGCCAGGGCCTGCCCACCCTGCCAGGGAACAATTCCTTCCCAATATCCCATCTCTCCCTGCCCTCTGGCACTGGAAAGCTGTTCCCCCTCATCCCGTCATTCCAGGCCCTTGGAAATAATCCCTCTCCATGTTTTATGTGGGTTCCTTTAGGCCCAAACCTCTCCCACCTTCTATCCCAGGATGAGATCCTGGGCCACAGCCTGAACCCACACTGGTGCCGGTGGAACAGAATTCCATGAGACATCCATGAGAAGCCTGGCTCCCGTTTGGCTCTGGTCTACCCTGGAGAAGCTCATCCCCAAGTGTGGCTTGCGGCTGATGAGGAATTTTGATTGAGGTTAACTAAGGGCATTTACGCTGTGGAGAACCTGTAACATTTGCCGTCTTCACATTATAAAAAAAGAGAGGAAAAATTTGCATTCCAGGCCCAGGCAGCTGGAATTTGACTGGATTTTTGACACACTGAAGTTTCTGCACCTGATCCTTGAAGAGCTGTTGGATAAATAGAGGTGCTTTATTAACAACAACGCAAGCAGCCCTCGGAAATCCTCTTGGAAAAGGAGCAGCTTGGACACACGGAGATTCATTCCAGCCCCTTGCATGCCAAGGATTTAGGAGGATGTTGCTGTGCCTCAGCCAGCAAGGGTGAGGGGGAATTTGAGCTATCTCCTGAGGGAATCTGATGATGCAAGAGATGCTCCGTTAATGAGCCACTTAACTGGAAGCAGCTCGACGTGAAAGGCCGATGTCAAGGACTGCAGGAAGCTTTTCCTGCTGATTCATGTGGATCTGGACCTCTGCACCCAGAAACCCCCTTGCACCCTGCTCATTCATCCAGCTCCAGCTTGTCCAAGCACTCAGCTGCTTCCAGGAACCGGGAGTTTGGCAAGACTCAGGCTGACACTTTGGGCTTCTTCATTTTTGTAGGAAGAAAAGAGGAGAGATTTTTTTCTTTCTCATTACGATTGTGCAGTTCAGCTCATTTTGTTTCTCTCTCCCCATAAATCGCAGGGATTTGGGGTAGAAGAGATTTTCCAATCAGAAACTGAGGCATTTAATTAGGGAGACATTGAAGTTGGTGATATTTATTGCCCAGCTAAACCTGGAGTTGTATATTCTGTGTAGTCCATAACATCTAGGGAAGGCATTTTCTGTATCACCTCCAGTTGCTGCCAGAACCTAAAACAATGCACCCCAAAGCTTCATTTTGCCGTGGTTATAAAAATCTGGGCTGGCCAGCTGGATTTCTTTTAGAGGCCATGCGCTTCAGAGTAGAGTTCTGTATTTATTGGGGGAAAAGGGACCTTAAAGCCCATCCAGTGCCACCTCCTGCCACGGGCAGGGACACCTCCCACTGTCCCAGGCTGCTCCAAGCCCCAATGTCCAGCCTGGCCTTGGGCACTGCCAGGGATCCAGGGGCAGCCCCAGCTGCTCTGGGCACCCTGTGCCAGGGCCTGCCCACCCTCAGAGCCAGGAATTGCTTCCCCATATCCCATCTAATGCTTCTCTCTTGTGGCCGGAACGCATTCCCCCTTGTCCTGTCACTACAACACTTTTGCCTTTCACATTCAGAAATAGCACCAAATATTTTTTATTTTATTTCTTGCCTCCCTGTTCCCCAAAACAAGAGAATTTGTAACTCCCGCTGCTTGGCCCAGAAGACAAAAGTGATAAAAGCAACAGAGTTTGGGTTGAATCCTTTTTTCCAACAGGAAGTGACTGAATAATTGCACTTTATTAAAAAATAAATGAATAAAAAAGAGAGAAAGGGAAGGGTTTGATGGGTTCTATTCTACCCCTGATTGATAATTAAGACCTCAGATGTCTGAAGGACTTAAAGTTTGCTACAGTTTAGGATGAGACATCAGATTTGGCACCTCTGGCCCAGACCTGAATTTGCTGAGGCAGCTCCCGGAGGATTTTTGCTGCCTGTAAAACACCTCCTCCTCTCGCAGCTCCTTCCTTCTGCAGCCCCACAAGATCAAAGTATAAGGAACAAATGGAACCATTTCTTTACAGCTTCAAGGTAAACCTAATTTGCTCTAAAGCTGCAAAAAGCAGCGAGGAGCTGCTTTTCCCTTGGTTTCTGCACCAGGAACTGGAGGGATGAAGGAAGTGCATCCACACAGGGCAGCTGGAGCTGGGAGGTGGCAAAACTCGGGTCAGATTTCACGGATTAAAGTAGACTTGGAATTGTGGGTGTTTGCACTTCGGGACTTCTCATCTCCAGCCAGGGTGAAATGAAGATCAAAAGGTCCCTCATCCCAGTTTTTGGCTCAGGGTCAGCCCCGGGAGCAGACAGGTCAGAATAAAACAGCTCTGAGGTTCAATTCCTGCACTGGCAGGTTCAGGAAAGGTGAGAGGAGATGGATCTGCTGTCCCTGGGATCTGCAGTCCCAGAAGGAAAACAATTACAGGTGAGGCTGTGGCTAGTGGGGTTCAGGACCTACACTGGGAAAAAGCTGGATAAAATGGAAAGAAAATGGGAAAAAAACCCCCTTGTACTGATAAAAAGCATTGGAGTGTGAGAGGCAGAGAGCAGGACAGGTGCTGGAGGTTGATTTTCTTGGCGACATCTGCTCCTGCCTCGCCTCAGCCGCTCTGGTTACACCCTTCTGCCACCAACCCCAACCACCCATCAGTCCCAGCCACAGCCAGTATTCCCAAGACATTAAAGAAGGAGAAAGGGAATCTCCATCAATAAGCCCCAAACCAGACAATCCCTGATACCCCTCAGGTTCACACAAGGACTGCCTGTTGCACTGCAGTTTTTGGTCATGCTTGAGCCCTTCCCATTTACCTTTATTCCCATTAATTTATTTATTCATTCACTATTCCCATTTATTCTGCAACAAAAAGTCCTCTTCTTCCAGCCCAAATGTGCTGTCAAGGACTTGGGAATAACTTTTATATTTTACAGCGCTTGGGCTTTGAAGAATTAAAGAGGAGGATCTTTCACCTGACACGTTACCAACAAAGTATTTTAGGTAAAATACATGTTCAGGACGGGGAACTTGGATTATCAGGCTTCTTGTGGGGTTTAATGCATTTCCACAGTCCCCAGGGAGTGTTTCTCTGCACCAGACACACTCATACACTGCAGGATGGAATGTGTTTGCGTTTCCAGGTTAAAAATTCCCCCTGTCCGGCCATTTCCCGGGAGTGCTTTGTGTTCGGGTGTCATCCAAACACCGCTAACGGTGAACGTTTGCAAATGCACTTCCCAGGACACAACATTCCCGCTCTGGAAAGGTCCACTGTCCTTCTCCAGCCTCCCAGGGGATTTTTCAGCACCTTGTAGTTGTGGTTTCCTACAGGACATGAGGCCAAAATCCAGATGGATTCAATTACCTGGAAACAGCCCCGGTACGCTCCGATTCCACTGGTTATTGTGTTGCTGCTTTATGGAAGGGAAATGTGGAATTAACACCCCCCACACCACTTCCAGTCCTGGAATATCGACCACGGGTCAATAGGATGGCCCTGGCAGCAAATCCAAGGTCATTCCCATCCACAGGGAGGTCACGGCAGGAGGTGGAACAGCAAATCCAGAGGGAAAAGCCTTAAAAAGAGCCCTGCTCCCCTCTGTTTAAAGTCCAGCACACACCGAGGGAGCAGTTAAACACAGATTTAACCCCCGTGGTGTTGTGTCCTGCTGTTCCAATGGTGTTGGAGTGAATAGGATATTCCTGTTGTTTGCAATCCTGGGATATTTTAGTGTCCTGGCACACCAGGCACTGGTGGGGTTTTTAGGGCATCTCTTTTAGGGCCTTAAAACATAATGTGGAAAAGAACAAAATGCTGCCACACCTGTAACATTTCAAACTGTGGGGGTTTTCCTGGTGCTGATATTCAGGTTTTCCTGGTGCTGATATTCAGGAGAATTTGTGTTATCAACAGCAAACGTTAATCACAAAAAAAAAAAAAAATTAAATAGAAGAAACAGCCCCAAAACATGGAAAAACATCCCAGATTTAATAAAATAAGAAATAATTTCTCAGTCAAAGAAATTGCCTCTGTGCATCTGGTTTATGTTGCATCACGATCAGAGAATTGAGGAGTCATGGAATGGTTTGGGTGGGAAGGGATGTAAATCCCATCCAGTGGGAAGGGACACCTTCCACTATCCCAGGCTGCTCCAGTCCGACCTTGGGCACTGCCAGGGATCCAGGGGCAGCCCCAGCTGCTCTGGGCACCCTGTGCCAGGGCCTGCCCACCCTCCCAGGAACAATTCCTTCCCAATATTCCATCTAAATCTCTTTTTTTTAGCCTAAAACCGTTCCTCCTTCTCCTATTAATCAACTCCTAACTGGGTTATTCTGCCCATCTGCCTCTTGCTGGTTGTTGATTCCCCTTTCCCACCCCTTCCACATTCTTGTCACGTTTCAGAACGGGTCATTATCCTGAGAAATCCAATATTTGCTCCCATCTCTCTATAGAGAGATGCTGGCACAGTTTGGGATTATTTGAAAGTGGAATGACATTTTTGCCGTGGATAAACCAGAAAAAGTTGCTGCAGAAAACCTTTGGAAAAGCTCATTCTGGTGAACCTGAGACCACAGTGAAGGAACTGAGGTCACTCCATGCTCCACATATCCACATATTAAACCCCAAACCTACACAAAACCCAAAGGTAACTTCCCCTGAGGCTTTTTCCCAGACTGGATCTCACTTTTCATCCTCTCAAAATTATCCTCAGCTTCCGATCTATGGCGGCAGAAAAAGAATTTCAGCCCCCTCCTCCTTCCACAGGCAGCAGCAGAAAAAGGAGAAAATTCGGTATTTTAATGCAGAGCAAAGTTTATGCATTTCGTGATCCCCCTCTAGTGACTTTTTTGGGAATACCACTATGGATAAAACTGAGGACACGCAGCCGGACCCTGGCAATTCCCTGTTCTTTTAAAGGACTGGGGTGTACGAAACCCAAGGATATTTTTCAAAGGAAATTAAAATGATTTTCGATAGAAAAGGATTCACGAAGTGGAAAGTTCACTCCTCCCCGTTAAGAGCAGCTGACCCCGAGTTTTCCACATCAGCAGTTTGGTCCTGAATTCCTGCTCCTTTTTCCCTTGGACACATTTTCCCTTGGCCTTGGCAGTCACCTTGTGGGGTTTCATAACTCCATGACACACTTCTGCCCTCATTTCCCAGGTAACCTTCCAGCTGTTTTTCCTGGGGGAAGGAGGACCTTGTTCTGAGCAGGAGAATCAGGTGCGAAACTTCCAGCTCTGGATTTCCTCAGGACAGAAAACTTGACCCATAATATACAATATATTTATGTCCAGACTCCAGGAATAGCCTCAGCATGGATGAATTTGGATATAACCCTCAAAAACCCCAAATCAGAGCTCATATCACGCTGGTTTGGAGAATTTTATTCTAATTTTTGAGCTTCATTTTTCCTCAGGCTTTAAATTCACCAGATGGCTTTAGGTTGATTGACTTCCTTGGTTTTATTGAGATGTCAGAATTCCTCAGAGTGGAAAGAAGGCATAATGCAAGGAAGACTCCCATGGGATAATATTTCCACAAGGAGAAACCACTAAAGGTCTAGGAAATGTCATCATTCCTCCCCTTAAAAAAATTCCTGGGAGTGTTTTCGAGAGGTGACACCTGAGACCAGGAGCCTGCACAGATACTCCCAGCTCCACAGGGAGGGAATGAACTGTTGAGTTCCAATCTCCATCAGCCCAATGGGAATGAGGGATTTAATTCTTTTTAAAAGCTGTCCCACTGCTTGGGTTATCCTGGTAGCCAGGTCTGACTGGAAAATCCCCCTAATTCCCAAATCCCAGTGTGCAATTTCTCTGGAATGCAGCAGCTGCTGCTTGCTATGATCTTTGGGATGTTAAGGGTTAAGTGACTTTTCCAAGGAACATTCTCTGGGAGCACAGCTTTTTCTGGCCTTCCCAACTCCAGCTTAAATTCTTGGGGTCAGCTGGGGAATTTCGGGGCTGCTGGACTGGAATCCTGGCCTCAAAGCAAAGGTCTTGAGCCCCACAATAAAGAAATCCCAGGGCTCACACAGAGCATCCGATTTCACCAAAGGAGGCCAGGAGAACTCCAGCACCCCAATATCAGGGAATGGTTTGGGTTGGAAGGACCTCAAAGCCCATCCAGTGCCACCCCTGCCATGGGCAGGGACACCTCCCACTGTCCCAGGCTGCTCCAAGCCCTAATGTCCAGCCTGGCCTGGAGCTGATTTGGTTGGTTCTAGGTGCCAGAACAGGTAAAAGCTGTTTGCACTGAGAGGTGCAGCCTGGGGGGATCTCCCAGGTCCCTTCCATCCCCATCCCATCCCCATCCCCATCCCATCCCACTCTAAATCCCTGCCCAGAAGCCTCTGGTAATTTTTCCAGACATTTTCTTACCACCCTCATTCCACCTCAGGTTTTATCCCATGTGAGGTGTTCCTCTCTGGTTTTTCCTCGTGCTGATGTTGGAAGTGACAGAACTGCTCCAGTTTTCCCCCATTTCAGTCTGCCTGCATTGTGGATTTATTCCAGTTCCCTGACACAGGACAGGGAAACAAATTATCCCTCGCTCCAGCATTTGGGGCACTCAGTTCCAGGGTATCCTGCACAATCTTAATTAGACCTGGTTTCACTGGCACAAAATCGCCTTTCTGGCCTGGCTAAATTTATTCCACAGCACTCCTCAATCTATTTGGCTCTTGCTAAACCCTCTCATCCCCTGTCCCTTCAATCACTGCACTTTGTAAATGATCAATTCCATCCCAGAGATGGAAAATTTACCTCAGTTCTGACTCCAGTAATTTCACAGGGGAACTGATGGAGTGATTCTCTTTCGGGAAGAAAAAGCAATTCTGCCTTGATTGTGATAGTTCCTTCCAAATGTAATTTCAGTTCTAATTTACGGCCTCTTTTGTGCCTTTCATACCTGTTCCATTTTTAAAATTGTGTCAATTCTAACAGAATCCATCAATTTATTTTGGGATGAGCTGTGATTCCAAAAGAGCAAATGATTCATTAGAAGGTTCAGCACCAAACCTGAGGAGAGCCAGAAGAAATAACTGTGAAATACGGTTAGGACATGGAATATCTGGGATGATTTCCAGTCAGATGAATCTAGGGAATTCTGCCACATCCATTCCTGTCAAAGGTGTTGCCAACAGGGTCACAGAATCCCAGATTAGTTCAGGTTGGAAGGGACCTTAAAGTTCATGTCATTCCACTGAAGACACTTTCCACTATTCCAGGTTGCTCCAAGCCCCATCCAAGTGATGAAATCCAGGAAGAATTATCCTAAAAACCGGTTGGGAAAGAGGTTCCAGCCCCATTTTGCAGCAGATATGGAAGAACGTGATGAATAAAGTGAATCCCCTAAGTTCAATGCCACAACAGAAAGGGAGAACAGCTTTATCTTCTCCCTTATCCTGAAGATCTGGAGTGATTTCCAAAGTGTTCCACTACTTTCTTGCAGTGGAATTAACTCTTTTAAATGGCTTTTTAAACGACTCGGCCCCACACCTCTGTGATCAAGGGTGTGTAATTGCCAGGTGAAAAGGCAGAAAGCCCAGGCTTAAATAATTGCTGGATCGTAAAACTGAGGATTTCATTCCCACTGCAGGAGTGGGAAAGTGCCTCTCTGGGAACCTGGAACCGCCCTCCCGAGGCTTCAGCCATCCCACTGATCAAGGGCTGGTCACACCCACACCCCTGATAAGGAGCTGCCCTTATCAGTGAGCAGTTGCCACCTTTTCCCTGAGATCAAGGGAGATTCTCGCTTTCGTGGAGGAGCTGTGAAAATGAGGCCAAGGACTCAGCCCCACACGATTTTCCCAGCAGGAAAAACAGTGGATGTTGTGGTGGGAGAATGTCCAGCAGCACCACGCAGGTGGAGCTTGGACCTTTCATACCATCACAGCCTGGACATGTCTCTGACCTCCTGAGCAGATCCTGCTGTTTGCTCCCACTGAAATCTGTCCTGTGGGATAGCATGACTCCAAAAAAGCCTCTCCTTACCTGCCCTGGGATTCCTGAGCACCCTGGGGGTTCCTCCTCCCCTTCTCCCCCGTAGTGAAGTTGCAAGAGGAGAGATCTCTTCACGTGCACATCACCTAGTTAGGATCCTCTGCTTGCTCTCCAATCCTGGATTTTCCATCCAGATGCTGTCCTGAAAATGGCACCAAACGATTTAGGATTGGTGTTTCCACGATGTAGATTTCCTGTGTGCTTTCTTACCAAAACACGTTACACAAATATCCACATTCATCGGTGCAGTGCAAGTCTGCTGATTAACGTGTGCACTGAGGTAAAAATCATGGAATTCCAGAATGGTTTGGGTTGGAAGGGGCCTTTAAGATGATCTCATCCCACGTCCTGCCATGGGCAGGGACACTTCCCACTGTCCCAGGCTGCTCCAAGCCCCAATGTCCAGCCTGGCCTTGGACACTGCCAGGGATCCAGGGGCAGCCCCAGCTGCTCTGGGCACCCTGTGCCAGGGCCTGCCCACCCTGCCAGGGAACAATTCCTTCCCCATATCCCATTTAAATTTCCCCTCTGTCACTCTGAACCCATTCCCTGTGTCCTGTCTCTCCAGTTCCTGCTGCAGGGTCCCTCTCCAGCTCCCCTGTATCCCTTCAGACTCTGGAAGGAGCTGTGAGGTCTCCACACAACCTTCTCCTCTCCAGAACATTCCCAGCTCTCCCTGCCAGCATCGCAGCCCAGCTGTGATCCAGTGGGTGGCATCCTGCCCATGGCAGGGGTTGGAATGAGATGGTCTTTAAGGTCCCTTCCACCCCAAACCCTTGTGGGATTCTCTGGTTCCATGATTTCCTCTTACAGGGATGGGCAATGCTTTTATTGGCCTGTGTCTCCAGCGCTGCTTTAAGGAGCTCTGGATGAACTCACCCCAGCTCCTGTGTGAGAGCTGAAGGCCAGAGCCCCATGTGGGGATCTTCACTCCCCAAATCAGAGCTGCCTCCTCTTTGAACTCCTTTTTTCGCTCTACTCTGGATTTAGCACCCCAGGAAATGCCCTTTCTCCTGCCTTTAATTAAGGGCAGCGAATGATTTCGCAGCCCTGCTCCTAAAAGTTGATTGTCTTGATTAAATTCCTGACCCTGTCAGGACAAATTTGATATTTGCTTTGCAGGAATTATTTCTCCCAAGATGCCTTTGATTGGTGTTAATGATGTTGTCTTCAATCTCTCACTGATTGCATCTGCCCAGATCCTTCCAGTCTCCAGCCCAGAGCGGCCTGTTCAGCTTTTTAAACACTGATTTTAATTTATTCCTCCAAAATGCCTTCAGTGGGGTAAAATTTAACAGGAATCAGTCTGAGCGAGTTGTGCCGGGGGAATATTAAGGAAAATCTCTTCACTGGAAGGGCTGTCAAGCCCTGGAAAAGGCTGCTCAAGGAATTGGAGTTCCCATCCCTGGAGATGTTCAAGAATGTGTGGATGTGACCCTTGGGGACATGGTTTAGTGGTGGCCCTGGCAGTGCTGGCTGATCTTGGAGATTTTTCCCAATCTTAACGATCCTATGATTTAATTTCCCTTTAAATTTGCAAACCCAAGGAGATACAGCTTCAGCCTGTGGCTCCTTTACATCATTTTTTCCAAATAATGCAAAAATCATCCTGCCAAAAATCTATTTATTGATAAAATCCTCCAGCTAAAAAAAGGAATGGGTAAGTTTAGGGTGTGTGAAGACGCTCTGAAAACAGGGAAAACTAAAAATACCCAGCCAGAGCAGAGCCAAGGGGCAAGAACAGGTCAGTGGTAAGAACTGACATCATTGTAGACATAATTCTGGTTTTATAGCTCCCATCTCTTTATATAACCCTGAATCCCCACATCGAGTGTGAGAAATGCCCCATAAGTAAGAAAATACAACAGGATTTAGTGGCAGCAGAGCCAAGATGTGAAGATTTGGGGCTGGGCTGTAATTCCTTCAAGTCAGGAGCAAAACTTCCATGGAATGAATGTTCAAATATTGGCAAGATCTTGAAAAAAAACCAGCAGGATTTAAGGGCAAGCCTTCTTACTTTTTTTTTTCCCCCTGAGACCCTTTAAAAAAAAAAAAAAAAAGGAAATGTTTAATTTCAAATGAACTTTACAAATGAAATATTTAGAAATGTTTAGCATAGAGATCTCTTCCATCATTACAATCAAAATCTTCCTACTCCTGCCAAATAAGAGACAGAATTCCTTGGGAAATATTGCAGACACTGGGATTTTCTACAGGAAAAAGTGGGCCTTTGATATTTTCTCTTATCTCTGCATTCTTTTATATTCCCTGTAGAGTAGAAAACCCCTGTGGAGTGATGGAAACTGGAGACTCAGGAGTTAAGGGAGAGCAGCCAAAATACCCCGGAACATCCAGCTGCAGATCCCATAAAGCTTCTGTGGATGCCAGTGTTATTCCCAAGTGGATTCCTCTGACACATCATGGATATTCTCCTTCGCAGCATTTTTTTTCTGACTTTGCAAAAGGAAAAGTCGTTTTATTTATTTGCTCATCACTGTTATGTTGTAAAAAATGACCTTTGTGGTAAAAAAGGAGAAACTCCTTCAAGTTCTGGTGCTTCAGAGGAAATGAAAGGCACAGGAAAGGCAAAAAGCAGAGCAGGACGCTGCTTGTTTTTAATGAACCCACTCATTTGACCATCTGACCACTCCTTTTATGGAGAAATCCAAGGTTTTTCCCATGGCTGCTTTTGGGACTGTTCAAAAATAGGCTTCGCTTTTGCCTTGCGAGTCAATTATAAATATCTGTGGCAGAATGGAAATCTTTCCTGAAAAAATCCCCCCCCAGAAAAAAAGAAATGTTGCAACTTCCCCCACATTTTAGGCTTTTTTCTTACCATAATTGAGTTCATGTTCGTTTAATTATTAAAAAAAATATATATATGCAACAGTTTTCTAAATATAAATCCCTCAGGATTGCCTGGGCTGGCTATTGCAGAGAGTTTTGAGAGGATGTGAACACTTTCCTGCTTTTTTCCTGTCCTGTGCTGACATCTTCTGGGCCCTGCTCAGACTGCACAAACGCCTTCCAGAGACACCGGGCTGGGAGAACCCAGAAACTCCCAGTTCTGGCCAGTAAGAGACTTCTAAAGAAATCCCACTCTTTGGTTTTCCCAGCAGGATTATTCTCCTCAGAGCTTTCTTGCCTGGCCCAGCAAATCCCTGCCCTGTTCCCAAGAATTCGCAGGCTTTCCTGGTTTTATTTTGCACACTGTGATGGAAAAGGAGGGTGAGGGGTGTAAGTCATTCTTCAGCTTCCCAGTTCCCTGCACCTTGATGCTTGACGCTTTCTCCAGAGGCTGTTTCAGCTTCCCAAACTGGCTGTATCCCCAAATAAAGCCTGGTTTGGGATTGTTTGGAGTTTTTATAAAGAAAACCAGGAATGGCTGTGTGTTTTCACCTTGGAGCAATAAAAATGATCGATATTTATTCCATAATGCAAATCTTTACCAAAAATACCCAAACAAACCCACTAAATATGGGAATATCTGAGACACCTGCCCCAAGCTGTGGCCTGAAGAGCTTTCCAGGCACATTCAGATGAGGATGGAAACTCTTGGATCAAACCAGGTGGGATGTGGGCATCGAGCTCTTGCTCAGAGCACCTCCCACGTAGCCTGGGAAGGCCTGGGGAGGTAACATTAGGAAATCCACACAACTTTCAGCACCTTCTCCTTTAATTCAATAAACCCTTTACACAGGGAGGAGCCTTGGTGGCCCAGGGAAAATCCGTGATAATGGGAAAAGTGGTTCTGAGTGCTGCTGGCTTGGATACGAGGTGTGTCACACAAAAAGGATGGCACAGAGTCATTTAGGTTGGAAAAGACCTCCAAGGAAGGAAGGAAGGAAGGAAGGAAGGAAGGAATTCTTCCTCAAAGAAGAGGGGAGTTCTCTTTTATCAGCCTAAACCCTAATTCAGCCTTAACTCCAGTAAAAACAGCCCGGAATACACCAGACAGCTCCATGTCTGGAGCCCCAGGAGCGGCTGAGGGAGCTGGGAAAGGGGCTGAGCCTGGAGCAAAGGAGGCTCAGGGGGGACCTTGTGGCTCTGCACAAGTCCCTGACAGGAGGGGGCAGCCGGGGGGGTCGGGCTCTGCTGCCAGGGAACAGGGACAGGACAAGGGGAAAGGGCCTCAGGCTGGGCCAGGGGATGGCTGTGGGGGCTGTGAGGGCTGTAGGGCCTTTGAGGACTATGGGGTCTGAGAGGTTTCTCAGTGCTCTGAGGGCTATGGGAGCTGTGTGGGATACAGGGAGTGGGAGAGCTATGGGATCTGTGAGGGCTGAGATCGGTCTGGGGACTCTGGGGACTCTGAGGGCTGTGGGGTCTCTATGGCCTACAGGGGCCGTGAGGGCTGTAGGACCTGTGTAGCTATGGGGTCTGTGTGGGCTCTGGGGTCTTTCAGGGCTCTGGTGGCTATGAGGGCTCTGGGGGCTGTGAGGGCTGTAGGGACTTTGAGGACTACAGGGTCTGGGAGGTTTTTCAGTGCTCTGAGAGCTTTGGGGGCTGTGAGGGCCATAGGGGGTGGGAGAGCTATGGGATCTGTGAGGCCCGAGATGGGTCTGGGAGGGCTATGGGGTCTGTATGGCCTATGGGGTCTGTAAGGGCTGTGGTGGCTTTGAGGGCTCTGGTGGCTATGAGGGCTCTGGGGGCTGTGAGGGACAGTGAGGGCTAAGGAGTCTTTGAGGCCTATGAGGGCTGTGAGGTCTGTGGGGACTATGGGGGCTGTGAGGGCTATGAGGGCTTTGTGAGAGTATGGGGTTTGAGGGCTGTGAGGTCTGTGGGGACTATGGGGGCTGTGAGGGCTGTGAGGGCTCTGTGAGGGCTATGGGGTTTGAGGGCTGAGATGGATCTGGGGACTGTGGGGGCTGTGAGGTCTCTCAGGGCTCTCAGGGATATGGGGTTTGAGGGCAATTGAGGTTGTGAGGGTTGAGATGGCTCTGGGGGGTGTGAGGTCTTTCAGGGCTATGAGGGCTTTCAGGGCTGTGAGGGCGTTAGGGGCAGTGGGCACTGTGAGGGTTGATGTAGCTATGGGGGCTCTGAGGACTGTTTGGATTTTAGGGGAGATTTCTTCACTGGAAAGATGGTCAGGCCTTGGGACAGGCTGCCCATGGAAGTGGGGGACTCATCCTTCCTGGAAGTGTTCAAAAGCCCTGTGGATGTGGCACCTGGGGACAAGGGTGAGTGGTGAGCACAGCGGTGCTGGGGGAAGGGTTGAACTCGGTGAGCTCAGAGGGCTTTTCCAACGTCAAGGATTTTATGATTCTATGACCCAGTGACTTTTTTCCTCTTCCCCACTTCAGCTTTTCAGAATGGACTAAAATCCCTCAAAACCCCTTTTCTCCCTGCTCCAGTACCACATTTCACAGAGGCTGTGTTGCAGCCCCAGCTGACGAGGCCCTGGCACAGATTCCCAGAGAAGCTGCTCCAGCCCTGGAAATGTCCAAGGCCAGGTTGGACGGGGCTTGGAGAACTCTGGGATAGTGGAAGGTGTCCCTGCCCATGGCAGAGGGTGGGGTGAGATGGTTTTTGGGGTCACTTCCATCCCAAACGGGGAAAATTCTCTCATTTAACTTGCAGAGTAGGTGGGGAAAATAAAAGCAGGTAAAAAATCCCAGCGATGCTTTCCTGGCCAGGGCCACAAGGGGGACTCTCCTACAACTTTATAGGGGAAAAAGGATTTCAGGGGAGAGGGAGAAGAGGAATACATCAGTTCTACAGCTGCATGTGCAAAGCCCATTTTAGGCTTTAAGTTCTTAACCTTTTAATCTGTGAAATTCATTAGCAGGTATCGGTTTGCCTTCATGTCCAGCTGCTGCTCTGGCTCCTTTCAGCTCCTGGTTTGATGCTGCAAATTGTACGTTGAAAATATCCTGTTAATTTTTATTAATGAATTTAAGAGACTTGGTTGATCCACTTCAGATAAAAATCACAACCACGAGCCCTGAGCTCTCATAGATTCTGTGTTATGTAACCCACTCTGAGCCGATTCCAGGGCTGGCAGCACCTGGCCAAGGCACACCCGGTGCAGGAGCCAGATGTTGGCAGAGGTGGGGGGGTGCAGATGGTCACAAGACAGGTTGGGATTTGGGCAGAAGGGCAGGAAAAAGGGAAAACGACATGGCAAAGTGCTGGGAGGGAGGGAGGAAGGAGGTGCATGGCCAGTGCTGATCAATGTCAGCCACCCAGGGAGTCACATCATGCATTAAAAATGGCCAGAAGAAGAACAGAAGCACCATTGGAGGTTTTTAGTAACGTGGCCGTAGTTTATTGTGGTTTTCTGTACTTCCTACTAACACCTGGCTGCCTGGAAATCTCGATACAAACGTCGCTCTCTACCCCCAGACACGGCACACACTGAAATCATTCGGAGTTCTCAGCCGTGCCCCTGAGAATCAAGAGTTAAAACACAAGCCTTGTTCCCTTTAACTCTTAGGAAGTGACTGTAAAAGGCACAGTAACTCAGTTTCTAGGGAGTTAATATAATAGCCAAAAAGTATCACCCTGAATTCCCTGCACAGCGCAGAAGAAACCCTGAGCATCTCTAATTGAAACTCAGCTATTGTGCAACTTCATTTAGTGGGAGGCTGTGGGTTTGTGGTGAGAGTCACGACTAAAATGAAACTGAGAATGAACTGCCAATTCCCACAAAAGTGGAGGTGACCTCGAAGTTCCTTTAAAAGCTTCTCCAAAGCAGAGACATTATCATTCTAATTAGGACTTCCTTTTAGTGGGGAGAAAATTGGTATTGCACTGCTGCCATAATTCTCATTATAAGTGAGCGAATAATTGTTCCTATTCCACATATTAAATTCCTATTATATCTTCAAAACATTATCTAAACCCAAAAGTCAAAAGGTTTTTTTTCTGCTGGAGGCCAGTGCTTTAATTGTTCTGCCAGGAAAAGGGCAACAGGGATGGGCACATCACATCTCATGGCAGATGTACACATCAGACAGCGGAGACTGATCTTCACCTCCTTCAGAGATCCTTTTTGAGGTCCCAGCTGTGTGTGACAGCAGGAAAAGAAAGGAGTTTGCACCAGGAGCAAAGGAAGTATTTGGATTTCACAGGATCCCAGGATGGCTCAGGCTGCAGGGAGCACAGTGGGCATCTGCTCTCTCCTCCCTGCTCCAGCAGGGCCATCCCGGAGCACAGGCACAGCACTGTGTGCACACAGCTCTGCAACAGCCCCAGGGAGGAGAGCCCAGAGCCTCTGTGGCCAATGTGCTCAGGGCTGGGCACTGCCCAGGGCAGCAGTTCTGCCTCCTGGGCAGGGCAATTGCTGGGCTCAGGCCCTGCCCGGTGCTCTGGTGCCATTGCTGGGCCCCGGAGCAGAGCCCGGGCCCTGCTCGGAGCCCTCCCTGCAGCCAGGGACAGCCAGGGCTGAGGGCCCCTCTCAGCTGGGGCTCCTCTCGAGGCTGAGCAGCCCCGGCTCCCTCAGCCTGTGCTGGGCACGGAGATGCTCCAGGCCCTTCCTCAGCTGCGCAGCCTCCGCCGGCCCCGCTCCAGGAGCTCCCTGGCCCTGCTGTGCTGAGGAGCCAGGGCTGGACACAGCACTCCAGAGGTGCCTCCAGGGCTGCCCAGAGGGGCAGGATCCCTCCCTGCCCTGCTGGGAATGCTCTTCTGTCCTGATGCCCCCAGGATCCCATTGGCCTCCTTGGCCCCAGGACACTCTGCAGGCTCAGGGACAGCTCGGTGTCCCCCAGGATCCCCTGGATGAGATTTCCCTCATCCATCCCTCTGCCACCCACTCCACAGTGACATCAGGCACTCCCAGGACACTTCAGGAATCGTGGAATAACCTGGCTGCCCATCTGCTTGTGACCAGCTGGAGGGGCAACAGCTGAATTCTCTTCCTCGGAGGTCACTGAAGCAGTTCTCTCCTTCACCCTTCCCTCTGTCCAGCTGTCAATTTTCCTGCAGCTTGTGGAAAATTAATTAATTTGGAGACTGCAAATCTTCCTTCAAATCTGGATGAAATTGGACATTCGGTTCAGAAATTATTCCTGACAGGCGGGTGGACACTGCACCCAACTCAGTGCTGTTTCCCCAGGAAATAAACCTGAAAGCAGGACTTGTAGTGAGAACCTTATTAAAAAATAAAGGTCCTCAAGTCTTAGGAGAGCTAATTAGTACCTCACACCTGCTGGAGAACTAATTACTGATGGGCTAATTCTGACCAGGCACCTGGGAAGTGCTGGTGATGGAAGCACGGCGGGGTTGTGGTGCTGCAGGGCCGGGCAGGAGCGCTTCCCACAGGATCCATGGCTGTGGATCACAGGGCTCTGCCAAGTGCAACAAGCCCGTTCCAGCCTGTAGATAAAGCACTCACTCATGAAAAGAACTTGAATTTCCGAATTTCTGGTTCTTTTCAGGCTGCCTTTGGGATTTCAAGTTAATGAGAAATGCTGCTCTGAGATTTTTGGGGCTGTCTGAATGATCCTTGTGGGTTCCTTCCAGCTCAGGACCTATGAAGAAATCATTTTGTTTGGTTGGTTTGGGGGATTTCAGTGATCCTGTGAGATCCACGCTAACACTCCTTTCCCTGGATGCAGCCAGGAAGGGTCTGGAAATGTGTTTTACACCAAGACTGTGAAACAAACCCTTCTTTCCTCAACCTTTTCCAAAAGATAATCCTACAGCCTTTGTTGTGACGTAGAGTAGGAAAGAGAACCGTGTTCAGTTTGGGGGTTGTATTTTCCTCCTCAGTCCAGCCCCGCAGAGCTGTGTTCAACCGTAAATAAAATCTCCCCAAGGCCTCCTACCTGACCAGACCTTTTATTTTATCATTTCTATAAAAACCAAACGTTTTCTAGAGAGATGGAGAGGGATTAAACACCAGCTAAATTCACATTGCTGCTGTTGGGGGAGAAGGCAGATGTGCCAGGAGAGGTTGGGAATCCCCGAATCTCAGGATGGTTCAGGTTGGAACACACCTTAAAGCCCATCTCACCCCACCCCCTGCCGTGGACAGGGACACCTCCCACTATCCCAGACTGCTCCAAGGTCCATCCATGGGCACTTCTAAATATGCTCTATTTTTACATTTTTCGGGCAATAAAATCTAATAAATCATACGAGCACAGCTAAGTGCAAAGGTGCAGCTGCCACGGCTGAGTGGGGGCAGATTTTCCAAATTCCAGACCTTCTTCTGCTGATCGTTTGTAAAAATTTGTCTAAAATAGGGCAGAACCTTG
This sequence comes from Corvus cornix cornix, assembly GCF_000738735.6. Lineage (NCBI taxonomy): Eukaryota > Metazoa > Chordata > Aves > Passeriformes > Corvidae > Corvus > Corvus cornix. The sequence continues at coordinate 34,534,388 of NC_046336.1, read as the reverse complement.
ATATTTGGGGTATCTTGATGCCTGGGGAGTCACTCATGAATGCTCCAGCTGATAGATGTGCCCTTAAATCCTGCCTGAGGAAGCTTCTTGCTTTGGCACAGAGGGAAAGGGTGGGGATTGGCCAATTAAAATCCAGCCATCTCCCAGAATTCCGTAAACTGGCACTGGATATGTTTCTCAGGGGCTGGATTTGTGCTGTAGTGGCTGAGGCCGAGCCTGTCACCTGCAGCTGGCTCAGCAGAGTGCACAACTCTGGGCTGAGCCTTCACCAGGTTTCCCTGCAGATCCCTAGGGATGCAGTGATTCCTTTGGGAGGGGGGTAGAGCTTACCAGCACGTTGGGAATCCTTGATTCCCATCTTTCCCAGCTTCTCCTACCATCCCGCCCACTTTCCCTGATAACTTTTTTCCTTTCCTTAGGGACAAACATTCCTCCCTCCCCACCCAAGCCGTTCCGTGATCCCGCGTTACTTCCTATGAAGGCTGAACCAGCAGCGCTCGGATGAATGTTTGTCACCATCCGGGAGTACATAACTTCCACACCCCTCCCTCTAAATCCCTGAAAGGCAAATCATGCTGGCAGGAAGCACAGGAATCCAGGTGATATGTCCTGGGGGGATTTCACTGCCTAAACCCAGCAGCTTTGCTGTCTGTTCTTTTTACTCTCCTCCTTTAACCATTATGTGTTAATTTGAGGAGTCCCAGGTTGTTGGGAAGGCTGGAAAGCTGTGTCAGGACAGGAGCAGCTGCTCAAATCGCTGTGACCTCCTAATTTGTGGAGCACCCTGCTACCCCAAACTCATTTGGGACAGGGAGCTCTTCAGCTGCCTCCCCCTTGCAGCGGAGTGGGAATGGGGCTCTGGATTTGGTGGGAGCTGCACCTCGTGCCCGTGGGCTGCTCCTTCCTCCTGCCCCGTTGGAGACAGATCCCATTTGTAACCAGGATTTCCACCTTTCACTTCCCAGGAAGATGTTTTAGCCAGCGCTCTCTGCACTTTCCCAGCGGGAGAAGGACGGTGGTGGGTGTCTGTGGAAGGGCAGGAAGGGAGCAAACCCCCTCCAGGCACACCAAGGCAGGGCTGGTCCACGAGCCCGGGCTGTCCTTTGTCGTCCTGGCAGCTTCATTAGCCCGGGCAGCACAATGCCCAGCGCGGCACCCGTGTGTGTCCCTCCATCCCTGGGCACAGCCCTGCCTCTCCTGGGGCACCCGTGTGTGTCCCTCCATCCCTGGCACAGCCCTGCCTCTCCTGGGGCACCCGTGTGTGTCCCTCCATCCCTGGCACAGCCCTGCCTCTCCTGGGGCACCCGTGTGTGTCCCTCCATCCCTGGGCACAGCCCTGCCTCTCCTGGGGCACCCGTGTGTGTCCCTCCATCCCTGGGCACAGCCCTGCCTCTCCTGGGGCACCCGTGTGTGTCCCTCCATCCCTGGCACAGCCCTGCCTCTCCTGGGGCACCCGTGTGTGTCCCTCCATCCCTGGCACAGCCCTGCCTCACCTTTTGGGATGAAAGGAAGGAGGAGGCAGTGCTGGAGCCAAGAATAAGAGCCAGGGATCACCACTCTCCTTCCCAATCCCTCCCACACCGCTGTCCCCGTTCGAGGTGCGTGCCCTGATGTCTCCTCAGAATTCCCATCCCCAGCCCCCATTTATTTCTGCATTTCCAGCCTGCAAGGCAAAAATGTGCAGCAGTAAATTAAACTGCTGGGAGAGACAAATATTTATCATTCTTGGTTTGGTGATGGGGTAAAGTTTTGAGCTTATCTTTCATGTTCCTCATTGAAGCCATGGTGATTGATGAGCATTAAGCATTTTGTTTGCCCCCTCTCCCCAGGACTAGCTCTGTGTAATGCTAAATCGCAGCAAAGCCTGCTCAATATTTGATATATTTAACGTGTGCACTTTCCTTTTTCGTTAAAAGAGCCTCTCACCCACATTTCTGAGAGAACAACTTGGAATGAAGCAGCTCTTTGTGAATGCTGGGAGAGTGACACTGTCTAGGTTTGATATCGGAAATGTAACACATTAAAAAATAATCATCTTTCTACCTGTGCACAATTCATCAGATTGAATAATGACCTTAATACAGTTTTCCTTTGGTGACCTTTAATGAGAGAAGAAATTCTTCCTCAGATACTAAAAATAACCACAGCAAAGCAGAGCTTCTGTGAACTTTGGTGTTATCATTCTCTCTAAAGTCTTGAAACAAAACTAAACCTCCCTCCAGCACCACAGCATTCAGCTCTGCACCATTCTCTAGAAGCATCCCATCCCTGGATCCCCAAAAATCTCCCCCAGAACCTCTGCCTGGACTTTAGCATTCCCAGGAGCACCTGCCCTGGGAGCAGCCCTGGGCCTGCTCTCATGTTCTGCTTAGTTGTGTACCATGCCCACAATCTTCTGGGAACAGAGAACAAAATCTGGAGTGGTAAGCACTAAAAAAGGTTAATTTTAGCTTGGGTGATATTCTCTATTCTTCAGGTGTTTCAGCAGAGCTCTGAAGATGAAGATTTCAACAGTTTGACTCAGGATTTTGCCCTTGCTCTTAGAAGAGCTTCGAAAGAGCCACTGCAGGGACACTTCCCTTCCCCAAATCCACACGGGAATCCAGCACAAACAACTTTCCAGCTGTTTTCCCCTCTGAGCAAAGCTTCCAGGACTTCCTGGAAGCCAAATACTGGTTAAACCCCACGGGTCTGTGAAAAGCACGGCAACTCCACAAGGAATCCCACTGCCAGAGGGCAGGGATGGATGGGATATTGGGGAGGAATTGCTCCCTGGGAGGGTGGGAAGGCCCTGGAATGGATTTCCCAGAGCAGCTGTGGCTGCCCCTGGATCCCTGGCAGTGCCCAAGGCCAGGCTGGAACCACCTTTTGCAGGGTTGTTGCTCCTGCTGGGTGACTCCTGAGAGGATCAATACAATTTCATCCTGTAATGAGCAACAATCACTGCCAGACAGATAAACAACGTTCCAGCTGTCCTGGCTGCTGCCACCTCAAAAGCCTTGGTTTTTCAGCTCTGAGTGAATTACCTGAGTCTGCTCCTGTTGTTGCTACAGTTTTGATCCAGCTCCAGCTCCAGCTTTAGCCTGGGATCAGCTGGGCCCACTCAGTCCAAACAGGGAAATCACTGACACTCCCTTCTTCCAGAAATAAGGAAAAAAGGCAAAACTCCTCAGTCCTCATCAAATGGACTTCTGAGAGCCAGCTGCCCCCAAAAGTCACCTGCTGACCTGCACTGTTCTTTGGGCTTATCAAAGCTGAGGTTTATCAATGCTTTGTAATAAATGAACGAGTTCCTCAGACTAACAGTGCTAACTTAGCAACATGGAATCATGGAATGGCTTCCCTTGGAAGGGGCCTCAAAGCTCAGCTCACCCCACCCCTGCCATGGGCAGGGACACCTCCCACTGTCCCAGGCTGCTCCAAGCCCCAATGTCCAGCCTGACCTTGGGCACTGCCAGGGATCCAGGGGCAGCCCCAGCTGCTCTGGGCACCCTGTGCCAGGGCCTGCCCACCCTGCCAGGGAACAATTCCTTCCCAATCTCCCATCCAGCCCTGCCCTCTGGCACTGGGAAGCCATTCCCTGTGTCCTGTCCCTCCAGCCCTTGTCAAGAATCTCTCTCCATGTTTCCTGTAGCTCCTTCAGGTGCTGGAAGGCCACAGTGAGGTCACCCCAGAGCTTCTCCTCTCCAGGCTGAACAATCCCAGCTCTCCCAGCCTTTCCTCCCAGCAGAGCTGCTCCATCCCTCTGCTCATCCTGGAGCCTCCTCTGGGCTCTCTCCAGCAGCTCCAGGCCCTCCCTGTGCTGGGCCCCAGGGCTGGGGCAGCTCTGCAGGTGGGGTCTCACCTGAGCACAGGGGCACAGGGGCAGAATCCCCCCTCCCCTGCTGCCCACGCTGGGGGCTCAGCCCAGGGCACGGGGGGGTTCTGGGTCCCAGCTCTCACCCACAGCACCCCCAGGTCCTTCTCCAGGGCTGCTCCAGCTGCTCATCCCCTGGATTGATGCCAGGAGTTGCCCTGATCTGGGTGCAGCACCAGCACCTGGCTTGGTTAAACCCCACAAGATTCCCAAGGGTCCCTTCTGGAGCTTGTCCAGGTCCTCCTGGCTGGCCCAGTCCTTCAGGAGAGTTTTAAAGTCACCATTTCTGCAGCAGCATTTGAGGGGTGAGCAAGAGAAGGAGAGAACAAGGTGAGAACCATTTATGCCCATCCACCAGCTGGAAATTATCCCTAATTTTAACCTTCCCAGTCACACCTGGCATTTATTGGAATAAAATGCTGGAAAATGGGAAGTCACTTCCCAGTCCCTAAGAGCATCACACAGAAGGAACCTGGGGACAACCACCACTGTGCCTGTCATGCACTGGAGACTCCTGTAAATATCAAGCTGTGTTCCCTTGGAATGTGTGACACTTCCCAGGCAGCATTTCCATGGCTGTCACTGGCCCAAACCAGCCCATTCCCACTGGGAGTTTTTCCACCATTTGCTAAAAAATCACTTTTATTTTTTCTCCCCAATCACTTTTCCATTTTGCTGAGTGTTTTCCAGGGTCTGGCAGGATTCAGGCTGTGATGGGAGGATGCTGAGGTACCATGCTGGGACATTTCTGCCAGCAGACAGACACTTGTCACCCATCACAACCACGCTGCCCTTTCCCTCACTCCAAATCCTGGCTGCAGGGACTCCCCACCATTGATACAGAAATATTTTAATATTCATATTTTATTTCCCAACAGGTCCCTGATAGATCTGTGAGCCTTTCTTTATAGTAGTAAATACTTAATCAAGGGAGAAAATAGAAATATTCCATTTTCCACCTTGCTTTCCTTTTCCCCTCCCCAGTGGGAATTGCACTGCCCTTCTGCAGCCCCAAAATTCCTCATTTGGATCTTCCCTGGTGTGAAAATGTAGCAGGAGCTGTGCTAAGCCACAAAATGCTGCTTGGAGGAGTGTAGGAATTAAACCAGTGGCAGGAGGGGTGATTATCACCTTGATCCGCCAGCCAGCGAGTGCTTCTGCCACCCAGGGGAAGCTGCTCGTGCCTTGCCTCAGCCTGACAAATTTCGGTGCTTAAATAGCTGTAAATTACATCCCAAGGCACAAATCCGGAATTCTGCTCCCTGCATCCAAAGCTGTGCTAATGCCTTGCTTCCCAAAGGGAAATAAAAGGGTTTTTTTTTTACTGGATCAATCTGTGAGGTTCCTGCTGTTTGTTCTGGCTGCCAGCGCCTGCTCACGGCCTAAAGCTGGAGTTATTCATGGAATGGCATCCCCAGAAAGCAAAGGCTGGAATTCTGTATTAATTGACAGAATGACACCACCACAAAATAAAAGAGAAAAAAAATACCCCTCCCCCAACCCCCCAAATCTTGTGCACCCAAGAAAGATTTCCCCAAAGTGTTCCCAGTTTTGAAGGTTCAGCTAAAACTGAGTTAATTTTAGACAACGCAGCCCCCCATTGCTGAAAAAAAGGTGGGATTTCTGATCTCTGCACTGTGGGAGATGCTCTGAGCACCTGGACAGCACAAAGGAGCTGGTGGGGAAGAGATTTTCCTTGGATAAGCATGGACAGCACTACTGACCACTGGTGTCCAGCCCCAGCATCCTTCCCAGAGCTACAGCTGCTGTAGTTGCTCTAGAAATAAAGAAACAACTTCTTTTTCCCTCAGAAAACTGGGAGAAAGCGTTTCTCTAAAAACCCTAATGAATATTAAGGACAGAACTGAGAGACTCTGCAATAAAAAGTGAGGCAGTGAAATAATAACAGTGTCTTAAACAGGATTAAAATATAACACTTTACTCGTTATTTCAAAGAATAGATTTTTTTTTCTTTCTTCCATCAGTCTTATCTGTATGTCCAGCCTCCAGCTAAACTCCAAACAGCTGCTTTAGCTCCGGTCCCAAGTGCAAATGTGCCAAGAAAAAGGAATTAGGGAAAAGAAACTCCCGGTGTTCTGTTTTTCCCACGTGTGAGAGGCTACAGTGCATTTCTCATGCCTAAAAACAAGCACCATTGCTCAGAATATTTGGTCAGAAGGCTCAGCTTGAGAAGGAGGTATTGGACAGAGAGGTCACATGGACACCACACGCAGACAGCTCCCAAAGACAGACACTCCCAGGGATTTCCCTGGGCAAAGGGAAAACCAACAGAGCCCCAGCAGCACAAAGTCCTTTCACCGCCAGAGCGGATCCGTCCTCAGCCAGACCCCGTGGTGAGGCCTCAGCTGTGGAACGGGGAGAGAGTGGTGATGCCAATCCCTTCCTTATTAATTACACACATTCATCTGTTGGCTCTTCCAATCTTTCCAGAGGAATCCAGGTTGTTCTCACGATTGGTTTGGTCTTACCCCGGAAAGGTTTGCACAACACAACAGGACACTTTTCTCGTGTGAACGTGGTTCTGCTTTTTGCCTTTGCTGCTTCACACTGGAGAAAACCGCTTTGCTTTGTCTTTTTTGGGTGGTGGTGACTGAACAAACAGTGACAATTCTCAGCTCCCTGCCCAAGCTGGGACACAGCACACTCAAAACTTCGAGGTAAAAGCAGGAGCTGTAACCAGGTTCCCAAATTTGTCGTGTATTTCACATGTAATGAGTACTAAAATTTTGGAACAACTCTATGTGTGTGTGTCCTGAGACCCTCTGCCCTTCCCAGATCTCTCTGTGCATGTTAACCTCACAAAATATTCCCTTTTTCTCCTCTTCCCTGTGGGATCCATTTGTCTTTGCAGCAGGTTTGTGTTCAAAGTGATCAAAGTGGAATGGTGATGGCACTACTTAACCCAGCAGCCAGTTGGGCTTGGGAATGGATCCATCCTCTTCCCATTAATTACTCTTTAGTGCCTCCCACTATCACACAGGCTCGTGGATCATCCTGCTTTATTCCAGAGGAACACAGCCATAGGATGACAATTACTGATGGAGCATAAAAACTGCACCTAAAGGTTGTGGAAAGAAGCAAACAGAACTGATGGGGGAAGAGATGAAAAGATGAAAAATTGACTGGAGAAGAAAATTGGAACAAGCTAATTTACAAAAGAAAATGAACAAACCATGGCCAGGTAGCTCTGAATAAGATTAATTGCTACACATTGCCTTCCTCGTTGCAATTTTTATCTTATTTCAGCTTCTCTTGCACTTTTCAAAGTGGCAGCACTGTAATGTCAGGAATTCTGATTCCATAGCTGCCAGCTGGGCATTGTTTGCATAAATTGCTCTGACTTTGGAATTGGGACTCAAATTTCAGCAGCAGCCGAGGATTTGCTCCATTGACTTGGATGGGTTTATTTTGAATTTATTACTCTGAGGTCAGAAGGCAGAGCTCTGGATATGAATCTTGACCATAAACAGACAATTCCCAAATCTAGACAGTAGAGCCACAAGTACCATACAGAAAAACAAAGCCAGGCAGGTATAGAACTGTCTGGAGGGTTAAACCAAAGGGGGCTGTGCATTTATTAGTAGTTTACTGTTTATTAAACAAGAACTCCAGATCCAAAAAGAACTCATTAATCGAAACCAAGTAGTGTTTAGTGAGATGGGAGCCTGTCAGAACTGGGGAGGACAATGGATCGGTCCAAATGTGAGTGCAAATTTTGTCTGGGAATTTTAAAGCGTGCCGTTTGTCGTGGACAACGGATGTGCACCATACAAACTCCGTACGTCTGCCCCTGGGTGACAATAAAAAGCGCAGTTTATTATAAACCGAAGTAAAAATAAAACTAAAAAAATCAACTAAAATCACAGTTTTGTCATTGGTATGTGGAGGTTGTTCCAAGGGCCCATCCAGAGCTCCTCCTCGTCGGACTGTGTGTGTTCACTGTGCGACTCCAAGGGCTCCTTGACATCCTCGTGGTCAACAACCGATTCCTGCTCATCTGTGCTTTTCAGTTTGGCCGGCCCAGCCTTTGTCACTGCATTTTCGGCCCCTATAGTAGAGGAAAAGGAGACACTGCACGGCCTGGAGTTCATTTTGTCGCCTGGGGACGGTCCCTTGGACAACGTGTTCAGCGGGACGCTCTCCTCGTGCGTCACCGCCAGCTTGTCCAGCTTCTTGAACTGCTTCCCCAGCCTCACCGGGGACGTGACTTTGAGGTTGTTGCCGAGGCAGCCGCGGCGGGTGCGCACCACGGAGCCGTTCTGGGCGATGTAGACGTTGCCGTTGCCGCTGGGTTGGATGCTGGGGGTGCTCATCCGGTTCCTCTGGCTGGGGTCGGGAGCGCTCTCCTCGCCCGTGGAGCTGGTCTCGTACTCCGGGTCCACCACCAACTTGATCCTCTTCTTTTTGGCCCACTGTTGGACAACAAAGAGAAGTGTCAGGACAACCCAGCACTGTTTCTTCATTTCCCTGCCCTTTCTGTTAATTAATTAGTAACTCATCAATTTCTATTAGTTTTGCACCGAGGAGGAAGCCACTGTGTGAGAGATCCTTTTAAGAAACCACTCCAAGGTATAAACTCTAGGAAGGCCTTGGAAGTTTTCTTCCCTTGCATTGTGAATTCCATGCACTGGGCAGCTCTGCTTTGTGTGCACCACACATCCAGCAGAGAAAATCCCGCGACATACACCAGGGAAATTCTCAGGCAGAGCGCTGGCAAAACTGGCTGGTTAAAAAACAGAACAGCTCTGTGTAAGGCTTTGTAAATATTCCAGGCAGGTGGGATGCTCGGGAAGACAGTGGAGAAACCAGATTTTAGGTTTATATAACTTACGTATTTTTTTTAAGAATTAATGCAAACAAGTGCCACACTGCTGTGACTTTGTAGCAGCAGTAATCCCTCTGTGGTGAGCACACAACCCCCACTAGGTATTATAATTTATAATTGATCTTTTAAAAAGAAATGCCTCCTTGCAGCACACTGAAAAGAACTATTACCCTTCTTGAATGAGTAATTCAAACACTAAGATGCCATCACAGTTAACCCCCACTACAAAACACACACAGGAACAAGAGAAAAGCCAGTTTTGAGAGAAAGAAAATCATGCAAGGTACAAATAGGTGATAAATGTTAAGGTTTTGAGAAGTCACACTTGGTAAAAATTACTTAGATGCCTATTTTATTGTTCCTGGCAAAGAGAGACAATGTTCTTCACATGGATATATTCCAGTGGATCTATTCCTGCTTGGTTTAAGTGGGATTTACTTTAAAACACTGTGTGCAGCTACAATGCTGTGCTGTGTGGGGATGCAAAGGGGCAGGTCAGTGATCATGGATCTAGTTCAAAGAGATGTTTGAACAAAATAAAAAATGAAATGAAATGAAATGAAATGAAATAAAATAATGAAGTGAAATGAAATAAAAACAAAATAAAATAAAATAGAATAGAATAAAATAAAATAAAATAAAACAAAACAAAACAAAATAAAATAAAACAAAACCACTGTACGGTGATAGGTGGGAAGGGCAGAGGCTGGGAAATGTAATCCATTTCCTCTCCTGACCAAGCTCACTTGGTCCTCCTGCCTCAGCATTCCTGGCTCGTGCATCACTGGTGTTTGTAACCTGAATCCTGTGATCCAGAAAACAGCCCAATCCCAGCTCTCCCAGTTATCCCCTGCAATTTTGGGAATGTTGTTTTGCTGCAATTCCACTTGTCCTCCCTGCAAACAGAGCTGACCATGACAGCAGAGAACTCACCTGAAGATTAGCACGTGTTATTATATGGCATTAATGTCTAAGATGAAAACATGGATGACTTTAAAATCTTTACATCCTCCTCCTCATTCCTGTTCTTCCCTAAATCCCATGTTTCATTGCTCCATGAAAACTGAACTTTCTACATCTATGACAGTATACCTCTGGTGTGTGTATGTGTATATACATAATTTTTTAATATGTATATATCCACAGGACTGGAATTAGGTTGGTTTTCCACAGTTCTCTCCCAAGGACAGTGAAATGCTGGATCAATAAGCTTTGCCCTCTCCTTTTGGCTGTCTGCAGCCCGTGAGCATCGCTTAGGAAAGACCACACTGAAGGCACAGCAAGCAAAGGCACTCCTCACTGCAAACCATCACCTACTGTCACTCCTCTTTAGAAGGAGGTGGAGTCACCCGTGGCCTCTGACTCCGCAGTTCCAGTACCCTGGGACTGGCTGCTTTCCTGGGACACCTTTTTCTGTGATTTCACTCCTTTCCTGTTGGTGTCAGAGCTCTCAGTCTCAGTCCCAGGGGACGTGGTGGTTTTCCCCGACGTGGCACTGCCTGAGCTTTTTGCCCCTGTGGTACCTTTGGAAGTCGTGCTGATTTCACTGTCTAGGCAAGAAGATTCATTCTTACTGGCAGTGTCCTCCCTGTCACTGTCCTCTGGATCAACCTCCTCTGCACTTTCCTCCTCGCTCTCCTCACCAGGAACAGCTGATTGTCCTCCCTTGCCCTCTCCAGCAGCAGCAGCTTTTGCCTTGGCAGTTTTAGAATCCGCCCTGTTTGAGTTATCTGCTGTCTCCTCTGCCTCTTCCTCTTCTTCTGACACCTCTTCTATGGTGTCCTCTATTTCCACGCTGGCAGAGGAGGTTTTGCTCTTGTAGCTGGATCCTGAGGTTCTCCTGTAGCTCGTGTCCCTGTCGCTACCTGAGGTGGTAGAGCTCATGGATTTCTGGCTGGAGCGTTTGCCACGGGAGCTGCCTGCCCAGCTTTTCACACTGGACATTTCTGTGCTTCTCCTGCTGCTGGACTCACTGGTCCTGCTGTAGGAGCTCCGTGAGGATGAGCTCTTGGACATGCTGCCATCTTCATCGCTCTCAGAGTCTTCCTCATCATCGTCCTCTTCTGACGAGTCCTCCTCTGACTCACTGCTGGAGCTGGATTCAGACTCGTCATCGGAATCCCCCAAATCCCCCGTTTCCTCATCCGAGTCCACGGTGCTTTCCGTGGCCTCATCCTGATCCAGGGTTATTTTCAAGTAGTCTTTGTCTTCCGACTCGGAGCCGGAGCTGCTGCTCTTCTCAGAGGACTCATCCGAGGTGCGCCTCCTCCTCCTCGTCCTCCTCTCATAGTCGCTGTCCTCCTGCTCGCTGTCTGCCGTGATACTGATCGAAACCCCCGACTTGGCTTCCTCCCTTTCAGACCCTTCCTCTCCACGCGCCAAATCCTTGCCAAGGCCCTCCTGGAATTTCCTGGAGACGCTGATGCGCTTCAACACGTGGTTTAGTTTCCTCATGGAGGGCCTGTCATCCATGGATTTCTGGAAGTAGCTTCCCCTGATCATCATGGGTTTGTCCCCGTCCGCTTGGCGAGCCGACAACAGCTTGGCATAGCTGGAATCTTTCCTACCTTTCACTTTCTGCAGGATCATCGGGAATATCTTTGCTCTCTTCCACCGGGAACGAGCAGACTCAGCTCTTCCTACAGGTTTGTGGGCACTGACTGCCACACGACTTAAATGCATCACTCCCTTTAGCCTCCTTTTTCCCTGGCTGCTCCTAAATCCTCTTCCAGGACCACGGCTGAGGTCCATCCCAACACCTACAGGTCTCCCTTCCATTTGAGGCCCTGCTGCCTGGCTTATCCCTCTGCTGGGAGGGCCTCTGACTGGACTCATGCCCTGCAAATTATGAAAATCAATTGATTACCACTTGAAAGAGAGTTATTATGAAAACCTGTACCTTAAAATAGGGTAGGAATAGATGCAACATTTATTTCCCAGCATCAAAATGAACTTACCTGGTTTAGAAGTTTTCTTAACAAAGTTATGGGGAATGTTTTGGAATTTTAGAGTTTTAGGGAGTTGTAGAATGGGCTGGAAGTGCACAACTACCTTACTCTGAAATGGGGAAAACACTGAAATGTTCTCTCTTCTCATTTAATAGTGGATTAAGATCTGGCATTTATAAAAATTCAACTTTTTTCTCAAAATAAACATATTGACTTTCTTCTGATTACCACTGACATTTCCTATTTTTTTGGTTTTCATTGTGAACTTTATGACAAATGAGTTTAGGTACCGTTTTTTTCCTTGAAAAGTCAGAGGAATATCAGTAATGGACTCACAGAATCACAGCATGGTTTGGGTTGGAAGGGACCTCAAAGCCCATCCAGTGCCACCCCTGCCCTGGCAGGGACACCTTCCACTGTCCCAGGCTGCTCCAAGCCCCAGTGTCCAGCCTGGCCTTGGGCACTGCCAGGGATCCAGGGGCAGCCCCAGCTGCTCTGGGCACCCTGTGCCAGGGCCTGCCCACCCTGCCAGGGAACAATTCCTTCCCAGTATCCCATCTAAATTTTCCCTTTTCCAGTCTGAAGCCATTCCTCTTGTCCTGTCACTCCAGTTCCTGCTGAAGAGTTCTTCTCCGGCTTCCCTGTAGGCCCCTTCAAATACTGGAAGGTTTCCTCATTTGGTAATGATATGAATTACCTAAGTCTAAGTGGATTGTTCTTTGAACTAAAACCAGATGAAACTCAGCAATTCCTTTTTGTGCCTAGAAAACGAAAAGGAATTTTATGCTGGCAAACTTTACAGGCCCTCAGAAGGGCCAACAATGCTTAACACTGATCTATAAAAAACCTAATTCTAACCAATTCCAGTGTCCACCTGATGAGGCTTGGTGGCCCTTCAAGCAGTTGCAGGGACAGAAGGAGCCCTCCAGAGTCTCTTCCTTACCTCCTCTGCTGCTGGCCCGTGGGGACTGTAGTAGTAGCCACCATCACTCTCCACCACGACCTCGCCGTACTCGTCGTACATCCCCGACGGGGACAGCAGGCGCCGGCGGCTCCCGTACTGCGGCAGCTCGTACCTGCCAGGGACACCACAGCTCCTCAGGGTGGGCCCAAATGGGCTCACACCTCTCATCACGCAGCCATCAGTGCACACATTCACATCCAGAGGGATGGGAACGGCTTTCCTTGTGTTTCCCTCTCCCTTCTTTCCTTAGCGGCAACCAAATCCCAAACCTCCTGTTCCAATGGGCACAAGCCCTTCAGGGCGACCTGAATTTTGAGGTCTGTTGGATCAGTCAAGACCCCACTAAGTGCATCAACCTTCCTTCAATACACCTGAGTTTTTGGGGGGATCTTTCTTAATAACCATGGAATGAAAGAGCAGCTTCCCTGGGATCAGTTCTGGAGAATGCCAGGTAATTCCTGAAGAGCCTGCAGTCCGATGGGCTTTATCAGAACAAGGCAGGATGGGGTTTTTGAGGGAAATTCAGAAGGCCACAACGCAGGTTGGCATTTTTTGAAGGAAAATAACAGGCTACAAGAGAGGATGGCAGTTTTTGAGGGAAATTTAACAGGCCATGAGGCAGGATGGTGTTTTTTGCGGGAAATTCAAAATACCACAAGGCAGGATGGTGTTTTTTGAGGGAAATTTAAAAGGCCAGTGGCTGGGTGGGAACTGGGAGAAGAAAGGATTAATACCTGAACTCAGGAGGGGAGGAGGTGATGGAAATTAATCTCCCAGACAGCAGAAATACACACACAAAGGATGTAAAGCCAGCCTGAGAGATGGGCTGTGCACTCTGCAAGGGGAAAATGCCATTACTAAAGGAGCAGGGAGTTATCAAATACCCCCTTAACCTCTGCAAAGAGTTTTGTTGTCTGTTCCCGCCTTTGTGGACACAAAGATTAAAGTCATCCTGAGGTGAAGGGAGGTCCCACGATTAACTGCTGGAATAATAAACATCACCAGCCTGGAAAAGCAGCACTTTCAGAAATAAAGAGGAAAAATGGAACTATACCCATGCTCATAACTGTAGTAATCCTGGCCGTAGTATTCCTGCCCTGGATCAATTCCAGACTCCATACTTAACTCCTGGAAAAGAGAAACACTGATTGAGTGCAAACAGTGTGAAAAAGGCCCAAATGTAATTACTGATATTATTATTCCTTATGATGTAATTACTTCTTCTGACTGCAAAAATGATCCCCATCCTGTAGCACAAAAATAGCAATGTCTCACTCTGGCTTTTACTGCTTATTCTGGAAACAATTTTGGGGCTAAAAGATTGGAAATAGAAAGGTTTGCAATTGCACTGCACAGCAAGATGCTAAAGCTTCCAGCACCAACTGCTCAGCTCAGCTCCAGCTGCAATAATCCATCAGCAGCTGACTGACACTCGGAAAAAATCAGATGGCAGTTGGAGAGCAATGAAATAATTCTGTCTGGAAATCTGGAACTGTGGGATGAAGCCCGTGTGAGCCACTGTAAGATGCTCATGGGGAAAATCACAGATCCCTGAGTGGTTTGGGAGAGACTTTAAAGCCCATCCAGTCCCACCTTCCTCTATCCCAGGCTGCTCCAAGCCCTGTCCAACCTGGCCTTGGAAGTACCAAGACGCAGTAAATTTAAGGTATTTAATTAAAATAACATAACTGGGCTTACAATGCCAGAACTTTACTTTTTATGGAAGAGCTAGGGGGAAAAATTACCTGAGCCAGACGAGTTTTCATTAGAGAATGATGTAAAAGCCATTTCAAAACTTATAGAATAATTAAGGAATGAAAAATAGTGGTACCTCTGGTCTGAGAAGAGAAGGTCTCAGCAACTGCTGTTGCTACAAGAGAAAATGAGAAGGAGGTTAATTAGGCAGCAACAATTAAAGTGCAGGTGATTGGTGTCTAAGATTAGTAATAAATGCTGAAACCACAGGTCCTTTGAAGTTTTTTTATGGCAGGCAGCTGGATACTTCCATACCCTGTGAGAACACAGAGCACCTGCTGCAGTAAAATCCCTTTACAGCCCACCATTTCTTTTGCCTAAATATAAAATCAAATTCCCAGTTTTTGTGATGATTGTCTGAAATATTTAACTCAAGAACTTCTACCAGAGGCCAAGAGAACCAAATTCTCTGTCTGAATTAAGAGACACAAACCAGCTGTGCAAAGGGAGAAAAAAAATCAGCAAATATCAGCCTTTATGATAGAAACGTATTTTGGAGAACTTTCCAATTATTGAATGAGATTGTTCTGAAGGAAACTCTTCTCCCTGAGTTTCATTGCTGGACAAAGTGATGCTGCAGGAGCAGCAGACCTCAGAGCACTGCAGGGAAGGTCCGTGGAGCCCCATCCCTGCCTGCCAGGTGACTGGGTGTGACACTGGAAAACACAGCAGGCGTGGAATGGTCAAGCAGCAATCTCGGAGCTGGAGGTCGCACCCGTGCCACAATGGATCTCAGCCCCCAAGGGATCTGCGCCTCATCAACTTCTTGGATCACTTTCAATTTCTGGTCTCTAAAGCACCCAGTACCCAGGAGTTCCACAACACACAATCCCAGAGTGGTTTGGGATGGAAGGGACCTTATAACTCAGCTCATCCCCCCCCCTGCCATGGCAGGGACACCTTCCACTGTCCCAGGCTGCTCCAAGCCCCAATGTCCAGCCTGGCCTTGGACACTGCCAGGGATCCAGGGGCAGCCCCAGCTGCTCTGGGCACCCTGTGCCAGGGCCTGCCCACCCTGCCAGGGAACAATTCCTTCCCAATCTCCCATCCAGCCCTGCCCTCTGGCACTGGGAAGCCATTCCCTGTGTCCTGGCCCTCCAGTTCCTGCTGCAGGGTCCCTCTCCAGTTTCCCTGTATCCCTTCAGACCCTGGAAGGAGCTGTGAGCTCTCCACACAACCTTCTCCTCTCCCGGCTGAGCAGCCCCAGCTCTCCCAGCCTGGCTCCAGAGGGGAGGTGCTCCAGTCCCCTCAGCAACTCAGTGGCCTCCTCTGGACCTGCTCCAACAGTTCCATGTCCTTCTTGTGTTGGAGGCACCAGAACTGTGCACAGAATTCCGGGTGGGGTTTCACCTGAGCAGAGCAGAAGGGGAGAATCCCCCACTTCCCTGCTGCCCACACTCTTGGGCTGCACAGCAAAAGCACGTTGGTGTAATTAACATTTTAAAGGTGACTGGGCACCAGCCTTACCTCTTGCTGTGCATATCCTCGCCTAGAGGCCAGAAAAAGAAAAGAAATAAATTAGGATAATGCTGTGAGCCTGCACAAAGATGCACACTGCCATTCTCGCTGGAGAGGGGCGAAAGAGAATGTAATTAGAAATGTAATTAGCATGGAAAGAAATACACATCTCTAACATCAAATATGGTTTTCTTCGGGTTTGCTCTGGACACGGATCATTGCATGGGAAAGGCTGGAGAAGCTTAGGGCTCTTTTCTTGCTTTAGATTGTGAAATGATGAGGAGAAATCCCCAATCCCCAAGAGCCAGTGCATCCAAAGGGACTCAGCACATGGAAAGGGGGATTGGGAGGGAACCCTGTTCCCTCACACCTCTGCTCAAGCAGTGAAACAACTTCTCTTCTACTCCTGAACTTTCTGTATCCATCAGGAGTTGCCCTGGAGCTTGTGTTACTAATTTCTTATACCAACATGATTATTCCAATTACACCTTTCCTAACATTTGCTCAGTAGGGGGGAGTTAAATCTCCTTTTTTCTTTTTGCTATCTGTGCTTATTTTGCCACAGGCTTTGCGCTTCTGATCTTATTGGGAATTTATTGTTGGTTTAATTCATTTTCTTGGAGCCATTCCTGGGCATGACCAATGCATTTATGTCTATCAAGTTTTCTATTTTCACATTTTGTGCCTGAAAATTGAAATGACTTCAGCAAAACTAGAGAACAACAATTTAGGCCTTTGAATTTTTCTTAAGGATAAGTCTGGATTATTTGTATTATGGTTTTTAAGAAGGAAAGGGTAAATGCTCAAAATTATGTTAGGCTTATCCTAGGACACAGCCAGCAGTCATGAGGAAGTCTTTAATTACACTAAATAAATGATAAAGACCAGAGAAATCCTTTTAATTCTTTAATATCCTCATCTCTAAATCTTCCTATTAATATTCAGCACATGGAATTGATTATCAGCATTGAATTAATGCTGTCGCCTATGTAATAGAAACCTCATGGCCAGCTGAAATGAAGATTTATCATCCAAAGATGATCTGACTTTTCAAAGCCCACTCGAGGAACGCTGGATTTAGTTTCCATATCGCCTACAACAATCTTTGGATAGAGGAAGTCTGAGGAGAAGGAAGCCTATTACTCTTAATTGCACTATATTGCAGATTAAAAGCATAATATGAGCAATTCTAATTAAATTTGGAATTCAGCTTTCATAAAAATAGCACCATGCTGAGTTTTGCTGATATTGCTCGAGTAGTTTTGTGTGGCCATGATTAGAAGGAAAAAAAGGTCCCCGAAAGACAGAAAATACCCATTCACTCAATACAGCACCAGGATCTAGTCTGGCACACAGACAAAGGTCAGAACAACATCATTTATTTCCAGGAAGGAATTAAAGCTCTCCACAGAGGGAGGGATTGCTTCTGGGAAATGTTCTCAGCCAGACTTTGCTGCAGTCAGTCAGAGGGAAATCTTCCCTGTGGAATGGGAAGCGAAGCCGTGGAGCCTGTGAGGATGTGGGGTAACGGGACAGCCAGCACACAGAGCTGGTACTTAAGGGGAGAGACAAAGGCAGAATGAACTCACATGGACAAGATGTGCCGACCTTTCACTGCTGAAAGAGGTTAAAGGGACTGGGATTTGCCTAAAGCAGCATTTCCCCAATTCCTGACACCCCAGCAGGTGTTTGCTCTTCCACAACTTAGATCTGTTTTCATATTTAAAGCAAAATCGTCACAAATCCCAAATACTACAGATACTCAGAGGGAGCAACTACTTATCAGTTTGCCCCGGCTCCTAAAATGGAGATTTCCTGCAGATCAGAGCTGGAGCAGAGAACAAATTGGGAAGGAGGATGAGTAATGATAACACTGTGATGAAATTCCAGCTTTGCATGGAAGAGCTCTCCACTGATGCCATCTCTGCTCCTGCTCAGGACTTGGCCCCGTCAAGCTGACGATGAAAGAATGAGAGCTATATCAAGGGTCACATCAGACCCCAAATGACCAAATCAGACAATGTGAGAGGGGTAAATTATATCTAAATAGAAATTATTACAGATGCTCAACTTGCTACCAACTCCTATATTGGATCTAATCCTTCGTAGCGCTGCAGAACTGCAGTACCATGGGATCACGGAATGGTTTGGGTTGGAAAGGACCTTAAAGCTCATCCTCTTCCACCTCCACCCACCTTCCACTGTCCCAGAGTGCTCCAAGCCCCAATGTCCAACTCGGCCTTGGGCACTGCCAGGGATCCAGGGGCAGCCCCAGCTGCTCTGGGCACCCTGTGCCAGGGCCTGCCCACCCTCCCAGGGAACAATTCCTTCCTAACATCTCATCTAAACTCCTCCTCTTTTGGTTTAAAACAATTCCCTCTGCAGCACCCAGACATCTCAGTGGGACAGAACTCCCCTGGTACAGCCTCTTTCCTCTTTCCCAGTCTAATAAAATTCATTTTGTTAACAAAGACTATTAAAAAAGCCAGCAGGAGAACAAAGATTGTGTTATATCCAGACAAAATGAAGCCAGTTTTGTAAAGTTTTCAACTTCATCAAGATTTCCAGAAGGAGAAAGTAAATGTTGCTCATCAGTAAAGAGCTGATGCCATGACCCCCTCCCAGACCCTTCTGAAACAATGAAATTTAATATTTAAAGTGGAGCTTCTGTGTGATGGCCACTCTTTCTTCTTAAGGAACATCCCAAATAATTGTAGCCAAACTGGACTGTTGGAGTTTATGCTGTGAATGACTCGACAGCTCCACTTCTGCTGTGTGACCTTACAGACCACAAAATCACATCTTATTTGTGTCGTATTTCACTGGGGATGTAAAGAGCTGCACAACACCAGCTCTTTACAAGCTCTAATGTGGGACTTGGGCACTTCAATTTTAATTTCTGACTTTGGGGTTGATCCACTCTGAACATGAGCAGCCTGATACTTTTTCATGCCCATCTCTGCCCTCTTCCCACTGTCCCCTTGCCAGGAGCATGGCCGGGACACAGAGGGAAACATTTAAATCATATTCCCACTCTGGCTCTTCAATTCTAACAATTCTCTACCTAATAGGTGCTGAGCTTTGGGAAATTGATTATAACACTGCAGTCGTGCCACCCTTGGAGAACTGAGCACCAAAACTGTGCACATCCCATAAATGACACAGATTCTGTTACAGCAAAAATAGGATGGATAATCCCTCCCCTTACACGTTTAGCTACTCCTACACCTACCTTGATCCTACAGCCTAGCCCAACAAGGGTTTTAAGTAAAGGAAAATTCTAATGGATCAGCAGAAATTGTGGGATGGAGTTCATGGAGTTTGGCACTGGGGCAAAAAGTGAGGAACTACCTTGAGCAACTTCTGACTGAAGCATCCACGCATGTCCTAACTGCAGACTTCAATAAAAACAGGAGAAAAGAGAAAAAGCCAAGCACCACGGAAATGCTGAGTCTGATAAACAGCCTGACAAAGAATTTGTTACCTTTGTGCTCAGAATTGCAACGCTGATACCGAACTGGCATTTTAGTTTTGCTTCATTAGGTAATATCTGCCTTTCCCAACATGGTTTTCAAAGTTTTCATCTTAAACTTTTCAGATTTTGGTAAAGGACTGAAAGGAAACTTGAAAGTTGAACCAGGCATTTAAATACCCAAACTGCCTTTACTTACCATTTTTTCAAAGGACAATCTAATTTACTTTACATAAACATTTATAATCGACATATTTTATGTAAAGATCTGATTTAGATGCTTGTGAGCAAAAAAGTTGGTAAGTAAATCCACATTGTGTGGATTTTTACAAGCACTTGGAAAACCTTCACCTGGTGATACTAATCAGAGTGACTTTATTACAGTTTAATTGAGATGTTTCAGCTTGTGACAGACCAGCATGGAAATTAAAGAGAGACAGCAACAACATGCACATGCACAATCATAAAAAACAAACAACAAATGCTTTGTACATGAAAGGAATTTACAAAATAAAAACTTTTCACATGCAGTTAGAGTATATAAAAAAAAATGCAATGGAAGGCAGAAGACGAAGAACAGGAGTGGGGACACAGCCACGTTTGCTGAGAAACAAAAGCAAACCCTTCTTCTCACTGGACATAGGAACTGAGCTGCCAGAAAACGTCAGCAGAGCAGAGCCCCCAGAATAGGGAGATGCAGTATGGAATTATGGAATGCCTGGCTTGCAAGGGACCTTAAAGCTCATCCCATGGCCAGCGCCACCATCCCAGGTTGCTCAAGGCCCACCCAATAACCCGGCTCACCGAAGCTGAGCCTGCTGCTCCCAGGCCTTCCTTGCTTTGACACCCAATGTGCGGCAGAAGATTCCTTCCAGGTGGGGCATTTTATGGGCATAGCAAGAGATTCCAATCACAGCTACAGGAAAATCTTACTGATGTTACCTACAGTGAAGGCTGCTTAAAGAAGTATCGAGCCCACTGCCATCTATGCCCCAGCTTTGGGTGAAAATGGACAGTTTTCCCCAAGAACTTCCAGTAAACAGACTAAGAACCAGCAAGATGTAGTTCTGAGAAAACAACTTGGAGAGTTATATTTTATATCACAAATTTTTGAGTGAACGGCAAAGACAACGTCTCTCCATTTAGGATCGGGAGTGGGGAAGTCATGGTGCACAGCAGAAAAAGGGGGAAAAGTCGGGATTCCTGGAGAGTCTGAGGCAGATACCGTGTGCTGCATTAGAGTCCTCCCACTCAAAGAAAGCAGGGAACATCCACCCATGAGCATTACAGAGCTGTAGACTGTGAGGGGAAGCGTTTCTCCAGCTCCTCCACAACACAGCTCAAGTTCCCGTTCTGCTGGTTGTGCTCAGCCGCGGCTTCTGGAGTCGGGAGCTCCGGGCTCGGGGCTGGTTTGAGCTTGGGGACGTGCTTGGGCAGCAGGTGGTTCTTGTCTATTTGGCTGTACATGTTGGCCACCGACTTCTCAATGGCGGCCAAATTCTGAATGTTTTTAAGAATTCCTTTGAGCTCCCTGCGGGGAGGAGGCTCTGGCACTGTGGCCGGGGCGGGGACAGCTGGCTGTTTGGCAGGGGATTTGGAATGCTTGGCAGGGGACAGCAGCTGCGTGCTAAGAGGAGATGGAGTGGAAGAAGAAGAAGAAGAAGAAGAAGAAGAAGAAGGAGGAGGAGAAGAAGAAGAAGAAGAAGGAGGAGGAGGAGGAGGAGGAGGAGGAGGAAGAGAAACTGGAGGTGGAGGCGGAGGATGTGGTGGCAACAGAGGAGGGGATGGAGGTGGTGGTGGCAGTGGAGGCGGCAGCTGTGGAGGTGGGGGTGGGGGAATTTTAGGTGGGTCTGGAATGCTTTCTACAACTTCTTTGGTCTGAGGAGCTAGAAAACTTTGGCAAAGTGGTTTCTTTATCCTAGAAGATGGAGGAGTTGGTTTGCGAGTCGGTGGAGGAGAATGTTCTTCAGGGCCGTCGTGGTGAGTGACGATTACAGCGGGGACCACGGCAGTCTCCGCTTCAACTCCTTCAGCACAAGGCGTTGGAGAGGATACAGGGGAGGAGCGAAGGCGGGGAGAAGCCACCACACTTTTGGGAGACTGCTCTGGCGCATTCTCTCCCTCCTGGACACTGGCGCTGTGTGTGGGCGACCGCGTGGATTTCACTTCGGGAGACCTCACTTGCTTCATTTCCTGCAGCGCCTCGAACTGCCTCGCCTTCTCCTTCACAGTCAGCTTGGGGCTACTGATCCTTTGGAAGAGTGGACTGCTGACATCGTCACTGCTATCCGGATTTTCAGCTCCTTCCTCCTTGGCCGTGAGTCTCTGCTGCTGCCACTGGATGGGGTCCATGATAACCGGCCTACCCAGGGACCCCTGCGTGTGTCTCCTGGTCAGGTGAGTGGGCACTGTCCACGCCCGGTAGCTGCCCCCCAAAGAGGCCTCTCTCCAGACCAGTCTCGAAGGAGAAAGAGTATCTAAAGCATTGTTCCTTTTCCATAGGAACCCTGCGGCAGCGGGGCTTTGAGGGGGACCTTCCATGTACAACGGGTTTCGGGTCCTTAGCGGGTTCTCATCGGACAAAAAAGTGATGTTACTCGAGGATTTGGGGAGGTTATTGTTCAGGGATCCATTGATATTGGATTGCTTGTGAGCCTCTATAGCACGGGAAGCAAAGCTGCTTATAACTCTCTGTCGGTCTCCTTCTTCTAAGACTGACTTTTTTCCCCTGCTTTGTTGGAAATGGTAGAGAAGAAAAAGACTTGAAAGAAAAGAAGATAATCACATGTGAGGAAACATGCATGGACATAGGTACTTATGAGAGAGAGAAAAAAAGAACTTATGACATGAAGCAGAGCCATTAAATCACTTCTAGCAAGCTACAACCCAACAGAAGGAGCGCATCTACTACTGGGCAAGACATTTACTTTTGCATCTTCTTTAAGGGGGAAGGAAGGAAAATTAAAACAAGCTGCTGCTTGTTTTAATTTGAAGCTGCGTAGCTACTTGGCAAGTTCAAAAATAAACCCAAGTCTCCTTCAAAAGACCTCCTAGAATTCCAAATTATCAGGTAATATTGTGCCCTATCCACCCAGAGACACAAAACATCCCCGAAGTATCAATATGTGAATGAATCTCATTTCTTGTGTGTCTGAATTTCATCTCTTCACCACGTTGAACCCAGTTAAAAATCCCTGTGGTTGGGTTACATCGAATTTCTACACCAAAAGTAGGAGGTGTCACCACTTTCTGGACTTCACCTGTCACCTCCCAGTCCCTCATTAACCTCCCCCCTCAAATATTTTTAATACCACAACCTTCTGAGCAGATTTGAAAATAAACAGTATTTTAAAATGCCCCGCAGTGCCTGCTAGAAAAGTGCCCTGCGAGGCCTATTTTAAATAATGCTCACCTCAGGCTGAAATGAAACTTGTTTTTCTCTCAAACAGTGAGAAATTTAAGATTTGGGCCTGTGTCAGGCAGAGCTAAAGTACAGCATGAGTAGCAATCTCATCTACCTGCACAAATTAAAATAGCATTTAAGACTGGTTTTAGTGACTTAGAGACATCCAGGATTTTCATACAAGTTCTGACTTAAAAATCCTAAGCCTTGTCTCTACCAAAGTTTGAATTTTGGCAAAGGAATAGGAGGAAAAAAAGGAGTTTCCCATGATTCTGTGAATGTTGGAAGATGAAGTTTTAGACCTCTTGGTCACATCGTTCCGTGGGTTTTGGTGGTGGTGTTTCATAGCTCAGAAAATATAACTAAATCCAAATTAATGAAAAATTAACCTCTGGCGGTTAAATATTCCCTAGCAAAACTGGAAGAGAAATTTAAATACCTAGAAGGAGTTAATTGAGAGATCTTAATTTCCCTCTAAGTTATTTAAGATGTAAAAGTCCCCTGAGGGTCTGTATTTCGTAACAAAACACTTTTGTTTCGTGACTTTTGTTTTTTGTTTTGATCAGGGGACCACCCAGGCAGGGAACCCCCAGCTTCCTAATGGTCCAGGGAGCCAGGAGGACTGGAATTCCTGTACAGAATCCAGGGATCATTCTCCCATTTGCAAAAAAACACCCAGCAGAGCTCCACGGAGTGAATAAACTCTCCCCAGGCACTGCAGTTTGCCAGAGCTGAGTGTGCCTAAGGCTTCCTCTGGGCAGAATGAATACAAATAATTAACTTTACATTAATTAGAGAATCCCAGCAGGGTGTGGATTGGAAAGGACTTTAAAGATGACCTAGCTCCAACCCCCTGCCATGGGCAGGGACACCTTCCACTGTCCCAGGCTGCTCCAAGCCCCAATGTCCAGCCTGGCCTTGGGCACTGCCAGGGATCCAGGGGCAGCCCCAGCTGCTCTGGGCACCCTGTGCCAGGGCCTGCCCACCCTCCCAGGGAACAATTCCTTCCCAATCTCCCATCCAGCCCTGCCCTCTGGCAGTGGGAAGCCATTCCCTATGTCCTGGCACTCCATCCCTTGGAAATGGTCTCTCTGTGTTTCCTGTAGCTCCTTCAGGCCCTGAAGGCCCCAGTGAGGTCACCTGGGAGCTTCTCCTCTCCAGGCTGAACAATCCCAGCTCTCCCAGCCTTTCCTCCCAGCAGAGCTGCTCCATCCCTCTGCTCATCCTGGAGCTCTGGATGCTCTCTCCAGCAGCTCCAGGCCCTCCCTGTGCTGGGCCCCTGAACTCTAAAGTGACTCTGAATTCCGCAGCAGCCACCTTTGAGGTCAGCCAAGCACTGCACCTACTGAGAGGAGAGAGCAGCAGCGACTCTGAACTTGAAGGAGCCTCTCCAGCAGAAGGCTCATGCAAGGTGCCACCACCTTTCTGCCACTGGAGCAGATTATTTCAAAAGCTCCTCAGCTCCTTCCTCACTCCACATGAGGCCTCCAAGAGCTGAGGTGACCCCACAATGTTTTTCTGTTTGTGTGAAGCTGTTTCAATCACTGAGGAGCAGTGAGTTCTGTTTCTGTGAACTCAAAGACTCTACAGGTCTTGCATGGCACTGGAATTAACAGCCAAGGAAGGTTTAAATTCAGCCATAAATCCATGAACTCCCAGCAAACTTCTGTTCATGCACTCAGTGTTGCTTTGGCTTTTTTTGACCCTTTGGCTTTAGAAATAATGCCCTTCAAGTTCAGCAATCACCCTTCCCCTGTCTACTTCCAAGAAGAGGGATAAAGAAGCACAGAAGTATTTGAACTTCCCAGTAAATGTCTTTCCTGCTCAATGGACAAATAAAACATGAGCTTCACCTTGCAAGGTTGGATGGGAATCGCTGGAAGGAAAATTAACTAATTTCTACCAGCTACAAATATTAAGACGATGAAAGAAGCTTACTTACTGATGCCTATGGATCCAAAGACAGGGAAAAATGAAAATGGTGAGACAAGGCAGATTTAAAACTAAAGAGCTTTGTTCCATTTCATTTGCCATAAACACCAAAGAAAGCAAACAAGACACTGCAAATGAAAGATGGCAGACTTAGGAAAACTAAAACAGGGAATATTGTACTAAAACTCATGAAAAATGGCAATAAAAGATTTTTCCCAAATACGAATTTCCTAAGGTATACCTGTGCCCTGCAGTAAAGTATTTAACGGGCAAGAAAGAAGAGAAAACTTTTAAAGAAAAAGTTAATTTGTAATTATATTTATTGAAGGCTGTTATTTTCTTTAAAATCCTATGGATTTTGATTTATCTTTGAAGGATCTTTGTGTTTAATCAGTTCCTCAGCATGATGAATAAGCCTTGGTTGTACGCAAAGACATCTGAGAGAAAATATTCCAACTACAGCACCTTTTTTGGTGCAACAAAGACTATTTTTTGTCCAAATTTACATAAAGCTAAGCCTCAAAGTCAACATTGCAGATCTGGGAACCGGCACCTCTTTGGGGCAGTACTAAACCCCAAAAAAACCTTTGCAGATAAAGCACAATGAGGCTTTTTCTGGGTTTAGCATCACATCATTAATTTCAGCAGAAATTTGGTTTAGTGTTAAAAAAAAAAAAGTGAATTTTGCCCAGCAGGCACCCCCCTGCATAAGGGTACAGATGTAACTCACAAACAGAAGTGTTCCCACTCCAAAAAACTTTACTCCACACATTTTCCCTCCCTTCTTGCCCAAGCATAACTTGACAAAGGCAAAAGGCAAAAATTCAGCCCTTGGGAGAAGCTATTCCTGCTCCCAGCATTTTTCAGCCCCCTATTTATCCAGAAAAGCTCAAGCCCTGGAATTATTCCACATGCAGAGACTGCACCCAGTTGTCCAAGAGTTAAAGCCTTCTCATGGACCTGTGACATTTTATAAACTCCAGCACAGCAGGTGGAAAATTTCAACTTCTGTGGCAAAACGAATGATGATTGAAAACGGAGCAATCCTCACTTCCACCACCCATTCATTCCCTACCTGCTCCAAGTATTATTAAAGCTGGGCTCGTCAGCATTCCTCAGTTTTCAAGTATAAACAGAGCTGAAGTGTGGCAAAGCCTATCAACATCCCCCCCAGTATCAGACAAATAATAATTGGCTGGAATATTTTCCTACTGCGAGTTAAATTGTTGTTGGAGTCCATCAACTTCAGGTTTACAGAGGCATGAAAAGGGAGCCAGCCTTGCAAGATTATTATTTTATGAGCATGTAAGAGGTAAAAGATGCATTTAGTGAGCTGCCAGGGGCTTCTCTGCCTTGATAGTTCCTTTAATTTCAATATTTGAACAGGTTAAATCTAGAACAAAAAACCCCCCAACAAACCGAACACTTCTTACTACAGGAAATGGGGAATTTGGGGCAGCAGTTTTCAGGGAATTATCATTTTGTATGCGTGCAATGGACAAGAATGAATTTTATTGGATGTGTTTACTCAACAGCTTTGGAAAATATGGAGTGCTGGCCTGGATGTGCCAAGGAATCCAAGCCTGGCAGCAATGACCTGCTGTAGGATCTTGCTCTTAGGAAAACCATCTGGTGAGACCTTTTTGCCCACCTGAAGCCTTTTAAAGGTTCCGCCATGCACTACAAGACGATTAAATTGGGTTTTTCCCTCCATCCAGGGTCAGCCTATTTCTTTTTCTGGATGTTGGAGAAGCCCAAGCAGCTGCGGAATGAAGAAAAGCCTTTTGCACAGAGACTGCATGAAGCGATTTCATAGAATCCCAGAATCCCAGAACAGTTTGGATTGGGAGGGACCTTAAAGCCCATCTCATTCCACCCTCTGCCATGAGCAGGGACACTTCCCACTATGCCAGGTTGCCCTGGCAGTGCTTTTCTGGATGGATCTCAAGGAATACTCACATGGTGCTGTCTCCAAGCTCCTCATAGAGGTTGTTGGCCGCGGCTCCAGCCGGTTTTCCTGCGGGCAGAGCCATCTGGATCCTCGCAGTCTTGGCACACTCAGCCTGGCGCCTTTGGAGAGCCATGGGAGGAAGGAGAAACACCCATCAGAACACCCCAAAACATGCCCCCAGTAAAGCCAAAATGTGAAGTTTTCTACGTTCATGCCCTGCAGTTTATCCCTGGATTTTGTCTTCATTGAAGTAGTAACGTGATCATCTTCTCCTGGATTTTTCAGCTCCCTGTTCTGTTTTGGTGGAATCCCAGAGCTTCCCAGTTCCCAGAATGGTTTGGGTTGGAAAGGACCTCAAAGCCCATCCAGTGCCACCCCTGCCATGGGCAGGGACACCTTCCACTGTCCCAGGCTGCTCCAAGCCCCAATGTCCAGCCTGGCCTTGGGCACTGCCAGGGATCCAGGGGCAGCCCCAGCTGCTCTGGGCACCCTGTGCCAGGGCCTGCCCACCCTGCCAGGGAACAATTCCTTCCCAAGATCCCATCCAAACCTACTCTCTTTCAGTTTGATGCCACTCCCCCTTGCCCACTCACAACTCCTTTTTCTTAATGGAGTTGGCTGGGAAATTTCTGTTCAATGAACAGTTTTTCCTGAAAAAAAAGTCCTTTTTTTTGTTTGTTTGTTTGGGGGTTTTTTTGGTTTTTTTTTTGTTTGTTTGTCTGGGTGTTTTTTTTTTTTTTAATAAATTTCTGTTCTCTGTCCAGAAAACAAAGCTCCTCGTGTGGGGAGCACCACCAGGGTGATGTGACTGATCTACCCCAATGATACTGAGTAGCCACAGAAATAAATCACTTCTAAACTCATCACACCAAGAGTTCAGGAGCAAATTGGAGTATAGAAATTTAGAAATTAAAAAAAACCCCCTATATTTAATATATTTTGAGAATAAAATTTGTCAGTACTCCTATGGAAGCTGGAAGAAACAAAGCTGGAAATGAATACTTACTCTTTGAATCTGTTTGGTTGCAAAAAAGGAGATAAAAAGGAAGGTTAAATAAATTCTGCTGCCAACAACTGCCCATAACAGTGACTCTAACAGGAGTAATAAACTACAGGCTACTTAATTATTCCACACATCAAATTCCAGAATTAATGACTTGTTTAAAGAATCAGAACTTCCAGAGCTGAACAGCGTTTGGCTGCTACTTTTGATCCCCTGGAAACAATTCTGTAGTCAGCAGAAATATGAATTACAGCAGGGAAAGAAAACAAGTCATGAAAACATGAATATTCTCCTGTTCTTTCTTAAGCAGGTACATTTTTATACTTGTTTCTTGGTATTTCATTATTTTATATATAACGATATAAATACTACAATTGCTATTTGCTTTATATTTTCCCATTTTAGCACCTTTCAAAAATGTATAGAAAATAATGGAGGAGTATTATTTTTGGTTCTTATTTAGAAGATGCCATTCTTTTGTGACTAGTAAATAATAAATAATTTATAAGTACCTTGCAGGGTTGTGCTGGATACTGGATTTCAAAGGAATTATTTTTAGATTTTTTTACTAAAAAATATTTTAGGAAAAACACTGAGATTCCTTTGGAAAAGGAGTGAAAAAGGCTGCAATGCAAAAACAAACCATAAGGCTCAGGATTTTAATTTAACTCCAAAATTCCTTTCATTTTCTCTGGCACTCTCCAAATACAATTTATTCACAATGGGCTGCCATAAATCCCACTCCAAGTCAGATTTCTAGGTGGGAAAAATGGGATTTTTGGATGAAATGAATTTAGGCAGATTCCTGAGAGCTCCTAAAAGGGATTGATGATGTTTGGATGCCAAGGAAAAATGGGGCTGTTCATTTCTGTAAGGAATCTGCAATTTGGATAACAGCCACCAAGGAATTGCAGGATGAACAGGCTGATGGAAGCAAATTTTCCATAGAATTCTGGGAGAGGAAGAGCAGTTTGGGAATGATCTGGCTTTCCAATGGTGCAAAGGTTGGTCAAGCTCTGCCAAGCTTCTTTAAATGGCATTTTCCCCTTGACCCAAACTGGGGAAATGGGGATATGAATATAATAATGAA
This sequence comes from Corvus cornix cornix, assembly GCF_000738735.6. Lineage (NCBI taxonomy): Eukaryota > Metazoa > Chordata > Aves > Passeriformes > Corvidae > Corvus > Corvus cornix. Next base: position 34,505,710 of record NC_046336.1, on the reverse strand, counting down.
TTAAAGAAGAAATCCGCGAAGAAATGGATTCTAATAAATAATAAATCTATGAATAAATAATAAATCTAATGAATAATAAATCTATGAATATGAATATAATGTATATGGAAATTTATGAATATAATCTTTAATTAGAGAAAAAATTACGAATATATTCTAAAATAAATACATAAATAAATAAATAAACATGGAGCTTTTAAGTCCAAATGCACTGATTTTAAATATGAGTGGACCTGAAAATTTTAGTGGAGAGAAGCTTGTTGGAGACGTTGATTTGAATTAATTTATCAGCCAATTACTTGACCCTCTTCAGTGTGTAAGAGGCAAGAGGAAATATCAAGAAAGATCTCTGATGTTGCCCTAAAATGGCAGAAAACCAACTCTCCAGGAAACATTTGCAATTAAGAAGCTCAGGAAAAAATATTTTAGGATTTAAGCAAAAACATTGGGATGCTCTAATTTGATTTTTGATTCATTTCTTGAAACAGCACCTTTTTCCCCTGTATTTTTTTTCTTTTTGGCATGGAATTCGGCTCTGAATCCTCACTTTTGTGTCAAACACCTGGGTTCTGAGCTGGTGTTTTGGCACAAAAATCCTGTGCCTGGTTGGGAAGTCCAGGAGGCACTTCCCGTGGATTTTCTGTGTTCATGTTCATCACGCCAAGCATTGAGCAACCCTTGTGGTGAGAAGGGGATTAAACCCAGAAACTGATTTATGTAATAGAAATATAGATAATACATACAAAATACTACAGAAATAGGCAATAATAAATAGAAATTAACCTCGCGATGAAGGATAATCGTTGAAGCGGCTCTGCTACGAAACGCAGCATCTCTCCTCCAAGGTTACAACCCCTGGGAGAGGAGAAAGAGGAGGGTACTCACTGCTTGTAGCTGACCATGACGATGAGGATGGCTGGCATGCAGCACAGGATGATGATGACAGCCAGGGCCAGCAGTGCCCCCTCTGTGTAGCCCACGGCCTGCGCCTGCTTCTTCACGTTGGCCACCACGTCCGGCGTGCGGATCTCCAGGATTCGCCCGCCCTGGCCCAGGTAGGGCTGGAACTCCTTGTTGATATCCAGCAGTTTGCCATCCAGGAACCTTCAATGGCACAAAACCACCCCACTATTAGGGCCAAGTTCATGAAGAGAGTTTTAATTACGGTGGGTTAACAGCCCAATAAAGCACACACATCGTCTTTGTGGGCTTTGGAATAGTGGCAATTCCCTGTAACCCGGTGCCAGGGACAATTCCCATGTACTTAACACCAGGACGCAGTTTTAACCCTGAAAAGGAGCTCTCAGCTGAGCTTATCCTGATTTCCAGTGGCAGAAACTCCTTGGTGACATCACTTTGTGCTCTTTGTGCCTTTCCTTCTCTGCTCTGATCCCGAGGATCAACCAACCCTTCCTGGACACATGCCTAAGGACCACTCTGCCCTCAAGATCACCTTGGTCTTGCCCAGGGCAGTGGTGGAGTCACCATCCCTGGAAGAGTTCAAAACACCTGTGGTTGGGGCACTTGGGGACATGGGTCAGTGGTGGCCCTGATGGTGCTGGGGGAATGTTAGATTCGATGACCTCGGATGTCTTTTCCACCCTTAATGACTCTATGATTGCTGTTACCCTAAAATCAGGCAATTTGTAGAGGATTTGCTCAGCTCCTTAGGGAAATTCTTTGGCTGGCTGGAGAAAAAATACATTGGCCAAGGCTTTAACTTCCGAAGGAAAATAAAATCCTTGGATGACTCCAGAAGTGAGGATTGAGTGTCTCACAAGCTGCCCACCTCTAAAGACCAACGCAGGAGATGTGTTAGGATGGAGGATCCTAAAAGCTGGGAGCTATAGCAAAATTCCAGATCCTTGCTTATACAGGGGTTCTCCTGGAGAAAGATGAGGGGGAAAAAACTCCAGAAAACTTCAAATAAAAAACAGCAAGAAAAAAATTCCGTATTTTTGTGTATAAACTCTGAATGTCTAAAGAGAGCCTGAGATAGATTTGATTTCCTTACTCTGATCATGAGACAGAAATTCCACTCCTCAATGATCCTTTCTTCAAGGGTGCTAATTTCTTATAATTGACTTCCCCTCAGATTGATTTCCTGATAAATTCTCGTAGCATTTCTTGTCCCTATTTTTTTTTGGAATTCTGGGGAGAATCCACTCTGCTCTGGGTGTGCAGTGGATGAACTGGATCTCATCACAAGCAGAAGAGCTCGTCCTGAATGATGAATTTGGGCTGGTTCCATGATACTGAGGGCAAAGAGGCTGCTCACCCCCACCCTCACAAAGGTGTCTGGAACAATAATTCCCATTCCTGATGTCTTCCACAAACCTTTTCCTTGGTACGTGAGAAAAAATCCCTTTTCCAACCTAACTGATGGCATAAAGTGAATACAAACATTCTTTTGCTGCTCACTAGATGTCACTGGTGCATGTCCCATGTCCTTTGAGCTGGCAGAAGCCTTCCCAGCAGGACAGCATAAAATCCCTGGGTGATTTTAACCATCTCTCCGTTGAAATTCTGCTGGCATTTTCCCGACAAACCCTTTTTTTACAGGTTCGTAACTCAGCCGTGAGCATTTACTCCGTGATGGAACCTGACACGTTGTGCAGGAGCTTCACACAGTTTCTTTTTAACAGGGGACATTTTCCATGTAATTTATGCAGGAGGAATTTCCTGGATTCAACTGGTTTTTATGCTCCAATAAATCAAAGCCTCTTCCCTAGAAAAGATAGGAAAGGAGTCTGAACGTTCCAGTCTGGGAAATTATCTGAGTGGCCTCCATGTCTTTTAGGGGTTTGTGGGAGAGGGAGGAAATAGTGAAGTAGAGGTACTATTCAGATCCATTTTTGGGGTGTAACCAAACAGATTTGGAGGAAAAATCAGATGAGGAGCAGCTGAGGGAGCTGGGAAAGGGGCTGAGCCTGGAGCAAAGGAGGCTCAGGGGGGACCTTGTGGCTCTGCACAAGTCCCTGACAGGAGGGGGCAGCCGGGGGGGTCGGGCTCTGCTGCCAGGGAACAGGGACAGGACAAGGGGAAAGGGCCTCAGGCTGGGCCAGGGGAGGCTCAGCTTGGACAGCAGCAGGAATTTCCCCATGGAAAGGGTGCTCAGGCCTTGGCAGGGGCTGCCCAGGGAGCTTTGGAGTGCCCATGCCTGGAAGTCTTCCATAAATTTGTGGATGTGAGGACATGGTTTAGTGGTGGCCTTGGAAGTGCTGGGTTAAGGGTTGGACCTGAGGAGCTCAGAGGTTCTTTCCAACCTCCATGATTCTGTTCTAGGGGATCCCTGATTAATAAAAACTTCAGGTAATCAATCATAACAGTCTTAAGGAAAAACATGGATCTCTCGTTGTGTGTCAGTCCTACAAAGCAGAGGACAGGGAAATTCTGCATATCTTGAGAGACACATGGCTTTTACCCCCTGGCAGTGGCTGCTACATCCATGACCTCTAAATCATGCCTTTGTTTTCCAGCCAAACATTTTCCTGGAATTATTGTGGGATTAATACTATGGATTACAGGAGCCTCACGCTTTGGTTCAGTGGCGTTTGCTTCTCATGGTGCCAAATGTGACTCTGCTCAGCTGCCGCTGGGATGAGCTGCTGTGTCCACCTTCTTCTCCCAGCTCCAGCTGCTTTGGGTTTGGATCCCTGACTCCTGCCTGTATCCCTGCAGTTCTCCACCTGCTGCTCAACTCCATCCTCAACTTCCCCTGCATTCGACCTTCATAAATAATTGTTTTCAAACAGTGACAGGTTCACCAGAAATTGTGTTAAATCAGAGCCTCCACTCTGTTTCAGAAGCAGGAACACAGCAGGGTGTTCCCAAAAAAGCCCAGTCTGGGAAAGCCTCAGGTATCTTCCAATGTACAATCATCTGGTGAGCTGTGTGAAAATCCCAGCTGGCAGAAGTCACTAACTCTGTGCTGTTGGTCCTGGATAAACATGGAATTGTTGAACACCTGGAAAATCACCTGTGGGAATTTATCTTCCTTATTGGTAATTAAATATTTAAACCAGGAAGTTCTGTTTCTTTCAGACTTATCCACCTTTCTCCCATCACATCCAGTTCATTAAATGATCCTTTCTCCCACTGATCCCTTTTCTGTCAGATCCAGAGCAGATTCCTGGCTAGCAGAAGGGTGGTTGGGGATCATGGCTTCCCAGTGAGGGGACAACCACTTCTGAAGTGGCAGGAAGAACCCTGAGCCATCCCTCTGAAATCAAACTCCCAGGAAGGAGCTTCATCTTTTTAGGAGGTTAAAATCTTTGTAGGTTTGGGTACATCCCTGGCCCAAATCTCCTGGGGTTCTCCCACTTTACAGTGAAAACTTGGGAACTCCAGCTGCAAAACTCTGTCTCCTTACTCCAGTGAGCTGACACCCACTCACCTCCACCCTAAAGCCAGGGAGGCATTCCCTGGGATTTTGCTGATTTAAATATTTAAGAGCTTTTGAAGAGAAGAAAAAAAGCCCCTAAAAAGCTGAGTGTGCAGGCACAGGGAGCATTTTAATGAGGTTGCTTCTCAGATGATTCCCCCTTCCCTTCCTTTTGGAAAATCTGACGTTCAACCCATCTTAACTCTATTCTGCTCTGGGTACTTCATTGGACACCTGAACATCCCTAAAAAGACATTCCAGTATTTTCAAAGGGTGCCTAAATGAAGAGGGACACGTTTTTCTGGCCACGAAGAGAGTCTGCAAAGGGAAAAGTTTATTTTTCCTGGAATTCAAAGAGCCAACTGCCTCCCTGTTCAGGTAACAGCTGATTTTCATATCCCAGTAATAGTGGATTTACTGAGAGCTTTCCAAAGGGAGGAGGAAAAGGGTGTCAGAATCTTGAATAAAACTGGAGAAGGACCACAGTGACTCCATTCTGGGAATGACCAATAGTGGACAAGTGACCAGAAACCCCCAGAGCATCACTGAGACCTGAAAGGACTGAATGACCATGGGGATACCTAAAAACAAACACCAGGAGAAGGAAGGAGGCTCTATTGCCACCCCTCTGAAAGCTGCTATTGCTATTAATTATATTGTATATAACATTTTTATATAAAATACTCTTTTTTTTTTAATATTCCTAGTTCAGAAAAATGATGCTGGAAGACTGGAGAGGGTTCGGAGAAAACTTCAGGTGATGAAAAGAATTAAAACATAGCCCAGAGCAGAACTTCTCAGGAATACAGAGGAAGATGTGATCATGAGCCTAGACCTTGGTGGGACCCAGAAATTAAAAGCACCAATGGACGCTTTAATTTATCACCCAAAGTTATAATAAAACTGATCCTGGACAAATTAAAAATAAGAGACAAAAGGCCTAATTTTTGACCCTACAGTAACAACACCAGGCTGTAGCTGATTGGATTTTCTGGTGCAGTTGCTTTGCTGACAGGTATGTTATAAGCAGAATTACTTTGGGGAGCTCCCAAACTTGCTCAGACTGACCCCAGTGACCTTTCCCAGCCTCTAAACTCTGAATATCTGCATAGCTTTCCTACACTGTGGTTCATCTGCACTCCACCAGGAGCTCAGGAGAAGAAGCCCTTTTCCCCCTTTTCCAACCCCATTTCCCCGCAGTGGTTCACAGCCTTTTCCTGCCAGGCTGCTGAGGATGTGCTCAGCACAGAAGAGCCTGGTGGGGTTCTCACCCAGATAAAAACCAACACCAAGGTGAAACATGCAAAAAAAAAACCTCAAAAAAGGGTTTTTGTCTTTAGAAGTAGAGCCTGATTTGCATTTTGAAGAGCCTGATCTCCTATGTGGAGGTGTACACTGGAACATGCCCCGTTGTCTGTGTTTTACACAAGGCGCAAAACATCCCTTCCCTTCCCTTCCCTTCCCTTCCCTTCCCTTCCCTTCCTTCCCTTCCCTTCCCTTCCCTCCCTTCCCTTCCCTTCCCTTCCCTTCCCTTCCCTTCCCTTCCCTTCCCTTCCCTTCCCTTCCCTTCCCTTCCTTCCCTTCCTTCCCTTCCCTTCCCTTCCCTTCCCTTCCTTCCTCCCTTCCCTTCCCTTCCCTTCCCTTCCCTTCCCTTCCCTTCCCTTCCCTTCCCTCTCTCCCTCAGTTCCCAAAGAAAAGAAGAAAGGACTCATGCTCCAAACAGAAACTGTGGGAAGCCTGAAGGTCAACACTGCAGCACCAAAGCCTGGAGATCACACAGGACTTTTGGTACACAGGAAGGAAATTCCTTGGAGGAATTCCAGCAGGAAGCTCCTCCACAGGGTGGACAAAACCTGAATCATGTGCATTGGGACAATTTATCCCGAGGCACCAGACTGAACTAGGACATGGCCAATTCCCAAGCCATCCATAAGGGATATCCATGCAGCAGCTGCTTCTATGGATTTTCCCATTCCCATTGCGCTGAACCAGTTTCTAAGAGCAACAGATTCCCAAACAATCCATGGAAATAGAGGGGGAGTAATAAATGAAATACTCACTTAAAAAGTTCATTCCTCATGATGGCTCTGTTGGTTTGCGGGTCGATGGCGTAGACCATGAGGTCGGACTTGGTGTAATCCTCCTCGGAATATCCATCCCCAAACCTCCGTGCTCCGATGGATTCCACCACGACCGTCGCCCCCGGAATCTGGTCTTGGACGTAGCGTTCCAAAATCCTAAAGGGAAGACGGAGCCGGAAAGCTGCAGTGATTGATTCGTGGCACTGCCCACAGCCCAAATGAGGTACTGATAGGCAAAACCCCCAGGATGAGAAGGATTTTGACCTTCAGAGCACTTTTAAAAAGGAATCCCTGCTCCATAGAACCTCTGAAATGCTGAACTCCTGGGAAAAGCTCAGCAGTGCTCGGAGAGGTCTTCAGAAAATGTGTCCTTAAGTCGAGCTCTTTGTATTTATGACCCCAGTTGAGTTTTAAATGGCTCACGGGAAACACCACCTGTATTTCACACAACCCCCCCCGACATCCTTTTATTAAGTTATATGATTCCAGCACTTCCATTCCAGCCTTCCACGGGGTGCATTCCATAAATTCTCACCCAGAGAAACAACCACTTGACCGATTTTTGGTGGGATATTTCATCCGGCCCTCCGATTTCACACATTTCAGGGGCTGCGATACCTGCTGCTCCAAAAGGCACCAGGTTTTACAGGCAGGAGGAAATTGGAATATTGGGCTGACAGGTTTACCACAGGAAATAAAATCAAATAAAAGCAGCAGGATTCCACAAGCTGGGGAAAGAAAGGCTGATAGAATTCAGAGATAACAACAATAACAACAAAAACAACACCGCCATCCAGACTTGCTAGAGGTTGATGAGGTTTCCAACGTGGGACCAAACCAAGAAAGGTTCACTCAAAGCCCACAGAAAGTTTGATAAACAAAGGCATAAAAGCAAATATCATCAACTCTGGGCAAAAAAAGGAGGGAGAAATAAACCAGAGCATTTGGAAGTCTGAAGACTCCATCTAAACTTAGAAGAAAATATAGAATATCGTCAGAAAATCAAAAAGCAGTAGCTGAGCTGGGAGGCAAAAGCAAGGGAATAAGAGGGAATGTGCTGCCTGATCCATCCAGGATGCACAAGGGTGTGGAGGAAGACACATCTCTCACAAAAAAAGGACATCAGTGACTTTAAGAAGTTGCTTGTTTAACACAAAACATTCTGCGGTTGCTGAGGTGACATTTTTGCTGTTGTGGTTTTTTCCTGACACAAGATTTCCACCAGCTCCTGATTTTTCCAAGACTCCTGATTCACATTTGTCCAAGGAACACCTCTTCGTGTGGAAGTTTAGTGTGCCCTTAAAACTCGTTGTAAGGTTTAAAGCTTTTCTATAAGATCTTGAAAAATCCAGGTGTGTCAGAGGCAGGCCATACCCGAGGAGTGAATATATGGAATTACTGCAGAGAAAATAGGGATACAGATTGGCTGGCACAGTGCTCGTGGAGCAGTGTCCTCTGAACAAGCTCTCCTGTTGTTTGCAGATACTGAAAACTCTGCTTGTCTCTGCTCGTGGCACACTCTGCACCAGCAGCCAAGGTGAGGACCTGTCACAAACACTTCAGCAACAATAATTCCCCCAGGGAAAACCAGACAGGACCAATCTGGGATATGGAGATTATTATAAAACCCCACCAAACACGAAGGGAGTGTAAATGGTGAAGAAGAAACCACGACCATTCTTAGGAGGGCGTTTGGCACAAGGTCTCAGGCAGAACAAATATGGGAAGGATTTGCCTCCATAATTAGCCTTTAATCATCTTCTCTTGCTGCAGGAGGAGATGCTTTTCATGGAATCACAGAATCCCAGAATCCACCCAGTGTCCAATGCCCACCTTGTCCCCAGCCCAGAGCACTGAGTGCCACCTCCAGCCCTTCCTTGGACACCTCCAGGCATGGGCACTCCAAAGCTCCCTGGGCAGCCCCTGCCAAGGCCTGAGCACCCTTTCCATGCAGAAATTCCTGCTGCTGTCCAAGCTGAGCCTCCCCTGGCCCAGCCTGAGGCCCTTTCCCCTTGTCCTTTTCTGTTTCCTTGTACAGAACTCTTATTACACCCATGACAGAAATGCTCCATAAGGTTGGAAGGTGATAATGCAGGGTCACTTCTGGCAGAATAGGTAACAATACTGCCTTTCCTCAGAAATTCCTGGAATCCTGCGGGAATTCATTGCCTTTGAGAATATCTTTGTCTAAAATATTATTAAAACTGAAGAACAAACAGAATAGTCTGGACAAGGGCCTGGAGTGCCCAGACACAGGGAATGGCTTCCCAGTGCCAGAGGGCAGGGCTGGATGGGATATTGGGAAGGAATTGTTCCCTGGGAGGGTGGGCAGGCCCTGGCACAGGGTGCCCAGAGCAGCTGGGGCTGCCCCTGGATCCCTGGCAGTGCCCAAGGCCAGGCTGGACATTGGGGCTGGGAGCAGCCTGGGACAGTGGGAGGTGTCCCTGCCCATGGCAGGGGTGGCATTGGGTGGGCTTTGAGGTCCCTTCCAACCCAAACCTTTCAGGAATTCTGTAACAGGACTTGCTGAGAAATGGGTACATTGCAGCCATTTTTGCAGGAAACCCCACAAAGCCCAGCAGAATGGCAGCAGTGTTCAATTTGAAATACACAAATTGCATGTTTAGGTTAAAACAGAGAATAAAATCCCACTGGAGACTGAAAAGCAGCAATTAAAGAATTCACTTAAAAATAGGGCAGTTCCCTGTAGAGTTGTTTGAAAAATCCTTCAGCTGAACTTGCGATGCTGAAAACACTGTAGTGTTTTAGAATTCCACTGGAAGTGGCCACTTGTTTGTAGTTGTACTCACAAGAACCAACTTTTTTTAGATTCCTCCTTATAAGTAACAACAGTGTCAGCAGCGCTGCTGTCCTGATCAGCAGAATTCAAATGAAAATGAGCCTGTCACTTGTTAATGCCACGAGGGTCATTTCCATCCTCCCACCAGTGAGAAGTGGAAGCAGGAGCAGAACAGGTGATGAGCCTTCCCAACCGCTCCAGCTCCACTGGAGCAGCTCAGCAGTGAGGAAAATGCCTCCCAGTGCATCCCCATGAGCACAGCTCTCCCAGTTCCCAGCAGTGACACTGGACAAGAGGATTTGCTCTGTCATTGAGGGATCCTGCAGCCCAAATTTCCCTGAAAATCCTCAGGTGACTTTTTTCATCTTTAGGTGTGAAAGAAATGGAAAGGCAAAATAATCCAGGGGTGTTGGCCTGCTGAGCTGGTCCTTGGCTGCGGAATTCTGCTCCAGGGAGTCCCAGAATGGTTTGGGTTGGAAGGGACCTCAAAGCCCATCCAGTGCCACCCCTGCCATGGGCAGGGACACCTCCCACTGTCCCAGGCTGCTCCAAGCCCCAATGTCCAGCCTGGCCTTGGGCACTGCCAGGGATCCAGGGGCAGCCCCAGCTGCTCTGGGCACCCTGTGCCAGGGCCTGCCCACCCTCCCAGGGAACAATTCCTTCCCAATATCCCATCTATCCCTGCCCTCTGGCACTGGGAAGCCATTCCCTGTGTCCTGATGCTACCCACTCTTGTGAAAATGCCATCCCCAGCCTTCTTGCATGTCCCCTTTAGCTACTGGAAAGGGGCTTTCAGAACATTCCTGAACTGGGACTTTCCAGAATATCCCTGAAAGGAGCAGACAAAAGCCCAAAATCTGGGATAAGGAACCACATTCCTGGCCTGCTCTCAGTGCCATGTCCATGTGTTTATATCCACACCTGAGGTTGCTGTACCCCCTTCAAGGCTACAAAACCCTGCAGAGCACCGGATTAAATTTAGGGGTTCACCCTGGCATCACAGCAGAAAGCTCTTTAGTAATTTAACAGGCTGTTAATGTTTTTGGAGCACACAAAATACTTCAAGAAATGGAAAACAAAAAAAATCCCCCAAACATTCTTTCCTTCAGGACTCAAATCACCAAAGACTTGGAGTGAGCAGTGTTGAAGACTCGATATCCTGCATAATTTTTGGCCAAAATTCTAGTTTCCAAAAATAACCTGGGACAATAATCATGACAAATTTGTATTCTAGGTATTTAAAAATACAGATTTGGCAACTGTGCAGAGCTGAGAGCATCCAGGTCCCCCCATCAGCATCAATACCAACTTGTCAAGTGCTTTAATGAACTCCTCGGTTCTGCTCTACTTCAGCCAATTTCTGGCTGTGTGGAGTCTTTGTGAGATTCATAATTGACCATGAAACTGCTGGATTTTCAACTGACTTTCCCAAAGAGACGAGGACCAATTCCAGCCCCTCTGGTGTAGTCAGTGAGAGATTTGGGGAGATACACCAGAGCTCCAGATTCCTTCCTACAACATAAATTGCATGTGCTATAAATTGTATAAATTATAAATTGCATTCCCTGAGAGAGCTCAGGGAAGGGTCTGCTCTTCCTGTGGTGCCTGAGGTTTATTCCAAGCCTAAAACCATCACTTTTTTATAAAACAGCCTTTCGCAAAGGTTATTTTTTTATCACACGTGTCCAGCAGGAAGGAGCAGCACTGAGCCAATTCCCTCGGCATAAAATAACATCCCCAATATTCAGAAAACAATGCAGAGCCAATGCCTTTATGCCTACTTCCCCTAATCCTGTAAAAGCAGAGAATCAGGAACCATTAAGGCTGGAAAAGGCCTTTAAGATTCAAGTCCCACTGTCACCCTAGCACCACCACAAGCAGATTGGATTGCACACCAGAGAGGAAATTTGCTTTCTTGCACACTGCTGAAGTTGCTTTCCTTCTCTTTGTGCTCATCCTGTAAAATCCTGCCCTCCAAAACCCCTACACACACTCCAACTTTTTATTTCAGCCTCATTTGTCCCAGTCACAGGAGGAACACTGCGCTCATCCAAAGAATAATACCCAGAGATATCTCCCCTCCGACCCCGAGGACAATCTCCAGATCTCAGCACAAAAGGGCTTTTCCTGCAATAGTCAGCAATTCCCAGGGAAAGTGGGAGTTTACAGCTTCATTCCAGAAGCCATGCACTGCATTAGAGAGCTTTGGAGAGATCCATCACCTCAACAACTCCAGGAGTCACGGAGAGCAGGAGCTCGCTGAACCAGGGCTCCCAGCTGCCAGGGGAGTAGCAAGTGCAAAAGCTGCAGTTGTAGAAGCTTGGGTCTCTATTACCCAACTTAATAAAGGTGGCCTGCAGTTATTAATCACCCTGATTGCTCAGGAGGGAGGCTGAGGGCGGAACAGGCTCTGTGAACACTGCACCAAGGCACGGGACACTCTCCCAGCAAAGCCAGACTGGCTGGACATGAACTAGGACAATGGTGGCACATGTCCCTCTAATCTATTTATTTCATCAGATTGCATCTATTTAATCTAATTCAATCAATTCTGTTATTATCTAATCTATTCCTTTTCTAAGTCTGCAATTTAATTTGGAATGAAACATTACAGTGTGAAGGAGTGACAGAGAAAAAGGGGAGGGAGGTAAAGTGGAGGGACAGGAGCAAAGTGATCCCAAAATGTTCCTGTCATGGAGGTAAAGGGTAAAGGGCAAAGGGTGAAGGACAAGGCAGCTACAGCTGGACCTGTAACTCAGGATGTTTCAGAAAGGCAGGAAACAAAGTGTCACCTGTGGAGAGGGCTCAAGGGCAAGGTCACTGCCACCACCCCAACAGACAAATGGCCCAGTCAGCTGTAATTAGACTTAATTCAGTAATTACCTGGCAAAAATCATAAAGCACCAGGATGTGACTTCTCCTGTGGGAAAAGTAATGATTCTGAGTGATTTACACCCTGCAGCTGAGATGTGCTAATTTTTTACCAATTCAGGGACTGAGGAGAAGAAAAAAAACAACTGCAGGGAAATCATCCGCATTCTGAAACACTTCCCTGAGGAGAGGACTGCGTGTTCCAGCTCCCAGATATAAAATTTATTGTCTCATATACTCTGATTAGACATAAAATCCTATATGATGCACAATGTACATGTGAGGTGTATTATGATCTATAATTTACAGCAGTATTTACTGCTATAGTATTTGATAACATCTCTTTTAAGTGCAGCACAGTTTCTGTGCATTGAAGAGAGCTCCTCTGAGGAATGATGGCAGTCAGCTTTAGATATGCAAACCATTAAGTTGGAAGGTTCAACGTTCATATTCCAAAAAACTCCCTCAGTAATAACTCCAAGGATCAGCACTTGATTCAACATTTGGATTCTCAGGGAAAAGCCTGCCTGGCCACTTCTGCATTGTGTTAGAGGGTTCAGCATGGATTTTCCTTACCTGGGGAACTGCCTCATTCTTTGAAGAGCATAGAACTGAGTGAGAAAAGCATGGCTGAAGTGAGGGGAAAGACCCCCAGGACGCTGCACAGGGAGAACCTGGGGGTCCTGATATCCCAGGGGCAGCAGAAGAGCATTCCCAGCAGGGCAGGGAGGGATCCTGCCCCTCTGGGCAGCCCTGGAGGCACCTCTGGAGTGCTGTGTCCAGCCCTGGCTCCTCAGCACAGCAGGGCCAGGGAGCTCCTGGAGCGGGGCCGGCGGAGGCTGCGCAGCTGAGGAAGGGCCTGGAGCATCTCCGTGCCCAGCACAGGCTGAGGGAGCCGGGGCTGCTCAGCCTCGAGAGGAGCCCCAGCTGAGAGGGGCCCTCAGCCCTGGCTGTCCCTGGCTGCAGGGAGGGCTCCGAGCAGGGCCCGGGCTCTGCTCCGGGGCCCAGCAATGGCACCAGAGCACCGGGCAGGGCCTGAGCCCAGCAATTGCCCTGCCCAGGAGGCAGAACTGCTGCCCTGGGCAGTGCCCAGCCCTGAGCACATTGGCCACAGAGGCTCTGGGCTCTCCTCCCTGGGGCTGTTGCAGAGCTGTGTGCACACAGTGCTGTGCCTGTGCTCCGGGATGGCCCTGCTGGAGCTGGGAGGTGCCACCAGGTGCCCTCTGTGCTCCCTGCAGCCTGAGCCGTCCTGTGACTCTCTATATTTGATCCAAACACTCATTTTAAGCCACTCCACTGTTCCAGCTCAGAGGAACTGATGTGACATCTCATCTATACAGGAGTGTACAGAGGAATTCACTTCCCAAGACACTTCTCTTCCCTGCAGGATGGGATAAGCTCAGGTCTCTCTTCGCAGTGAGGCTTATCTGACTTTAGGCAGAGCTTTAAGCTGCCATCACGTGAAAACCAAATAATTAAATGCTCTGAGAACCACACTGGGTGTTTTATTCCAGTTGAATTTCAGGAGTGGTACTCGATGACGCCTCTGGGTCACTTCCAACTGAGGATATGCTATGATTCCATGAAATGCTGTTCCTTGCCCAACAAACAAGCACTCCCCAAAACTTCCTTATTTCAAGAACCCTCTGGTGTCTGTCTCCACCAAGTCTTCTGAAGGTGAGGAGCACACTCTGAATTTTCCACCAAGCCTCAGCCTATTTTGTCTGCCCCCTCTGCAGCAGACAGAAATGGGTCTCTCTGCACATCCATGATTCAAATGGGCAGGAGAAATGGCAAATGTGACATTGATGTGCAGCCCAGAGAATACAAGAAGCTCAATGAAATTAAAGCAGCTGGAGGAAAACATTGAATGGCTGCAAAAGATCCTACTGGAAGTGTCAGGGAAGACAAGTCCATCGTATCCCTCCAAAAACTCCCAAGCCAAATAGTGATGCTTTAAATCTTCTCTTCCCTGCTTTGCTTCCTCTGTGTGGACCATTAACTCCCACCCATCTCTGGCTGTGCTGAGTGTGGAAAAACTGAATTATAGAGTTCTTAATACCTCATAACTCCTCGTGAAAATTACAGAACCTGGTATAACTTCTCCTCCAGAGTTGTTTCAACCACTCTTTATTTTATTGTGAAAAACCACTGTAATTCCACAAATGACCCATCTGCCCCCTTCCCTAACATTCCCCATCGCCAACTGTTGGCTAAATGTTCTATTTTCAGGGATTAATACTTGCCAAAATGAGAGGAGAAAGAGTTGAGTAACCTGCGTAGTGACTAATTTAGTTCACAGCTCACAGAATGATTTGGAACAGATCTTAAAAATCATCTTGTTCCAACTTCCCTGCCACGGGTAGGGACATCTCTCATTAGACAGTGTTGATGATACAGTTGTTTTATCTGTTAATTAATTACACACTCAATTTTTATAAATTAGTGCATTATTTGAAGTCACAAAACTGCTTCGGCCTGAGACTCCAAATAATTTAGTTTCCCTTTGCCTGTGGTTGCACACAAAAAAATCACAAATTCTTATTTTATTTTTATGGGCTGCACAAATTACTAAACCTGCATAAAAACAGGGAGAGGGTGATCTTTTAAATTTAGGAAGAAAACATGAGAAATTTGAAGAGAGCAGTGTAATAAATAGATTTCTCTGTGAAACAGACCTTTGTACACATATGCAAAATTTTTTTTGAGGTATTTGTTCTCTGCAAATATTTTCAGGAATGAATGGGCCAATTTCAAAATAAGTTCTTGTAATTCTTCTGGCAAAGGCTGTCCTTAAAAACTTGTTCTTAGAAGAGAAATTCCCCAGCTGCACTGATCTGTTTGTGAAGGTAAAGACTTCCCAAGCTGATCTGGAGAACTCAAAACCTGCTAATATTGTGGGGTTTTTTAACTTTCTGGAACTCATTCCAAAGCTTTGTTCACTGAAATACAGAATCACAGCATGGTTTGGGTTGGAAGTGACCTCCAAGGTCACCAAGTCCAACCATCAACCACCACCACCCTGTTCACCACTAACTCATGTCCTCATGTGCCACTTCCACATGGGTTTGAACACTTCCAGGGATGGGGACTCAACACTTGCTTGGACAGCCCCCTCCACTGCTGAAACCACCCTTTCCATGAAGAAATTCTCCCTGAAATCCAATCTAAACCTCCCCTGGTGCAGCCTGAGGCTGTTTCCTCTCCTCTGGGCACTTGTTACCTGAGAAAAGAGCTCGACCCCACCTCAGCAGAACCTCCTGTTAGGAAGTTATTCCTGGTTCTACACAATTCCTCCTTTCATGAAGTTATTCCTGGTTCCAGGCAATTCCTGCTTTCAGGAAGTTATTCCTGGTTCCAGGAAGTGCAGTCCCTGTGAGTTCAGCCTGTTGTCTGAACAACTTCCTTGGTGGTTCTGACATTCGAATCTCTCGGAGCCAACTCCCACCTGGCCCAAAACAGACGGAGAAAAGGGGAACATGCCCCAAATCTCCAGGAGCAAATCCATCAGGAATTTTTCCTAGCCCAGTGAAGACGTGAGGCACTCAGAGACTTTTCCAACGAGTGGTTGCACCATCAACCCCAAAGGTATTTCCAGTTCCACGGAGAACAACAGGCAGGATGGACCAGACCTGTGGGAATCTCAGAGGTGCCACTCATCACTGATTGAAGCGACCAAAAAAGGGACAAAGATTGGTTATAAACTATTTCCTACAGCATTTCCTATCCTGCATTGTCTAATTCCATGACACCAAGTAGAGAAAACTGTCTCTGTGTAACGAAAAGAAGCCAGAAGTGCAAACCTGACCCCTGGGAGCTGCTGCTGATGTGGTGTCTGGGGGCTCTTATTGACCAGATAAAAGATCTCCCTCACTCCCCAATCCATCTAATCCCAAAGCCAGGGAATTGGCTGATATTTGTAGAGGAAATAAATTGATTACCCAATGAGTTGGTCCTTGTTTTGCTCCACAAGGGTGGGAGGAACGTTGGAGACGATCACTTGCATGTCCAACTGATTGACCACAGAGACCTGAAAAGAAAAGAGGGAAATTCAATCGGCACAGCCAGGCACAGCCCCCTCGCTATCCAACAGCAATGGAAAAATTCCTTTCCTGCCTCCACACCATGCCCTGACATCCGGATTTCTCCTTTTAATTCCAAATGGGAGAGCTGGGAAATCTTGCAGCCAAAGCACATTAACATCAGGCAAAGATTTAACTGGAATTGTAATTCCAGGTCTGCATCGGAATTATGGATTTTTAAGGTGGGGACAGCAAAAGCTGTTCTTAGTTCAGACTTGACTTAGAGAATCCCAGATCTCCCACGGGCTGTATTCAAAATTACTTCTGAACACTTGGGTGGTTTGGATGCCAGGAAAATCCTCCCTTGGAGCCATGCAATGTGCACCAAGGGAAGTGGAAATACAGGATTAATTCCATGAAATCAATGCTACTTTGTTAGAAAATCAGGACGGAAATTGTTCATTTACATTGAAGCGATCAGTGAGAGGTTCTATTTTAATCTCCAATTGTTTTAGCTTCTCCCTCTATCATAAAACTGCACATTTTACCATTGAGCTTTTTCCTTAAAAAACACCCAACCAAACAGGAAAAAATGCTTCTAATCCACTCAATGCTTGTGTGCTTTGTTGGAATAAAATTAAATTCCAGTTTTCCACTGAGGTGTGGAGTGACCTCAGACCAAATCTCTGGCAACTGGTATTTTTTACTACAAAGCCAATGTCACTCCAATCCTGTAGAGGCTTCCGGAGGAAAATTTGGAAAACTAGGCAGTGTTAAAGCTGATAAATTTAAAAATCAAGGGTTAGTTGATTGTAAAAGAAATAAACAAGCCCTGATTTTCCAAAGAGGAGCCCTGGAAGCACAGCAGCAGAAAAGCCTGGATGTGCTTCCACATCAAACACCGATTCACCAGCTTTGAAGCTTAATTCAACTTTTAAATATTTAAATGTTCTTGAAATGTCATCAGATGCCCTGATCAGCACGTACAGGCTCCTGTGTAAGAAACACGGAATTATAATGAGCTCCAAATAAATTGTAGACTAAAATCATGCAGCGGAACTGGAAAGCAATGATTAATTTAATAGAATTAATTACATTAGCCAATTCAAGCAACCACTGTGCACCCAGGAACTGAGAACAGCATAAAGGCAACACCAAAACCAAAGGCAGTAATTCTTTTAATATTGAAGAAATGACAATTATCATCACTTGTTCTTGTACAAAACCAGGGATAAACACACATTCACGACAAGCTGTAGGAAACCAAGGGTGTTGGACAAAAATCAAGCGACATTTGAGGTTTCCATGGTAACATTAACTTGCTTGTTATCCCCATTTGTAAAGGCAGGCAAAGCAGAAAATTGTTGGTAACCTCTAGCCCACGAGTGATAGATATCCCTTTGATCCCAAGCTTTGCTCATTAGGCACTTCCCAAGTTTTAAATCCATCAAGGCAGAGCCTACAGAGCCTTGATCATGATATGGTACCAATGGATTCCTGGGAGTAGCCGGGACCTGAACGAGGGGGGGCTTTGAAAGCCCCTCAAACCCAATAAACATTTGATTAAAGATGATATCCATGACATCATAAAGGTGATACCCATGATCCCAAATAAGGATAGTGAATATCCACTATCGACACTTCCTCGGCACCTTTAGGTGCTTCCTTGCAGCAAACTCATTTTAAAATGTAATTTTTAAATCTCTTTCCTCTCACAGATGCTGTGAAGGAAAATTCCATCACAAGGAAGCAAACTGTCAGCCCACAGGTGTCTGCCTCGAGCCATCCTGGTGTTCTTCCCATGGATTGTCCCCACCAGCATGAAGACCTTTGACCAGGGCATTTGGCAGGTCCTGCTGCTCCCAGAGCTGTGCAAGGCTCTGAGGAAGCATCCTGGTCCCAGTTCTGGAGGATACCTTGCTCTGCTCAGCTTCTTCCCAGTCTTGTCCCTCTGGTGGTGTCCTGCCTCTTCTCCCAAGACCTCCCCAGGGCAGTCCTATCCTCTTCCCCCACATCTTACTCTTTTGCATGGGAGTAATTAAATAATTTCCCTGTTCTCTGTGCACTTTTGGAGCTGGTTTTGAAAGAAAAAACACCTGAGAGCCTGAGCTCCTGACCCCACAGCAGGAAAATCCTGTTAACATCATGGGAAAGGATCTTGGTGTATGAAACACGCTTGGTGCATAAAATCAGAGTGGGTTGGGTTGGAAAGGACCTTAAAGCCCATCCCGCTCCAACCTCCTGCAGGGACACGTTCCAGTGTCCCAGGCTGCTCCAAGCCCCATCCAACCTGGATTTGGACACTGCCGGGGATCCAGCCACAGCTTCTCTGGGCACCCTGTGCCAGGGCCTGCCCACCCTTACAGCCAGGAATTCCTTCCCAATATCCATCACATCTAGCCCTGCCCTCTGGCACTGGGAAGCCATTCCCCCTTGTCCTGGCACTCCATCCCTTGGAAATGGTCTCTCCATGTTTCCTGTAGCTCCTTCAGGTGCTGGAAGGTCACAGTGAGGTCACCCCAGAGCTTCTCCTCTCCAGGCTGAACAATCCCAGCTCTCCCAGCCTTTCCTCCCAGCAGAGCTGCTCCATCCCTCTGCTCATCCTGGAGCCTCCTCTGGACTCGCTCCAACACGTCACAAAATCTTTTAGTTTAGGAAACCAAAAGATTTATTCCAGTGCCTTCAAAAAATTAAGCACAAGTTCTTTATGTCTTTTCTCTAGGCCTGCCTGGAATTCAGCTTTCTGCAGTGTTTGAATTTCCTCAGGAATTATTCCATAGTGATAATCCCTGGCTGATACTTACGAGCACTTCTGCTTTGCTGCTCAGCCCTTTGCCGTAATCGTCAGTGGCAATGACCTGGAACTTGAAATAGGATCTCCTCATGTTTTTGAAGAGCATGGCAGTTTTGATCAGCCCCGTGTAAGCCTCGATCACAAAGCCTTCCTTGCCATCCTTGATGGGGGGAATGATGAGCCTGTATTGCATGGCACTGTAATTCCCAGTGTCCTTATCATTGGCCTAATGGGGAAAACAAAACAAGCAAGGTAAAGCAAGGTAAATATGCTTGGAAGGAGTCATTAACCTTGTCCTTTAAATAAAGGTACATCTTGGCCCAGCAAATTTCTGCCACTCTGACATTTAAAACATGAGACTCCAGAGCACAGATATGGCTGCTACTGTAAATGCTTCATTTAACTTTGCTGCACTCAGTTTTGCTTTTCCAGCAATTTCTTCCTCCTCTGTTGGCACTAAACTGCTACAAAAGAAAGAAAGAAAGAAATTTAGAAAGTACAAAAATACAGGTTGACTTTCAAGTCTGCAACAATACCTGAGAACTGCTTAATTCTGAGAAACCTCCACTGCCAAATTCTCGTTGAAAAAGAAATATCAAAGATAAAACCATCTCAGCAACTCGTGCACAGACTTACACAAGAATATCCTTCATCTTAGAGATATTCTGATGGAGAACAGATATTTTTGGTGCAAACAAATAATTTTTTATTAAAATAAGGAAGGATTGAGTGGCATTCCTGCAGTGGTGCACAAGGACCTGCTGGGCACCCCAGTTCAGGACACAGAGCATATTCTGCAGCAGCACTGATGGAGGAGAGGTATTTTTAGAGCAATTTAACAATGTTTTATTAAATAAGGAAGGATTGAGTGGCATTCCTGCAGTGGTGCACAGGGACCTGATGTGCAGGACACAGAGCTGCCCTGGCACTGTCCTGTTGCTGAACTGGGTCAGGATGCAGAGCTGGCATCAACCAGGCTGCCACAGGAATTGTTATTCCACCTTCCTTGCTCCTGACAACCCCAGGTACTCCCATCCTGGCCTCTCCAACGCCATTCCTTATGCTCCTGTTCAACAGCAGCACAGGGAAGTGTATCCACAGGGAAGTGTTTCCAAGGACCCCCTACAGAGCTTTCCTGTGCTCCTTCCAGGGATCAGCGAGGTGGAAGCTAATTAATACTGAGCACTGATTAGTCTTGGGCATGGCCTCAGCATCTGGGACGCTTCAGAATCTATCAGCAGGTTTGTATAGAAATATTGGCAAGGCTCCTGAGGCTGTGGTTTAAGCTAATGCTGGAATAAAAACCAGCCTTTACTTTGAAAAGGTGCACATAAAATCCATGGAAAAATCCATACTGTGCCACAACTTAAGCATGAAAAGCAATAAGGGTTTTGTGTCAGCATGAAGAGTTCACAGAATCATGGAATATCCTGAGCTGGAAGGGTCTCACAGGGATAACCCAGCCCAGCGCAGCCCCTGGCGCTGCCCAGACACCCCAACAACCCCAGCCTGGGCATCCCTGGCAGCGCTGTCCAAACGCTCCTGGAGCTCTGGCAGCCTCGGGGCCGTGCCCATTCCCTGGGGAGCCTGGGCAGTGCCCAGCACCCTCTGGGGGAAGCACCTTTCCCTAATTCCCAACCTGACCCAGCTCCAGTCATTCCCTGGGTCCTGTCCCTGGTCACAGTGAGCAGAGAGCAGAGCTGTTTATGAGCCACCACAGCTGCTAGAAAAGAATTATCTGTGCAAGGTCATTAAGCCTTCAATAGGGGGCCATTAATCATCATTAATTGTTTCCTCAACAGCACTGGAAAAGTTCTCTATGGTGGAAATTGTCCCTTCTGTTTGTTTTTCATTTTCAGACAATTTTTCAGGGAATACCAGCACCAGATGAGCGATCCAGGTACTCAAAGCTGTGTGTGCTCCATGCTACTCCAACTCCTATCAGCCCGGATTCCCAGATGGAACCATCCAGCACTTAAAGGATAATATCCAGGCTGGTTGAGCTGGAAAGAGCAAACAGGTTTCATTCAGAGATGCCCAAAAGATGGAATGGTGTCCTGGAATGACACCGGCTGTCACTTGTCACCGATACACAACTGGTTCGATTCCCACCCTCTCTCGATATTTTGCTTTCTTCTAAATTCACAAACCTTCATCTGGTTCGGCTACCAAAAGCATAAATATAAAATGTGTTGCTTTTGTTCTCCAGCTCCGTAGTTTTTTTTCAGGCTTTTAAAATCGAGATTGCTGCCTCCTGGGTGAGCTCAAACTCCTTTATCAGCGATTTTAGGAAAGACGGGACGGTTAAAAAGCTTTCTGAAATTTACTCTGTTCTGTCAGTCAAAAAAAGAAAGATATCAGTGGGCTTTTCCAGAGCATTCCAGCTTTCCAACTGGCATGCGGAAATACAGCCCCACAACATCCCAGAGCCAGCAGATGGGAGCTTGACAGGTGGAGAGTCAGGAGAATTGTTGGCTTTCCACGTAAATATATTGCTGAAGGAAGAAATGAATGTGAAAACATGCTATGTCATAGAACCATGGAATTTTTAAGGTTGGAAAACACCTCCAAGATCACCCAATCCAACCTTTGATCATCACCTTGCCCATTAAACCACACTGTGCAGTGCCACACATCCACTCATTCCTTGAACACTTCCAGTGCTGGCAGCTCCACCATTCCCTGGGTAGCCCCTTCCAGTGCTCAGCCACTCTTTCATGAAGAAACTTTTCCTAATATCCAGCCTGAATGCAAGGAAATGGCTGGAGAGAAACACCAGGTTGATCTTTGGATAGTGAGAAACAAAGACAAAAATTAAAGCAGCACCTCAGCTGTGCCTGGGGGGACAGGACACAGGGAATGGCTTCCCAGTGCCAGAGGGCAGGGATGGATGGAATATTGGGAAGGAATTGTTCCCTGGCAGGGTGGGCAGGCCCTGGCACAGGGTGCCCAGAGCAGCTGGGGCTGCCCCTGGATCCCTGGCAGCGTCCAAGGCCAGGCTGGACATTGGGGCTTGGAGCAGCCTGGGACAGTGGAAGGTGTCCCTGCCATGGCAGGGGTGGCACTGGATGAGTTTTGAGGTCCCTTCCCACCCAAACCATCCTGGGATTCCAGGGTAAGTTCAGCTCACACAACACAGCTCAGGATAAAGCCATGACCAACCCAGAGAAGTCCCACCTGGCCAAACCCTCTGGTTTATCCACACTCAGCTTTGCATGTTGGTAATGGAGCTGGGGAGGAAAGAAAAGCAGAATTCCTGTAAGACCACACAGCACAAGGGACCCAGCAGCAGCCACAGGAGCAGTGTCTGATCTGGCTCCTTTGGGGTCATCCCTGAGTGAGCCAACCTTCTCAGGGAGTGCCCAGTGAAGTCCAAAGGCTCCTGAATGTGCCCTGGAGAGGAGCATGACGCCCTTCCAATAAAAAGCCAATTTCTTATTTAAAATGGATTTATGAGGTTGGTTCAGCTGGGTCAGAAGCCCATCATATTTTTAATAGTAGCAAATTCTCTCTCAACAAAAGCTACGGCTTTTAATGGTCGCTGCTTTCAGTGACACCAGAAATCAATTTCACCTTCAGCATTTCATGCCTGGACATGTGTGTGACTAAAAACAAACAAAATTTGGATCCAAATTAAGGTATTGATGCTGCAGGCATGAGCATTAAATGAAGCCAGCCCTTTTGCACAAAACTCAGGGCACTGGAGCTCAGCGCTAATGAGATGTTTAAGTCTTCCAGCTGAGTTTAAGGCATTAAACTCCAGTGAAAGAGGCCTTTTGACATTTGAAGCTCACAGCTTGTAAAGTCCTGCAGAGTTCAGGTGCCCTGAGCTGGTGGACAGGCTCTGAGTTAATTGTCACCAGTTCTGAGAGCTCAGAGCCACCCCAGAGCCATCGGCAGCCTCAGCACCATCACAGCTCAGGCTCCCAGACATCCACCCAGAGATGAGCAAACAGGTGCCAAACAGCCTAGAAAAATGATCAGATTCCAGCTTCAAATATCTGAACTTTGTTGTTTGCATTCCCCCCTTTCTCTGCTCTTTGGATCAAACCTAAGGACACTCGGCTTGGCAGGACCAGGAGAGAGAGCTTATGAGCTGCTCCCAGGAACGCCCCAAACTTCTCCAATACAGAGGAAGGATGTTTGCTATTCCTGTAATTTGTCCTGAAGGTAAATATTTTTGACACTTCATTAGGAAGAGATCTATGACACCTCAGGAGCTGCATTATGACTGTCAAAGAAGAGAAAGAGCTGCACTTAATCTTAATATTCCAGCAGCATGGCTGCCTTTTGTTCTGTGGAAGAAATACAGATGTCTCCTAAATCCTGCTGTGATTGAGGGCTGTTAAATATGGATGATCTCAGGAATTACGAGGCCAAATTCCAGCCTCCTGTGATTGAGTTTAGGTGTGCCCTCACAAAGGGAGTTGGGTCAGCATCGCTACCACCCTCCCACACAGGAGGAGGAGGCACAAATCCTGGGGTGCTCCCTAATCCCAGCACAAAAGCATTGAGGATATTTTTACTCAGAGGGTGGGCAGGCCCTGGCACAGGGTGCCCAGAGCAGCTGGGGCTGGCCCTGGATCCCTGGCAGTGTCCAAGGCCAGGTTGGACATTGGGGCTTGGAGCAGCCTGGGACAGTGGAAGGTGTCCCTGCCCTGGCAGGGGTGGCACTGGATGGGCTTTGAGGTCCCTTCCAGCCCAAACCATTCTGTTCTCTCAATGATCAACCAATTTTTCTTCCTTTTCTTTGTAAGAAGGCCGAAAAATGATGCCTTCAAAGCAAAAATTCATTCATCTCTGGCTCCATGTGTCTGCACAAACACAGCTCTGTGGCAGGACACCCAGGGAGGCTGGCAAACGCCAGCCTGTGTGACAGCAGCACCCTGTCACCAAAAATCACCAGCGGCATGTTTGGGATGAGCATAAAAATCATCAGTGACTGCAATTCTCGAAGCTGTTGCATAACCATTGATGATCCCAGTTTTTAGCATTATCAGCCCGAGCCTAATCCAGATTTGCTGCTGAGCATGAAAAGCAATTGTTAATTTGAGATGTTTTCCACCTCCCTCGCAGGGTCACCCTTAACCACGAGCCCGAGGCTGCTGAAGGGGCATGGAAAATGGCAGGATTGGGACTGGGCTGCTGAGGGATTTTTTCCCCTCTTCCTAGCAGATGGCAGCTCCAACGTTCCCAATTACTGCTGGCACATCAAGCAGCTTTTAGAACCTGGCTGGTTTTGCCATAGGAATTTCCAGATTGCTGCAGGTTTCCAGTTCTGCCGGCACAGCCGCCCCTGTGCTGTTTTAGGGGAGGTTTCACTGGGTGTTCTACAGCCACCTAAGCCTGGAAATTTGGTGTAACCATTGCAATTTTCCTTAATTTCCTGCATTTCTTCACTTCCATGCTCTTTTACACCCTCAGCTGGCTGAGGCCCTTTGGAACTCCTGCCCCTCACCTTGGTTTGCCAGGGGCTACCTCAGGAATTTGTAGCCTTGAATTTGCAGCCTTGAATTCATACTCATATACATATTGATATTTTATTAATAATATATATAATATGTAATGTATAATATGTAATATATAATATGTAACGTATACTTAAATTATATTATATTTATGTATTATACTTATATTTTATATATCCATTTCTATTCATATTTATACTCATTCATATTTTATTTTTATTTAGATATAATAATGTATAATATATTAATATATGCTTATATCATACTTATATTTTTATATATTAATTTATATTCATATTCATATTTTATTTATATTTAAATATAATAATATAGAATATATTGATATATACTTACATTATGCTTATATTTATATACTTATGCTTTTATAGTCATTTATACTCCTATTTATAGTCATATTAATATTTTATATTTATATATAATAATATAGAATATATTAATAAATACTTATGCTTATATTTATATATTCATTTATACTCATATTTATATTCATATTGTATTTTTATTTATATGTTTGTTTATATATTTATTATTAATTTATATGTTTATTTATATTTATAGATCATATTAATATTTTGTATATTCATTTATACTCATTCATATTTCTATTTTATCTATATTTTTATATATAATAATATATAATATATTAAGTTATATTTATATATTACACTTCTATTTTATATATTCATTTCTATTAATATTTCTATTCCTATTGCTTTGAATTTACCTATCACAACATCCCTGATACTGATCGCTGCCCAGCACACTCCCAGTACCCCCAGTGCCAGGAATCTTCTGAGGAACACAGGTAGAATAAGGGGAATGGGAATTGTTCTTTCTGTCCTCCAGTGGTGTCCAAAACCTCCCAGGTGCTGAAGGAAACAGGGATTCATTTTGATGGGCTGTCTCATGGGAAAAGGTGTTGAATAAGAGGGGTTCCCAAAGTCGGATTTTGAAACAGATAATTGGAAAAACGGATTTATTGCCATTTTTCTTCTGCCAATGGCAGTTAGTGCTTGACAGAATAAGTTTGTGTGTGTGAGTGGGGGTAAAGGCCACACACATTGATTTCTTCCATGCGATGGGAATGATCCAGGAGCACTCCCCACTCCCAGCCCCTTCACTCAGGAAGGCACATGCAGCACCAACAGTCTTGAAAATGCTCAAAAACACCAAAGGAATTGAAATAATCTTCAGTTACACTGGAAAAAATCCCAAAGGGTAGGGAACTCTCTGACTGCTGCCAGACAAAAATAATAGGAAAGCAAGAGATTTTCGAGTAAGAAGCTCAGGAAGCCAACATAAAACCCGGGAATATTTTGAAGGAGATTACCTCTGTGCTTGGCATTCCTGTAATATTTGCCACAACAGGACACACAGCTTCTTTGGGGGCCAGATGTTCCAGCAGCTGGAGGCTGGGCTGTTGTCACTGCAATGAGCTTTTCAGAGCAGATTCTTCCTCCCACCAAGCATCTTTTTCTCCCTACTCTGGGATCCATAAATCACATTTTAAGGAAGAAAAGGTCGCGACTGGGAAAGCAGCTGAGTTTCGTGCCCAAGTCGCGCAACAGCCGAAGGAGGGATGAGCAAAATGTTGCCCTGAAAGCTGTCCTGGGTGCCTAAGGTGGAATCTGTGGAATTCCAGAACCTGCCACTCTAAAGATTCCCTTGTCATCCCAAGGAAAAGGAAATATCAAAAGAAATCCACAGGTTATAGGCATGGATAGAAAAAAAATGGAGATTTAACATGGGTAACACAGCTGGGCAAAAAAGCAATCCCGGTATTCTCTCCCTATCCATACCCTGGAATTTTATTTCTTTTATCCATTGTTTTAGCTTGTTATGGGATCTCTAAGATGCTTTTGAGGTGCAGAAAAGAGGAATTCCTGCTCCCCTGTGTGTCCTCAGGGTCAGAACCTGCAGCCTAAAATGGCTTTGGTTTATTTTGCCCTCTTCTGTTGAGATATTCCAAGGGCAAGAAAGGATATTCGATATTCAATAAAGGATATTCCATGGGAATAAAGGATAAAGTTCCATTAAAAAGCTGATCAGAAAGGGACAAAAAGCACAGGAAAGGGCTGGAATTAAAATGTTGTAAGAATCAAGGCATTTCCATCAAATACAGCCATTTCCAGAGCCTTAGACTCACTGGCATTATTTAGGCAAGATTCCTTCCCTGCAAACATTTTCAGGATGAAAATAAAACTGAGCAGCAATTCAGAGAATTCTCTTTCTTCACTAGAATTAGGACGTTTGATATTTCCTCATTTAAATCCATAATAATTCAATAATTTAATAAATAAAGGAAGAAACCTAGGGGTTACTGCTGTTCATATTTAAGAAGCAAGAGCTAACAACAAGGAGAAGCCAATTCCTGCTGGTAATTTCCCTAAAGATTCTGTTGTTTGTGGGTTTGTTTCCTGAAGCAAATTGAAAATACTGTGTTTGGGGCTTGAGGAAGCCTGGTTGGAATTCTGAGGGGGAACAACCATGAAAATACCAGTGAAAAGCAAAATAATTCTGATACGAGGAGATGCGAAGCAAAGCTCAGGGCACAGAATTCGTAAATTAGAGGCTGTGTTACATCTGGTTTTAATTAATAAATTCCTAAACAAAAGCACAAAAAGGTCTTTAATTAAAGAAATGGGCTCTCAAATACATTGGAAATTCTGGGGGGGGAAAAAAAAAAGGAATTTCAGAGAAGGGGACTTCAGGCAGCAAGGAGCAAATCCTTGGCTAAAAAATGGCCATTTTATTCAAATATATCAGTTTTGGTTTTTTCTTGGAACATCAGTACCTCCACAGCTTTCAGAGGCTGCTGCTCTTAATCCAGTCAGATCCATAGAGAATAACTCATGTGGTTTACCATTCCCCAAATTAATTTGGATTAAAAATGGCTTTTGGAGAATGACTCGTGGCATTCTGCTGAGCTTAAGCTTCCTTTTTATCTACTTAAAGGAATCTTACTACAAATCTAGAGCGAGGCAGCTCATGACCCTCTTCTGAAAGGCTTTTATACTCAAATTAGTGTATTTAAGAGGATACTGCTGGCAGCAAACCCAATGACCTTAGAGGGTTGGGAGAAGCTCCATAGGATTGGCCTTGGCACACATCAACTCTCCGGACGATGAGAGAAGTTTTTATCCAATATTTTACTGGTCTGTTTGTCTCTAAATCAATTTGTGTGGAATATTACAGACTCAGGATCAGTTTTCTTCTCTCCTTATTTTTTTAATTTAAGGTTTTTTTTGGGTGTTTGATTATTTTTATTATTTGTGAAATTTTATTCAGGCCAGAGTAGAAGCAGCTGAAGCCAAGCATCTGAATGTTCAGCAGTGTATTGGTGCTGAATTGATCCAAAACTGATTTGCATCGACTACTCTACTAATAATTAAAGACTACAGGCCTTATTTATCCCCGGAAGTTATTATGTGCTGTTAAAGAAGAACTAATTGTGGAGGTTTTGGGGTGTTTTTGAAAGTTGTAGTTTTGCATTGGGTCATTTGAAAGGCTGGGAGAGTTGGGGTTGTGCAGCCTGAGAAGAGAAGGCTCCAGGGAGAGCTCAGAGCCCCTTGCAGGGCCTAAAGGGGCTCCAGGAGAGCTGGAGAGGGACTGGGGACAAGGCATGGAGGGCCAGGACACAGGGAATGGCTTCCCAGTGCCAGAGGGCAGGGCTGGATGGGATATTGGGAAGGAATTGTTCCCTGGCAGGGTGGGCAGGCCCTGGCACAGGGTGCCCAGAGCAGCTGGGGCTGCCCCTGGATCCCTGGCAGTGCCCAAGGCCAGGCTGGACATTGGGGGCTTGGAGCAGCCTGGGACAGTGGAAGGTGTCCCTGCCCATGGCAGGGGTGGCACTGGATGGGCTTTGAGGTCCCATCCAGCCCAAACCATCCTGGGATTCTCTGATTCCAATATCCCATGTTTGAGCCTCATCAAGGCTGTTGTCAGTGCCAGGAATAATGAGAAGATGGCTGAGAAAATTGCTTTCTTCTCAAAATTACTCAGATGATGTGAAAGAAAGTGAGCAACTGTTAATGAATCCAGAAGATGAAAGCAAATGCATTAAAAACTCCTCCTAAGAAGCCGAATTCCCCCCTGGAATCCAAACCTGAATAATTTCTACAGTGCAAGCTCTGCATGTACTTTATTAATGTTCTCCTAAATTTCAACTTGGAAAGCTGCTCATTTCATTCTAGTCCTCAAGAACAGACATTCATTTGATTAATTATTCTTAAACCAGGCTGGAATGGGGATTGTGTTTAACTAACAGAGCAATTACTTTTGCTTTCTAAAGGCCAGGAAGAAAGGTAACGAGCACTGACTGCTGCGAATGCTTGGTGCTACAACAATAAATTCCAGCCCGATCCTCTGCAACAAGAGCACTTCTTAATTATTTCCAATTTTACTTTCACTAAACACACAATTATGTTTAACGCCATCCACTAATACCAACTCCTGGCTTAGGCCTTGCTCCATTTCGTGCCAGCGGAATCAGGGAGGATTGGAACAGAAGTAGCTTAAAGACATAAAGTTGCCATTTCTTTTGGTCGTCCTTTGTGGTCTGCTCACCTGTTTTGAGTCAAACATTTCCAAAGGGCAAAAGCAGATTCCTTTCTTCACCCCCAAATTTCCCTTAGCTCTTCTCCACCCATTTCTTATCCCCCTGACTGACACACACAAATTCCTGTGCCTCAAAAATCCTCTTGGAAAACCAGGGAGGATTTTCACGGCCTGTTCACGTTTCATGTGACGACTCCAAACATCATTTGACATTTGTGCCTCGTGTTTCTTTTGCTTTCAGACACAAACCCCTCCTTTCCCTAAACGACTTGGCCTTTCAGAATTTTCTATCTACTCCAGTTCCTTTTTCCTGCTACCTGCTCTCTGCAGTTCCCTGGAAGGAGGATGGAGCTAGGTGGGGATTATTCAAGGGACAGGAGGACAGGAAATGGCCTCGAGCTGTTCCAGAGCAGGTTTGGATTGGATAATGGGAAGAATTTCTTCATGGAAAGGGTGGTTAAGCACTGACCAGGGCAGTGGTGGAGTCACTGCCCCTGGAAGCATCCCAAAATGTGTGGAAGTGGCACCTGGGGACACTATTGGTGGTGACCATGGTGGTGCTGGTGGATGCTTGGATTTGATAACCTTAAAGGTCTTTTTCAAACATAACAATTCTGTGATTCTTCAGCAGCTCTGAAGTTCATGGATTTGACACAATTCTTGGATTCGCCACCATTTTTGGATTCCTAATTTTGATGAAGTAGAAGCTTCCCAATTCCCCAGTGCTCTGCCATTTCTGGGCTTATTTTGGGAAGGACTGCCATGAAAGCAACCAAAAAAAAATCAAGTAGGGACAACTTTAATAACCTCTGAACTACTACTTTTTCATTCCTGGTGCTCTAAACACATCATTTATTTGTTTTCTTGAAAACAAAGAGCTTTTACTCTTGGCTATTAATGTCTGATGATAATTGTAGTCTGTATATTATATTTCCATTAATTTTCTCTCTTTTTTTAAAAAAATCCCCTATGGATGGTTAATTCTATTCCCACTTTCCTCCCAATGCAGACCTGAAATTGCTGTTTTTTCCCTTTTAAAGCCTAAACAAGCTGCTGCCAAAACCAGAAAAATCTTGTACGTTGAACATACAAGAAATGTTTCACTATTAACAGATCTCAAATGAGAGCCACAAACTGGCAGGAGAAGCAAGCACCTTAAATTGAGTAGAAATAAAACCTGGGTTTTAACTCAAAATCATCCTTGTGTCAACATCAACCATCAAGCAGCTTTAGAAGACACAAATTGCAAAGGCTCCTGGAAAAAAAAAAACAGCGAGTACAAATTTTCCCTCTGCAAGTGGAGCTTATTTTAAGAACTTCAGCCTTACCTTCACTTTAAGCACAGAAGAAAACATTCTGGCATCTTCAGACACCCCTCCAATGTACATTTTTTTGGTAAACACGGGCGCGTGGTCATTTTCATCCTTCACCTCAATAAAGACCTTGGCTGTATTACCTAAAAAGAAGGAAGGAAAAAGGGAAAAGAGAATATTTTGTAATAATTTGTAACATCTACTGGCATTCATGCATTTACAGCCCAAGGAGATAATGTACAATGAGAGTAGGGATAATAATGTAAAAAAATAAGTCCATTAGCCATCATGAAATGCTAAAATTGGATAATCCCAGAGTCACTGAGGCTGGAAAAGCCCTCCCAGCCCATGGAGTCCAGGCTGTGCCCGATGCCCACCTTGTCCCCAGCCCAGAGCACTGAGTGCCACCTCCAGCCCTTCCTTGGACACCTCCAGGCACGGGCACTCCAAAGCTCCCTGGGCAGCCCCTGCCAAGGCCTGAGCACCCTTTCCATGCAGAAATTCCTGCTGCTGTCCAAGCTGAGCCTCCCCTGGCCCAGCCTGAGGCCGTTTCCCCTTGTCCTGTCCCTGTTCCCTGCGAGCAGAGCCCGACCCCCCGGCTGCCCCCTCCTGTCAGGGACTTGTGCAGAGCCACAAGGTCCCCCCTGAGCCTCCTTTGCTCCAGGCTCAGCCCCTTTCCCAGCTCCCTCAGCCGCTCCTGGGGCTCCAGATCCTTCCCTTCCCTAGACAAGAAATAGGGACCTATAGAACACCTTGATTCCACAGGTTTTGGTCCTATTAAATACCCACAGCTGTCACCAAGAGGTAATGAGGAGGTGTCACAAAGAGCTCATTAACAGTAGCTCTGCACCTTGCTTGATCTATTTTAATTATTCCTACTGCCATGCAAATTCTTAACCGCTGATTCAGTCCTGGCGTCTGTAAACTCATAAATGGTCACACAAAGCCCCGGCTCAGCAGCCTCAACACTTAATTAATTTCCTATGTTAATTGAAAGCATCCCTAAGCCTGTCCTCCTCCCAAACCTGGCTTGGCCCTGGGGAGCTCCACAAGATTTGCTTCCCCTGAGAGGTTCAACACAAAACACCAGAGGTTCAACATGAACCCCCACTACTAACTTGGTTTTATTAAACAGTTCCTGCTCCAGCCCATTGAGCAATAAACATCTCCATCCTTCTGCAAGGGAAAAACATCCAGCAAAAACCATGGAGCGGGTGCCAAACAGATTCTACTGCGCAGTAATCTCCACCAACATCTGCTTCCCTTTTTCAGAATCGTATCATCCAGAAAGATTGCTGGAAATGATGATATCCAGTTCATTAAAACCACATTTGCAAGTGATAAATTGCCTCCTTTCTGAGATGGTTTTCCCAGCTCCTTTCAGTGCCAGGATAATTTCAGTGTTGCACAGGTGCCACTGACCTGAGTTACTTGTACAATGTAGGCTTGTTATAAAAGGCTCAGGAGCTGTATCTTTAGGGGAGGCAAAAATTAAACCCCAGACTATTTCTGATATGGCCAAAGTCATATTCTGCCTGATGGTCCAACTGATGGGAAATGAATGATGGCTTCATAAATGGAACTGAAATCTGAAAAAAACCCAAATATTTAAAATGCTGTCCCTGAGCCAGCAGAATGTCCTGGGGGTCCTGGGGGACACCGAGCTGTCCCTGAGCCTGCAGAGTGTCCTGGGGCCAAGGAGGCCAATGGGATCCTGGGGGCAGCAGGACAGAAGAGCATTCCCAGCAGGGCAGGGAGGGATCCTGCCCCTCTGGGCAGCCCTGGAGGCACCTCTGGAGTGCTGTGTCCAGCCCTGGCTCCTCAGCACAGCAGGGCCAGGGAGCTCCTGGAGCGGGGCCGGCGGAGGCTGCGCAGCTGAGGAAGGGCCTGGAGCATCTCCGTGCCCAGCACAGGCTGAGGGAGCCGGGGCTGCTCAGCCTCGAGAGGAGCCCCAGCTGAGAGGGGCCCTCAGCCCTGGCTGTCCCTGGCTGCAGGGAGGGCTCCGAGCAGGGCCCGGGCTCTGCTCCGGGGCCCAGCAATGGCACCAGAGCACCGGGCAGGGCCTGAGCCCAGCAATTGCCCTGCCCAGGAGGCAGAACTGCTGCCCTGGGCAGTGCCCAGCCCTGAGCACATTGGCCACAGAGGCTCTGGGCTCTCCTCCCTGGGGCTGTTGCAGAGCTGTGTGCACACAGTGCTGTGCCTGTGCTCCGGGATGGCCCTGCTGGAGCAGGGAGGTGCCACCAGGTGCCCTCTGTGCTCCCTGCAGCCTGAGCCCTGCTGTGGGGCTCTTTAGTATGGAGAGAAGGGGGATAACAGAAAGGAAAGAAAAGAAATTACATGAATTGTCAAATCTCTGTCATCTTAAACCAGATCCTTGATGTTTCTGGCTGCAATACCAAGCTACGGTAGGAAAATGAGATTCCCAGGCAGACTTTCCCACTGCAGCTCCACCCTTTAGGGAAGAAGGTGGCATTAAAAGCAGAATTATGTGTGGAAGTGACCTTGCCCTGCTGAGCCTACAAGCAGTCCTATCACCGGCTGCCACTGGTTTGATGCTGGAGGGAAGATCCTGATTTTATCTGTGCAAGTGGGATCAGGTGCTGGCTCACCTGCACTGGTTCTCTCTAATTCAAATTAAACATCATTTGCATAATGCTCACTGTTGTCGTGTCAGGCCAGTTTGGGTGAGGTGGCTGAGCCTTGTGCAAAGTTTGCCTTGCAATTTGCTCAGCTCCCCATTTGTTTAATTTGCTGGCAGTTCTCTGAGCTGCCAAAAGGCTGATTTGTTTAGCAAAGGGTGAACGCTTGGAGAATGGAGAAATGGAAGTTATTACATTAAGGACAAAGCAAATGAAACATCCTGCATAGCCACAGGCCAACATTAGCACCGTCACCATTGAACATCTACCTGCACTTCAGCTTCCTGCCTGATTTTGGACACAGTCCTTCGTTCTGGCAGATGGAGTGGAATGTGGCATCTGCGAGCTCCTCCCTGTCCCAGCCTTTGGATGCAATTCCTACAGCTGGCTGCAGGAAAGGGCTCCCCGCCTGCTGCAGAGGTTTCCTTACCCTCACACCGGAGTTCTCACTAAAACCCCTCAGCAGCAGCTGTGCCATGTGGGAAGGTTGTGCTGGATCCTCTCCCATGCGGATTTTCCAGTGCTTCTGCTTGATTCAGGAATATCCCCTGCACATGGGCTCTGGTACTCCCAAATCCACCACTCCTGCACCTCCAGCACCCAGCCTGATGGAAAAGGCCACCAATGAAGCACAGTCTTAGAGAGTCTGGTTTAGACTCTGCCATTAGACTCCTTTGCCCTTCATATTCCAAATTTTTAACCACTTTTCTAAACACTCCTTGGGTGTCCTTTGTGAGGACATCGATCATCACAGGCTGTCAGTATTCACACTCCCAGAGGAGAAATTTATACCCCCATGGATGTAAAACCTTCCATCTTTGGTGTTCTAGGTCTGGAATCCAGCTCCAGTTACTTCTTTTCTTCATGGATTCCAGGAGTGGAAAGCAGGATTTACTTGCCTGTGGTACTTTTTGTGAGACCTCACAGAACCCAAATATAATTCTTATTACTGTGACTGAGCTACCTAAAGAGTTGGCCAGGTGAAAGAGCAAAAAGCATCCTTCCCTGGACAAAGCAGCACAGGCTGCCAGGGTGGTCAAGACCAGCAAATAAAATAGATTTCAGCGCTACCTTGGTCTCCTGCAAGATCCCTTTTTCCTCTTCTCTTCCTGCCCCCCAGAGATGAGCTGCAGTGCACAGAAAATACAGCAGTGCAGCTGCTTCTAAGTCATCCTCAGCTTCTAAGAACCAGCTAAATAATCACTGCCAAGACTTTTGGATCTTTCATCTTGTGTGGTTTGCTTAAGGGGAGTGAAAACACCCTGAAAGCTACTCTAAAGCAAAGCTGAGAAACCTCTGAAACACCTGAAACGAGCAGACCACAAATAAGTAACACAGAAAACAAATGCAAGAGAAACTCCTGGGTCACTAGTGAGTACTAACTAACACTTCATTCCCAGAAGTTTTTCCCAAACATCCTCGTTGAAAGCTCTTTGCCAGTCTCCCCATCTAAAAATGTGCCAGATCCGTGTGAGCCTGTAGTTCCTTGCCAGGCTGCAGAAAGGAAGCTGAACAGAAGCAATGGATTTTGGACACTGGGACAGCACCAACGATGCTTTGAGTGCTCCCAGGTGAGTTTTACTCAGTGCTCTCACCAGCAGCGCTGCTCCGGCCTTCTGCAACATTCCAACCCAGCCGTGGATCCAGCTGCTCTTCATGCATGGGTAATTCTGACATAAACCCCTGCATCTCCAAAAGCAATTCTGGAGGAGGCAACAGCAGATTTCAAAGAACCGTTCCAAAGTTCATTTGAATCCAGCTGGGAGGGAGAACTGTAATTTGCTTTCCTCCTGCCTTACAAGTGAGTGGAGCAGGCTCTGTGCTTTGGCAGGTGAGCCGAGCTGAGCTGCAGCTGGGCTCCATCTCACATTCCTGGGTTTGGCAGAACCAAGTAGGAATCAGCACTGAATATTTTTCAGTGGCATTTCGATCTAAACGAGCCCATAAGGCCTGAAGAAGCTCATCATGTGCTGTCACTGCTCGAAGAGTGCAGAAAAAAGCAAACAGCAATGTGTTTGGACCAGCACCGATCCAAGGTCTGATTTAAATCCGTATAAAACCTCTTTTTCGAACAAATAATGACCAGAGTGGGAGCTCAGGTTTTATGCAGCCTCTCTGAAATGCACTGTTTTGCTGCCCAACAAAATTGAAGCCTGTCCCAAGCTCCCCCAGAGCTGTGAGGCAGAGGGATGAGCTCTCCAGGCTCTGCTTGCATTGAGTCCATCTGTCACAACTCCTGGATCTGGGAACTGCTGGAGCAGCCAACTTGTACAGCACCACCAGCAGCAACTTTTGCAACGAAAAACATAAGGCTGCTTTACTATTACATGGACCCCGCAGGGACACAGAATGCATGCTCATGTTTAACGGAGTAGAAGCATCATTCCCATTTACCATGGAGCAGTTGCAGAATGTTAGTTGTAAAACTCCCATTTCCACTTTATTCCCAAAGGGTTTTTTTGGGTTTAGGAAACTAAAAGCTGAAGGAGACAGAACTGTTGCCTCACCCCCAACCACCAAAGCACAGCCCTGCTCGCAGCTGGGAGTACAGCAGAGCCAGGGCAGTGCCTCTGTACCAGCCCTGGGGGTGCCAAAGGGGACAAACAGTTCTACCTGACATGGAAATAATCAATGGAAGGTGATTTTGTTTTCAAATCCTCTGACAGCAAGATAAAAACCATGTCTAACAAGGTTCTGTCATGGAATCATCCAGGTTGGAAAAGACCTCCAAGATCAGGGAGTACAACCTGTGACCAATTACCACCTTGTCACCCAGGCAATTAATTCCTCTTAAATGCAGGAAAAGCTCTGTTATTATCTTTACATCTCTAGGAATGTAAAATCATGGAGTCATGGAATGGTTTGGGTTGGAAGGACCTTAAAGCTTATCCCATCCCCTGCCATAGGCTTGGACACCTTCCACTGTCCCAGGCTGCTCCAAGCCCCAATGTCCAGCCTGGCCTTGGACACCTCCAGCGATCCAGGGGCAGCCACAGCTGCTCTGGGAATGCCCCCCAGGGCTTTGGTTCTACACCTGGGACCGGGTTAAATTTGGTGGTAAAAGCCTCTCTTTGTCCCTCCCTGTCCATCCTGCTCCACTGCTCTGTCCCTGTGCTAAGGCAGCACTTTCTCTTTGTTGCTCCCTCTGCTTCCACAGAAATCCTTCTGCTTCCTCCTACCCTTTCCTTTCTGCCTCAAGGAGCATCAAGTCCAAGTCCTGGCCCTGCACAGGACAGCCTCAAGAATCCCACCCTGTGCCTGAGAGCGTTGTCCAAACTCCGTTAATATGGAAAGTCCTTCAGGGCTCAGCATCCCCAGAATCCTCAAGGAGAACTCCAAGCTTTTTAACTCATCCTCATCACCAAACCCAACTCTCCTTCCATTCAGATGAAGTAAAACCACACAGCAATTTCATAGCATAAAGTTTCAGTTAAAGTAACTCCTTTAATGTGTTTGACTCTGCTGAAAGCAAGAATGTGACTTGGCATGATTTAGCATCATCTATTAAACCCCCAGTTTAAGTCACCAGTTGGAAGCTCTCATACTCCAAAGGACATCTCAATTTACTTTCTCTCCTCACACAGTTTTGCAGTTATTGCCATGCTATCAGCTGGCACCATCACTGAAGACAAGCTTAGTTACACTCAATGCACTTTCACTTTTCCCCAGCACAGATGCAAACTCCAGCTCCTACTTCTCTATAACTATTTCCTGTAATACCATCACTGCAAACAATTTGGTACCAAGCTTCTGAGCTTTGTGAAATTCAGCCGTGTGTGGTGGCTGAGCAGTTTGTCAGTGCTCTGTAATTTACGGAATCCCAGGATCCCTGAGGTTGGAAAAGCCCTCCCAGCCCATGGAGTCCAGGCTGTGCCCGATGCCCACCTTGTCCCCAGCCCAGAGCACTGAGTGCCACCTCCAGCCCTTCCTTGGACACCTCCAGGCATGGGCACTCCAAAGCTCCCTGGGCAGCCCCTGCCAAGGCCTGAGCACCCTTTCCATGCAGAAATTCCTGCTGCTGTCCAAGCTGAGCCTCCCCTGGCCCAGCCTGAGGCCCTTTCCCCTTGTCCTGTCCCTGTTCCCTGGCAGCAGAGCCCGACCCCCCCGGCTGCCCCCTCCTGTCAGGGACTTGTGCAGAGCCACAAGGTCCCCCCTGAGCCTCCTTTGCTCCAGGCTCAGCCCCTTTCCCAGCTCCCTCAGCCGCTCCTGGGGTTCCAGCCCCTTCCCAGCTCCGTTCCCTGCCCTGGACACGCTCAATGTGTATCTCAAAGTGAGGGGCCCAGAAATCCCTGTAGCTCCAGAGTAGGTCACCGACAAATTGCAGAACAAATTCCACCAGTTCAGGAGTATCCAAGACCAGAACTGGCAGCAGGTCATTGCCACCAGGTGTCCCAGCTCCATATTAATTCAGTGTCACACCATCCTGGGGCTTTGCATTCCGAGTCACCCAGCTCCAAAATGGTTCATCAGCTCAACCTCAGCAAAGCCCACAGTGATGTGTTCATTGTGCCCCATCTCCTCCCACTGCAGCTCATCAATTCAGTGCCCTGAAACTCAGAAGTAGTGTTTAACCTGATTAAAACTCCTCAAAAATGAATGAAGTGCTGAGAAAATGGAAAGGAATTAATTGTATAAATGCAGGAATCAAACCCAAAGGTCAAGGGATCTCCATTACAAAATCATAAGTGATTCAGCTGGCCAGATACTTCTAAAGTATTTTAAATATATACATTTATCAAATTCTTTAGCCATCCGTGCAGCACAGTGCACATTCCAAGGAATATATATGTTGTGTACTCCCAGAGAGCCAAACACACCCAGCTTGTCTTCCTGTAAGCTGGCCTGAAGTCAAACTCCAGTCATTATCCAGCATTCCGGAATAAAATAACTCAGCCATCACTTTTTTGGAACTGCTGTTCAGCTGGGAGAGCTGCTCCAGTGCAGAGTGTGAGTCAGAAGAGGGAATGAAGGGCAGGACCTGCTGATTCCCTCATGTCTTCAGCGATCCCAGAGAAAGGTTTGGAGAAGGCTTTGTGCTGCATGGAAACCTAATCTGCTCCCTGGGCATTCCTTGGCTGGATTTTTATGGATATAACCTGACCTGGATTTCTCCCAGGCACAGGGAAAAGCAGGCAGCTCTGTCTTTCTGTCCCCTGCCAGGTACATCCTTGATGGTGGCTAAACCAGCACAGGATCTCACCCTGCTCCTAACAAAGCCAAGCTCCTGACCACTGCTTAACCCCAATGTGTCACACCCTACACACTCCATTCTTACTCAAGGAAAAAGAAATAGCCATGATAATCCAGGCTCAAAATCCCCAAACCTTCTGCTGGTTCTGTGGGTAGCATTGGAAAGAAACCCTGGTGAAGGTATTGGAATTGCCACCCCTGTACAGTGCCTCAGGCCATTCCCAAGTTTTATGGAGTGTTCCCAAATACTTCAGCCCCTTCAACTAACATGGAATCACAGAATCCCAGGATGGTTTGGGTTGGAAGGGATCCCTAAATCCCATCCAGTGCCAGCCCTGCCATGGGCAGGGACACCTCCCACTGTCCCAGGCTGCTCCAAGCCTCAATGTCCGACCTGGCCTTGGACACTGCCAGGGACCCAGGGGCAGCCCCAGCTGCTTTGGGCAAGTCAGGCAGAGAGACCCAAAAATGCACCATGGGCTGTGATCCCATCACCACCATCACAGCCCTAAAATCCAGAAAGGTCACTGGAGTGCAGTTTCAACATTCTCAGCAGATCCCAGCAATATCTGTGTAAAAAAGGTGGAAAAGGAAGGATTTTTGACACTTACTTTTGGAGGGGACCCGCAGGTTGGATCTCACCACCTGCAGGGAGTCTGCCTGCACTCGCAGCTCATAACTTTGGACACGTTCATAATCCAGAGGCTTCTTCACGGAGATCACTCCCGTTCTGTTGTTAATGGCAAACACATCTGGAAGCCAGAAAAAACACAGGAATTTTCTGGGATGCAGAAACGGGGATTTTCAATACCCAAGGCTTTTATTTTGGGGATGACACAATCCAAGCAAGTCATTTCCTCCCTGCCTCCCCTCCTCCTTCGGGCCTGGAAAAGCCCACATAGCTCCTCTTTGAAGATATTTTAAGGAGCAAATCAGCTGGATCCAACCTGCTGCTGGGATAACCAACCCAGAGTCACAGAATCATGGAATATCCTGAGCTGGAAGGGACCCGCAAGGATCACGGAGTGCAACTCCCTGCACAGGACTTGAGGACAAATAGGAAGACGGGACAAGACAAAGAGCCCACACTCACAAAAAGGAGGATGGGATGGGGAATTCTTTACATCCTTCCCAAGAATTCTGTATTATTTTGTCAGGATATCCAGGTGGATCACAGAGAGTATCCCAGCAGGATGTTTTGCTTGGATATCAGGCTCTAATCCAGTATTTGTTACAGCATGGCCAAGCCTGCAATCCCTTAAACCAGATTTTTAAGCAAGTATAACTCCATCAAAGCTATTCCTATTTTTATTTTGCTGTGCCATGGGCTTACACCACGTGGCACCCACGGGAATGTTCACATCAGTGAGTATTTTTTTCTTGTAATCCTGCTAATTAATCTGAGCTTTAGCTGATCTCCAAAGGTTTGATAACGGCAGTTGTAGAATGATAGAATGGTTTGGGTTGGAAAGGACCTCAAAGCCCATCCAGTGCCACCCCTGCCATGGGCAGGGACACCTCCCACTGTCCCAGGCTGCTCCAAGCCCCAATGTCCAGCCTGGCCTTGGGCACTGCCAGGGATCCAGGGGCAGCCCCAGCTGCTCTGGGCACCCTGTGCCAGGGCCTGCCCACCCTCCTAGGGAACAATTCCTTCCCAATATCCCATCTAAACTTCTCTGTTCCAGCTTGAAGCCATTCCCCCTAGCCCTGTCACTACATGCTCTTATAAGAAGTCCCTCTCCAGGTTTCTTGTAGGCTCCAGCACTGAAATTCCCTCCTGCTTGTGCAGTTGAGGTGGGATTTCACCTCAATGATCTTAGAGGTCTTTTCCAGCCTTAACGATTCTGTGATTCACCTCAGCAGCTTCACTTCTCCACACTTTCTTGCAGACCTCTGGTGCACCCACCAGGCCTGGCATAACCACAAGGCTGAAATATTATTATTATTATTATTATTCCACTTACCCTCTTCATTCCCTGACACAATGGAGTACACGACTGTCTGGTTCAAGGCGGCCGCGGTGACAACGGTGACCATGGTTCCCTTCGGGGCACTTTCACTCACTGGGGGGGGTCTGCAGAGGGGAACAGAAGGATTTGTGTGACATTCCTGAACAGCAGATTATTGACAATTATTCCTCGCCTTAGTATTTCCACCATCTATTAGGCTGCCAAAGGATCTGTTATTAGGGAAAATCATATTCAAAAGGAAAATGTTCAGCCTTTGAAAATGCAAAACCCACTGAGAAGTTCAATAGACAAGAGGTGGCAATGTAAAGATCTAATGCTTCTTGGATGTGAGAAATGGGTAAGCAGGGAATAATGAGGAGAAACAAGAACCACCCCAGCCTGAAAAATTGGAAGTAAAAGACAAAATAGATCTTTTATATATATTTTATACAGATCTGTAAATCTCTTTTATAACATATCTTGAATATATTCAGGTCTACTAAGAAAACTCAGTAATCTGTCAGAAAACCACAGGAAAATTCATTCATGGGCAAAATTCCATGCTTTAAGCAGGAATCACTTTGGGGCCACCTCCATGGGAATTTCCACTCTTCACAAAGATCCAAAAATTTTCCTGGGAACACATTTTGGTACTAAAACCCAAGATGCTTTTCAGGAAATGAACTGCAACCCAAGGCTACCCAAACACTGGGAGGGTGGGCAGGCCCTGGCACAGGGTGCCCAGAGCAGCTGGGGCTGCCCCTGGATCCCTGGCAGTGCCCAAGGCCAGGCTGGACATTGGGGCTTGGAGCAGCCTGGGACAGTGGGAGGTGTCCCTGCCCATGGCAGGGGTGGCACTGGATGGGCTTTGAGGCCCTTTGAACCCAAAACATTCCATGACTCTGTGCTGATGTCTTTAAACCAGCAATCCAAACAATTTCAACAAGGAGAGGTGAGAGGTTTGAGCTCATCTCCAATCCTCCTCAGATTTTCCTCATGGCAAACAAAGATTTAATTCATGCTTCAAACTCTTCAAAATAAATTCAAAAGGAATTTTTGGCACTCATCCATGAACGCAGATGGGGTTTTATTAATGCATTACGCAGATATTTTCAATTTTAAAAAACTACACTCATTGATAGATAACAAGATAAACACCAGATGAGGATCTGCTCCAAGAAGCTCCTGATTTTGAAGATCAGTTGTGCACTGATCTTCAAAATTCCAGACAATATCTATGCTTAATTCCAGGGAATATCATGGACGTACTGGAGGACCAAATGGCACCTGGGGACATGGTCTAGTGGTGGCCCTGCCAGTGTTGGGGGAACAGCTGCATTTGATGATCTCAGGGATCTTTTCAGGCTTAAATAATTCTAGGATTCCATGAATATTTGATCACTTTCCCCTTTCATGTTCCAGGTGGTTTTCAAATCCTCCATCCCACACCACATTTTCCCATTCTAAGGGCAGGGAATGGGCATGGCCCCAAGGCTGCCAGAGCTCCAGGAGCATTGGGACAATGCTCTCAGGGACAAGGTGGGATTGCTGGGGTGTCTGTGCGGGGCCAAGTGTTGGACTGGATGATCCTAGCGTGTCCCTTCCAACTCAGGATATTCCATGATTATATGAAAGTTGGAACCCCAGGATACAATCCCAACTATTGAACCCAAACTTTTCCCATCAACAAGTGGCCAATCTTCCCTTGAACTCTGCCTCACAAACAATGAATATTGCTTTGAACATCCTAGAGCAATTTCGAGATACTGAATACGTGGAATGAAGTTTTGGATCATGCAATATAACAGTGAGCTCCTCTTTTTCTCACAGATGGAAAAATCCCATTTTACTCAAACGCACGTACACGGAGCAGATCCCTCTGCTCCCACCGTCCCGCGTCAGCGGTTGGAATAAAATTCCTTGTTGCTCCTTGAGCTCTAAAACCATTGCTATGAAAAGCTTTTTAATGCACATTTTACCAATGCAAATGTTAATCTTAGAGATTAAAAAGCTGCCAAAAGGCAGAGAAAGACAGGGGAAAAAAAGCTGCCAAGGCTGGAGGCATTTAAAGCTGGAGTTCTTTTGATGAGGTCAGAGAGAAGAATACCCTTTTCATGCTGCTTTACAGATGATGTTGTTTTCTTAATCTTCTGAAGGGGTGGGAGTGAAACAAAAACCCCACACTTAATTCCCAGCGCAATTCCAGGATATTCCTGCAGTGGGAATGGCCTTGTAGCTCCCTCTGCCAGTGCTGAATCCAATGGACTGACAAATCAGTAACAATTAGCAAGAGGTTTTGTGTTTGCTCTGGAGGAAGGGGGCAGACCCCTTTCTCAGGGAATAAATTCCTTATTTTCCAATGTTTGAATCACTAAGATGGAAAATGGCGCTTTTTTCCTGACATATTATTTGGAAGTGTTTTAGGGCACAGACAAAGGTGGTTTTATGCCACAATTCTGCATTACTGCATGATAAAAGCTGGAATTTCTGTGGGAAGAGGAGAGCATGAGAATCCAGCCCAAAGCACCCAGAAAAGGATTGGAAAACCCCCATGGGAGGGGAGGGGAGGGGAAGGGAAGGGAAGGGAAGGGGAAGGGAAGGGAAGGGAAGGGAAGGGAAGGGAAGGGAAGGGAAGGAAGGGAAGGGAAGGGAAGGGAAGGGAAGGGAAGGGAAGGGAAGGGAAGGGAATTGCTGTGAGCTCAACACCACTGGGGGGGGCAGGGAGGGTGAAGGGATTGGTGTGTCACTGTCACCCAGGTGGGGCTGGTGTGTCCCTGCCTTCCAGCCCAGTGCTGATTCCATGGAACCAGAGTTGTTGAAGTTGGAAAAACCTCCAAGGTCATCGAGTCCAACCATCAACCAGCAGCACCCCCTCACCACTAACTGTGTCCCCAGGTGCCACATCCACACATCTTCTGAACACCTCCAGGCATGGGCACTCCAAAGCTCCCTGGGCAGCCCCTGCCAAGGCCTGAGCACCCTTTCCATGCAGAAATTCCTGCTGCTGTCCAAGCTGAGCCTCCCCTGGCCCAGCCTGAGGCCCTTTCCCCTTGTCCTGTCCCTGTTCCCTGGCAGCAGAGCCCGACCCCCCCGGCTGCCCCCTCCTGTCAGGGACTTGTGCAGAGCCACAAGGTCCCCCCTGAGCCTCCTTTGCTCCAGGCTCAGCCCCTTTCCCAGCTCCCTCAGCCGCTCCTGGGGCTCCAGCCCCTTCCCACCTCCGTTCCCTGCCCTGGAATTGCTTTGAAATATTTGAAATATTTCCAATGAAATGGTTCCTTTCTGAGCTTCTGAACTCACCACTTCTCTGATCTGTGATTTCCGATTCCTCCCCAAGACTCACATGCCCAGGATCCACATCCATCCCATCCCCGGATGTAAGAAGGTCCCTTGCAATAAATGATAATCCACCTGCATCCCATAAATCTTAGGGATAAACCACAATTAACATCCACTTTAATCCCCATCCCACCTCAGCCTTATCCAGAGTTCTAATCTTTCCTTCTCCACACAACCACCCTTTGACCAGGACAATTTTAATCTATTCCCAGACCATTGTTTCATCCATTTCCATGGAATTTTTTTCCATAACCATCACAGCAATGTGATATTTCGGCCACTTAATTCACTTCAACTTTTCCACAGGAAAATGGTATCTTGGGAGCATCCAGGACGGGACGGAGACCAGGAGAGACCTCATTGTTTTCTTTGAGTATGAAACCACAAAATGGGTTTGTCCCTCAGGAAATAAACAAAGTAACCACAAAGAAGAACAGGCTTAAGATAAAGTCAATATTTGTGCACAAAAAATACTGACATTAAATACAAATTAAAAAAAAATCTTTGAATTTGTTATGTCTTAGTTATCTGTGGCTCGAGCAGAGTGGGAAA
Source organism: Corvus cornix cornix (assembly GCF_000738735.6). Classification (NCBI taxonomy): domain Eukaryota; kingdom Metazoa; phylum Chordata; class Aves; order Passeriformes; family Corvidae; genus Corvus; species Corvus cornix. The sequence goes on along the minus strand of NC_046336.1, from coordinate 34,461,733 downwards.
GGGAGACTGAGCATGTCTCAAATACATTGCAGGGCACAACTACGGGAACTGTCCAAGTGAAATTTTAACTTTTCCTCTCTACTTTTCTTGCTTTCTTTTTCCCCGTGCTAAATACATCACTCCCAGCCTGTTTTCAATTTGCCTGATAGCCAATATGCTTTAAATTCACCATGAAACTTGCCTATCTCCAAAAGCATGAACACGAGATTTAATAAAAAATTACATTTCAAGCCAGCAAACCCAATAATAATTTGGAAGATTGGTTTAGTGCTGAAGCTTAATAGTGGGCTGTGTATGGACTCCATATGAGCCACTTCAGTCAGCTTGACTTTGTGAACATTATACTTTACATCTGTTTCTGTAGAATATTATAATACAAAATATTTTCATATATTTATGTTTTACTTGATGGAGGTCCATAAAAACCCCTCAGAAATTAAGTTTTGGTGCTGCTTAATTACATTGCTTGCCTCAACTTGATTAACATTGAGGGTATTTTTATTCTTAGGGTGGTGAGAGGGTTAGAGAAGCTGTGGCTGCCCTTGGATCTCTGGCAGTGCCCAAGGCCAGGCTGGACACTGGGGCTTGGAGCAGCCTGGGACAGTGGAAGGTGTGTCCCTGCCCATGGCAGGGGTGGCACTGGATGGGCTTTAAGGTTCCTTCCAACCCAAACCACTCTGGAATTCCATGATCCCCATGGCAGCTCTTTTAATCCTTTCACCAGCACATTAAAACTACCCTGGCTTCCTGCCCTTGCTCAAAAAAAGATAGACCTGGACACATTTTAGAGCAACAATCCACCCTTTTATCAAGTTTTTGCTTTCCTAGTAACTACCTGAACAGCCTGTCCCAGAAAATGGTAACTTTTTTCTTCTGGAAAAGAATATTTTTGTCTTAATTAGACGTATTTATCAAGCAGTTTATCTTCAGGGTGTCACATATTCCTTCCTGGCCTTGATATCCTGCCTTTCTGTCGCAATTCCCAGACTGCTTGGAGGCACTCTGACCTTCCCATGGTATTTATCCCCAAAACAAATGACAGGAGAGTCTGGACACTGCTCCAGTGATCCCATCTTAACCTATTGTTTTTTAACCCAAATGTCAGGTTTTGCTCTCCTGATCTCTCTGTGTTCATCTTATCCCTCCAATCTTCCCAAATTCAACCTGAGGGCATGAAGGAATATTCCTGTCAGGATTCTGCAGAAGCCAAAAAAAAAGAGGGGAAAAAATTCCCCCCAAGCATGACATAGGGCACAGTCACACACCTGGATTGGCCAGACTGATGGGATAAATTCCAAGGATAACACGGCTGGAAGGACAACACATTGCTGGAAGCCAAGAGGGTTTAATACTAAAATTATGGATCATTTCAATTCCACATCCACTCCCCCAGAGTGATTTATTCCTACATTTCATTAACATGGTGTTGGGAGCTCTGACCCTCAGCCTCTCCAAGCACAGATTCCCTGCCTGGATCTGGCTCCCTGTGCTTTCCTCTTCCCCAGGAAACATCTCACCATAACATTTCATTGAAAAATAATTCCTAAAATTCCAGTTTCCTTTTCATTTGGTATAAAGAAGCACAGGATTTTAATAAAATGCAATGCAGCACTACTAACACAAGGAAAAATAGGGGAGAAAGGATCTTTTTCCTGTAATCATCTGGTAATCATCACTCCCTAATTTTTCCATGGCAAATCCCTCTTCATACCTGCTGAAGAAATAATTTAATTTAACTTTATGACCATATTTGCTATTTCTTATTACAAACCAAATAAAGTACCAGCAGAAAATCACTCTAAGCCAGTGATTCCAAAACGAAAATCACACATATTTTCCCGAATCCAAGCTGCCACTGATGTGAGCTGCAAATTCCAAATGTATCCAGCTTAAGTGTGAGGAAAACATCGACTGCTTTTATCCCCACATCTCAAAAATGCTGCAACTAAAAGGTTGCCCGTGGTCTTTCCTTGATAAGATGCAAATTCCATTCTGGGAAAGGTGGGAAAAGCAGTGGTAGGACCTGGGTATGCTGGGAAGAGGATGACTCAAATGGATGCTCTGAATCTATCAGCATTAAACAAAACATTTTGAGGGACAAAACACTTTTGAGGGACAAAAATAACCCCCCATGGACTCTGTGACGAGAAGGGGGAAATGACTCTGAGGGGAAAAAACGATCCCTAACAAGGGAAAATCCCAGGGAGCTCTGCTAGGAGGGGAAAAGGGAAACTTCAGTCAACAGAGGTTTAAAGAACTGCAGCTCAGGAGCAGCCTGAGGGAAAAGCATCTAAGGCAGAACTGATATCCTGGCAGTGCCCAAGGCCAGGTTGGACATTGGGGCTTGGAGCAGCCTGGGACAGTGGGAGGTGTCCCTGCCCATGGCAGGGGTGGCACTGGATGGGCTTTAAGGTCCCTCCCAACCCAAACCATTCTGGAATTCTCTGATTCTCCGAGGCCTCAGCCATTCATAGATATTGAGAACCATGGAATAGCCCGAGTTGGAAAGGACCACTCCTTCCAATTCCTGAGCTCCAATCCAGGGCACTGTGGATGCTTTTCCCACCTTTCTGAAGGAAGCACCAAATTACACAGATTCCACACCATAGGAGTGCCACCCCTACCCTCACTGTCGCTGTGCAGGGTTCCCCATTCCCTATTTCCCAGTGAGGAAAACTGTCCGAGTGAGCAGCAGGAAACCAGAGAACTGGGGAAAATCTCTTGGAATAACTGACTCCTGATACAGCTCCATGGTTTTGTTTTGTGAAATCCTTTTGCTTGGATGGTATTTGCCTCCAATATGGAAGGATTTAATTGGGTGGAAAAGATTACAAGGTCTCTTCCACGGAGAGCGAAATCCACATGTCCCCAGATCTCCCCTTTTAGGCAGAACACGTTTCCACAGCAGTGCTGCTTCTGGGAGAGGAATAAAATTAAATAAAATTCCACACTACATTTACATCGAGTTACAGCCTGGAATTCACAGCTTCCCATATTTCCCTGTAAAACCTCGGATTGCTGGGCAACTGGACACATCTTTTCCGACAGGTTGGGGAGCCGTAACGCAACACTAACAGAAGCTGTAAGTTTGCAAAATTCCCCTTTTCTCCTGCTCTGCTATGGCTGAACACCTGGTTAATGTGCCCACAGGCACCAATTAGGAAGCAATGATGCTGCTCCGGGTTCCCATTCCGTTCCCTGCTCCAGCAGCACTTTTCTGCCAGCACTGACCTTCCCCTTGCAGAGGATGTGGAATTTATTAATTAACACAACACCAAAAAGACCCCAAATCCCTTTCAACTTTTACTGTTTTAAATTGAGGACGTGCTCATTAAGAGGACAGGCTTGCTAAAAATACATCTTTATATTCAGCTGAGGTTCCAGTCACATCTGCTCTCTGCTGTTTCGTAGCACTACTAATTAATATCTATTAATTAAGAAATGAAAGTGCTGCCATAAGTCGTTGGGAGGTAATGGAAACTTCTGGATTAATTCCTTGATGCAGAGGTGATCTGAGGGAAGTCAGGACAGAAGAAAGAAGAGCTTGGGAAAGGGGCTCTTTACAGCAGATTTGATTTTCCAAAAAAATTGATTTATTTGGTTTATTGGGTGTTAACTTTTTTTTTAATTGGTTGTCCAGAGAAACTGTGGCTGCCCCTGGATCCCTGGAAGCGTCCCAGAGATGCTGGACAGGGCTTGGAGCAGCCTGGGATAGTGGAAGGTATCCCTGTCCATGGCAGGGGTGGAATGAGATGAGCTTCAAGGCTTTAAGGTCCCTTCCAACCCAAACCACTCTGGAATTCTGTGGTTCTCTTGCCAAAGATTGTTTTGCTGGGACAGAGCAGCATGAGATCAAAGCCAGCATTCAAAACTTCAATAAACTGTGTGAATTGCCACAGCCTGTTTGGGGCAGGGATGGAAATGTCTCCCTGTCCCCACCCTGCTGTGTCCCTGCTCCCACACAGGGGCTGGAGACACTGGAAGTGTCCATGTCTTCCATCAGTTCTTTGGAGAACCAGCAGAATTCGAATGACAGCCAACACCCTGTGGAAGATGTGGTGACAAGAGCAGCATCAGCCGTGGCCTTCCCTGGCACCAAAGGTCAGCTGGGCTCCGAGGTGGCCCAGCCATCTCCAATTAAATGCCCACACGCTCCAGCACTTGGATTCTTTGGGATTTTTGCCTCTTTTCTCCACACTCTGTGTTTTTGAGGAACAATTCTTGGCTTGGAAAACCCTCTGTTTGTCAGGCACTGCTCCTTTCAGCTCTTCCAGAGTCATCCTTAATATCCGTGGCAAGGACAGACAAGGACCCACACTGCTAATGCAGCTCAGCTCCAGGGCTCCACAGGGAAGATCCAGCTGGAGCACTGGGACCATGCACTGGGACCATACAGGGCTGATCGGAGTCATTAAGATTGGAAAAGCCCTCAAAGGCCATTGTGTCCAACTGGGAACCCAGCACCACCCTGTTCCCCACTAAGCCCGTCCCCGAGTGCCACATCCACACCTATTTTGAGCTCTTCCAAGGATGGGCACTCCACCCTTGTCCCAGGCAGCCCCTGCCAAGGCCTGAGCACCCTTTCCATGCAGAAATTCCTGCTGCTGTCCAAGCTGAGCCTCCCCTGGCCCAGCCTGAGGCCCTTTCCCCTTGTCCTGTCCCTGTTCCCTGGCAGCAGAGCCCGACCCGCCTGGCTCCAACCTTTTCCCAGGCAGTTGTAGAGAGTGAAGAGGTGCCCCTGCTGTTGCTCTGCTTCTGAGAGGGAGTGAATGCCGGGATGAGGAACATCCCAAATCCCACCTGGCCTCCTCTTGCCAGTCCTCACCAGAAGAGCCAAGGATGCAGCAGATCCCCTCTGATGGACTTTAGGTGGGGATCTCTCACAGTCGTTAGGAAGGAACTGTATTTTATCCCTCACTTATTGTAAATCAACTGCTCCACGCTGTATTTTCTGGCTCTCAGAGCCCTCAGCTGCCCTTTGCTGTTCGATATGGAGAGCACAGCAGTGTTTAGATGCCTCCAGAATAATTTACAATCCAAACAAAGAAGGTGGGAGGTAAAGAGACCAATTAATTTGCCCCAAATGATGCAACAATGCAAAAGGGAGAGCCAGTGAATAAACGTCAATCTCTGCCTTCATCCACTTGACTGCTGTCTGCTCTGGAAGTCACTTTAAGACACGGATAAAGATCAATCAAAGCCTCCCTGGGTATGAAGAGGGCTCCAAGCAGTGCTGGTGATCCTCTGGCAGAGCTTCCAGGCTCTGCAGCTCAGCTCAAGGCACAGTGGCACTTTCATCTCCCTTTCTGCTCATGCCATCTGCTCTCTCTCTTTCTCTGTATTTTGTATTTATTTTTGATTTTGTAGCAGAGTCTGCAGCTTTATTCTGTAAAACTGCTCAACTGTAACCTTTCCCTAAATACACAGGAAGGAAGTTTGTAAACCAGCTTGGGAACAGCACTGGAATCAACCAGATTATGATAATTAGACAAGCAAAGATCAATACTAATCCACTCTAAAGCCACTAATTCTCAATCCTTCTGAAATTCCAGCATCCACATCCAGCAGTTTTTTGTTTTACAAGGGGCACCATTGCTCTGTGCTGCCTTGTACCCTAAAGATATCCCGTGTCACTGGGAAATGAGGTCCTGTGACACCTGCCAGTTCCAGCTTGCATCCCTGCCAACAAACCAAACACAAAGCACAGTTTGCAGAGTGCGACAATCCCTGAAAAACTCAGGAATCAACACCAGTCCTGCTCCCGAATATTTGAGTCTCAGAGCTGAATCAGAAAGTTCTGGGGTTGTTTTCATTTCATTTTTGACATTGAAGAAAATAAATAACTGCCTGTGCTGTCCCCAAAAGGTTTTAAGAGCTTCTTAAAACAGGGTGCAGACAATTTCCCAGGAAGGGAGCTGTGCTTTGGAAAGGGAAACCAGATAATCCCGAACAGTTCACAGGGACACAAAGATAACCTGGGTTATTCAGGTGTCATCAAAGGGTATTATGGGCTGTGAGTCACTTTTTACTGCAAGAGTTCTTCAAAAAAGCATTCCCAGCTCCTGGGATAAAACTGGAGCTCAGGGCAGGCTCAGGAATCCCAGAATCCCAGAATGGTTTGGGTGGGAAGGGACCTCAAAGCCCATCCAATCCCACTCCTGCCATGGGCAGGGACACCTCCCACTGTCCCAGGCTGCTCCAAGCCCCAATGTCCAGCCTGGCCTTGGGCACTGCCAGGGATCCAGGGGCAGCCCCAGCTGCTCTGGGCACCCTGTGCCAGGGCCTGCCCACCCTCCCAGGGAACAATTCCTTCCCAATCTCCCATCCAGCCCTGCCCTCTGGCACTCTGAACGCATTCCCTGTGTCCTGTCCCTCCAGTTCCTGCTGCAGGGTCCCTCTCCAGTTTCCCTGTATCCCTTCAGACCCTGGAAGGAGCTGTGAGCTCTCCACACAACCTTCTCCTCTCCCGGCTGAGCAGCCCCAGCTCTCCCAGCCTGGCTCCAGAGGGGAGGTGCTCCAGTCCCCTCAGCAACTTCTGGGCCCTCTCTGGACCTGCTGCACAGCAAGTTTGCGCCAACAGACAGCTGCCTGCCCGGATCTGAAATTCCAGTCACAAATGGCCATATTTTTATTTGCTACATGACCCAAAGCAATGCAGCAAACACTGCACACCTCTGGAGATACTAAGAAACTGCAGGGAGCAGCAGGAACAATTTCTCTCTCAGGAAAAATCCTTTAGCAAAGGATTATTATTAAATGCAAAGTTTATCATTTTGCACTGGGCCTTCAGATTTCAAATTTGTTTCAAGTTAGATACAAAATTAGGAGAAGAGTGGCAGTATTTTGCTATTTTTCACTTCTTTAAGTGAAAAACATGCTACTACTCCAATCACGAGGACGAATAGAGTGCAGCTCACGAATCTCTGTCTAAACTCCTTTAAATAGCTGAGCAAGCCCATCCTTTAGGGCCTCCTGAAGACAACTTATGTTCAATTTCTGCTTTCTGATTCCCTGCACTCCTTGGATTTGGAAATATCTGTATAAACCCCACTACATTCTGCTGCTGATTATATCCCCACAGGGGCATAGAGAGAACACATTGCAACTTTTTGATATCTTGGAGCTGCCTGTCCTGATCTTATCACTTCCTATTATTGTACAGATGTCAAATTCATGAACACATTCTCTGTTACAAAATTTACCAAACTATGCGGCCCGTGCCCCACTTTTTGGTTTGCTTTCGATCAATTTTAAGACACTGAGGTTGATGATATTGAATTGTCAGAGGGTAAATTTATCATATCATGTCTCTGTGGTGATAATAACCATCACCTGCACTTCTAACATCGAAAAGGTTGAGTCTGATTCTCTCATGCCTCACACAAATGGTGTAGAGGGTCAAAAAATGCCTCACACAAATGGTGTAGAGGGTCAAAATGCACTCCAGGAAACTTAACCGAGAGCCCTGGTGATCCCAGTCCCAATTCCAAGGTGTGACATTCGTTTATCCTAATGACTGATATTTGCAACAACTTCTGAGGGGAAATCTTCAAGCAAACCTTCCCTCGCCATCATTGTCAGCCCAGATCTTTCCAGCTGGAGACCACCTGCTCAGACAGTAAAAGTCCAGCACAACAGAGTATTTTTGTAGCTCTATTTCAGACTAGCATTCAAACTGGACTTGATTTTGACTTAAAAACTACCAGGTTTCAGGGTGAAAGAATGAACTCCTTACCTGTATTCGTCCTGTGTGAAGCGTGGGATGACTGAGGGCTGCAGCACTGCAATTTCCACCGTGGTGGTGTTGAACTTCACTGGGTCCCCATCATCGTAGGCAATGACCACCAGCTGCAAACAACACAGAAAATCAGCCTCTGACTACACAAAAGAACCTTTTTCATCCTGACTTCCAGCAATTCTGGTATTTGCAGGGTCAAAACAAGCAGATGTGGTTTTCTTTTGCTGCAAGTCACACGTTGCGTGAGGGCAAAACACAGAGGGAAAAGGTGGCAGCCATCCACAGGTTGAATCCTCTGCTGGAAAATGTAGAGAAACATGGAAAACTGGAGGAATTTCTTCCTGGAAAGGGCTGTTAAACATCAGAATGGAGCTTTGGAGTCCCCATCCCTGGAGATGTCCAAGGAACAGCTGGATGTGGCACTCAGGGCTCTGGTGGGGATCGGTCACAGGTTGGACTCGATGATCCTGGAGGGCTTTTCCAACCTTAATGATTCCGGAATTATGTAACTCCCAATGAAACAAGCAGGAAAAGCCCTGGGTTAAGAATTATCTGCTGCTCAGATCTAGAACTGAGGGCTCATGTCAAAACAAAAAACTTAACACTACTTCCCACCCTACTCCAAAAAGTCCTCTGTAGAAAAGAGATGCTCTCAGGTCAAACATGGACAAGACCAAACTACCTGCTCCTAAATGAGGCCTGTTATAAATATTTTGATTTTTAAAAATCTTTTCTCTTGTCTATTTGTTGATTTAATCCATGATTTTGTGCTGGCACAAGCAGGTTCATTTATTTTCAGCTTTCACATGAAATCTGCTTGCAAAAGGATGCAACTCCAACCCACTGAAGAAGGAGCAATGGGCAAATTTCCAATTTTCTCCCTAAATTTTTCCTTATTTCTGGAGGTCGCTACGTGAGGCAGGTCTCCACCTCATTCTAGCAGGGCATTTTCAACTCATTTCTGCCAGTCCAAGTTATTCCACAATAACCTTTTTTTCCAGCCAATATATCAGGAAAGTCACCAGTGCAAGATACAATTGCAGAAATTACCTGGCTGTTAAATGGTGACTGGAAAAACTCCCAGAGGATTCAGCAGCAGACACAAACCCAGTGATCTAGAAGAAAATACCAACTCCAAGTGTTCCCATCACTGATTTCTGGAGTCTTTTCTGTGCTTTTTTCCTAAGAATGTGTATTTTCTGGAAAGTTATTCCCTGCTGAATGCCCCATTTACTGCCCTAATATGAAGCAGTGCAGGATAGATCCCAGGTTTGGAAAACAGCCCCATGAAAGAAGGACTAAAAACAACAAGTGCAGCAACAGAAAGGTTCCACTCTGGTGATGTTAACCAAGAGAAAATCCTCTTCCCCCTCGGGTTTTATTATGTTAATTGGAAACTGGAAAGGACTTAAATTAGCACTGTCCTAAAGCGGGGACTGCTCCAGCTAAAATAGCCCTTGGTGGGACACTCAGGAGTGGGAAACAGCTTTATTCCTCAGAATGGAAGGTGTGTAAATAAACTTCTCTTTAACCCTCATTTCAGAAATAAGTAACTGAAAGAAGAAAAAGCCACACCTTAATGACTGTAAGGAAGTTTCTGAGTAGGGAAATTACATCAAACCCAAGATACTATGGATTTAATTTATTTTTCCTTACTGCCCCACTTCTATTTTCATTTTTAACTCCCCCTTCCCTTCATGGATCTTAAAGGGCAGATGTTCTACTGATATAGGTTAAAATCATATCTTAATCCACACGAATTCACTCAAGACTTTTTGTCTTGCTCAGCCCCTTTTTTCAGGACCAGTAACAACAAAACGGGAATTTAGGTTTCCTTAAAATCAATGTTTTTACATTAAAACACTTGTGAACAGGAACTCCTGAACTACCCAGCTATGCAGTAACTTTATTTACAAGATATCTTGCTCTTCTTACAAAATTCTCCCCAAATTCTCCCCAAAAGCCCTGTTGGAAGTGAACTTGGAAAAAATGAGGG